>NC_082676.1:78200000-78800000 GCF_025265405.1 Mesoplodon densirostris
TTTTCCTCTAAGAGTTTTATAGTACCCGGTCTTACATTTAGGTCTCTAATCCATTTTGAGTTTATTTTTGTGTATGGTGTTAGGGAGTGTTCTAATTTCATTCTTTTACATGTAGCTGTCCAGTTTTCCCAGCACCACTTATGGAAGAGACTGTCTTTTCTCCATTGTATATCCTTGCCTCCTTTGTCATAGATTAGTTGACCATAGGTGCGTGGGTTTACCTCTGGGCTTTCTATCTTGTTCCATTTATTTATATTTCTGTTTTTGCCAGTACCATATTGTCTTGATTACTGTAGTTTTGTAGTATAGTATGAAGTCAGGGAGTCTGATTCCTCCCACTCCGTTTTTTTCTCTCAAGATTGTTTTGGGTATTCAGGGTCTTTTGTGTCTCCATACAAATTTCAAGATTTTTTGTTCTAGTTCCATAAAAAAATGGCATTGGTAATTTGATAGGGATTGCATTGAATCTGTAGACTGCTTTGGGTAGTATAGTCATTTTCACAATATTGATTCTTCCAATCCAAGAATATGGTATATCTCTCCATCTGTTGGTATCACCTTTAATTTCTTTCATCAGTGTCTTATAGTCTTCTGCATACAGGTCTTTTGTCTCCCTAGGTAGGTTTATCCCTAGGTATGTTATTCTTTTTGTTGCAGTGGCAAATGGGAGTGTTTCCTTAATTTCCCTTTCAGATTCCTCATCATTAGTGTATAGGAATGCCAGAGATTTCTGTGCATTAATTTTGTATCCTGCAACTTTACCAAATTCATTGATTAGCTCTAGTAGTTTTCTGGTGGCATTTTTAGGATTCTCTATGTATAGTATCATGTCATCTGCAAACATTGACAGTTTTACTTCTTCTTGTCTAATTTGTATTCCATTTATTTCTTTTTCTTCTCTGACTGCCATGGCTAAGACTTCCAAAACTATGTTGAATAATAGCAGTGAGAGTGGACATCCTTGTCTTGTTCCTTATCTTAGTGGAAATGGTTTCAGTTTTTCACCATTGAGAATGATGTTTGCTGTGGGTTTGTCATATATGGCCTTTATTATGTTGAGGTTGGTTCCCTCTATGCCCACTTTCTGGAGAGTTTTTATCATAAATGGGTGTTAAATTCTGTCAAAAGCTTTTTCTGCATCTATTGAGATGATCATATGGTTTTTATCCTTCAATTTGTTAATATGGTGTTTCACATTGATTGATTTGCATATACTGAAGAGTCCTTGCATCCCTGGGATAAATCCCACTTGATCATGGTGTATGATACTTCTAATGTGCTGTTGGATTCTGTTTGCTAGTATTTTGTCATGGATTTTTGCATCTATATTCATCAGTGATATTGGTCTGTAATTTTCTTTTTTTGCAGTGTCTTTGTCTGGTTTTGGCATCAGGGTGATGGTGGCCTCATAGAATGAGTTTGGGAGTGTTTGTTCCTCTGCAACGTTTTGGAAGAGTTTGAGAAGGATGGGTGTTAGCTCTTCTTTAAATGTTTGATAGATTTCACCCCTGAAGCCGTCTGGTCCTGGCCTTTTGTTTGTTAGAAGATTTTTCATCACAGTTTCAATTTCATTCCTTGTGATTGATCTGTTCATATTTTCTGTTTCTTCCTGGTTCAGTCTTGGAAGGTTATACCTTTCTAAGAATTTGTCCATTTCTTCCAGGTTGTCCATTTTATAGGCATAGAGTTGCTTGTAGTAGTCTCTTAGGATGCTTTGTATTTCTGCAGTGTCTTTTGTAATTTCTCCTTTTTCATTTCTAATTTTATTGATTTGAGTCCTCTCCCTCTTTTTCTTGATGAGTCTGGCTAATGGTTTATCAGTGTTGTTTATCTTCTCAAAGAACCAGCTTTAGTTTTATTGATCTTTGCTATTGTTTTCTTTGTTTCTATTTCATTTATTTCTGCTCTAATGATTTCTTTCCTTCTGCTAACTTTGGGTTTTGTTTGTTCTTCTTTCTCTAGTTCCTTTAGGTGTAAGGTTAGATTGTTTGAGACTTTTCTTGTTTCATGAGGTAGGCTTCTATACTTTTAAACTTCCCTCTTAGAACTGCTTTTGCTGCATCCATAGGTTTTGGATCATCGTGTTTTCATTGTCATTTGTCTCTAGGTATTTTTTTTTGATTTCCTCTTTGATTTCTTCAGTGATCTCTTGGTTATTTAGTAACGTATTGTGTAGCATACATGTGTTTATGTTTTTTACGTTTTATTCCCTGTAATTCATTTCTAATCTCATAGTGTTGTGGTCAGAAAAGATGCTTGATATGATTTCAATTTTCTTAAATTTACTGAGGCTTGATTTGTGACCCAAGATGTGATCTATCCTGGAGAATGTTCCATGTGCACTTGAGAAGAAAGTGTAATCTGCTGTTTTTGGATGGAATGTCCTATAATTATCAATTAAGTCTATCTGGTCTAGGTGTAAGTGAAGTGTTAAAGTCCCCCACTATGATTGTGTTACTGTTGATTTCCTGTTTAATAGCTGTTAGCAGTTGCCTTATGTATTGAGGTGCTCCTATGTTGGGTGCATATATATTTATAATTGTTATATATTCTTCTTGGATTGATCCCTTGATCATTATGTAGTGTCCTTCCTTGTTTCTTGTAACATTCTGTATTTTAATGTCTATTTTATCTGATATGAGTATTGCTACTCCAGCTTTCTTTTGATTTCCATTTGCACAGAATATCATTTTCCATCCCCTCACTTTCAGTCTTTGTGTGTCCCTAGGTCTGAAGTGGGTCTCTTGTAGACAGCATATAGATGGGTCTTGTTTTTGTATCCATTCAGGAAGCCTGTGTCTTTTGGTTGGAGCATTTAATCCATTCTCATTTAAGGTAGTTATCTATATGTATGTTCCTATGACCATTTTCTTAATTGTTTTGGGTTTGTTTTTGTACGTCCTTTTCTTCTCTTCTGTTTATCACTTAGAGAAGTTTCTTTAGCATTTGTTGTAGAGCTGGTTTGGTGGTGCTGAATTCTCTTAGCTTTTGCTTGTCTGTAAAGCTTTTGATTTCTCCATCGAATCTGAATGAGATCCTTACTGGGTAGAGTAATCTTAGTTGTATGTTCTTACTTTTCATCACTTTAAGTATATCATGCCACTCCCTTCTTGCTTGTAGAGTTTCTCCTGAGAAATCAGCTGTTAACCTTATGGGAGTTCCCTTGTATGTTCTTTGTCATTTTTCTCTTGCTGCGTTCAATAATTTTTCTTTGTCTTTAATTTTTGCCAATTTGATTACTATGTGCCTCGGCATGTTTCTCCTTGGGTTTATCCTGTATGGGACTCACTGTGCTTCCTGGACTTGGGTGGCTATTTCCTTTCCCATGTTAGGGAAGTTTTCAACTATAATCTCTTCAAATATTTTCTTGGGTCCTTTCTCTCTCTCTTCTCCTTCTGGGACCCCTATAATGCAAATGTTGCGTTTAATGTTTTCCCAGAGGTCTCTTAGGCTGTCTTCATTTCTTTTCATTCTTTTTTCTTTATTCTGTTCCACAGCAGTGAATTCCACCATTCTGTCTTCCAGGTCACTTATCCGTTCTTCTGCCTCAGTTATTCTGCTATTGATTCCTTCTAGTGTAGTTTTCAGTTCAGTTATTGTATTGTTCATCTCTGTTTGTTTGTTCTTTAATTCTTCTACATCTTTGTTAAACATTTCTTGCATCTTCTCAATCTTTGCTTCCTTTCTTTTTCCAAGGTCCTGGATCATCTTCACTCTCAGTATTCTGAATTCTTTTTCTGGAAGGTTGCCTATCTCCGCTTCATTTAGTTGTTTTTCTGGGGTTTTATCTTGTTCCTTCATCTGGTACATAGCTCTCTGCCGTTTCATCTTGTCTATCTTTCCATGAATGTGGTTTCCATTCCACAGGCTGCAGGACTGTAGTTCTTCTTGCTTCTGCTGTCTGCCCTCTGGATCTTATTTTTTTAAGGACATATTTCTATTCAAGTCAAGACATGCTATGCAAAAGATTTTTTATACTAAATTTGCACCTTTCCTATTATGTATTTCATGCTCTTGTTGCTTTTGTAAATGGAATCTTTCAACATGTTTAATTTTATCTTAAGATATTTTAGTGTGAAATCTACCTTACAAAAAGACAGATTATGTGTATGTAGTGTTTTAAGAAAACTTATAATAGTCACCAGCTTAAGAAATAGAACATTAATAGTAGTTTTAAATCCCTGTGTTCCCCTCCCTAATTACACTCCCTTCCTCCCCCCACTCCAAAAATATCTTCTCCTAAATTTGTGCTAACAATTTCCTTTATTATATTTAGAGTTCCACCACCTAGGTATAGTATAAACCTAAACTGTGTGTAATTTTGCACATTTTTAGCAGTTATATAAGTGAAATCATACTATGATATTCTATGATTTAATTTTTTCTATAACATATGTTTATTCATATATGTGTGTAATTCTCAACTTCATTTGTTTGCACTTTGTAAGTTATTCTGTCATATGACTGTATCATTAAAAAAACACAGTCATCTACTCTAGTGATGTTTTTGTGAAGAGGTTTTCTTTTTCTTTTTGTCTGATTTTGTCATGAATGGTAAAATTTTATCAAAATTTTTCTTAATCTATAACAATTATAAAGTTGTTATATTTTTCTGTTTTCAGTGTCCTAATATGGAGAGTTATATGACATAATAATTTTAAATATGAGTAATAAGTCCAACTTCATCATGATATATTGATATGTATTGTGTTTATTTTACAGTGCTGAATGCATTTTCTTATTGATTTTGAGGGGGACTTTGAAGAAATCAAAGCCATGTCAATGACTGATTGAATTATAATTTCCATTTATCTTATTGTCTTACACTGATTTGGGTATCAAGATTTTATTAGCTTCAGGACATACATTTCAAAGTCCCCTCTCTTTCCAGTCTCTGAAAGATATTTCTTAAATTTAGAATGATCTATTCTTTGGCTATTTAGTATAATTTTTATTTAAATATAAGTAGGATGAGAGTAAGTCAGCTGAAATTTTCTATTTTCTGGAATTATTCACATTCCTGGGAATTTTCCTCAATTTCACTATATTTTCTAATATGTTGGTGCACATTTCTCCATATTTATCTCTATTATCATTTTATTATCTACTCGATATATGCCCTTTATCCTTCATATATCCTGTTAGAGGCTTAGAGGTTGTTAGAGGATTATGAGGTGTTGTCTACATTTATTTTCTTTTTAAGAATTCCTGTGTTTTTTTACTTACCTCCTATTTTTTTAGGTTTATAGTGCTTTATTTTAGTTTAATTAGTTTTATTTTGTTGTTGTTTTTGCTTTTTCTTAAGTTGAAATCTTAGCTCATTAATTTTCAGTCTTCTTTTCTGGCATAGGCCTTTGAATACTGTTTGTCCTTTAAGAGCTATAACTTGTGTCACACAAATTTTAATGAGTGGTAATTTTATTATTATTTAATATTACTAATAAATTGTTAAATAAAAATAAACTCTTTTGCTTCTTCTTTTGGTGTGTGTAAACACACGAACTCAAAAAATGGGGATTATCCTGTGTTCTAGGTTTTTTTTTTTTATGCTGTGTTTTACTTCTGTTTCAAGACTTTGCCTTCCATACACAACTAATGATGAGTCTCAATGCTCCCAATTCCCTAAAGACATCTCTGATTTGTCTTTTGGCCACACAAGCAAGATTTATCTTTTTTTCATATTCCTTTCTAGCTGAATGATTACTTGAACTTCGGCAGATACACTTCACAGCTACCAATAACTGGACTAAGAAAGTGCTGATCTTACCTTAACTATTCTATATCACTTTATTCTACTCAGTATGCTTTGATCTGAAAGTCTTTGGATTATGTCTCCACACAATAAGGAAAACATTTATTTTATTCCTGAACTTCTGATAAAAAGTCATGTCTTCTGGACCAAGTGGAAATGGCCGTTTCTTTGGGAAACAACAGACCTCCTCTTGCTTTGCTCTGTCTGCCTGACAGGGATTTAGATTTAACAGGCTTCATGAACATCAAAGGCAACACGGAGCTGAAGGAAAGTCTCCTAATGCCTTTTAAATCCGTTATCTTTCTTTTTCAAACCTGCAATGTGTAAGTATTCATTATATGCAACTGGAATTCAAATTTCTGCTGTTCAAGCAGAAAAATGTCTTTCATCAATTTTAAATTCTTTAAATATTTCCTAATCCTCTACATGTAGGTTAGAGTGAGCAGCTATTCAGAAGAATGAAATAATTCCTCCTGATACCTGGACTTAGGCAAACTATTTTGACCGCAAGTTACAAAAACACAATTGTACAAACATAAACATAAAAAGAGAATTTAATAGTAAGATACAGGGGTTTTTGTGGACTCTGTGACCTGTTAGGTCTGAGAAGGGTCTAGAACCAAAAGTTGGAAACTATCTATAGGATGTTAAAACCCAAATATCATTCTAAATCCCACTTATAAATTCTCAAGAGAAAGAAAACTCTATTGAGTCTGGCTTGGACAGATGCCCATTCATTGTCTAGTCCATCATGACCATAGGGTTAAGGACAGGATGAAAAGGAGTTTGGAGATCATTACTCTATGTGGGGCCAACAATTCTTGGAGGGAAAATGGTAGCTATTCCATAAAGAGGAGAATTGATCCTGCATTAAACACTTGGGAATTTCTGCTAGAATTTCGAGGAAAAGGAGTCAAAGCTAAAAACAGTTGGAGAGAATATAGTGTAATTTTATGGCAGCAAATGGAGAGTAAAAATGTGAAAAATCAGTGTTTTTTTTAAAAAGAAGAAAGGAGCAAATAGTTGATATCACATCAAACTAATCAAACACAATGAAAAAATATGCTGAGATAAATGAAAATCTGACCCAGGAAACAGTAATTAAATATACGATTCTAACACATAGTGAAAATATTAAATGCAAAGAAATAATATATGGATACTAGAAGTACTCAACAGAAACAATATAAAGGCAAAAAGTGATATGCAAACAAGAAAATTTGGCTGACCTTTGATTTCTTTTATGAAATCTAGATGCCAGAAACATTCTAAAGGTTTTGAGTAGAAAATTTGTGACTCCCATAATTTCAAATAAACCAAGTTTTCTTCCATGTGTATAAACTAATAGAAGATATTCTCCTCCCTTCCTGTTGGGGAAAAAGTGCTCTGTTAACACCTCAGCCTGTAAAGCTCGCACACTTCTCCTTACCTGGCAACTCCTTTTTTGCTCATCATCCTTCAGAATCAGTTCCATGGCCGTTCCTTCTCTGGGCCCTCAAATCAAACCTGTTGCCATGTTATTCTCTCTTTCACAGAGTAAAATCCTTTCCTTTTATAACACATTTCAGAATTTGCATTTACATATTCAGCTGTGTTCATTATTAACTATCAATCTTCCGCATCAGGTTATAAGACTCATGAGGGCAGGCCCAGTCTCTATTTTGTTCACCGCTGTACACACAGTGCATAGCAGTGTTGGGTAGGACATAGTAAATGTGGAGGGAAGGGCTGGGATGGAAGAGAAGGTGGTTGTACACCTTACTTGAACTGGGAAGAGGGGAAGACAACAGGGGGCAACAGGAAAAGAGGAAAAAAGTCGGGG
The DNA here is from genome assembly GCF_025265405.1 of Mesoplodon densirostris. NCBI lineage: Eukaryota > Metazoa > Chordata > Mammalia > Artiodactyla > Ziphiidae > Mesoplodon > Mesoplodon densirostris. Next base: position 78,207,575 of record NC_082676.1, read on the forward strand.
AAAGTCTTAGTCAGCTCAGGCTACTCTAACAACATGCCAAGAAACTAGGTGTCCTATAAACAAAACATATTCATTTCTCACGGCTCTGGAGGTTGGAAGTCCGAGATGAGGATGCCAGTGGGGTCAGGTTCTGGTGACAATCCTCTTCTGGGTTGCAGGCTGAGACTTCTCCCTGTTATCCTCACATGGTGGAGAATAGAGCAGTGGAAGTAAGCTCTCCAGTGACTCTCACAAAGGCACTAATCCCACCCAGGAGGGCCCCACCCCCATGAGCTCATCTAACCCTAATTACCTCCCAAAGCCCCTGCCTCCTAATACCATCACATCGTGGGTAGAGTTTCAACACATAAATTTTGAAGGGATGCAAACACTCAGTCCCTATAAGGTAGACAGCTGGGCACAGGGTATGAAGAGGGGTGTCAAAAGCTGCTAGAGAAGGCCTCATTCACATCTGAGTATGTGAGCTCAGTAGTTACATATGGCGGTGCAGAGTAGAGGGAGAGACAGATGAAGGAGTCTGTGAAAACACGGAGAGAGAATGGATGAAAGAGGAGACAAAAAATATCTTTTCCTATTTCCCAGTGAAAATCCCTCTCTTTTAGATGAATTTTTATTAAGTAAGTAGTAATTGGTTGTGTGTCCCAAAAAAGACAGGTTTCAGTTGATAACATCTCTCTAGGTAGGGTGTTCTCTTCAAAGAGTTGACAATGAAAGATATTTTTTCTCTGAAAAATAATTCTTCATATTGTCTGTTCCATTTAACTTCAGCCTTAGGAGGAAAACTGTAACCAGTAAATAGTAGCATCTGAAAGTAGTAAATTCTCTTCAGCATCCTTTGTAATGGAGGAGTTTCCACTGCGCAAGTGACCAGTTCTGGGCTGTGCCCTTCAAGCCACAATTCCTCTGGCCATTAAGGATTCCATTGTTTGTTGAGGTCACAGGGTAGTGTGTCAGTGCTTACAGGTGTCACAGAATATTGGCACAGGGTATTGTGCACACCAGGCAATTCAAATAGGGTTAAGCAAAGTCCCAAAGCACAAGTGGCGTCCCACTACTAGGATGTCTATGGGTGCTGTGCTGATGATCGCTGATGGAAGTTCCAATATCCATAGTGAGAGACGAGCAACTATTATAGCTCTTCCACCTGGGGGACACAGCGTTAATACAGATGGTGGCTTGAGTTAGCTCTCAGGGGTGGACACTAGCCAGGCATGGATCTCTCCTAGTGCTGATTCCAAGTATTTCTTGTGATTCCCTTGGGAACTCTTCCATCACACCTCCCATCCCAGGCAATGTTCCTCTAGCTTGGCTTTTCCTAAGTTTTTGGTCCTTCAGATATTAAAAATCACCTCTCCCTTGCAGATTCCACTATATCATGATAATAACTTCAGTGTTTATAATTCTCATGAAAGTTTTTAACATTTCAGTAATGCTTTTTTTTTTATCCAAAAACATGATGTGTAAAATTTGAAACAAAGAAAAATAGAACAAGGAAAACAGGCATATGTCAGAAGTCACATTACTAATCAGTGAGTAAACAATACTATATAATAGATCAATGTCATAAATTTTCTGGTTTAAATGTGTTATATGCATCTTATTTTTGTCATCTTAATTTATTTTTGATAGAGTTTTGTTAAAATCTCCAGTGTTACTGTGTTTGTTCATTTCTCCTGGTAATTCTGCAAGTTTTACTTTTATTAAGCTTAAAGGTTATGTTGTTGAGTGCCTACAAATTTATAATCAGCATGGATTCTTATTGGCTTTTTTTCATAATTATATGGTATGTTTTTTATGCTAATAACATCTTAAATTTTATTTTGTCAGGTATTACTTTTCTTACACTGTTCTTTTTTTTACTAAGAATTTGTTTTGTTTTTCATGCCTTTATTTTGAATCTTTCTATGTGGAAGTGTTTTAGATTTTTTTGTTTTATGGAAGCAGCCTATTTCAAATTCAATTTTACAAACCATGATTTTTAATATGAAAGTCTAATCTATTTACATCTTCTGTGAGTCTAGTGGGATTTATTTCTGTCACCTTATTTTTGGTTTGAGATAACCATGCTTTTTCTTTATTGCTGTTTTCTCTTCCTCTGCCTTCTGTTGGTTTGGCAAAATGTTCTATTTTTCCTTTTTTATTTGCTTTACAATGAATTATTTTGCTTGTGTGTTTATTTTGGGGCCTATCTGGGCCCTAATCTGAAGCTAGGTTCTATTACCAGCAGTCACACTGGGGACGTGGCAGATCCAGGCTCAGATCAATGACCCAGTTTTCACAGCTCCTGGTCGTGCAGATGTGACTATGTCCCCACCTTTCTCAGGTTTCAGCTTGCTAGGAACCCTATTCTCAAGAAAAGACCTTCCTAAGTGGAGGTGTCAATCCAAGCATCATCATCTTCTGTGGAACTCTTCCGGTCCTCTTGACCTGGAAGTAACAAAAACCCCTTGTGACTACTGCTTATTTCATATTCAAAGTGCAGCAAAGTCTTACCTTCTGCTCTGCTCACCATTTCACTTTTCTGTTCATTTCCTTGATTAGGGAAATGCTTGTCTTTTATCTGAGTCCAGCCATGTCTCTTTAAGTACATATTTTTTCTCTCTTGCTGTATGACTTGAACAAAGATGCCATCTTGACCTGAAGACTCACTATTCTCTTTCTAATTCTATGATTGTGGCCAAAACATCACCCCATCTCACTCAAGACATCCCTTCTGATTCTCAAAAGACTGTTTTGGAAGTCAGAAAGCTGAACATTGACTGTTTCTTCTTTTCATTTTCTCTCTAATGATCTACTTATCCTCAAGGTTATGGAGATACCTCTTACTGAGGAGATGAAAGGTCATGATAAAAATGAAATGATAAAAAGTGAAAGCTCAAAAATTACTACTTTGAGATGTTTTCTATATATGTCCTTAATAAGGCATGTGCTTCAAAGCCTAGCTTAAGCCATTCATGTGTGCATGGAATTAAACATAGACCGTGCTACAAACAATTCAGCTGAGACGGAATTAGTGTGTCTTATTGACTTCCTCTAGCACTTTCTATTCCTGCTGGTGTGTCAGCTACAGGAACCTGAGAAAATGAGGAGGAGAATGCAGCATTCTTTAGGCTCTGGGGAGTAAGGAGCAGAGAGGAAGAAGAGATGCTAGAAATGGATTTATCCCCTGGGGACTTGGAACACAAGACCAATTCTTGGCTTTCATAGGTGTGGGTAAAGAGATAACACTCAAGTAGCAAGATAGGAAATCCTCAGATAGGGGAGGGGAGTAAGAGAGAGTGAGAACAAATGTCCCACCGTTTTGAAATACACACTTATGAACCGGTCACTGTGCTTACGTCCAAGATCCATTCCCTCTCCATTCTCTTCTGGCTGACCTTTTGTGACCCTGTGCTCTTCCAGGGCATGCCGAGTGCTCAGGTGAACCAGATCCCATGTGGATTTTAATGCCTGTGAAACAAGAAACACACAAGGTGGTACCCATGGCTGATGTGAACACATCAATAACAATCAGTGACTGTGGACTCAGCTTAAAAATTCTATCTCAGTATATATATTTTTAATGTCAGTACACTGGAAATAGGGATAACAAAAACTGAAGCAAAGCATGAACAGAATTTTATTTTTAAAAATCATCTTTGGTGGATAGTTTTGTTTTGTTTTTTTTAGTTAATTTATTTAGTTGCTTTGGGTCTTAGTTGTGGCAGGCAAGCTCCTTAGTTGCAGCAGACTGTCTCCTTAGTTGCAGCTCAAGGGTTCCTTAGTTGTAGCATGCAAACTCTTAGTTGTGGAATGCATGTGGGATCTAGTTCCCTGGCCAGGGATTGAACCTGGGCCCCCTGCATTGAGAGTGCAGAGTCCCAATCACTGCGCCACCAAGGAAGTCCCATGACCAGTTTTATGTAAGCTTGGCTAGGCTATACTCCCCAGTCATTCAATCAAACACTAAAGGTGTTGCCATGATGGTATATTATTGCAACACCTTTAGTGTTTGATTAAGATGTACTAATTTCTACAACAAGTAGATTTTAAGTAAAGGCGATTATATTCAATGATCTGAATTGGCCACCCCCGATCAGTTGAAAGGCCTTAAAAGCATAACTGATGTTTCCCTGAGGACGAAGAAATTCCACCTGTGGACTGTAGCTTCAGCTTGTGCCCAGGAATTTCTGGTCTTCTCTTCCTGATGGGCCACTCTATGAATTTTAGAGTTGCCTTGCCAGCCCTCATGATTGCAAAGGCTAATTCCTTATGATAGATCTCTTGATATAGAAGTATGTGTGTTTGTGTGTATGTGTGTGTGCCTGTCTGTCTGTGTGTCCTACTGGATCTTTTTCTCTTGTGGAACCCTGACTGATACAGATTTTTATAGTAGAAGTGTTTTGAGAGGGATAGAATCTTAAGAACGAGGTTTCTAAATTGATTCTGAGTTTTCTGGAATAAATTCTCTAGTTTGATTAGACTTAAAGACACTAATGAATATTTCTAGTGGTAAAGAGGGTGCTGATAATCCACAGTATGATGTGGCAGTAGAGATAGGCAAAATATCACCATTTGATACTATCAAATACCTATAAAGGGTAGGGTTCTGGGTAGCCATGTGTTTGATATTGTACAACACTTTGGACAACCTAAGGAATATAATGGATTTGGCTGGTTGCTCCTACTTGAACTGGAGAAAGTAGGGAAAGGGCAAATGACTTGAAAGGTTCTACACTTTCCCTGAAAGAAACCTTTATCTCCTGTAGCTGCAGTGCTGAGATTTCTAAAAACCAAATCCACAGTCTCGTCCTGAGAGTGGCTGAATTATAATGCAGATTGAATTCTCAACCTTATGGATGTCCTCTGTTAAGGTGAGGTCATTGATTAAGATGGAAAGGGATCCTGAAAATTAGAATCAGGATATATAGAAGATCCCAGTGAACCTGGGTGCACTGAACCCGTAAATTCTGCTGAATCTTCTTTGGCAATAGAAGAGGGCATTTTCCTTTTGTTGGAGGAGGTTCAACCTGCTTTGCCTGAAGAAGCAGTAATGAGCTCGCCTGAGGTAGTTGCCTTGAAAGACACTCTTGATTCCTCTCAGGAACTATCCCCACCATTCATTTTTGCTTCTAGACCTATAACGAGACTCAAGTTCCAACTGGCTCCAGAGAATGAGATGCAAAGTGTGACCGGCAATGAAGTACACTACACACCCAAAAAACAGCATGATTTTCCAATTTATACAGACAGATATTTGGGTAATATGTGTCAGGATGGATATTAAGGATGTGGGATAACAGTGTAAGGAATATATAGTTTTATCAGACCTTATTTATTGATATGGGTCCACTAAGCAGAGTTTTTTCATTTAATGTTGCAGCTGAGGGGTTAGAAAATCTCTATCAGTTTGTTTGCTGGTTTGCTGAAACGTGGACCAAAAGGTAACTTATATTAAATGAGGTAGAAATGCCAGGACTGCCTTTTTATTCTGTAGAGGAAGGTATCCAAAGTCCTAGGGAAATTGAAATGTCAGAATGGATTCATCATTTAAGACCTACTCACCCACCCTGGGACCATCCTTTCACCAGATGTGAGAAATAAATTTGTGAGAGGAACCCCGCATCCTTGAAGAGCTCTGTGACTGCTCTTCTCTGCAGGTCAGAAATTACCTTGGGAGTTGCTGCCTGCTGCCAAACGCTGATCCCTAAATGAAATAGGGATAATTAGATCCCAGGGTGGCAGGGTCCAAGTGCCACAACTTAATTACCAAATCAAAGTGGACATGGTTACCATAATGGACAGTGGAATCAAGGCAGTAATAAGAATAATCTGACTGTCTGATGCCTATGATGTTGGCTAATTGATCATGGTGTCCCTAAAAAAGAAATAGATAGGCAGTCTATTAAATTCTTACTTAATTTGTATAAGTGGTGGGTTCTAGGTGAAGTGAATAGAAATCTAATTTGTATCACCAAAACAGAGATTCATGTCTCCTCAATCAATTCCCAGATCTGAGTCAATTTTAAGACTCAGAACCCCTTGAATAAAGAGGAGGGTCTGTCTCCTTGAGGAATGACTTCACGTCACTCCCAAAAATTTATACATTTTACTGCAACAGACACTTATGCCAGATATGATTTGCTTTTCCTGAACACAATAGTTCTGTCAGAACTGTGGATGTACAGAATGCCTTATTCACTGTCACTGTATTTTACACAGTGTATCATCCAGTCAGTCAAGGAACTCACTTCACAGTAAATGAAGTGTAGCCCTAGGCCCAGGATTGTGAAATCCATCATGTTTCCCATTATACTGAAGCAGATACTTCAAAGAACACTGGGATGGCCTTTTGAAGATTCAGTGACAGTCCCAGTGAGATGGAAATACCTTGCAAAGCTGTGGTTAATATCTAAATCAGCATCCAATATATGGTGCTAATTTTCTCATAGCCAGGATTGACAGGTCCAGGAATCAAGAGATGGAAATGGGAGAGGTATCACTCACTGTTACTGCAAATGACCCAGTAGCAAAATCTTTGCCCTCTATCTCCATGACCTTATGCTATGATGGTCTAGAAGTCTTAGTTCCAAAGGAAGAAATTCTTCTACTAGGAAACATAAAAAGGATTCCATTGAAACAGAAGTTGAGACTGCCACCTGACTACTTGGGGCTCCTCCTGCCTCTGAATCAACAGGCAAAGACAATATTACTCTACTGACTGGGATGATTGATCTTGATTACCAAGTAGAAATTGGGTTGTAATTGGAAGTGCAAAGGAGAATATCTGGAATACAGGAGATCCCTTAGGTTATCTCTCGGAGATACCAAGCCCTGTGATTCAAGTCAATGGAAAACTACAACAATCCAATGAAGGTAGGACTGCTAATGGTCCAGACCCTTCAGGAATGCAGGAATGATGGTCTGAGTCACCCCACCAGGAAAAGAACCATGACTAGCTGAGGTGCATGCTGAGAGTAGAGGGAATACGGAATGGGTTGTGGAAGAAGGTACTTTAGCTATGTGGCTAAAACCATGTGGCCAATTGCAGAAATTAAGACGTTAACAGTTATAATATGCCTTTTTATTTTGTTATGCACATGTTTATGTGTGTATGAATAGCAAACATTTTTGTCTTTTCTCTCTTACCCCCTTATCTTAAAAGATGTATTAATAATAGCTAACTTTGCACCATTGTATTTAATTTACAGGATACCAAGGAGAAGACAGAATATCACCCAAGGACTTTGGATTCTCTTCTGGGGTAAGATTAGAGCATTTTCAGTTGTACACAGGACAGTTAGTTACATCATTTTAGATGGAAGTGTGTCTCTGTTATTGTCTTTATTTGGTTATTAAATATGGTTTAGGAGATGTATATGGGCACCAAGTCCATAAGGGGTAGACTGTGATGTTTCATATGTCAAAACTTTGCTAGGCTCCAGTCCCTAGTTATTCAACCAAACAGTAATCTGAGTGCACCTGTTATAGACAGGCAGAGAAAAAATAAAACCCAATCCCCCAACTTTTCATGTTCCCTTCTAAAAAGCATTTGTCTTCTAAAATAAGGGTTAGATATACTACTGATTAGTAATAGTTAGATGCTTTATATATAGTGTCTCATTTAATCCTCACCATGGCCTGTGAGAATGAATAATTGGAGCACAGAGTGAATAACTAGCTTGAAATCTTTCAGCTAGTGAATTCAAGATCAGGATTTAAATTCAAATTGTCTGACTCCAAAACTCAACGTTTTCCACTGAGACACATAGACACTACTATAACTACAAATTTCATAAACACTAAGAAACAACGTATGCTTCTATGCAAACTGCTCGACCTTGAATTCCAGACTTCTTTTCATGAACCTTTATCTTACTCACAGAGAATGGGAATTTTTTTGTGAACCAAGTGATAGCCTTTAAGAGCCTTAAAACTTTTTCTAAAAAAACTTCTGTTTGTTTTGTATTTGAACACTTGCTGAAAGGAGACTGCCTAATTTAAAGAAAACAGGGAGTCAAAGCCACAGCCCAGCCATCTCCCCATTCCTTGGTTGTATACTTGGGCAAATTACTTAAATCTGCTGAGCCTCATTTTTATTCTTCAATAATTAAGAAATAATAATAATAATGAAGAGGTAATAATCCTTATCTAAATTTTTCACAAAATGGTTCTGAAGACTCTTTGAGACACCATAAGTGAAGCTACTGTATACATTTAAGAATTGAATTCAATATTTATCTTTTCTACTGACTTAGACTGCTTGATAATAATTCTATATTTTGCTCACTTTTGCACACGACCTTATGAAAAATAGTTGCACAATAAATACAGGTTGGATTAGGTGAATAGTAGGTACTAAATAATTAACAGGTGATAAACTCCATAAAGGCGCTGGTTATGCATGTTGTTTTCATTGCTGTATCTCCAGTATCCAATATTATACCAGCATACGATAAAAATAAATGAACGACAATTAAAATAGCATATTGATCAATAGATCAATTTCCAGGGTCTTTCACTGGTGGATGTTGGGAAAGAAACTCTCCAAGCCCATGTACAACTTCCCTTTCCTCACTGTCCCTTTCAAGTTTCTATTATTTATGTTCATCCTTAAATGACCAAACTTCTTAAACGTATAGCCTGAACCACAGCAATCCTTTTTGTACTTCCCCTTCTTCCCTATCTCCTCCTCCTGAAAATGTGCCCTAAAAGTCAGCAGTAGTCACTGGCAGATGCATTATGAAAGTGTGAGATCCCATTTGACTCTTTTTTTTTGCTCTACTTTCCCACCTCAAATCACTTAGATATTTAGATCAATCAGTTTTCCTTCATCTAGGGAATATGCTGATGACTTGCTAAGAAAAGAATAAACATTTGGAATTGTGACAATCAAGCAAAAAAAACCTACTAAATATTTGCAAAATGAGTGCATAAAAACTTTTAATTTTTTAAGGCTCAATTACCTTCCCTGCCAAATTAAGCTTTAGTGAGAAATACTCAGAAAGGTCTAAAACATAGTAAATTTAAATTGCATCGTCAGACAGTTTGCTGGTAGTATTCTTGTAAGAAAGAGGAACTTAGATGTTTTTCCTCTAGTAGTTTACAGTCTCTCATTTCCCTTTGCTCTTTTCAGTGCTTTCCACCTCGTGGGTTGGCCTCTTGGTCAGCAGGGGGATTGAGATAGAGCTACTTGGTGCACAGTAACCGTGTTATGTTCCCCAGAGCTCATCGCTGCCAACCCACGTACTGTGGCCAAGATGAAGTTAGAACTCTAATGAACCCAACAGTATCCTTTGAAGGAAGGAAGGAAGGAAGGAGGGGGTGGGGCGGAGGGAGAAAAGCTGAAAGAGGAAATATTTAATTTCCATGAAGGTGTTCATACAATATTTAATAGCAGAAGAGATTCTCACAAAATTCTAAAATACCAAGACGTAAATTACTCATCCTAATATTTAAGACATGCTTCCATGTTAAACTAATAATTTTCAGGGTGAAGAAGCAGGAAATAATGGAAACTTCTATCAGGTCAATAAAGTGTTTCTTTCCTTTCCTTTTCTTCTTGTTTAATATAAACAGCCCATGATTCCTGGGATCGTTAAGTAAGATCCCCTCCCCCTGTAATTGCCTAATGAGCCACAGAGTTCTCTCTGTCAAGAGCTCTTGGAAGAACACGTAGGGTTGAGAAGCACTATCCTGGGCCTGGCGGCTCAGCTCCCGAGACGTGAGTTCTGATGGCAGAGGCACCCGTGGGGCTGGAGGGAACCCAACGTGAGCCTGAGCAGGTTAGCCTTCACTTTGGAGAAAATGCAGAAGTTCCAGGAGAATTTTCAGCAAACTCAGGCTCTAGATACGGGGTTCCCTTCTCCTGTGCTAGACCCCATGTGAAACTGCTGCAATGGAACAAAAGAGATCTCCAAACTTACTCTTTTCAAATCCATATCTCTGATGGCTGGAGGAGCCAACGCTAGGAGCCGCATCTTCCACCTTAGACTGTAGGCGCTTCTCACTGGAAGTTACAATGCCTGCAGGACTGCTGTCCCCGTCACTCAAACACAAGAAAGAGGCTCAGGTTTCTGAACTTGAGTTTTCTCATCTATAAGAAGGTGAGTGGGAACAGACAGGTGAATTGTAAGAGCACTATTATGTGACAGCTCTATTTTTGACCAAAGACAAGCCTGCTGAGTTATTATTTTCCAGCATGTTCACTCCTGGGAGTCCAGTGGTTTGGGAGGGAGAGTAGGAATACGTGGATATTCCTTTGTCTGAGTCCAGGGGGCAGCAGCGTCTCAGGTAAAGACAGGCCAGTGAGGATAAAGGGCATATATCTGTATATGTATCTTCCACCTCTTAAACCCTGAGGTGAGGAGACATGTCCACCAAAATGAATTTTTTAAAGAAACAAAATCTTCTGAAATCATGCGCTAGTTCTAAAGAAACTCTGGCTCCCAGGAGATCCTCAGAACATAAAACTCACTGGTGCAATGATAATATTTCTCCTGAAGGGTTTCCCTTCGATTTTCTTGGGTGGGTTTTTGGTGAGAGCAGAAACCTCTTTCTTGGCATCCTCTTTCTTGATGACAAGGACTTTTTATTTTTCCAAGACGTGCCTGGCAAGTCCCAAAGCCAGGGAAACAAGATTGGGATGTCTGATGTTACACAATGCGTTACAAGTGAGACCCGAAGCTGTTCTGGTTTCCTGGTTCCTCCTGACCCAACACAATGTGTCGTCAGCACTCAGGAGTTTCCCACCTAGTAGCGAATCTGCATCTTGATTCTATTTTTCCATTTTCATTAGTGGGAAGGAAGGAAGGTAACTCAGTAGCTGAAGACTCAGAGGATTCTAAAAGAATTGCCAACTTTTTTTCCCCCCCGTGTGGCTTTAAGCCCAGTGCTTGCAGCAGAAGCCTTTGAAATCCTTGCAGCTTAGGAAGCTGAGGTTTCTGAAGGAATGAATATGCATGGCGTGCGTAATCTACAATTTATTAGCCTGCTTCGCTGGTCATTATTGAGATTTGACTGTAATGCTCAGTGGCACTAACATCCTCTCCACATCTCCCTAATAACATTTACGGTCAGTAATAATATTAGCTCAGTCCTTGAGCTGTGCTCTGCGGAATGAATCTGCCCAGTCTTATCTTGTCTCGTTACTCTTAACAGGGCTCCCGGAGTCATATCACACTCCAGTGACACGCCATACAGAGCGACATCTTTTAAATGTTTTCTCTGACAGATTTCACTTGAGATGTTAGCCTTTTCATTAGTGCGACGCACCAGGAAGTGACAGATTATAGAGGAAGCGCTGATTCTCCAGGCGAGCATGGTAGTAGTAGGACGTCCCAACAGTACTGAGGGACTCGAGAAGACATCCATGAGTATGTCCAGGAAAGGCTCTTTGAAGATGCTCCCTCAGCCCAGGTGGGCACTGTGGGTGCCCCTTCCAGATGCTCTCCTATGACTCTTATCAGCATTGTGTACCCATTCCCCAGTTCTGCATGCTTTGCTAGTCGTTGTTGTCTCCTGTCTCGGTGGGCAGCGCAGCTGCGCAGACCTGCCTCTAAAAGGAGCCCAAGCTGATGACTGACAGGTACAGAAGCAAAAAAGCCCAGCCTCCTTGCCTTGAGTTGACATTTATGCTCCAGAGCCCCTTGCAGGACCCAGCTGTGGCTAGGGTTTCACTTGCAATCACGCCCCACCCGTGCTTGGCTTCCTCCCTCTCCCTTTCCTGTTTCCCATTACTTACTGGCCTCTCTAGGGAGCCCTTCCTTGATAAATCACTTTCACAGGAACGTTTGGCTCGGAATCTGCTTCTGGGAGAACCTGATCTCAGATGCATCAGGCAGGCCCCTGACTCTCCAGCTGTGCGCAAGCCTCGTGGCCATTCTGCTTCTGAATGTGTCCCTCTACAGCAAGAAAATCTCCTGGCAGCCCAAACGGTGTGTCCTCCCAAACCTCTCCGCCTCCACTCAAGGCCCAGGGCCTGCCAGCCTTCTGTCCAGAACGGCCTAAAGGAATCTGCATTTTTTTGGATTGCTTACCTCTGTCATTTATGTAAATACTTCCATTTTTCTCTTTGCACCAACCATTTCAAGTACATATTAGTAGAACCATTTTATAGTTTTAGGAAACTGAAGTTCAGAAAGGTTATAAAAACCAAACAAATTCCCACACTCAAAAGATGCGAGGCCTTTAACCCAAGCCTTTAACTCCAAGTGAAGTGAATTTTTCACATCCTACAATGGCCCCGCTACAGCCAGGACACGATGTTCCCAGCTGAGAGTATCAGTAATGTTGAGATGACCACATCATGACCGTGGTCATCCATATCCCCTCTGTTGACTCACATGGGTGACTGTTGTTCTTTACCAATGACAATCCTAGCTTCACTTTGGTCCTCCTGCCTTCTAGACAAAATTTACCCTCATTTCTTGGCAGTATCTAATCTAGAAGCAGCCCCTGCTTCCTAAATTTCTCCTTAGATTTATCATAAGCCCAAACTGTATCAAGAGCCTTCTCCCCACCCCCGCTTACTGCAATGCTCCCAGGCTTTCTCTGAGTTCTATTCTCCTTTGCTGCAGCTGCCTAACCAAACCTAACTTTGTTTACTTTAGGTATGTTCCTTCCTTATGGTATCATCATCCAGATTTCATCACCCATCCAGTTATTTTCCAAAATAATTTCTTGTGAGTAATTATGCTGTTGACTAGCACGATGTTTCATGAAAGTTTATGCGTGATTAATTGCAAAATGCACATGTAACACTAAAAAGAAGAAAACAGCTGTCAGTTAAATTATGACACCATGCTTTTATGATAGTCTTGTACAACACATGAATCAGTCACATCAGCTTCCTGTGGCTTTGTTTAGTTTTTCACATATTCCAAGAGATGTGATAAGTTCCCCCACTTTAGTTGCATTGGTTGGCATGGGATAGCTCACATTTTTTTCCCTGTACCCCAATAACAAATCTTCACTACTTTACTTGTGAAAATCTTCCTTTCTTTATTCACATAAAGCAATTGGTGTGTCTTTGCAAGAAAAGATGGAATTGCGTTCATTCTTCTAACATCAAATATTTGCTTCATTAATATATAATTTATACCCCAAAGCTCTAGGATGCATTTCTGCCTTCAGAATATTTCACTTCAAGATCAAGTTATTGAAGACAATTAAACAGAACACAGATAGTACCAACATGACACATAAAGTTAATGAATGGATGACCAAGTTTTTGTAGGCACATGCAATGCTGCTAGGTCCCAACTTTGACCTAACCCCCAGGGGATTATAAGAAGCAAGATGCATCATGATTCTGGCAATATCAGAATGTGGAAAAGCATGCATCTTAGTATCGATGAAATATATGAAGGTAGCTGCAGTTAATTTTTATCTTGAATAGAATTTCCACTCTACTAATTTACAATTAAGTATAAAATAGAAAAAGACCATTTTTAAAAGGAGCAGAAGCAAATAGGAATGGTGTTAAACTTTCTCTCAACTAAAGGAAACATATGAAGGCACATAGTTTTTCTTCTTTTAGAAAAGGAAAACATATTTACATCGATAGAGACTAAATATTCCTAGGACCTACACCTAAGTAGTGATGTTAGTAATATTGCCTTTCAATACATATTCAATTATGGTCTTGAAGAAAAATGATCAACACCCAATAAATGATGTAATGAATGTAATGAATATTAATATACATAGACAGGTGAGAAAGGGAGATGTCAGGGTTAGATGAAAAAGGACTTGCCTTGATTCCAGCCCTTGCCAGAAGTCAACTGCTTACAAAACATCCCAACCCTAGTGACCCACTCCATCGCACTCAATACTGGGTGAACTACTCATTCCTTGTAAGAGGTCAACCTTTAGCACATATAGTAGGTACTATTGGTGCCTCACCCAAACCTCATTTTATGGCCTGTTTAACCCCTCCCCCAGCTGCTGTGAGTACTGGATGCTAATGGCTCAGAGCAGCCCTCTACTTTAATTGGCTTTCGACAACTGAAATCACTTCACCTGTATGTAGGTAGACAGAGGTAAGTAGGGAGGTTGTTCATTCCCGCATCCCCTGAAATGGCCAGCAGCCAATGTTTTCAGCCAAGGACAGTAGGGGCAAATACAAATCAATGGACTCTCCTTGCCTCAAGGAGGAAATTACTCTGTGGTGCAATTCATGCTCTTGAACTCCCCAGGCAAGGAGGCTTAAAGCTAGAATCCTATTCTTACTTGACCCCATCCCCTGCCTTCAGTTGCTGCCTTTATTCCTCTCGCCCATGTCTCCCTTGAGAGTCCCCCCTCTCAATAAATTGCCTCCACAAGAATCCCCATCTCTAGCTCTAGACCCAACGGAACCTAAGACAAAAGTAAACCCCATCCCAAGGGTCTCTGCATTTTCATATTGAACTTATTCCTTTCCCTCTCTCCCTCCCTCCCTCTCTCTCTCTCTCTCCCCCTCCCTCTCTCTCTCTCTCTCTCCATGTGCACTTAATTATGCTCACAGAACCTAAATCAGGAAGAAAACCCTGGTTTCACCTTAGCTACACTAACTCTGCATCTGCTCTTACCGTGTCTCATGAAGAGGAAGAGGAATTCCAAGTTACAGTCTCCATCCATCCACCCTGGAGTAAGGAAATAAAGAGATGGAGACTTCGCAGGCACTGACTAGAGGTCATTCCAGAGCTAATGGAGATATTCTTTTGGAAAAGTCAGTTTTGAAACACTAGGCTTTGCTGACATTCATCCACCCCTTTAGTGAGTTTCATCCTCATGTGTTGTGTTAGAAGGAGGCTCTTTTGAGTCCGGTTATCTCTCTCTCCACTTCCCCTTGCCTTAGGCCAGTTGTGCTGTCATTGGCAGACTTACCTGTGCGAGCTCGGTTCCCCCGGGCCTCCTCCCCTCCTCACTGTGCTTGTTTTTCATAAGTCCTTTCTTTTTGCACATTCAGCGACGATATGTAGGTTGCTTTTGCTATGGACAGTTCTGAAAACAAAGCCCCAAAGAATTTGAATCAAAATGTCACTGTGTTGGAGAAAAAAGGAAATATCTGTTTGAATCAGAGACCTAGAAATTTCTTTGAGGTAATGTTTAAGCTTATTTATCCTCCTTTCCTAATACTTTATTTCCATCAAAAAAATACTTTCTGGTGTTGATTTAATTATCATTGTCTCACAGTCACTTAATAGATAGATGTTCAGCTTACAGTACTCTATATTCAATTCCTTAAGATTTTTCAACTCTTTAAATTCCACTCTGTTCCTTCCACATCATTTATGCTGAAAGGTTTGTCATTTTCTTATATTCGGTCCCTGACTTATAGTGCCCAAACTCTCTTAGGAGATTTATAGAAATATAGATTTTATATTTTAAAAAAAGCTTAGAAGAAATAAATTCTCTGAAACCCACTGGGTTGGGAGTTCTTTTTCATCCAGCTAGTTTCTCTTCTTTTTGATTTTATAAAGGGTAGAGATTTTGGTAATATCTTAAACTCCTAAATAAGCAGAAGGGAGCCCAGTTGCTCAGTCAAGGATGAAATCATGGACCTTGGACCCAGATCAGCTCAACTAGGGGATCACAGCCTCTGAACAGCCTCTCCATCCTGTTTCCAGGCCATTTGAATCTTCTTGCCTTCTCCCATATCCTCAAAGTGTCAAGGAGAGACTAGAATTGGGTTTAAATCAGGAGTCAACGACCTTCTGTAAAGGGCCCTTGGATAGAAGAAAAAGGCGGGGAGGGAATCAAGGGAGAACATCGATCATTAAGAAGCTAGATCAGGGGAAGGGAAGGGAACTAACATTTGTTTGACCACTGGGTGCCAATCACATCATTCTTTCATTCTTCTCAAGAGCCCTGTAAGGTACAAGATATTATTATTGTTTTTATCATTTTCAAAATGTGGAACTGAAGCTTAGAGTAACTGAGTAACCCACTCAGGGATGATTAGTTGATAAGCGGCAGAGCTGAAGCTCAATCCTACATCTCTCTTTTCCCGAGTTTGTTCTGTACCCTCCAGTGGCCATTCTTCCTTTTACCGTAGCTCCAAAGGGGTCTGAGATCCCAGACCTCTTTGAGATTCTGTTGCAAGCTATGGATCCCAGGGGAAAAAAGTACTCCTGTGCACTTTTGCACACAATTTCAGGAGCTTCACATTAATTTGCATGAAAAGTCAGGGCCTTCACAAATCCCTCCAGGTCCTATTAGCCAGAGATATATTCCTTCAGAGAGAGTTGCTTTAGAAGACTGAAATTATGTCAGGCACCAGCTGCCTACTGACCCTGAGACCCATCACATTAATTCTGGGTGGCCCCCAAGATACCAAGCCAGCCCTGCAGTTGTGTTGGATGGAGAAAAGAAGGATGAGAGAGGGTAAACCTTTTCTGGAAATTTGCTTTTATGATTTTTTAGATTTTATTATACAATTGCCATGTGCTAGACAGTGGGCTTCATATCTTAGATGCACTATGTCACTCATCACGACTCCAGGAGGTAGATTGATTACTACAGCAGTGTATGAAGGAGGATATTATGGTCCATTAAAGAGGCAAAATGACTTAAGTCACACCCGTAGCAGAGAAAGGATTCAAACCAAGGAAGTTTATTCTCTAGGGTATGTGCTTTTTATCACTTACACTTCCAGAAAGCTTTCCATAGACCTGTAGGTAGAGATAGGCAGAGTTTTCTGTGTCCTACATAAAAACACCTGCAACCTCTGTGATGAATATTTATAATTTAAAGTGCCTGATACTTTTGCTGTAGACATTGTCATTATTAAAAATGTGAAAGTAAATATTTATAAACAGCTGGTAGGGAAACTAGACTTCTGGAGAGGAATTTTGAGCTCAAATTCCTGCCCTGAGGTTTTCTTTTAAAAATGGAAATATGCAGACTGACTCTAAATAGAAACCTTCCTCCTATTCAAATGCTTGCCTCTAGCCGCCCAGCTAAGGCTCCCATAGAATTCAGCACTGGGTCCTCAGGAAAACAACTGCTTTGAAAAAGTTTAGCCACAAGGAAATTCTATGGCTCACCCACTGCAAGAGTAAAGCAATCAGCTAGGTGCTTTGTGACCGCCTGGAGGGGTGGGATAGGGAGGGTGGGAGGGAGGGAGACGCAAGAGGGAAGAGATATGGGAACATATGTATATGTATAACTAATTCACTTTGTTGTAAAGCAGAAACTAACACACCATTGTAAAGCAATTATACTCCAATAAAGATGTAAAAAAATAAATAAATAAAATAAAGATATAGATATAGATAAGTTACAGGAAAAAAAAAAAAAAAAGACTAGTAATACCAAGCATTGGAAAGGATGTGGAGCAACGGGAACTCTCAAACACTGCTATAGGAAGTGGAGAATGGTATAGCTCCTTGGCAAAATGGATGAGTAGTTCCTAATGATGTTAAATTCGTACACCTGCCCTATGACTCAGAAATTTTGCTTCTAGGTACTTCCTGAGACAAATGATAACATAGAGCCATACAAAGAAATGTGTAAGAAGATTCACTGCAGCTTTATTCATAAGAGCCACAAATAGGACAAAACCCCAACATCTATCAACCGATGAATGCTTAAACAAATTGTGGTATAGCCACACAATGGCATGCTGCTCTATAAACGGAATGAACTGCTATTACTGCTGATGATATACTACTACATGGATGGACATCAAAAACATTGTTCTGAGCAAACAAAGCTAGACAAAAAAGACTATCATTTCATTTATGTAACACTCTAGAAAATGCAAATTAATCTATAGTGGCAGAAAGTAAATCAGTGGTTTCCTTCGATGGATGAGAGATGGAAACAAAAGGCCACAAGGGGATTTGTTGAAGTGATGGGTGTATCTGCACCTAGTTCTGTATCCTGATGGGTGGTGGATGGGTACCATGGAAGTATGTACTTGTCAAAGCTCATTGATCCATATACTTAAAAACTGTGCATTTTATTGTCTTTAAATTATACCTTAATAAAATAAGAGTACTGGAAGGAAAACAAACAGTATGGATGATGTATGTGAATCCTTGCTGGGCTCAGCTGATGACCCAGCGTCCTAAGGCACAGGCCTCCACAGAAGTTTACCTCCGACACAGGAGAATCCAGGCAGAAACAGACGTACCACCCCACTTTTCAAGCTCACCGAATGAAGCTACCAAAAGGGGCAATCTTTACATGCTTCCAAATTCCAAAAAGCATTGAGGATGGAAATAATCTGTCTTGACTTTCTTTGTGTTTAGTTCCTGGAGTCCCAGACCTGAGGAATGACTGTGAAATTCTTACTGGGGCACTTTGTTCTTACTGTTTGGATTGAATTTCCTTCCTGGTTGATCTGGTACTGGTTTGGACTACATTTGGGGATTCAACCTACCTGGGGCTGCAGTGGAAAGGCGCATGCCGTTACAAGAAAGTACATATTTTCGGTGGGACCTCTCCCTCGGGGATTCTGATAAGCCCCCTCCTCAGTAGCAGCACCGCCCCCCCCCAACCAGGGAAATGTATTGAGCAGAGAGCAGGGGTCCAAGTAAAGGTCAAGCCCCACAGCCTTCAGAACAGAAATGTCTCTGCCAATTTTGATGCGCCTTCCAAGGTGACTAACCCTCTAACACACCTAATAAATTTAGAGACACATTCGCTTGATTTGCATAATAATATTTTTTTAAACACAGGGTTGCTTTGGAGAGTGAATTGCCTTCCCTGTTTTCCTTCCTGGAACTGAACTGCCGCGGCGCTACCAATGCGCTCCAAATACCCTCCCAGAGGGCCCCGCGGAGGCAAACTTGGCGGAGGAGAGAACACAGAACAAGCCGCACCTTGCAAATGCTAAGAGGAAGAGCAATCTGGAATTTGCTGGCAAGTCAATCCGTAAAGCAAGATTGGGGAACAGGGCAAAGATCTTAAAAGTCATTTTGCCTGGGTGAAAATACATTCCCCCCTCCTGGAAAACAATGCCGTGTGTGGTTTTGCTCACGCTTCTGCAGGCCGCCTCGTCCTTCAGAGAGCAGAGCTGCCAAGGGACAGAAAGCCTCGAGGTGGTGGTTGCCAGGCGGCCAGCGGGCCGGCGCGGCTCTGCAGCGTGGCAGGCGGCCAGGACCTGGAGCAGCGCACGCAGCCTTCCTCAGAGCACCTGCCATCCCTCCCTTTGCATCAGGAACGCGCCACCTTCCCCCACCCCACGCTGCTTTTCCCTGCGGGGCTCCATGTTGTCTTTCCAGATGGCAGATGCCCGCTGCCTTCCTCCCAGCAGCTGTGGGCACTGGGGGAGGGGAGGGCCTTGTCAAGCGCATCCTTCGCCCTGGCACGCTCCTGCGTCCCAGTTATCAGTCAGCAGCAGGTGCTGTGACATGATGACCAACACTCAGGTCCTCGGTGACCGGATGCGTCACGCGCTGTGTCTGAGAGTCGCCGACACCTCATCAATCATGGCCTTGATTAGGCCACTCAGGGTCTCCGGCCTCAACTTTGGGCTCAGAATTTACTGCGAGCTGAACAGCCTTATTTCCAACGTGGGCGTAGGCTCCTTGTTTACAAGAATATCATCATCCAGCTAGAAGATCACATTTGCACTCAAAAGGGCCAACCTTTTCTTGTCAATACTGCAGTTAGGTGAGCGTCAGGCACAAGAATTTGCCGAGGAGTTTTGCTTTCTTCGGTCCCCCTACCATTTTCTACAAAGATGCATTTTGTTGGCGCTCCAGTGCTGTATTTAGGGAAGGCTGTGACTGTCCATGTATGATCATTAATGAACAGTAGATCTTCTCATGGAAAGGGAAGAGAGGAAAGGATTCAAAGTTTCTCTGGTGATGATTAAAACTTGGTCCTAACTAGCTGCCTCATCAAAGAGGCTGCTTATCCAATACCATTGATTAAGCTGGTAGTCTGTGTCCAGCCTTGTGTCCAGCCTCTTTGAGGGCCCACAAGTAAGAAAAATATGATTGTTGCTCAGGAGAACTTCAAATTCTAGGGAGATCATTATACAAATATTTATGTAGCAGAATGCTGAACAGAGACTCCTTTGCCTGGTACTGAAGGCATTCTAGGGCCTGACCGCAGTATACAGGTCCTCACATGACTATCCTGTGCATTCCGAGAACATCCCTTATGCTTTCTTCCTCTAGACTTGAGCTCATGGCACTGTACTCATCTGGGGTCCCATTTTTCACATATTTCTCTGAATCAGAGGTCAGCAAAGCTTCTTCTGTAAAAGGTGAGATGGTAAACATTTTAGGCCTCGTGAACCAAGAGGCAAAATCCAGCAACTATTCTTGCTGAAAGGTTAATAGTCTTGTTTACATTTTACATTTAAGAGTGTAAAAACCATTTTTTAGCTAATAGACCATACAGAAATAAGCGGTGGGCTAGATTGCTGACCCCAATCTACATCTCATTTGTCTTTGAAGACCCAGCTCAAACGCCAGTTGCTGTGTGAAATATATTTGATCCTCCTCATCTTAAATTCTCCTCTCTCTCAGGAATGTCTAATTTACACAATTTGTCAGGTATGTATTCTTTTTTTTTTTTTTTTTTTTTTTTTTCTTTTTGCGGTATGCGGGCCTCTCACTGTTGTGGCCTCTCCCGTTACGGAGCACAGGCTCCGGATGCGCAGGCCCAGCGGCCATGGCTCACGGGCCCAGCCGCTCCGCGGCATATGGGATCCTCCCAGACCGGGGCACGAACCCGTATCCCCTGCATCGGCAGGCGGACTCTTAACCACTGCACCACCAGGGAGGCCCCAGGTATGTATTCTTAAATTTATGAATGCATCTATCAGGAGTATGGTTAGAAGAGAAAATAGAAATTGTAAAATCAGACAGAGTAACATTCAAATTCTGATTTCTCAACTTATAGTTGATTGGCACTGTGAAAGCGACTTAAATTCTCTAAGAAGTTTATTTTAAAAAAATCAGAATATGTTTATATCTGTGTAGGAGTCATTTTTCCATTTCCTTACCTAAATTTTCTAAAATTATTTACATCAAATATGTACCCCTTTTATAGTAAAAAAATGCCAATTACCTAATCCATAGGGTTACAGTATTTGTATTTAAAAAATGATTATCTCTGAAATGTTATAAAGGCTCAGTAAATATTTTCTTCCATCTCTTCATGAATTCTTTCTATATACTCATCAAGTGTCTATGTCTTATGTTCAATACTAAATTGAATTTTGTTTAGGACAAAGATGCCACCTTGAACTTTAAGCCCTCCACAATACTTGAGATCTTGCACTTGGCTGGTGGTCGGAATCATTTGCTATTAATTTAAATGGTGTCCCCAAAACTGTTTTACACTAAATCCCTTCAAAATAATTGTCTCTATTCATTTCTATTTGCTTGCCCTACTACTCAACCTAATTCAATCTGTCTTCTCTCTCCATCACTCAATCCACCTCCATGTTTCTAAATCCAGTGAACATATTTCAGGGCTCATCTTATTTGACTTTTCATTAGCATCGGATTCAAACACATCCTTCTGTTTGACACTTCCATCTCTTTGAACTCCACAATGTCAGGATTTCCTGGGTTTTCTCCTTACTCCCCTCTCTCTCCATTTCTGTCTCATCTGCAGGATTTTTGTCATTCAGAGACCATTAACCATTGGCATTTCTGAAGACATAGCCCTTGCTATTATCTCTCTGCATTTCCACCCATGCCCCTGGTTTCAAATGACATCTATATACAGATGTGTCACTAAATTTAATCTCTCACCAAGATCTCTAAGTTCGAGCTCAATCATCTCACTCAGAGACCCCTCAAAGTCAACATGACCAGGACAAAATCCATGATCCATGCTAATCCCTCAAGCTTGCCACCCAGTTGCAAAGGGGAGAAGAAGAGATGAATAGTCAGACCCCAGATGATTTTTAGGGCAGTGAAACTATTCTGTATGATACTACAAAGATAGGTACCTGTAATTATACACTTGTCAAAACCCAGAGAATGCAAAAGAGTGAATGTTAATGTAAACTATGGACTATGAGTGATAATGATGTGTCAATGTAAGTTCCAAGATTTTAATAAGAGGACCACTGCGGCGCAGGCTGTTGATAGTGGGAGAGGTTGTATGTATTTGAGTGTAGGGATTATACAGTAACTCTCTGTACTTTCTGCTCAATTTGGGTGTGAACCTAAAATGGCTTTAAAAAAATAAAGTCTATTAATTAAAACCAAAACCAAAACCAAAACTCTAGTGTCATTTATTCTGGGCAGAATCAAGCCAAAGTTAGACTTCACATAAATCCAGATCTTTTGCTTACTTTCTTCTCCTGCCTTATCCCATCCCCTGTTTTCTTCTGAGATCATTCCCTCAATAAATCACTTAGGCAAAAATCCCTCTCTCAGGCTCTGCTTCCAGGGAACCAACCTCAGGCAGAGCTGTAGGCATGGCATGCATTTTCACTGACCTGTCCAGACTTTTTCGTCTGCTTAGAAGAGCGGGACAGGGCAGAGTGATTTTGGATGGAAGATGAAGAGACTTAACAGATGTCTGAAATGTAGGTGCTGACAGGAAAATACGGGCCTGGAGAGAGTTGAAAAGAAATCTCATCCACATTACCACCACCACACCTAGAAGATGGTAATGTGCCAAAGACAAATCTCACCTGCTTTAAAGACTTGTCTGGGTGCCAGCTCCTAACTCTATGGGAAGGAAGCAAATGCTGTCAATTCCTTTCACTCACTGTGTTTGCTTTCTGTGGCTGCTGTGATAAATTACCACAAACTGGCTGGCTTAAAACAACAGAAATGTATTCTCTCATAGTTCTGGAGACCTGAAGTCCAAAATCAAAGTGTTGACAAAGCCATACTCTCTCTGGAGGCTCTAGGGGAGAACCATTCCTTGTCTCTTCCAGTGTTGTGTGGTCACGGGCAATCCTTGGCCTCCTTGGCTTGAGGCCATATCACTCTAATCTCTGCCTCTGTCTTCATGTCACTTTCTCTGTGTCCATCATCTCCTCTGTGTGTCTCTTACAAAGACACATTTCACTAAATTCACCCAGATAATCCAGGATGATCTCAAGGTCCTTAACTTAATTACATCTGCAAAGATCCTTGTTCCAAATAAGGAAACATGCACAGATTCCAGAAATTAGGAAGTGGACATATCTTTTGGGAGGGCACCATCAGTCCACTATACTCACTAATTTTTCTCCTAATTCTTTTTTTTTTTTTTTGATACATTGTTGAAGTTTTTAGTTAGCATTTCTCTATCATGAATTATTTCAAGCATTTCTTCATATTTTAAAAGCCACTTATATTTCTTTACCTGAAAACTTCATTTCTTTGGCTCATTCTCCTCTATAGTCATTAACCTTTTTCTTCTCAATTTCTAAGCACTCTTTATATATTATAGAGAAAGGTCCTTTGTCTGTGATATGGTTTATAAGTAAATTTTTTTTTTCCTTTTTCTTTTTTTTTTATTTTACAAATTTAATCAGTTATACATATACATATGTTCCCATATCCCCTCCCTTTTGCGTCTCCCTCCCACCCTCCCTATCCCACCCCTCCAGGCGGTCACAAAGAACCGAGCTGATCTCCCTGTGCTATGCGGCTGCTTCCCACTAGCTATCTACCTTACGTTTGGTAGTGTATATATGTCCATGCCGCTCTTTCACTTTGTCACAGCTTACCCTTCCCCCTTCCCATATCCTCAAGTCCATGCTCTAGTAGGTCTGTGTCTTTATTCCTGTCTTACCCCTATGTTCTTGATGACATTTTTTTTTCTTACATTCCATATATATGTGTCAGCATACAGTATTTGTCTTTCTCTTTCTGACTTACTTCACTCTGTATGACAGACTCTAGGTCCATCCACCTCATTACAAATAGCTCAATTTCATTTCTTTTTATGGCTGAGTAATATTCCATTGTATATATGTGCCACATCTTCTTTACCCATTCATCCGATGATGGACACTTAGGTTGTTTCCATCTCCGGGCTATTGTAAATAGGGCTGCTATGAACATTTTGGTACATGTCTCTTTTTGAATTATGGTTTTCTCAGGGTATATGCCCAGTAGTGGGATCGCTGGGTCATATGGTAGTTCTATTTGTAGTTTTTTAAGGAACCTCCATACCGTTCTCCATAGTGGCTGTACCAATTCACATTCCCACCAGCAGTGCAAGAGTGTTCCCTTTTTTCCACACCCTCTCCAGCATTTATTGTTTCTAGATTTTTTGATGATGGCCATTCTGACTGGTGTGAGATGATATCTCATTGTAGTTTTGATTTGCATTTCTCTAATGAGTAAAGATGTTGAGCATCCTTTCATGTGTTTGTTGGCTGTCTGTATATCTTCTGTGGAGAAATGTCTATTTAGGTCTTCTGCCCATTTTTGGATTGGGTTGTTTGTTTTTTTGCTATTGAGCTGGATGAGCTGCTTATAAATTTTGGAGATTAATCCTTTGTCAGTTGCTTCATTTGCAAATATTTTCTCCCATTTTTAGGGTTGTCTTTTGCTCTTGTTTATGGTTTCCTTTGCTGTGCAAAAGCTTTTAAGTTTCATTAGGTCCCATGTGTTTATTTTTGTCTTTATTTCCATTTCTCTAGGAGGTGGGTCCAAAAGGATCTTGCTGTGATTTATGTCATAGAGTGTTCTGCCTATGTTTTCCTCTAGGAGTTTGATAGTGTCTGGCCTTACATTTAGGTCTTTAATCCATTTTGAGCTTATTTTTGTGTATGGTGTTAGGGAGTGATCTAATCTCATACTTTTACATGTCCCTATCCAGTTTTCCCAGCACCACTTATTGAAGAGACTGTCCTTTCTCCACTGTACATTCCTGCCTCCTTTATCAAAGATAAGGTGACCATATGTCCGTGGGTTTATCTCTGGGCTTTCTATCCTGTTCCATTGATCTATCTTTCTGTTGTGCCAGTACCACACTGTCTAGATTACTGTAGCTTTGTAGTATAGTCTGAAGTCAGGGAGCCTGATTCCTCCAGCTCCATTTTTCGTTCTCAAGATTGCTTTGGCTATTCGGGGTCTTTTGTGTTTCCATACAAATTGTGAAATTTTTTGTTCTAGTTCTGTGAAAAATGCCATTGGTAGTTTGATAGGGATTGCACTGAATCTGTAGATTGCTTTGGGTAGTATAGTCATTTTCACAATGTTCCAATCCAAGAACATGGTATATCTCTCCATCTATTTGTATCATCTTTAATTTCTTTCATCAGTGTCTTATAATTTTCTGCATACAAGTCTTTTGTCTCCTTAGGTAGGTTTATTCCTAGATATTTTATTCTTTTTGTTTCAATGGTAAATGGGAGTGTTTCCTTGATTTCACTTTCAGATTTTTCATCATTAGTATATAGGAATGCCAGAGATTTCTGTGCATTAATTTTGTATCCTGCAACTTTACCAAATTCATTGATTAGCTCTAGTAGTTTTCTGGTAGCATCTTTAGGATTCTCTATGTATAGTATCATGTCATCTGCAAACAGTGACAGCTTTACTTCTTCTTTTCCCATTTGGATTCCTTTTATTTCCTTTTCTTCTCTGATTGCTGTGGCTAAAACTTCCAAAACTAGGTTGAATAAGAGTGGTGAGAGTGGGCAACCTTGTCTTGTTCCTGATCTTAGTGGAAATGGTTTCAGTTTTTCACCATTGAGGACGATGCTGGCTGTGGGTTTGTCATATATGGCCTTTATTATGTTGAGGAAAGTTCCCTCTATGCCTACTTTCTGCTGGGTTTTTATCATAAATGGGTGTTGAATTTTGTCGAAAGCTTTCTCTGCATCTATTGAGATGATCATATGGTTTTTCTCCTTCAGTTTGTTAATATGGTGTATCACGTTGATTGATTTGCGTATATTGAAGAATCCTTGCGTTCCTGGAATAAACCCCACTTGATCATGGTGTATGATCCTTTTAATGTGCTGTTGGATTCTGTTTGCTAGGATTTTGTTGAGGATTTTTGCATCTATGTTCATCAGTGATATTGGCCTGTAGTTTTCTTTCTTTGTGACATCCTTGTCTGGTTTTGGTATCAAGGTTATGGTGGCCTCGTAGAATGAGTTTGGGAGTGTTCCTCCCTCTGCTATATTTTGGAAGAGTTTCAGAAGGATAGGTGTTAGCTCTTCTCTAAATGCTTCATAGAATTCGCCTGTGAAGCCATCTGGTCCTGGGCTTTTGTTTGTTGGAAGATTTTTTATCACAGTTTCAATTTCAGTGCTTGTGATTGGTCTGTTCATATTTTCTATTTCTTCCTGATTCAGTCTTGGCAGGTTGTGCATTTCTAAGAATTTGTCCATTTCTTCCAGGTTGTCCATTTTTATTGGCATAGAGTTGCTTATAGTAATCTCTCATGATCTTTTGTATTTCTGCAGTGTCAGTTGTTACTTCGCCTTTTTCATTTCTAATTCTATTGATTTGAGTCTTCTCCCTTTTTTTCTTGATGAGTATGGCTAATCGTTTATCAATTTTGTTTATCTTCTCAAAGAACCAGCTTTTAGTTTTATTGATCTTGGCTATCGTTTCCTTCATTTCTTTTTCATTTATTTCTGATCTGATTTTTATGATTTCTTTCCTTCTGCTAACTTTGGGATGTTTTTGTTCTTCTTTCTCTAATTGCTTTAGGTGCAAGGTTAGGTTGTTTATTCGAGATGTTTCCTGTTTCTTAAGGTGAGTTTGTATTGCCATAAACTTCCCTCTTAGAACTGCTTTTGCTGCATCCCATAGGTTTTGGGTCGTCGTGTCTCCATTGTCATTTGTTTCTAGGTATTTTTTAATTTCCTCTTTGATTTCTTCAGTGATCACTTCATTATTAAGTAGTGTATTGTTTAGCCTCCATGTGTTTGTATGTTTTACAGCTCTTTTCCTGTAATTGATATCTAGTCTCATAGCATTGTGGCCGGAAAAGATACTTGATACAATTTCAATTTTCTTAAATTTACCAAGGCTTGATTTGTGACCCAAGATATGATCTATCCTGGAGAATGTTCCATGAGCACTTGAGAAAAATGTGTATTCTGTTGTTTTTGGATGGAATGTCCTATAAATATCAATTAAGTCCATCTTGTTTAATGTATCATTTAAAGCTTGTGTTGCCTTATTTATTTTCATTTTGGATGATCTGTCCATTGGTGAAAGTGGGGTGTTAAAGTCCCCTACTATGATTGTGTTACTGTCGATTTCTCCTTTCATGGCTGTTAGTATTTGCCTTATGTATTGAGGTGCTCCTATGTTGGGTGCATAAATATTTACAATTGTTATATCTTCTTCTTGGATCGATCCCTTGATCATTATGTAGTGTCCTTCTTTGTCTCTTGTAATAGTCTTTATTTTAAAGTCTATTTTGTCTGATATGAGAATTGCTACTCCAGCTTTCTTTTGGTTTCCATTTGCATGGAATATCTTTTTCCATCCCCTTACTTTCAGTCTGTATGTGTCTCTAGGTCTGAAGTGGGTCTTTTGTAGACAGCATATATATGGGTCTTGTTTTTGTATCCATTCAGCCAATCTGTATCTTTTGGTGGGAGCATTTAGTCCATTTACATTTAAGGTAATTATCGATATGTATGTTCCTGTTCCCATTTTCTTAATTGTTTTGGGTTCGTTATTGTAGGTCTTTTCCTTCTGTTGTGTTTCTTGCCTAGAGAAGTTCCTTTAGCATTTGTTGTAAAGCTGGTTTGGTGGTGCTGAACTCTCTCAGCTTTTGCTTGTCTGTAAACGTTTTAATTTCTCCATCAAATCTGAATGAGATCCTTGCTGGGTAGAGTAATCTTGGTTGCAGGTTTTTCTCCTTCATCACTTTAATTATGTCCTGCCACTCCCTTCTGGCTTGTAGGGTTTCTGCTGAGAGATCAGCTGTTATCCTGATGGGGATTCCCTTGTGTGTTATTTGTTGTTTTTGCCTTGCTGCTTTTAATATGATTTCTTTGTGTTTAATATTTGACAGTTTTATTAATATGTGTCTTGGTGTATTTCTCCTTGGATTTATTCTGTATGGGACTCTCTGTGCCTCCTGGACTTGATTAACTATTTCCTTTCCCATATTAGGGAAGTTTTCAACTATAATCTCTTCAAATATTTTCTCAGTCCCTTTCTTTTTCTCTTCTTCTTCTGGAACCCCTATAATTCGAATGTTGGTGCATTTAATGTTGTCCCAGAGGTCTCTGAGACTGTCCTCTGTTCTTTTCATTCTTTTTTCTTTATTTTGCTATGCAGCAGTTATTTCCACTATTTTATCTTCCACCTCACTTATCCGTTCTTCTGCCTCAGTTATTCTGCTATTGATCCCATATAGAGTATTTTTTATTTCATTTATTGTGTTTTTAATCGATGCTTGATTCATCTTTAGTTCTTCTAGGTCCTTGTTAACTGTTTCTTGCATTTTGTCTATTCTATTTCCAAGATTTTGGATCATCTTTACCATCATTATTCTGAATTCTTTTTCAGGTAGACTGCCTATTACCTCTTCATTTGTTAGGTCTGGTGGGTTTTTATCTTGCTCCTTCTCCTGCTGTGTGTTTTTCTGTCTTCTCATTTTGCTTATGTTACTGTGTTTGGGGTCTCCTTATTGCAGGCTGCAGGTTCGTAGTTCCCGTTGTTTTTGGTGTCTGTCCCCAGTGGCTAAGGTTGGTTTAGTGGGTTGTGTAGGCTTCTTGGTGGAGGGGACTACTGCCTGTGTTCTGGTGGATGAGGCTGGATCTTGTCTTTCTGGTGGGCAGGTCCACGTCTGGTGGTGTGTTTTGGGGTGTCTGCGGACTTTTTATGATTTGAGGCAGCCTCTCTGCTAATGGGTGGCATTGTGTTCCTGTCTTGCTAGTTGTTTGGCATAGGGTGTCCAGCACTGTAGCTTGCTGGTCGTTGAGTGAAGCTGGGTGCTGGTGTTGAGATGGAGATCTCTGGAAGATTTTCGCCGTTTGATATTATGTGGAGCTGGGAGGTCTCTCGTGGACCAGTGTCCTGAAGTTGGCTCTCCCACCTCAGAGGCACAGCACTGACTCCTGGCTCCTCAATTTGGGATGATTTGTTGTCTATTCATGTATTCCACAGATGCAGGGTACATCAAGTTGATTGTGGAGCGTTAATCCGATGCTTCTGAGGCTGCTGGGAGAGGTTTCCCTTTCTCTTCTTTGTTCTCACAGCTCCTGGGTCTCAGCTTTGGATTTGGCCCCGCCTCTGCGTGTAGGTCGCCGGAGGGCGTCTGTTCTTCGCTCAGACAGGACAGGGTTAAAGGAGCAGCCTCTTCGGGGACTCTGGCTCACTCAGGCCGGGCGGGAGGGATGGGCACGGAGTGCGGGGCGAGCCTGCAGCGGCAGAGGTCGGCGTGACGTTGCACCAGCCCGAGGCGCGCCGTGCATTCTCCCAGGGAAGCCGCCCCTGGATCCCGGGACCCCGGCAGTGGCAGGCTGCACAGGCTCCCGGAAGGGCGGTGTGGACAGTGACCTGCTCTCGCACACAGGCTTCTTGGCGGCGGCAGCAGCAGCCCCAGCGTCCCACGCCTGTCTCTGGGCTCCGCGCTTTCAGCCGCGACTCGCGCCCATCTCTGGAGCTCCTTTACGCGGCGCTCTTAATCCCCTCTCCTCGCGCACCAGGAAACCAAGAGGGAAGAAAAATTCTCCTGCCTCTTCGGCAGCTCCAGAGTTTTCCCGGACTCCCTCCCGGCTAGCTGTGGCACATTAGCCCCCTTCAGGCTGAGTTCTCGCCGCCAGCCCCAGTCCTCTCCCTGCGCTCTGACCGAAGCCCGAGCCTCAGCTCCAGCGCCGCCCGCCCCGGCGGGGGAGCAGACAAGCCTCTCGGGCTGGTGAGTGCCGCTCGGCACCGCTCCTCTGTGCGGGAATCTCTCCGCTTTGCCCTACCCAGGTATGTGGGGAGTTTCTTGCCTTTTGGGAGGTCTGGGGTCTTCTGTCAGCGTTCAGTAGGTGTTCTGTAGGAGTTGTTCCACGTGTAGCTGTATTTCTGGTGTATCTGTGGGGAGGAAGGTGATCTCCGTGTCTTACTCTTCTGCCATCTTACCCGGAAGTCTCAATAATTCTATATAATAATATTTCATATGCTTATATATCTGTTTACAGTCTGCACAGTTCTTTCAATTAAACAGCCTATCAATTACCATAACAAATAAACATAAGAATAAGAATACCTATTAATTAACACATTTTTCTTATGTCCCAGACACACCCTATGATGGGTTATTATTCCTATTTTATAGTTAAGGAAACTGAGGCTGGTGTGGGCTTTAATTTTTCACCTTTAGTATTTCAAACTTGGTATCGCCACTGGGTGTCTTCTGCAAGAGCTAGAATGAGAAGGGTCTCCAACAAGAACATATTCACCTTGCTCCCTGGGTTAGTGTTCTGAGTGTAATGCAAATAGCAATATTCTTAGAAGCAAAGTAGATCACAAAGCATTTGGCTGGCACCTGTACTGTGGAGTGGTGCAGGAGAAAGAACCAGGGCTCTGGGTCTCACACAGGTAAGTGGAGTCCCCACTGTGATCTCTGACTAGGTTCCTGAATTGGGGCAAGTTGCAACATTCCTCTAAGGCTAATTCCTAACCCATTAAATTAGGATGCTCCCACATTGCTCATGTGGCTGTTGAAGGAACAACTGAGTTAAAAGCAAAATCACCTTTACCAGATTAATTATACATTAATTTAAAATTATATTAATGTTACACTAATTCCCATATCCTTCCTTATGTATTTGCAGACCACAAGAAAGAAGTCACCCAGGATAGCTTTGCATTCTCTATTTATTAATTCTTGACAAAGATCTCCCACTCCTGTGAGCTGGCTTCCTCCTCCACTGCATGGCTGGGAGAGAAAACTTGGAAATTTTGAGAATAGAAATGTTCCCGTCTCATCTCAATCAATGCTTTTACATAAGAGTTTATATAAGTCCCTACTTTTATATAAGTCCTTTGCTTCTATCACCCACAAAACACCCATTTCTTTTTTTTTTTACTTTTATATTGGAGTATAGTTGATTAACAATGTGATAGTTTCAGATTACAGTAAAGTGATTCAGCTATACAATACATAGACATGTATCTATTATTTTTCAAATCTTTTCCCATTTAGATTGCTACGTAATATTGAGCAGAGTTCCCTGTGCTATACAGTAGGTCCTTGTTGACAAAACACCCATTCCTGAAGGATCACGGGTCTACATCTACCTATAATGAATTATGGAGCAGAGGCTATTTTCTGTCTTGGTACCTCTCCCCCACACCACCTTCACCACCCAAATGGTCAAGATTTAATATGTGAACACCCTAGCAGAAAAGACAGTAAGCTCACTGTTTGGCAGGAAAAGGAAGTCATTCAGCAAATCAGGGCCACCATCAGGAGGCTTCAGTGGCCTCTTCAGGCTCACTCCTCCAGGTATGCAGCCCAGGCCAGCAGCACCAGCATCAGCATCAGCTGGGGAGGCAGGCACATCTCCACTGCACCCCCGGCCAGCTGAATCAGAACCTCCACACCGGGGCCCACAAGGTTGCTCTTACCAAGCCTCCAGGTGGTTCTGATGCGCCTGGAAGTTTCGGAAGCCCTTTGCTACAGAAGTGATTCTCAAACTTCCGCGGCACCAGAACCACCTGGAGGCTTGGTTAGAGCAGCCTCTTTGGCTCCACTCCAGAGGTTCTGACTCACAAGTTGGGGCTGCACCAGAGAATCTGCATTTCCCATAAACTTCCAGGTGATACTGGTGCTCCTATCCCGGGGGCCACAATTTGAGAACTGCTGTGCTACCATGCTTCCAGAGGTAAATGCATCAGTTTCTTTTTTCTCTCTGGATATGAAAACTTGAGTAGGGAGTATTACCAAAAAGGAAGGGAAAAATTGTTTTTATTACTGGTTTTCCCATTACATGTTGAGTTCTTGTGGGCTTTCTGGAGTCGGTTACTCCATTCTCTATAGACAGGAAGTCATCACGCCTTTTCACGTCACCCTCAAACTATCTCAGACCCATCCTTGGCCTCCTGAGGCTGCTTATTGCTCCAAGCTGGTCCTTTCTGCCTCCAAATCCATTCCATTTCTGTTTTCATATGATCACCAGATACACCTTCCCTAAGCCCCACTTTGGTTGCAAAGTATATGTTTGTAAAGCTGTCAAGGACTCTTTAGTTCCCACCATATCAAATCTAAACTCTTCCTCCTGGTTTTCATCTAATCTCTCTTTACAATCCCTCCTGTAACTCACTCTCTGCTCTGATCAAATTGGTCCCTCTCCTGAGCCACATACATAGAAATTCATTTTTCATCCTTGCTACTGTCTTCACTTATTGTAGAATGTTCTTCTTTCCCCATTTACATCCAACACATCCTTCAAGGCCCAGATGAAGTGCCATTTCAATCCCAGGTTTGCACACCAGCCACCACTTCTCCCTGTCCACAGCACATAGTGCTGGTCAATCATGCAACTCAAGCTGAGATACCAGACACCACTTCTGAGTCCTACTTAATACAATGCTCCAGGCCACTGCCACTAGTCAAACTATACACAAATGATGAAACCTCAATATTCTAACCCTTTGTGGCTTTTGTTATTCCAACTACACCAAAATCCACAATCAAGTATCTATTCATTATTATTCACTACATTGTAATCTCACTCAGGAGAGGGATAAGGCTTAAAATACTTCTGTACTCCTCCAGAATTTCAGTCCTGAGTATAAGGGAAGAGCTGAGGAATACCAGTTTGTTTTTTGATTAAACAGAAAGTATTGCAACAGATATACAGTGATGCTTACACTTGATCTGGCTGTCTTCACTCTGTGGAGACCCAAGTTCACCTGAGCTCTTCATCCACCTCCTCAAAGAACAATAGTAGAAATATTTGCTTAATTAATTCCTTAGGTTTCCACAGAATACAATGGAAGTTATCCTCATCTCTTCAGTAAGATAGAAGCAGAGAGATATGCAATTTCAATCAGCTTAAAAGAAAACTAGCATCAAATAAGGCTATAACATAATAGCATTGTGTTCCAGGCATTGTGTCTAACGTAAGAGTAATGGTATAAGATAATGGCAAATTTTGACAGTGGCACCATGTAAATACTGAGCCTTATCTTGTTTTGAATTAACATTTACAAGAGGTAATTTTTTTAATCTGAAATAAAATCTTGACTTCAACTCTGTTTTTTTCTTCTTCATATCTTGACATGCAAAATACTAAGGGAGATGGGGGGCGAGGCACCCAGGCTGTGATTAAATCTGCTTCTCACATCTATTATCTTCTCAGTTTTCACGAGCTCTAATTTAAACATCTTATTTATAGTGTCATGTTCTTAAGAGGTTTCTGGATGTATTTAAATGGGGATAGCTAATTGGGACCGTTCTAGCAGAAGTTGGCTCCAAGCTCATCTTGCTAGGTGGCATCTCCTCTCTGTTCCTGAAAAATAACGTAATTTCCTCCTTTTCAGTCTAATTGTCATGTTCGTTGTTACTGCTCTGAATATTGTGACCTAAGGACGCATGGGTTTAATAATGTTTTAGTTTCAATATTAACACTAATACTTGCAATCTTCACACCATGAATTTGGTATCTTCCTCCAGAACTTCCCACTGTTCTTGACATAAAAAATAAGTAAAATCTAAAGCAGGGAACAACTTAAAAATAGTCTGAATTAGGAATTTTTTTTAAAAAGTGAAAACTATATGCTATGTTTTAAATATATGTTTATTAAATGAGCTTAGAAAATGAACAGAAACTATTTTCCAGGTCTACAAAAAGTTGTTTTACTAACTTACTCTTGTTCCCTGGTAATAAATGCCTTAGGTAATAAGTAATTTCTATTATTTATGGCTTAGTGGAATAATCTGATGCCAGTACCTGGGGCCACATACAAAGTTAGATTAATTTATACACAGCTTCTCTCGTTCTCCCCAAATCACCTGGCCTAGGTTGCGTTCTCCAGAAGCAGATCCTGAGACCAGGTTGAGTTGTTGATTAGGGACATGAAACAGGAGGAAATGGTAAGAGGTGGGAGAATAGGACAGGGAAGGGAATAAAACCATAAGGGGGAGATTTCAGGTGAGATCTCAACCTCTGCCTAATCTGTGGGGGAGCTCCAAGTATAAATGACACTCAGAGTTTAGCCCTCCTTGGAACAAGGGAGCTGGGCTCTCACATTCAGCAGTCACTGGCTACTGGTACTCCCGGGAACATGACCTTCCAGGCACTTCTGCTCATCAGCGTGTCTGGGCAAAACATCTCCAGTAACCCAAGAGTAGATCAATGAAGAAGACTGCAGGTGCTGGGCATTTGCATGGATCAGCCTGCCCACTGGACCAGCTACAAGGGTCCTCCATTGCTTCTTCTAAGGATGGGTTTCTGGTGAACAGCCTCCAGCCATACTCTTTCCAGCCCAGCAGACCTCCACAACTGCTATTTGCCCACACTTCCAAATGCAGGGACAACATCTTTCTTCATCAGCTGTCCCCTCTCTTCAACCCTGCTACTGCTGCATAACAAGTCATTAAAAAAAACTAAAGTGCCTTAAAACAATAACCATTTATTCTGTGTAGCAGTCTATGTGTTGGCAGGTAAGACTGAGCTCAGCTGGGTGGTTCTTCTGATCTTGCTGGGTTCCCTTATGTGCCTGAGGTCAGCTACAGGTCAGGTTGGAGGTTTTGCTGATCTTGCATGCATATCCTCTCCCTGTGGCCTCAGTTGGGACAACTGGAATGATTTCTATCTCCTCCTCTTGGAATGTGTTCTCTCATCCTTCAACAGGTTATCCCAAGTGTATTCATATGACAGTGACAGGGACACCAATAGAACATTGGTGCCATTGTGCAAAGTCTCTTGAGGTCCAGACTCAGTACTAACTCACTGCCACTTCTGCCACATTCTATTACTCACAGCAAGTCACACAACCAGGCCAGATTCAAGAAGTGGAAATTAGATGCAGAGTCAGAAAAGGCCATGGATACAGATGTAAACAATCATGCATGTTGTTTTGCAACATTACACAGCCTCTCAATGCACAACTCTCCTACTCCCAGAAGCATCAAGTTAACTCCAGGATGAGCCCAATATTCCCAACATAATTCCAGGTAGAGGTTTTCTTTATCTTGTCTCTTGATGCCCAAAGATGCTATCTACCCACCAGTGCAAGATCTTCCCTGTTCTCAGGCAATGTATTAGTCAAGTTCTCCAGAGAAACAGAACCAATAGGGTATATAGAGATATATAGAAAGAGATTCATTATGAGGGCCTGGCTCTTCCAGAAACACCTCACAGAGGCACTCAGAAATAATGTTCACCAGCTATTTGGGCATCCCTTAGCCCAATCAAGTTGACACATAAAATTAATCATCATAGGTGTGTAGAGTAGGGAGGGGGGTTTAGTTCATTTCCTCTTTCCTCTAGCAGTTCAGATAAGGCAGAAATTACTCTCAGTAGATTATCCCTCTAGGTATATTCAATAGTGCTTCTTTTTTGTTCATTTTATGTATGTGTATGTGTGTGTGTGTGTGTGTGTGATGTATCTTATCTCCATGTGACATCTGGTGATTGAGAATCACAAAAGAGAGTGAAGAACATAATTCTATTTTCAGCTGCTGGGCATGTTTAGCTCTTTTGCCAGGCGGTCATTCCCAGTAGCTCTAACTTGTGAATTGGATAATGATAAAGGTTCTTCATAGGCCCTCCTATTCAGGGGTCCATTTTAAATAAGAGAATTCATAACTGAAGGCTGTCAACTGAGTGTGAAGCTGAGGAAAGATCCATACAACTTCAAATGATCAAATGCTGTCCCCAAAGAATTTCTTCCCAAGGTATAAAAGATATTACATACTTAATCAGTTCTAAGATGATCATTTTTCACATTTTAACCTCTCTGAAATTGGGATGCATCTTAAAATTGATGGTCTCTTAAAATTATTTGGCAGCATTTTCTTAATGGCCTACAAAATAGTGGTGAATCTTACAACTGATGTTGTTTTAGATTTGATGATACACGATGACCAGAAGAAGTAGTTGTTTCCTCATATAAAACATTGGCCTGCAAAACACTCATGGACTCATGATGTTTGATATGAGCACTCAGATCAAAAGGCAAGGCTTTTGATCTGAGTGCTCAATAATTTAACAGCCTTCACTTATTAAATAATGAGTCAATAAACTCTAGGTTCAGCCAACTTGAGCATATATATGGGTGGGATGACCAAGTTAGCAGCATGAGAGGAATCCTACAGAATCTTCCTCAAAATATCCTGGAGTTAAAGGAAATTTTTTTTTCTGGCTGCCTTAATAATCAGGTTAAATTAGATATATTGTATAAAGGAGTGTCACTGAGTCACCAACAAAATGTAGTGTTAAATGCATAAAATTATGGCAATTTTCTTGGCTTACAGATCTGAGAAAATGAAATTTCAGAGGAATCAACTGACATCTGGCATTTCCAACCTCACCCTCTGGGTTCATGCCTCATAGACTGTTTGAAAATACTTGTCCTCATTACCATGACTGATTCCCAGCCTACAGCCCACCCAAATATGCTTACCTAATTAGATAAAAATGTACATGTTAGAGAATTAAGGGTATTTTAAAAATCTCTTTACTGCAGTTTTCCACATCTTTCCAGTTTTCCCCAGTACATATATTATTTTGAAAATCAGAAAATTTGTTTAAGTGAAAGAAAAATTATCTGCAGAAGAGCAAAACAGATCACCACAGATACAAGAAGTGAACAAGATAATAATAAAAGCCAACTCAATTGTTACACTCACTTGGCCACTTACTTGGCCACCGACCAATGGGACTTCCACACCCTTGTGTGGTCAGTGCTACTTTCATCTCCCTTTACAGATGTGGAAGCAATGACACAGGAGGATTTCAGAGCTTCACTAAGACCACATGTCTGTTAGTGGGGAAGCAGGATTGAAGGTGAGCAATCAGGCTCCAGAATCCATGTTATCTGCAGCCTGGTGAATAAACAGGAAGTGAACATGAAGAAATAGGTCAGAGCCTCAGTAAGTCATTCTATTTTTTCACCTCTTTGTAGCTTCATGATGAATGGATACTTCTCTCTCTCTAAACATCAGTTTCCTTGTTTGCAACATGGGGATACTGGCATTAACAAATGACCTTTTATAAGGATCAAATGAAACAATGAATATGAATATGCCTTGTAAACTGTCAAGTGAGGTATAAATATGTCATTGGTAACACCATCCTCTTTTCACTCTCAGGACTCGGGTAAGAAAACAGGAAGTGGCTATCTCCCCAGAACCTGTTCCCCCATCGAACTGCTGTCTCCTATCCTGGCAATAAAATACTAAGCTTTTTCCTTCTGTATCTCAGAACTTCCCTCAGTAGCTACGATCCTCACTTGACCATCAGTGTCTTGCCCAGGATCCCTCTTTCAAAACAGTAAATGCAGGGCACACGTGTCATAGCTTCCCCCTTCCTTGTCCATGACAGACATTGATAATCAAGCCTGGATCTCATGCTGGCTTAGCCAAAGCTCAAATGCTGTCTCAATCCTTCTTAACAAGCTGTCTAAGCAGGCACTTGCTACTAACAATCAACTGTAATTATCAGCTGAAATTAAATCCATTTGCCATTCCTGTTGCAATGCAGTCTAAAATGCAACTACAAGCAGAGGTTAGAATTAAAAATAGGGAGCTCTTTGAAATATGAAGTTGATAACAGTAGCTGGGCTACTTTAGTTCTGTTGTGCTGGTCCCTTGATCTTTTACATCTACATTTCCTCATTGTTCTAATGAGAGAGTCAGATTCTGGTCTCTCACAAAATCAGTTTTGATTCTGGCCTTTAGATCCCTTTTCTAACTCCTAACATCTTCCAAATTAGTTTTTGATTTTTCCTCTTACCCTCCTGAATTGCCACCCCTACTTCTTTCTCTCCATCCATTTAAGCTGTGCTTTGATACCTTCAAATTCCATGTTTCCCACAAGGCTATTTCTTGGCTACTCCAGTTGATAGGGACCTCACCTTCCACTGACAGATTTTAACATTAATTGTCCATGGATACAATTGGCATCACATGTTCTGGTGAACGAGACTGCAAGCTCCCTGGGGGAACAGGCCCAGGGACTACATTTCTTTCAATTTCAGTGAATTGCACAGAGTTTTATATGCTCAATGATAAAAACCTGAGTTTATATTGTTTTATAATTTTCAAAGAACTTTCAAATTTGTTTGTTCTAAATTGTTGTACTCAATTTCTCTGGAACTTTTAACATTAGAAATGTTGGTTAATACTAAAATTTGGGAAAAGACCTAAAACTTGTCTCCCAAGTTATCCTTTAAAAGCATTTCTTTTTCTCCATAAAGACTATACTCTAGCTCATTATACTATTAGTATAAACTGGGAAAAAAGAAAAGGTAAAAAAAAAGTCTCAAATAATAAACTCAGGATCACTTCTTAAGACTCAACTTTAACATGCATTGTTCTATGGCTGATTTTAAGTACTTCTTTTAGTTATTTTATTTAATATTATTATATGTACCTAAATATATTTATAATTGATATATAATTGACTGTTATAAAATATAGTAATATAAATACTATAATTAGTTTATAATATAAACATTTAATAATTTGAATATAGATATTTTATGCTTGATAGTCAGATTTTATAATATTTAATGTTTTGTATAATAATTATTATTATTTATACCATGTTTCTTTTGCAAAAAAACTTTTTGAGATAGATTTTCTAGAATATAGGTGAAGTAATGGGATGTACTATAAAAAAGGCTTTATTGTTTTTCCTCCCAACCCAACTCTCCCCCTCATGTTTCTGTTCATTTCTATTTTGATGCGAAACATTTTGCTTTGTTTTGCTCTTTCCAATTCTGGCTTTCGCTGTGTGGGCCTCCCCAGTTAGGGCTTCAGGCCTACATCACAGGGTATAAAGAAAGTAGGAAGGATTAAGACACAGTTGGATTATATGATGAAGAATCTGACTGTAAAAGAAATTCCATTATCACCACCCAGGGAAGTTGAACTTCTTTCCTCACATCAAAGGGTGGAAGGAGGGAGGAAAAAAAGTCTGCAAACTGGATTTCCTTTCATTTCCACTTCAATTCACTGCACTTGAGTGTTCAGTACATTCCATCCTCTCAGACCCTGAAAGAACTTGAATTTGACTTTAACACATTGGGAATTTCAGCTCAAGCAGATCTGATGGGAGAAGACAGAACGCCTGAACAGATGCAGCTTGTATAGACAGAGATGATTTTTTTTTAACCAAAAGTTGCTGATTTTTTTCTTCTATAAAAACATTTTCCCTGATAAGTTTTAAAGTGTGAAAATTTTGACATTTTTCTTTGCACATCACAGGTTAACTGTGTTTATTTAGTGTGTGTGTGTGTGTGTGTGTGTGTGTGTGTGTGTGTGTAACATAATCACCCTATGGTGGACTGAGAAGGCACTATTCAGATTCTGTCAAAACCCTTGGGCTGTTGCCATGTTTTTGAAACTTCGAGCTTCACTGAGCTTACTGGGGGCCTGGTTTCCCTGATGTGTGAATTGCTACAGAAATTAAAATGTGGCCAATCCTGGAATCTCGACTGACAAGCTGATGAGATCCATGTCACCAGAGCTCCTCTCAACTCTCACTGGTACTGTCAGAGATATCACTACATCTGCCCCAAATTGCTACCTGAGGAGAAGAGTAGGACTTTAGAGGCATGTGAAAAACACTGTGAGAGAGAAGTGAGGATTCTGAGCAAAACAAAGAGGAATTTCACGTGGCTGAGTGTGAACTGAGCTGGTGGGAAATGCATAAATGTCCTCATGTCTGTATCTACATGGAAAGAGATCTGAGAATAGACACAGTTATAAAGAAAGTTAAGGGAAATGTGTGGAATGACTACTCGCCCTATTTGTTTCTAGGGTTTCTATAACCACTTACGTGGTTATAGAAACATTCCACTTATGTTGGTTGATTGACCAACATTGATTGACCAATATCGACCCTCAATGTTCCTGAGACAGCAAAACCAAGAGAAAAAATTCCCCATTTTCTGCATCCAAGCTCTTCTATTCTCCTCAATGACCATGTTCCCTCCTTTCTCTAGAGCTGCAGCCTTCGGAGTACAGTCACTAGACCAGTTGTATCATCATCATCTGGGAACCTGTTAGAGATGCAAACTCTAGGGCCACATCCCAGACCCTCTGGGGTGAATCAGAAACTCTGGGTTGGGGCTCAGTGATATGTGTCTTCACAAGCTGACAGTATGTTCCCAATGTACATGAAAGTTTGAAAACCTCATGTCTAGTGTAGGGCATCATCAGTCTCTTGATCTCAACTGATTTATTCTCATCAGCATGCAATATGATCTAGTACTGCTACATTTAAAAAAATTCTCTCTTGTCTTCATAACTTCCAGCTATCTTCCCTCTCTCTCTACTCTCACAGCATTATTTCTTTTAAAATTTTGTCTATAGAGTAAGATGACAAACTAGGAAGCCCCAGACCTTGTTCTCCCACAGAGGTGCTGACTTAACAACAGTCCAAAAGCCTTTATGAGAACGTGAGAAACTGGTTAAGAAATTGCAGCACCTGAGGCATGCTGAAAGCCAAGAACATTGAAACAGGGTTAGAAAATCCACTGCCTCTCACCCATGTAGAGCCTCCCCCAAGCCAGCACAGCTCAGCACAATTAGGAGTAAAGCCAATTCATTGCTTCTCAATTGGCAGGGGAGGTGGAGGGTGGAAGGAGAGGAGTAAAATGTATGCCCAACATTCTGGCTTTTCAGGGGGCTGCCTAAGGAACTGCTTCCCATCTTGTCTGACACTGAGCATGGATGGAGATCTTGGATGTTTGGGAACTGTTGAGAAAAAAAGAGAGCCCCTTGGCTTGCTGCAAAACCAGGGAAGCTGCAGTACTGAAGACAGGCACCAGAGAGAGAAAGAAATTACAAGCTGTAAAAAAGAAACACACACACACACACACACACACACACACACACAAAGAAAAAGAAACACAAGACACATTATAATTTCTTTTTTTACATCTTTATTGGAGTATAATTGCTTTAAAATGTTGTGTTAGTTTCTGCTGTATAACAAAGTGAATCAGCTATATGTATACATAACACACATTATAATTAAAATGTCAGAAGTTAAAGACAAAGGAGAGAATCTTAAAAGCGACAAGAGAAAAATAACTTGTTATATACAAGGAAATCCTCATAGGACTATTATCAGATTTTTCAGCAGAAACTTTTCAGGCCAGAACAGAGTGGCACGATATAGTCAGTGTTGAAAGAAAACACTTCCAACCAAGGATATGCTACCTGGGAAAGTGATCATTCAGAATTGAAGGAAAGAGAAAGAGTTTTGCAGATTAGCAAAAGCTAAAGGAGTTCCTCACCACTAACTCTTACAAAAAATGCTACAGAGATTTCTTTAAGCTGAGAAGAAAGAGCACTAATTACTAACAAGAACACTTGTGAAAGTATAAGTCTTACTCAAAAGGTAAATATATAGTAAAGGTAGTGGATTAGTTACTTACAAAGCAAATATGAAGGTAAAAAGTAGTAAAAAAATGACTGTAACTATAATAATTAAAGGTTATACAGGATAAAAAGGAGTAAATTGCGACATCAAAAACATAAAATGTGGGGGAGAGTAAAAATGTTGAGATTTAGAATGGAATCAATCTTAAGTTGTTATGAACTTAAAACAGACTATTATAGACATAAGTTGTTATATGTAAGCCTCATAGTAACCATAAAGCAAAAACCTATAGTAAATACACAAAAGATAAAGAGACAGGAATATAAATATATCACAAAAGAAAGTAACCAAACCACAAGTGAAGACAGCAATCTTGAGAAAGAAGAACAAAGCTGGAAATATCATGCTCCCTGATTTCAAACTATATTACAAAGCTCTAGTAATTAAAACAGCATGTATGTTACTGGCATAAAAAGACACATAAATCAATGGAACAAAATAGAGAACCAAGAAATAAACCCATAACTTACAACAAAGGAGTCAAAAATATACAGTGGGCAAAGAATAGTCTCTTCAATAAATGGTGTTGGGAAAATTGGACAGCCACATGCAAAAGAATAAAAGTGGACCACTATCTTAAACCATACACAAAAATTAACTCAAAATGAATTGAAGACTTGAACATAAGACCTGAAACCATAAAACTCCTAAAAGATAACTTAGGCAGTAAGCTCCTTGACATAGATTTGGTGATGATTTTTTGAATAACAGAAAAAGCAAAAACAAAAATAAACACATGTAACAACTCAAGGTAAAAAGCTTTTGAACAGCAAAGGAAACCATCAACAAAATGAAAAGGTAAACTACTGAATGAGAGAAAAATTTGCAAATCATATATCTGATAAGGAGTTAATATCCAAAATGTATAAAGAACTCATACAACTCGAGAGTAAACAATCTGATTAAAAAATGGGCAGAAGATCTGAATACACAATTTCCCAAAGAAGACGTACAGATGACCTACAAGTACATGAGAAGATGCTCAATATAATTAATCATCAGGGAAATGCAAATCAAAGCCACAATGGAATATCATCTCACACCTGTTAGAGTGTCTATTATCAAAAAGACAAGAAATAACAAGTGCTGCAAGAATGTAGAGAAAAGGGAACACTTCTGCACTGTTGGTGGGAATGTAAATTGGTGCAGCCACTGTGGAACACAGCATGTAGATTCCTCAAAAAATTAAAAGTAGAACTACTATATGATCCAGCAATTCCACCTCTGGTCACTTATCTAGAGAAAATAAAAACAGTAATTAATAAAGGATATATGCACCCTCATGTTCGTTGTAGCATTATTTACAATTGCCAAGATATGGAAACTACCTAAGAGTCTACCAAGGGATGAATGGATAAAGAAATTATGTATATATTCAATTCAATATTATTTGGCCATAAGACAGAATGAAATCTTGCCTTTGCAACAACGCGGATGACCCTTGAGGGCATTATGCTAAGTGAAACAAGTCAGAGAAAGACAAATACCACATGATCTCTCTTACATCTGGAATCTAAACACACACACACAAAACAAACAAACAAACAAAGCACATAGATACAGAGAATTGATTGGTGGTAGCCAGAGGCAGGAGACTGAAGGTGGAAAAAATGGGTATGCTGTTTTGTTTGTTTTAGTAAAATAAAGAGAAACCAGCAAGCCAAGCCTCTCTAGTTGGAAAATTATACTCACAAGCCTGGGGAAGATGATGTATTGCTAGAAAAGATTTTGGAGATACCCAGAATCTCTAGCTGGGTTGATTAGTTAAGAAGGTCTTTTCCTGTACAAAGTCCATAAAGACTGGAAGAAGTGGTTGTTTTTTTCAAATATACAAGTCACAGTAAAACATAACAAGACATAAGGAGAATCAGGGAAACATGGCCCAATCAAAGGAAAAAAATAAATCTCCAGAAACTGATCCTGAAGAAATGGAAATGCAAGATGAAAGAGTTCTAGGGCTATATTACACAACAATGTGCATATAGTTTAGACTACTGTACTGTACAGGTAAAAATGCTTAAGATGGCAAATTTTGTTATATAATTTTTACCACAGTAAAAAATTTTTTAGATTAAATGTTATCTATAGTCCTAGGGAGGGTGACACCTCCAGGCATCATTTTGTCACCAACACTCCACTGAAACAGATCTTTCCAATGTTGAGGATGATTTTCTGTTGCCAATTCCAGTGGTCACCATTTGGGCCACATCTTACTTGATGTCTCAGTAGCTCTCAAGACAGTTCAACCTCCTTCCTTCTTGAAACACTCTTATTTTTCAGATTCATTAAAACAGGATCCTGCTTTCTCTTTTGCCCCCTGAGATGCAAATGTTGAGATAATCTGACCCAGCAAAAATATGGACGTCATTCTTTTTTTTTTGCAGTACGCGGGCCTCTCACTGCTGTGGCCTCTCCCGTTGCGGAGCACAGGCTCTGGACGTGCAGGCTCAGCGGCCATGGCTCATGGGCCCAGCCGCTCCATGGCATGTGGGACCTTCCCGGACCGGGGCACGAACCCACGTCCCCTGCATCGGCAGGCGGACTCTCAACCACTGTGCCACCAGGGAAGCCCTGGATGTCATTCTTGATTTCACTCCTTTCTGCCACATCCAGTTGGTTCTATCTTCAAAATATATCACAGGTCATCCAGTTCTTTCTGTCTTCCATGCCACCACCCTAGTCCAAGCCCCCATGGCCCCTTGCCTCCCAATAGGTCTGTTGGGTTCTACTCTTTGCCCCCACTGCCTATCCTCTCCGAGCAAAGCCAACTTCCTTACTGAAGCTCTTCATGATGTCACAATGCACTTGGAGTACACTCCAAAATCCTCAGCACTGCATGACTGATCGCCCTCTCACCCTTCTGACCTGTTTTCCTT
Organism: Mesoplodon densirostris; assembly: GCF_025265405.1. NCBI lineage: Eukaryota > Metazoa > Chordata > Mammalia > Artiodactyla > Ziphiidae > Mesoplodon > Mesoplodon densirostris. The sequence goes on from NC_082676.1 coordinate 78,251,876, forward strand.
CCACTCTGCTCTTTACTCTAAATGTCTCAATGTTTACATGACTCGTCTTGCAGGTCCTCAAACTCACCATGTTTATTCCCACCCCAGGCATTTGCACTGGCTGTTCTTGTTGCCTGGACTGTTCTGTATCAAGATGTTCCTGGCCCTTCTTTGTAGGTCTGTCCCAGGTCAAATGCCGCTCTCTCTGGTACATTTTTTCCTGACAACACAGTGACTCTCCATCATGTGACCCTATTTTATGTTCTTCCTGGCAATTGGCAATATATGACATTATATCAATTACTTCTGTTTTATTACCTATTGACTATGTCCACATACAGACTCCAAAATAGGAATTCAGTGAGAACAGGGAACTCATCTGTCACATTCCCTGACATACCCTGGGTCCTAAAACACTGCTATTGGATAAAATCAATAAATTAAAAACCTATGGATAAAATAAATGACAGGGTGCATCTTCCAGTCTCTGATGCTCATCTGCTTTTAACTTACACTGGGCCTTTGCATATGCTGTTGCTGCAGATGCGAATGGCCTTTCCTGCCTCTTTTACCTGGTAATCTCTTTTTCTGTCCTTTGGATTTCAGTGGGGCACAAGTACTGCTTCTTCTGGGAAGTGCTCCCTGATTTTGTCAAATCCCCTTCATGGAAACCAACTTCTCTTTCATAGCATTCATCACAGTTGCTGTTTTCCCTTGTTTACGTGATTATATTTGATTCATGTCTATTTCACCAAAGGAAGAAACTGTACATTTTGTTATACATCTTAACGCCAGTTTAACGTATACAATAAGTGCTCGATAGATGTTTACTGAAAACTACCTCTAGTGGCTTTTTTTTTTTTTTTTTTGCGGTACGCGGGCCTCTCACTGTTGTGACCTCTCCCGTTGCGGAGCACAGGCTCCGGACGCACAGGCTCAGCGGCCATGGCTCACGGGCCCAGCCGCTCCGCGGCATGTGGGATCTTCCCGGAACGGGGCACAAACCCGTGTCCCCTGTATCAGCAGGCGGACTCTCAACCACTGGGCCACCAGGGAAGCCCCCTGTAGTGGCTTTTTGTAGCATGAATATGCATGCTGGTTTTTCAGGACGGCCTGGCGACTGCCTGTTGTCCTGGTGTAAGTGTAAATAAAGGTTCCCAATTCAGATGATCAATTATGTGGTCACTCCAGTTGTGCAACACTGGAAGTGTCACTAAAAATATATCAGGATAAAAAAATCTAATTAAATCACTTTAAAATGATTGGTTTTTAAAGAGTAACTACACATATATCAATGTTTTTCAAACTGTAGATCACCACCTAATAGTGGGCCATGACTGCCAATTTATTTATGAATTAGGATAGACTAGAAAAAACTAGAAATTATTCACATTGAACCACAAGTGGATAAATAAGCATTACTTGGGAATACTTTCTTTTTTAGTATATAGCACTGTATGTGCAGGTCACAAAGTAAAGTGCTTAGCTTTATGCTATGGGTTGTGTTGGTGCTATGGGTCCCCACCCAGACTCCACTTGTCAGGCTGGTGGACTATCTCCCAGCTGCTTTGAATGTTGGCTGCAGACAGTTTGCAGAATGTTTGTCCTCTGGAAAGACCGCTAGAAACACCCAGGGGCAGATGATGACCGACAAATATGTAGGTAGAAAAGACCAGCCCCTGACCTCCAGGGAAGCAACTAGGTGGTACGCTTTATGTTCCAGAACTTTCTAGTGAGACCAAGCTAAAGCCAGATTCCATCAGAGTATACATCCATGCCTGACTTCCCTGTCCATCCTGCTTCCTTAGCTCTTGTACAGGTTCTTCCTGAGAACCCTCCACCATTACATCACCTGTACCAAAATCCCTAGCTCAGGTTCTGTTTATAAGGACCCAACCTAAGACAGCTGTCATTTAAAAAACATGAAAAATGGTAATATAAATATATTGCTTTAAATTACAATAATTTATGTTTCCAGGAGTTCGTTCTATCTTTCAGCATTTTCTCTAGGAAAGGTGCAAAATCTGACACAGAAATCCTGTACAAGTGAAACGTTGAATTGGTTTTTGAACTGAGACTCAGGAAAGCAGGTGTGCCAGCCATCTGCTGGTATGTGGGAGATGGTCTTCCACAAACTGTGTCAGTCCAGACATAGATTCACATAGGACTCCAGAGCTACAAAGCACTGAGGGAAATGGGATGGAAGTAGTAGCCTCATTTCCCTCTGTAAACTAAGGCAGGTAAATGTGGTTGAATGCCAAGGATGCTTTAGAAAATGCCACTTTGGAGCCAGCTATGCTTTTTCTTTGAAGCATCCTCTCACTTTATCTCCAGACAGGAGATGACGCAGGCAGTCAGAGCAGATACCCAAACTCCCGAAGTCATCAGAGCCACTCCACAGCCATCGTCCAGAGCTTCCTGGGCTCCTGCGGGATGCCTACCCCTGTCACCTCAACCTGCTCATTGTTCAACAAATGTCAAGGCTTCTGTGAGGACGCCTCTCTCCTGTGGTTCACCAAACAGTGTCCAGAAGAGAGAAAATATACGCCAGGCTCTGAACAAGAACAAATGGCTGATTTCTGTACTGGTTAAATACAGACCCTTGGAAACATAAAGCAGGGAAACAAACACACCTTAGCTAAACATTTAGGGTCTTTCATTTGGAGGGTTATTTATTTGTTTATGGAGAACTCACTGTTAGGAGGCATTTTGGACTGTTTAGTTTAGTTTTTAACAATACTACCACACAGAAATCACCTGAATTTGTTGAAGGTTTTGTAGATAAAAGGGAGAGGAAAGAGCAAGGGAGTGGGAAGAGGTTGTGGCCGAACCTAAAACAGAATTCCCAGAAACTCACAAAATCGCCCCCAAGTAACCAAAGAGTAATTAACCTGAAATTCTGTACAGAAAAAAGACCTCCTCTTTCTCCCACAGTATCCCTTGCTAATTGGAAACTAGTTATCAGGATTTGTTAAATAAATTCTGGTTCATTTAAGTAATGGAAAGTGACACGGCCATTTATGGAAAAGGAGACTATATTTTTTGATATAAAATGTTCTCCAAGATAAAGTGTTTAATGGAAAAAAAAAGAAGATCCCAAACAATGTGCAAAATATTGGGGCAAAATAATGAAGATTCACTTTATATATGTGCATGTGCATAAATGTGTATATGTATAGGTGTGTAAAATAATATAAAATATATAACATAATATTGAATATATACAAACACACATACGTGTATATTTGGAAGGAGATTGGGAAAAGGAGGTGCAAGGTAGACTCTTTTCCCTGTTTACCCTTTCGCTTAGGATTTCTTTTTTCCACGTGCATCTAAACCTATTCAAGAACATTTCAAAAGACTACAACCCACAAACCAAGACACGTGATAACGTACTAAACAATACAGTTTTTGTTGTGAAGAGTCGGTAGTTGAGCACTGATACTCATATTTGCTAAGTCAAACTCTTATCACATAAACATTATTCGTTGAAATTCCCAAAGATGCTTTGAAAATACTGTGGTGATTGTGGCTTCCTGGGGTACCATGCTGTGCTCTTAAGCCATAATTGCTATGTCCCAGCACTGTAGTCTTACTGAGGCATCTTTGTCTACTGATTTCAGATTTGAACACTTAGGGAAAATGTATGCAGTGGGAGAGATCAGACTTACCCCTCCCAGTGTAGTTCCTAGGGCTGCCTTGGAGAGAGACCATTGGGAATGATGGGTCAAAGTGACTGCTGACTCACACGAGGAAAAGACCAAGGAACTTTTTAGAGTATTTAGACCCTTGTAAGAAAGAGGGATTCCAAGGTAGACAAAGGATTCAAAGTTGAGATTAATTCTTTAGGCACCTGTATTAGGGAGTAGCATCCTTCATCTTCTGAAAAATATTAGGAATGAAAACCAGAATCTCTAAAATGTTTACTTTAGAAGCAAAGTGTAGCATCCACCTAGTAATTCTCAAGGATGTAGCAGCTAACAGCTAAAAATATCTTCCAGGGGAGGGCTGTGCAGATGGGGCGTTGAGAGCAGGGGGCGGGGGCACAGAGAACCCAGAAGAGCAGCCATCTGAGCAGATTTCACAGGATTAATAGGGAGTTTGTTGGCTTTAAAAATAGAACCTCATTTCTGAGGGGTGGGTGCCCTGCTCCAGAGCCCTGGAAGGAGCCTGCTGAGAGGAATGATTAAAATGAAAGATTGTGCAGCTTTAAGGAAATGTTGGCATAAAGAAATGGCAGCGATTACTGATACTCCAGCCACCATCTAAAAGGTTTCTGCAAATTGCTTTCCTTGGATGAAATACCAAATATCTGTTCCCAAATGTTATGAAGCAAAATAAATCACATTCCATTGACACATCCAATATGTCGTATCAGAGACCCTGAATCCAAACAAAGCAAAGCTGCTGTTACCTCAGTGCTATTACATTTCTTTCTCTTGCTTTTGTATTAAGGCTGCAAGATGAAAACTTGTCCCTTGTAAACAAACAAACAAAAAATTTTCTCTGCCTCCTCGCTGCTTGAAATGAGAAATGAAATCAGCCACTGACAAATTTTTAGAGTTCAAGAGTAACTCAGAAATCGTACTCTGACCCTTGACTTTGATAAATGATGAAGGTGCAGCCCAGAGAGGGTACATCACTTTTGCAAGGTCACATTGCTGGGGGTCCACACAGGCAGAACACAGGGAATCTCAATCCCTCAGCTAGTCCTTCTGCTCAGTAGAGTGTACTCAAGTGTAACTAGCCCTTCTGCTCAGTAGGGTGTACTCAAGTGCTCAAGGTAGGATTCCTTTGCGAGACCTTGCATTTTCACTAGAATCAAAGTGTTAAGAGAAAGGTGATTTCTCAAGCAGTAACCAGTACATGAAGAAGGCATGTTTTGAGGTATGCAAAGAAAGAAATATCTTGTCCTACAAAATAATTTAGTATTAAAGTTATATGGACTATGGGACTATTTATTGCATTTCCCAAATGTAAATTCTGAGGCACAGTGCCACTAACCATATTCATCCAGGTATAGAAGCTGCTATTGAATCACCTTGGTCGGCAGGTGCCCCCACCTCCCAGCTACTGTGAGTGTTGGCTGCTAAGAACTCCCTGCTCCAGAGGATTTACCTGCTGTCCTGGAAATGCCTGAGGGAGTTACCAATGACTAGTTGATATGGGGGTTCAAAAGGCCAGTCCCCCGTGCCTCAACTCAGTGGTTTAATTCACATTCCAGAGATCCGAATGAGATCAGGATGAGGCCAGGCTCCAGCTGTGACTACATGGTCGTTCAGCTCCTTCCCCTGTGCCGTTCTGCTTCCCTTACCTCCCTATAGGTTGTCCTGAGAGCCTGCCTTCAGTAAATCAAGTGCTTCCAGGGACTTTGACCTGAAAGTGCATGTGCATGTGCAGGAGAGATAATAAGTGTCAGATAGCAACCTGTAATATCCTATGTCTTCTTCAACCATCTCCACTTTGGTCTCCATGCAAATGTGTATTTGAGACAAAGAGTTCTGCTGGAAGCAGATGCCTGTGCTCTCCTTGTCTGGTACTATGGAAGGTTTCCCAATTTTTCTGTTTAGTCATATACTTTCTGACTTGTCCATCAAATTATGCAACACCCTTTCTTTACATTTTTCCTAAAATCAAGTAAACAAAAACCAGATTTCTGGTGTGGTCATGATTGATGGAGCAAGGAAACAGACCTGAAGATACAAATGTGAATTTTAAGTCACTAACCTTTAATAGGAGCTTGGGTGGTTCTCCTGCCTTCTGTTTTCAGTTTTCCTGATGTGTGGGAAGGAGCACGATACAAGGTGCTGAGACAGTGATCAGCACAACAGATTGAGGATCTTCGGCAGATGTACAGAGTGATGAAAAGCTCGTGGATTCTCTTGCTTAAGATTCTTTGGCTGTCAGCAACAGAAAATGACTCTGCCCTGCTTAAGCAAAGGGGGTTTTTAATTGATAAGGTAGGGAGTGCACAAAGGATTGGATGACAGATGCGGCAAGAACACAGAGCAGAGGATGCTGCCTGGTCTGGTGTGGGTGCGCCACAGAATACTTATTCCATCTGTTATCAAGATTCCGGGTTCTGGGAGAGAGTATAGCTGGCCAAACTGAGGTCACGGTCCCACTGCTTAACTGTGCTGGGTCAATGAGAGTGATCTTGGGAAAGGGTTGTCTGACCTTAGCTGCACATTAAAATCACGTGTGCAGAGCTTATACAAATCTGATACTTAGGTCATGCCACAGACCAATTACATCAGAATACCTGGAGGTGGGACCAAGGCATTTGATATTTTTGAAACTCTCCAAGAGATTTCATTGTGTAGTCAAGATTGTAAAACACTAATCTAGAGGAAAACAGGTAAATTAACCTTCAGTGAGTTAATTTATACTATACTTTATCTGTCAAGCCTAGGAGAAATGGTTACCAGAGAGGCAGTAAAAAGATTGCAATATCTTTTAAGGGCAAGAAAGAAAAGAAGGGGAGGATAATGGAAGTAGGTTTGTAAAATCTCATTTTATTGGAATGGAGTAAAGTAGGAAGAAAACAGTGATTTTTCTTCCCAAGAGGGAGAGGGAATTTCTTTTTTAAAGAGCAGTAGACATTGTTATCTAGATCATTTAGATCAAGAGAATAGATATGAATCATCAATGACAAGGAACAACACAGTAGACTTTTCAAATTAGCAAAAAGGAAAAGAGAATGAGCAGGAAAAAATAAAACAAAGAAAAAAAAGAAACAACATTCTGTCCAATAGTAAACATAAAATAAGATCAAAGCAATACACCCAGTATATCAGTCACTGTATAAAATATAAAAGAAGCGGAATCTATCATGAAAAGACAGAGGCAACACAGTTCTTTATAAAATAAACCACAGCCAGGTGTTATATTTAAGGAACATTCTCAAAATAATTTTGAAATAATATAAAGGTAAATGGAGTGAGCAAAGAGATACCAGAAAAACTGAAACAAAATGGAAGTAAAAGTGGCAATATTAATATCAGCAAAATGTAATTTAAGAGTAAAAGAACCAAATAGGATCAAAAGAGACAACAGAGAATGATAAATGGCAAATTGTAGAAGCAGCAGCAGTCATAACTGAGATGAGCCAATCACTGTAGCAGCTCAATACTTAAATTTATTTTAAAATAAAGAAAACCTTGCTAGAAATATAATAATGGTAGAAACATCAATGTACTTCTCTCACAACTGAAAGATCTAGCTAAAAAATGAAGGACACAAACTAAAAAATACAAATAATAAGCAAGTTGATGTGTCACCTTATCATTGAATGTACTTTTTAAAATAGTCATGGAACATTTTTAAAGGTTGGTCATATATATGGCCACTAAGGAAAAAAAAATAGAAAAATGTGTAAGTAGACAGCTTTTATAAACTACATTCTCTGATCAGAAGTGAAGAAAATTAGAAAGAAATAAGTAAATGGTAACCAAGAAGATCTTAATGACTTGATAATGAAGCAGCCTACTTCTAGATAATCTTTGATCAAAAAGGAAATTAAAAAGAAAATTAAAACCTTCCTAGAAAGCAATGAAAAAGAACACTCTATAACAAAACCTACAGAACACATCAAAAGCTATATCCAGAGGAAAATTTATAGCCTTAATTACCTTCATTATGAAAAAAGAAAGTTGGCAAAAAAAGTAATTTTTCACCTAAAATTTGAAATACAAAGAGCAAAATTAAGCAACAGTTAAGAAAAGGAAATTTTATACTATTTTAAAATGGAAAAAATAGAAAAAGAACAAATTAAAATATCTTATGATTCGGTTAAAGGAGAAGAGCAAAAGCAAAAATAAACTGAACAAAGGAAAGAGCGAGACACAGCCATGGCACAAAAGAGATTAACATCTTCATAAAAAATACTATATGCAACTTTATGGCTACAGATGAAAATGAATAATTTTTAAGCAAAATCTCTCTAGCCCACCAACTTTTCATAATTTCTACACTATTTTGTTTTACTGTCCTTTTTATATAGTATCTCATTTTGATCAACCATCTTCTCTTTCCTGCCCAACTCCCCACCCTTGATGGACTTTTTCTTTCAGTCAAGGGTCATTTTAGTTTTATTGGCCGAGTGTGGGTCTGGGGGGAGACTTTGTTTATTCCAGCTCAAATTCAATATGGGTAGATTTTGTACTTTCACTTTCATATCTTACTTCCAAGTTCTTGGACCATTTCTCTCTTGTACCCCATTTAGCCCATACGTGGCATCACTCTCTTTTAATATTTCAAAGTTCTTTCACATTTAATATAGTAGCAATTTTTAAAATTTTAGATTGTGAAGAAAATATTACTACTCCAGGCAATAGTGTTATATGAAAAGTAAAACAAATAGTTTTACTAAACTGAGAGGAACTTTTCCACTAGTTTCTAATTATCAAAGGTATTTCACAGGTACACGCAGGCACACACATACATAATATAGATAATAGCTATATTATCTCACCAGGAAAATAGATCAGCCATGATTCTCAGCCTCAAGAGACTTACAATCAAGTAAAAGTGCTTAGAACTCAGTAAAATTCTAGAAATTGCATAACAGTTTATAACTGGTAGGGATATAAGTGAAGGGGTGAGAGTCTAGCAGTGAGGTGCCCTTTTCCCCCCAACCTGGACACTCTCTTAGGCAAATCACATACTTTACAACTTACTCTTAGAAAGTTAAAAATAGTCTCATTTTCCAGGTAGAAAAAATTCAATATGATCCATATTAAATAAGTGTTCCCTCTTTGCATCAGTAAGAATCTGCTGTGTAACAAACCACCCCCAAATTAGTAAATTATAAAAACAGCTAATTATTTATCCCACAGCTCTGTGGATCAGCAATCTGGGCTCGGTTTGGCTTGGTTAGGTGGCTCTGCTGCTCTCACTGGGCTCCCTCCATACCCAGCTGATGGTCAGCTCTGCTCTCTGTCTAGGGATCTGGCTTAGGCAACTGGGTTGACTCAACTCTGGTCCATGTGGTCACCAATCTTCTAGCAGGCTAACTTATTCTCATTCACATGGCCCATTGGTCAGGTTTCCATGAGAGAGTCAAAGTATTGGCAGCCCCTTGGGAGGCATAGACTTGGGACTAGTGCAATGTTATTCCCACTAAATTCTATCAGCCGAAGGAAGTTACAGGTTCTGCTCAGATGCAAGGGGTGGGGAAATAGACCTTACTTCTACTTCTCAACAGGAGGAGCTGTCCAGGCACACTGAAAGGGTGTGGATACAAAGAGGGAAGGATCATAGCCACTTGGCAACATCAGTACATAAATCTTGTTTCCTTCCTGTGAGTGCAGGGCTGGCCCACAGCAAACACCCACCGGTGTCTATCACCCCCACTTAGCCCAGTTCCATTTAATTGCTCTCTCTCTTGCTTCTCTAGCCAGGAGTCACACAGCAATCCCTGTGCCCCCCACCTTTAAATTCCATGGGCCCAGGTCAGGTTTTCCAAGTGCTGTCCCCCTCCTCACCTAATTTCACTCTTACCTCCCCCATGAGGTGGGGGGAGATGCACACTCTCCAAGCAATTCTCGCCATGTAAATCCACTCTCAGCCTTTCTCATTTCTCTTCATCTCCTTTTCTCCATATATGAGTGATGTGCTAAGGAGCTGAAAAACTAGTTTCTTGTTTTTAATTCAGGTTCCCTCAGAAGCATCTGGAGACATGAGTGCAAGAAGATTAATTAGGAAGGTGATCCCAAGAAACACAGACTAAGGAGCAGGGAAGACAGACAGGTAGGAGGAAGCCAGTATGGGGTGTGTTTTTCAATCGAGTTATCGCTATGGGTAAAAACTCTGAGAGTTAGTGTACAACACAGGCTTCCGAGTTATCCCACCTGGGGGTGAGGGAGCTGGGGCATGTATGCACCACTCCATCTGTGTACAAATACACTATTTATATAATCACTCTATCGTTGATTGGAAGTGCTCTACATGAGCAGTGGTTAATTCCCTGACACTTCCAACATGCTATGAATACGTGCAGGGACAGCGGGCACCAGCAGCCGGAGGAAACCATCAGGCAAGGAAGGCAGGTGCTGGAAAGAGTCAGGGACACAGCAATAGCTCCTGGCTGTCATGCTTGTCCTATGTAGATGGTGTGGCAACTCCATCAGACTCCAAAACAACAGGAAATGTTGACTTTAGCATTCTATTACAGATGCCATACACTCAACATGTCATTCTCTTAGGCTCATCCTCTCTCAAAAATATTTTTCCCTCTTGCCAGTCTCTATTATTTTTACCAGTTGTACATGTTCCATCCCTGTTGTTCAGAAAGCCTTTAATACTAAGTTAAGATTCATTGTCTCCTCCCTTTCTTCCACCTGTCTTCTCCCTTACCATCCATTCTCTCCTGCCAATATCTTCTTCTCTAATATATGTCCTGCATATACTACAGGGTCTGGCGAGTAGTAGAAGTTCAAGTATTTCTGGAATAAAAGAATTAATTAATGAGCTTCATTATTCTTTGCAAGCAGGCATTAGGGTATTTTCCATGACAATAGCAGATACAAAATATTCTTGTGTTTCCTCTTCTCAGCTCCCTGGAGAGGTGCATCCTCTCATTACCTGAAAGTTTGTGTTAGTTTTAACCAGTGGTTTATCATGGAAGAAATTCAACCTGACACCTCCCATTTGTCATAGTCATTCTATTTCCTGCAACTTTAAAAATGTTTTTTCTGCAGGTCTATGCCTATCACTTCCCATTTTGTAAGCACAGACTTCCAAGCACCTTATGCATCATGCTCTAGGAATAAAGAACCACATTTCTCTCTCCTTCCCTCTTTCCTTCTCTTTTTCCTTCTCTCTCTCCTTCTCTCCCTTTCTCTCAAGCACACATAGACACATAGCAGTTGAATCATGCTTTTGATGCTGTTCTCTCCACCAAGAATTTCATTTCTCTCTCATCATCACCTATACACCTCAATTGTTTTTTAGCAAACTTTCTATTGAGGTAAGACAACCACGTGGAAAAGTGAATAAATCACAAAGCACAGCTGGGTGAATTTTCACAAGGGATCACCGTGTGTGGCCAGGACTCCTTCCTCAGGTGCACCTCCAGCCTCTTTCTGTTGAGGGCTCCTCGCCCCTCCTGCAGGACTTGTGACAACCTCACAAAGGCTCGCTCTCTCCCCTGGTCCTCATCCAGGTGTGGAAGTCCCCAAGTACCCCCTGCCTGTGGAAGGCAGATAAGAGACAAACCTCTACACTGCTTAGCTTTCCAGCCATGCTGTTATTTCCATTTTCAGTTTTTGAGTGCTACCTGCCTACTTTCCAGCTCCTTCTTTTGTCTTATCATCTATGGTCTGACTTATTATTATATGAGTTCGCCTGGTCTCTGTAGTTTCTTTGAGTGTGTAGCATGTGTGGTAATTCACTCAGAGGGGCCTCTGATTCAGAGGAAGCTTCCCAGGAGAATCTTCACCTGTCCTTTGCATATGACATTCGTTTCACTCTTTTGGAGTGTAAGTGCCATGACCTCTCTGTCTGCTTCATTCTCTATCTCCATCTATCTATTCTGAGCCTAGAACAGAACTTGGCACATTGCCTGTGCTCAAATATTTGCTCAATGCATATGGAATGAAGCTTTGCCTGCTTTTCACATGGAGAACTTTGGCTTCCTCCTGATCTTTGAATGGGGGCAACTCTCTTCCAACATTCAATTACTGACAAACATCCAGATAGCTTTTTAGGGTCAGAGTGTGCAGGGGATGATTAGGTGAATACATAGAGAATTGGGAGGGTGAAAATGCAGGAGTGTGAAAATCGCTATGCGGTTTTGTAATAGTTTTCTACTCATTTTCTAGTTTCTGCCCGAGGAACCTTGTATCAACTTTAAATACCTACACCCCCTCTCCAACACACACACATATACAGCTACTCTCACACTCAGCGGCATTCTTTACAGTCAACACCGATGAAGGATGATGAGGATGATGCTGTCAGTCACTTCCTCTCATGAATCTTCGCTGCCTTAGCCTTAGGCCAGTTCTCTAGAATAAGCACGCAGGCCATGAGGAAGAACAACAATAAAGGTAGTATGTTCAAAGTATGTTTCCTTTAGTCTTTGTCTCCACTGCTGCACCAAGCCAAACAGCACATTTCAGGGGTCTACCCTCTTCTCCCTTTCTGATTCCCACCATGTTCCTTTTCTTTATCATTCCCACAGAATCCTCCAATGTATTTTCAGAGAATACCATATCCCGCTTTAAATCTGTTTCTGTATTTATTTGTGACATCGTACCTTCAATTTATCTAAATGTATCCATATTTAGCTAATACTCTTTATTGTCTGTGGCCATGGGCTTCAGCAATCATCTGTGTATCTAGTTGGGGTCTCTAAATTTTCCATCCTATCCTTCCTATCCTCATGTCAGCAGGTTTCAGGAGGGAAAAGGGAAAAAAAAAGCCATTATTTCACCATCTTGTCCTGGAAGTTTTATTCAATATTTTAAAATACCTTTTTAATTACTAAGATGCTCTGATTCAAAGGCTCTCATGTCACAAATGAATTCTACTTCCCTTGCTGAAGAATAGGAAGACCTAATCAGTAAATAAAAGCATTTCACAGGCTATGTTCAAAGGATGTTTTGGAGTGAACAGTCTCTGATCCTCAGCCATGCTTTTAGGACAGCTCAAACCAGTGTCCCAGAAGGGGCTGAGTGGTAGCTTCTGAGTTTCAAAATTCTGTGAAGTTACTTCTTAGCTTTGGTTACCACTTTTCTCTGTCCATATTTATATCCTCTTAGGGTGCAATTACTCATTCACTAACAACAAATCAGATTGTTCAGAGGAGGAACGGAGTCAGCCATCAATCATAGACCCATTCTAGAATCTAGTAGGGAAGTCAGAAAATCATACTGCTGGATTTTGGAAATGACATTCCTCATGTTCCTTCTTGGAGCCAACTTGTCCATAGATGGTTCTGTGCCCTGAGAAAAATCCTTTGTCAGATGAGGACCAAATATATAAATGGGTCCACTATGGCATACACATATACCAACCACCTGCCATAGAAGTAAGCAATGGTCACGGCTCTATGTAGGCACACTTCCTCTGCCCTCTCTGCCTCCACTCCCATATCACAGCCGGATGTTCACTGCTGCCCCCCAAATCACTGCCAATAGGATCTTTTAAAGCAATGGGTTCAAGTATACAAGTTGTTTCTCAAACTGGATTCCACAGAGTGCTGAGGTCCCATGAAGATGTTGCATAGAAATTGAGGGGCACTTTAGGGAAAAGCTGAGTGTGTGAGCCTCCAGGCCACATCAGGTCAAACAATATAACTCTGCTTTATCTGTCCTACATATGGAATTCTTTACATCATTCTGATTTAAAAAAAAAAAAGTTCACCTGATAAAAAGAAGTTTAGAAACTTCTGCAACCCAGATGATGCTGACAATGCATCAACTGTCCACAGCAAAAAACTCGTAACCTGGGGATCTCTATTTTTATTAAGTTTTCTGTAGCTAATAATGGTGGGGATTTTCAAACAGAGCAATTTCATTTTCTCTTCCTTCTGTCCTTTCCATCAAACCACGGTCTTTTTCTCCTCCCCCGAGGATTTGGCTGCCAGTGTTCTAAAGCCTCTTTCAGGCATATAATTGGATGAAAGGGGACTGGGAATGGGAGTGGGTATTTTCCAGCTACAGTCATAACACTGGATGCCTCCCACCCCAACTCACTGAGTATATTGGCAGCAGTTGGACAAAGTCATAATTAAAATCAGCTTTGTTCTGGCTTTAGCATAAGGCTCAAAGGTGGCTGTAATAGTCAATGGCTCTGAGAATATTCAGGCTGGTGGGGAAGACCTCTTTGGCCAGAGTGTCTCAAAACTCATCACAAAGACAAGAACCCAAACACCTAAATATCCGACCTTGCTTTAATTGACTCTGTAGGATATGTGGCATTTTTGCCACCTTCACACACACACTACCTCTGAATACAAATATCAGCAACATTTACAGGCTGAAGATAAAGCATTACAATGTCCCTTGAAAACATGCTCCAAATCCTACAGTTTAATAATGATTAAATGGCCCAAAATAGTTTCATGGTGTTAAAAAAAAGCTGAAACCAAGTGTTTATTATTAGCCAGAATGTGATAAATCTTTAAATTGGGGATGGAGAGGTATGTGTGCATGTGTGTGTTTATCATGGCTATTAAACTTAATTTGGTGCTCACTGAATTGTAAAATAAATGAAGAATCACACTACACTCTTTATGTCAACCAAATGCTGGGAGACTGAAAATCATCGGAGATCTATTTGAACAGGTGTACATGGGGTTTTTCTGCCAAGGGGATGGATCTGCTAGCAACAAAATTCTGTTTTTCTCCCCCCAGTTCCAGCTGGAGGGACAGGGCTGTGTTTTTTGGGCTCTGACTTCAGCTCACAAGTAAGTGGGTATTTTGGAGGCTGAGCTGGTGAGCTGACTGAGTGAAAAGGCTGACTCACGTAGACACACACCCACACACATCCACATATGTAGAGGCATCTAGGGATAAATCAGGTGTCACCTCATAGGACCTCGGTTCTGTTTCCATATTTTTAGTCGTACAAGAGGGGGATAAGAGAGAAAAAGAGCATGGTTTCCTATAATCTGCTTCCAAATAGAGCAGTACATTCTTAACCACAGTGGAAGGGTATCCATAAATAAAGCTTTCATGAGTGGTTTGTGGCTTCCTTAACTATACATACACAAAAATAGAATACATAGTTTGTTTTTTTTAATTGTTGTGTACCTACAAAAATATTTTAAAATTCTAGCATATGTATATTTTCGGCAAGAAATGGAATATCCCTCCGGCTTTCAAATACTGCCCAGTGGTGTCAAGTTGTGAAAGAGAAGACGGAAGCTTCAGATCTTAGTTCAGCCCAGAAAAACCGGCACGCATCTCAGTCATCTTGGGGAAACTCCAGGTCCAGGTCTGGGCTGCTCTAAGGAGCTTCTCCCACCAGAGTTAGGAGGCCCCAAGTAGAACCAGAATCAATGGTGTTATTAAAGGCACTGAAAATGGCACCCATGTCGCATGCTTTGAAGGCCACCCAAATATTCTCATCAATATTGCTATAATTCTCTGATTTAATCTCTTTAAACAGGTATGCTTCTCCCCTAAAATCCTCTTTTGAAATGCAGAGGCCCATAGGGCAACATGACACATCATGGAACAAATTAGGTGTTCAGACCCACTTTCTCTGCCCCTGAGGTCAAGATGGAAGACTGAAATTAAACGGAGAAGGTGAAGGTTTTGACAGAGAAAGATGATAACAAAGGATGCCGGGCCACCAGTAACTACATCTCCATTTCATTTTTGCTTAAGTATGGCCCAAGGCTATCCAAGCTAGCATTCTGCATCCCAGCAACATTGTCCAGTGTTAAAATTCATCAGTAAACATAGAAGCCATGAAGAGGCAAACCGTCCAGCAAAAGCGCTAAGCAGATAAATAACAAAGTCTAGTTTATAACCAAGTCATTAAATTCACCTCCTAAATGTCTCTACTTCTTCTTCTTCCCACTTCTACCTCCATCATCCACCTCAAAGGCATTATCATTCTACAGCAGCCCCCAAAAGGCCTCCCCAAATTTATTTCCCCCTTGCAACCTCAACCCATTTTCACAGTGTGACCAGAGTGGATTTTTTTTAAGATGTAAATCTGACCAGGTCGGTTCAGACACTGAAACTCTTCATTGGCTTTGCATTGTCATAGGAGATCATTTAGACTCCTAAATGGCCCACAGGCTTTGCAAGTTAGGGGTTTCCAGCCTCATCCTGCCTCTAGCATTGCGTTTCCTTGTCCCACCCGTTCACCATGAGCAATTCTTCCCATGCCTTTGAAATCTTCCCTCCTTTCTTCACCTTCCCATCCTTGAGATCCATGTCTCACTCCCTCAGAGAAGACTTCCCCCTTTCTCTATTCAGGTCAAAGCCAGCTCTAAATAATAGGCTGTTTTTGCACCATATTCCTCTCATTAAAAATAACCAACACAGTTAAAATTGCCCATTGGCTTTACATGTTATCTAGTTAATGTCCACCTCCCCAATTATATTATCGTGAGTGGCAAATGAACAGGAAGAAAGTATGTTTTATTTATTCTTTGGTTACATAGATAGCCCACCTTTCCCAGCCAGACGGGTGTGGCCGTACTTGAGTTCTAGCCAATGGAATGTGCATAGAAGTAATGGGGACCATTTCCAGAACAGGTCCATTTAAATTCTCACATGTAATGCTCTGTACTCTTTTTCCTTAAAATTGACTGGAACAGAGAAAAGGACAAAGATTTTGGAAGCCATGTTTTGAAGATGGGGAGACCTGAGTCACAAACAGGGGGAAATCTACCCAACCCAGAACATCCATATTGGGCTTCTCATTGTGTTAAGTCACGGTGATTTGGGAGCTTATTTGTTGTAGTAGCTAGCACTGCCCTAGTAAAACACAATCCTATTCCCCATTCATAGCGCAGTATCTAACACATAGTACATATTCAATAGGTATTTATTGATTAAATTATAGTGTTGTTTCTTGGTATATGAGACATCCTTTAGAATTGAGGATTGGGAATCTGCATTTGATCAAAACTCTTGAAAATAATGTCATCTTTCTAAGATTATCTGATGAGGAAAGCAATATGCACAGATACCAAGTAGAAACTGAGTTTTCACATAATGAAAAATGATTCATTCTTAATTTTTTTGATACACTTGAACAAGGTAATTGCCTGTCTACCCAAATTTAATGACAGCCAAGGAGGTTTTAAAACATTAGTTTTATTCTCTAGGGTTTACATCTGGCCCAACTGGAAACTTCTATGAGATAGCACAGCAGAAATGAAGAAGTAGATGCTGTAGGGGTGAACAGAAATGGGTGTGTCACTGTCTATTCCAAATATAGGCCGTTTCACCCTAAGACCTATAAGCACGCCAAGCTTTAGTTCATCCTCTAAAACAGGGATCATGATGCTCTGTCTGGATGATCTGTCCATTGGTGTAATGGGGTATTAAAGTCTCTGACTATTATTGTACTGTTGTCAATTTCTTCCTCCATGTCTGCTAATATTTGCTTTATAGATTTAGATTTGGTTAACAAATGTTATATGCTCTTTTTCTATTGATTCCCTTATATAATGTCCTTCTCTGCCTTTTGTCAGACCTTGTTTTAAAGTCTTCTTTGTCATATGAGTATTACCACCCCAGCTTTTTTGTCATTTCCATTTGCATGAAATATCTTTTTCCATCCCCTTACTTTCAGTCTGTGTGTGTATTTAGGTCTGAAGTGAGTCTCTTGAAAGCAACATATAGATGGGTCTTGTTTTTTAAATCTAATCAGCCACCCTATGTCTTTTGATTGGAACATTTAACCCATTGACATTTAAAGTGATTATTGATAGGTATGTACTTATTGCCACTTTCATTACTTATTTTATGATTGTTTTTGTTGTTCTTCTCTGTTCTTCTCTTCTTCTTTAAGTTTATTGCATTGTGGTTTAATGATTTTCTTTAGTGGTATGTTTTTGTTCCTTTATTTCCAGCTTTTGTGTATCTATGGTAGGTTTTTGAATTGTGGTTACTATGAGGTTGATATATATTGACCTGTAACTGTATCTACTCATTTTAAACTGATAAAGTCATTTAAGTTCAAACATATTCCAAAAGATCTACACTTTTTTACTCCCCTCTCTCATGTTTTGTGGTTTTGATATTTTACATCTTCATGTTTATCTCTTAACTGTTTATTGTAGTTATAATTGATTTTATAAGTTTTGTCTTTTAATCTTTGTACTAGCTTATTTAAGTGGTTGATCCACAGCCTTTACTACATATTTGCCATTACTAGTGGGTTTTTTCCTTTCCTATAAATTCTTACTTCCTGTAGGCTTTTCTTTTCCACTTAAAGAAGACCTTTTTATACTTTTTGTAGGGTTGGTTTAGTATTGATGAACTCTTTTCGTTTTTGCTTATCTGAGAATTTCTTTGTCTCCCCTTCAATTCTGAATGATAACATTGCTGGGTAGAATGTCCTAGGTTGTAGATTTTTCCCTTGTAGCATTTCAAATATATTATGCCACTCCCTTCTGGCCTGCAACATTTCTGCTAAAGAACCAGCTGATAGCCTTTTGGGGGTTCTCTTGTTAAGTGACTCTTTTTTTCTCTCTCTTTTTCACCTTTAAAATTCTCTCTTTAATTTTTGCCATTTTGATTATGATATGTCTTGGTGTGGGTCTGTTTGGGTTCATCTTGTTTGGGATCCTCTATGCTTCTTGTACCTGGATATCTGTTTCCTTCAGGTTTGAGAAGTTTTCAGCCATAATTTCATCAAATACATTTTTGACCCTCTTCTATCTCTCTTCTCCTTCTGGTACTCTATAATGCAAATGTTAGTACACTTGATGTTGTCCCAGAGGTTCCTTAAACTATCATTTTGTTTAACTTTCTCTCTCTCTACAAAATTAGGTGAAATGGTTACCTATCCCGGTCTTGAAGGGGTATCCTTGTGTGGGAGCACCTCTATGCAGTCTGTGTGTGCCCGGTGGCTTTGATGTGAGAGCTAGATCTGAAGTGAACTCAAGTCACATCCTACCCCAGAGTGTGCTGGCAGCTATCACCTTGGTGGGAGGTGGGGCTAGAGATGAAGGGGTTAAAGCCAGAGCCAGGTGTGAGCCGGGACTTCTCTTATGCTCAGTGGTCATCATACCCCTAAGTGGGGGAGTGGTCCCAGAGTGCTGCAGAAGCCCTAAGGGTTGACTCTAAGCTGGTTCAGTTCCCTCTATGTGTGCACTCTTCTTCTGGGCAACATTACCTTCACCCCAGTGGGAAGCAGCGCTGGAGCAAGAGGGACCTGAGCCAGCACCTGGTGTGGGCTGGGGCATGTGCTGGGCAGTTTCAGGAAACTGGCCAGAGCCCTGGGCTGTTCTCAATCTGTTTCCTCTGCCTTGTTCCCCAGAGTAAACAGGCATGTGTTTGAGCTCTTCACAAGCGGAGTCTCTGTTTCTTACAGTCCTCTGGTAAGTCCCACTGGCTTTCAAACCAGCTAAGGGACTCATTTTTCCAATGTTAGAGGCCAGGACTGGGGTGCCCAATATGTGGCTCAAGCTCCTCACTCCCCAGGGAGGAGGATCTCTGAGCTTGTGATATCCCTCTGCTCTTCTGTGTCCCCTCTTAGGGGTGTGGGTCCCAACTGATCGCTTCTTTTCCCTTCTTATCCTACTTTGTGTGTAGCTTTTTTTTACAGCCTTGGTTGTAGAAGAGTCTGCCTGCCAGTCTCCAGTTTGTCTTCAGTGAGGATTGCTCCACACATACATGTATTTTGGACATGTTCATGGGGCAAGGTGAGCTCAGCATCTTCCTACTCTCCATCTTGATCTCCTCCGCTATCTGTGTTATGATAATTTTTTTAAATTAATTAATTTTTAAATTTTTGGATGTGTTGGGTCTTCATTGCTGCACGCGGGCTTTCTCTAGTTGTGGCAAGCGGGGGCTACTCTTTGTTGCAGTGCACGTGCTTCTCATTGTGGTGGCTTCTCACGTTGTGGAGCATGGGCTCTAGGTGCGCGGGCTTCAGTAGCTGTGGCACGAGGGCTCAGTAGCTGTGGCTCATGGGCTCTAGAGTTCAGGCTCAGTAGTTGTGGTGCAAGGGCTTAGTTGCTCTGCAGCATGTGGGATCTTCCCAGACCAGGGCTTGAACCTGTGTTTCCTGCATTGGCAGGCAGATTCTTAGCCACTGCACCACCAGGGAAGTCCCTGTTATGATAATTTTTATCCTAAACATTTTCAATCTATATTTTCTTATCTTTCACATCAACTAATAACATTAATATGACCTGATTAGCTCTGACTTGAAAGGTTTGGACTGGCAAGGCAGTGAACTTGGAGCTCTCCCTTCTGTTCCTTTGGCAGGCTAGAGTCTCTGAGCTCTCAACTTTCAAAGCAAAGTCAGGGCATCTCCACCTCTCTCACCTTGGCCAAAAGGAAAATGATATTATCTAAACTAGCCAGAGTCCAGGCTAGTAGAACTCTTTCTGGGCACTGCCTTCTTTCCTTAGAAGAGAGGATTGATATCTGAGCCCAGGAGGAAAGGTTGGAAGAGATGGTATCAAATAGCCTTAGAAAGGAGCATCTCCTAGTATGTACATCCTGAATCTTACTAGAAGTTTGACCTCGGGTAAATTACTTACTGTCTTTGTATCATATTGTTTTCATTTTTTAAGTGGAGATAATAAGGTCTACTTCAGAGAATTGTTGGAGGCTTAAGTGTGAAAATATATCAAATTTAAGGCAATGACTAGCACTTTAGCAGCATTCCATAGATAGGTGTTATTGATCATTCTTTATCTAAGCTGCTTATGCTTTATTCCTCTTATATCCTAATGGTCTTTTGGTTTTGACTGGAGAAATATTTGCCCCCATGTTTTCCTTTTTCCCTTTCTTTTGTCCTTAGATTTCTATATTTTTAAATTAATCATTTATTAGTTCACAAAAAGGGCTAAGAATTTAGAAAGTCAGAAAAGATTGCAAAAAAGACATATCTATCTCAACCACACACACACACACACACACACACACACACACACACTCATAACCACAATAGCACTGACATTGGCTTTGGGTCGATTCAAACCTTAGTTCAATTCTCAGCTTAACCCTTTCCAACTTATGTAACCACTGGCTATTGTTTAATCCTATGAAAAATGTAAATGGGCCCATAACCCCAGCTCTATAGTTACAGGTCAACAGGATAATTGCTTTTAACCTTGAATTTCCCAATCTAGGAAACAGGGGTAATTGGTAATGATACCAATTTAACAGAGTTAATATGAGAATTAAATAAGATAATAAACTGGAAGCTGTCATACATGAGATCAATAAATAATGGTTGCTAGACCCAGCAATCTCACTCCTGGTATATATCTAGAAAAGGTGAAAACTCCAGTTCAAAAAGATACACACAGCCCAGCATTCATAACAGCACTATGTACAATAGCCAAGAGATGGAAACAACTCAAGTATCCATCAACAATTGGCTTAAGGAGATGTGGTGTGCGTGTGTGTGTGTGTGTGTGTGTGTGTGTGCGTGCATATACATATATGTATACAGACAACAGAATATTACTCAGACATAAAAAAGAATGAAATATTGCTGTTTGCACAACATAGATGGACCTAGAGAATATCATACTAAGTGAAGTAAGTCAGACTGAGAAAGAGAAATATATTATACAATATCATTTGTATGTGGAATCAAAAAAATACAAATGAATCTATATACAAAATAGAAACAGACTCACAGACATAGAAAACAAACTTAATGGTTACCAAAGGGGAAAGGGAAGAGGGGAGAGATAAATGAGGAGTATGGGATTAACAGATAAAAACTACTATACATAAAATAGGTAAGTAACAAAGGTTTACTGTATAGCACAGGAAACTATATTCAATATTTTGTAATAACCTATAATGGAAAAAGTAACTGAAAAAATAACATATATATGTATGTATATATACATACATACATACATATAACTGAATCATTTGGCAGTACATCTTAAACTAACACAATACTGTAAATCAACTATACTTGAATCCAAATAAAATAAAAAATAAAATGAAAATAAATAATGGTTGCTGTTATTTTTTGAAGCAAACTCATTTTATAAAGGGTTAATTAGGCTTAAGGGAGCTAATATGTAAGAGGCTTTGCACAGAGTAGGGACTCTGAAAACTTCTAATTTCTACTTTCCCTTCTTTTCCCTCTGTGCTCAGTGAAAAGAGCTACTTAAATGGGTGGATGGGAATACTCGTGGATAATACACACAATTTGCTGAAGCAGAGCAGAGCAGGTTATTTCTTTTCACCAGTGCTGGTAATGATATCTAGCAGACAAAGTCTCACTCAGAAATGGACCTGACTCACTGAGGGGACCATGAAATCCCCTTGACCTCAACCCAGCCAAGACCCCTCCCACCACTGGTGGATGCCAGAGCTCCACTGTTTCTCCCTTACTCTTCACTTTGATGCCTGTTAAACCATTACCACTCCTACAGGAAATACTTCTGAACAAGTATTTCTATCTTCTCTAGAGTATAGGAGTAGAAGAGATTTATAAGCAGATTTTTGGGATTTATGTTTAGGGATTTGCGTGAGGAAAGGAGGAGAGGTGGAGAGGAATGCCGAATTCCAGAGGGAAGTGGGAGGAGAGCCACACACCTGAAAGGGGACCATATTGAAGACAAAGAAAATGTTGCCTATTTTGGAAATCTGCCCAGACTTTTTTTTTTTTTTTTTTTTTTTTTTTTTACTTATTTTGGGCTGCGTTGGGTCTTCGTTGCTGTGCGTGGGCTTTCTCTAGTTGCAGCGAGCAGGGGCTACTCATTGTGGTGGCTTCTCCTGTTGTGGAGCATGGGCTCTAGGTGTGCAGGCTTCAGTAGTTGTGGCTCGTGGGCTCTAGAGCACAGGCTCAGTAGTCATAGTGCACGGGCTTAGTTGCTCCACAGCATGTGGGATCTTCCTGGACCAGGGCTCAAACCCGTGTCCCCTGCACTGGCAGGCGGATTCTTAACCACTGCGCCACCAGGAAAACCCCTGCCCAGATTTAATTCTTAGTTCCAATAAATAAGAAGTCTCCACTGTGCATTGGTACCTAAGTGGGTCTCATCCTAAAGAGGGAAGTACACACTTTCTCACCTTTCTCCTTGCTGGTAACGTCAGCCTTAGAGACAGGTGACCCCCAGTGCACTCTCCTAGTTCTTCAACTCTTTTCTCATCAAGTTAAAGCCTTTGGGGTATATCCTCATGAAATTTACTCAGGGAAGATGGGACCAAAATAATGTTTGGTTTAGATGTCTAAAATGAAAAGTGAAATTACTCACCATTTCAACTAGCGCTTAGATGGAATAGCTCCCCAAGAACTGACAAGGAAAAGTGGAAAAAGAAAAGAGAAATATGTTTCATTTTAAAAAACTCTTCCACTTGAACAATTATCCTAAAAGACAACAAAACAAGGTAATTTGAGTGAGTTTTGTTTTTTTTAGGACATGACCACACATTCTACCATGATATATGGATTATTCTGGGAGTCGGGAGGGCAGGATTGTTGAAAGTCCAGGAAAAGAAGTCATAATTTGAAGTAAGCAACAATAAGAATAAAAAACTTTTCTTATAGTTTCACATATATACATAGCTGCTCTATTCTTTTTTAAAGTTTAAATGTAAAATATTTAATTCCATATTTACCCATGATGTGCAGCATAGAAGCACAGATATGTCTCCAGGCACAACCAGATGTGACAATGCCTTCAAGACCCAGCAGTAAATTCCTCTTACACTAGGTCTGAGGAAAGTTGACTGAGGGAGATTTCACATTCCGTGGATTTCAGCCATCTCTCCAGCTTCTCCATGTCACTGAAGTCTCACTGTTACACTCAGAATTTGTCTTCTCCTTGGGATCACTTTCAAAGCATTTCACTGCCTGTGACAAGACAGAGTAAGGAAAATGCTGATAAGTTTGGGTTTCTTTCCCCAGTCTCTCAGCTTTTCTATCTTATAGTTTGGCATCTCATTCCTCTGTTACATCAGAAGCCATATTAGAAATCTCTGCTCAATCTTGACATAGATCAAAGGTGCTGACTGGCAAGGCACTAGGTACAGCTTAAATTCAGTCTTTGATCATGACCACTTTTCAAACATTTAAGAGTGTAATTATAAAAAAAATGCAAAAAGCACTTGAAAACTTCACATAATGGCTAATCTAGATTTTAGTGAGCCTGACAAATGTTTTTAACCTATTCCTGATATCAGGACCAAAAGGATGAGTCATTTATCAGTATTTTCAGAAATAATATTTCAGACTAAAGTATGAACTGGATGTTCTATTTTGGTCTGTTCTTCTTCATTTTTACATATTCCTTTCTCTTTTTTTCTTGAAAGATGCTATTGAGTAAAAAAAAAATGGTGATAATCTTTAAAGTTCTGACTTAAAAGTAATGATATAAAATTTCTTAAACTGAGATAGTCTTAAAAAAGAGGAATCATTTTCTGGGTCAAAAGATTAAAATAATTTATTTTTAAACCCATTAAATCTGGACTAACTAATATTCCATTTGATTTATTATACTGAAACAAAACCATCACTAAGGCACCCCAAAATTTTGCATTAATAAATTTAATTTGAGTCCCAGATGAGAGAGCTATGAAGAGGAGATAGCACTAGGCTGTCTATATACATGTATAAAAATATATTTATTTTTCAATTAGTAGGTTCCCTAATAAATCATTCTGTACATTGTGAATTTTACTTCAGTAGGAAAGCTGCCAAAATTATTTGTTTTCATTTCATGACAAAATCGGAGCATGTTCAATAAAACAAGTAGATTGCATATTAAATACAAAGGTACTGATAACATTCACTAGACAACTATGATGTTTCTCCTGGAGGGCGAGAGACTCAGAGTGCCTACTTTCCAAGAAAATTATGTGTTTGCTGTAATATGTTTCTTATGCCTTCTGCAAATCTTTAATTTTACTTTAAAATAGATGTTGGATTTCATGCTCCTGCAAGAGGAAAACCTGAACTCACAAACTGAGGCACATGACATGAGATACATTAAAAACATTTTGCAAATAGAATATGCCAGAGTTAGCAGAAAAGTATGCTTTGGGAGAAACTTCTATTATGAATAAAATTGTTGTTTGTCACTTTTATTTTGCTGGGAGGCAAATTACTCATTGCATAGCCTGTTCCATTTTTTTTCTTGAAATCAGGTCACTTAATCCCTTCTGGGATGTATTCAGAATGAGAGCCGATATTTTCCTCTCAGATTTATCTGGAGAGAATTTCAAGTTGCAGGTCTTCATATAATAAGGCACATGGAAATGGAGTCTAAAATGTCTGACACTTTAATGAGATAACTTCATCCACAATGGCATTACTTGTGAATATGATTTAAATGAAAATGGAGGTGAACCAAATCCCCACATGACCTCAGCAACTCTAAAATTATATTTCTGTAATGTGCTTTATACCTCCTATACTCCAAATACAGCTGGTAACCTCTAAATGCCAGCATTTGTGGATGGAAACCTATTTCTGAGCACAATATGTCATCTGTTCCTAGGATATAACCATTATTATTCATTCTTCGGGGACAGGAATCCATGTTTAATAATATTTATGATTTAAAGGTAGAGCTAGCCAAATGCAGGAGATTCAAAAGTTCAGTTGGACGATTCATTTTCTATTCACCACCTATTCAGTTTTCTTCGTTTTTCTAAATACAATGACACACCCTGAGGAGGGAGGGTGAGCTGATTTCAGGTCTCAAACTTAAAAGCTGAACAACCACTGCATAACTGATATTATCTCTAAGAGAAATCTGTAAGATATAACATTTTTCCTCTTACCATAAAATAATCAAAATAGGCATTTTAACGCTAGCTGGAGTCCTTTATCACATAGGAAAAAGATCTAGAGAAAATCAGAACAGATAGAGATAGATAGATAGATAGATAGGTAGGGTAATAATTCTCAAATGATCTGTAGGGGAGGGCTAGTTTATTTTGTTTTTAATTTCCAATCTGTCAAGGGTATATACATTTGTAAAATTTTAAAAATGATTAATAGAAAATGAAATAAAAAGTAAGCAAAGGCATACAAACTATAAGCTCAGACTTCCATTATGAGATTCAACAGTCAAGGAAATTACATTGCAATGACTATTACCAGAAAAAAAGAATAACAAGAAAATTGGTTAGAATCTTCTAAATGCTTACTCTCAACTTTAGCACTTCTTTCCTCACAAACTGGCACCAGTCCACGGACCATATTTTGAGAAACACCGAGACAGAACAAATGTTCTTGCCGTGCCTTCCTTCCTGTTTATTTCATACTTGGTACGTATCTCAACATCTTTAAACAGTGTGTTAGCAGCAGCATTTTAGGGAAACATAATTTTTTCTTCTATGTCTGCTTATCCTTATATGGTAGCTGGGGATGATGCTCGGAGCCAGGGAAAGGTGCCATGCTATGGACAAACGTTAGATATGATTCCTCCCCTAAAAAAAATATAACCCACTAAGAGAGGAGAGCATCATAAATTCCTTAATGAAGTGTTCCCCACTGTGGTCATGGACTAGTGGGGTGTCATAGACTTCTTTCAAGGTGTAATTCCTATGTGCACCAAATAATGTCAGCAGCCTGAATAAATGCTTCCTGGATGTGAATTCTGCCACATTTCCAACCAATGGATGCAGCTGTGATTAATAAAATATTCATTCATTTTTAAATGCTACCAAAATTGATAGTAACTATGTGCCAATATGTATATATCCTGCCGGTAAATTCCAGAGATACAATTAGAGTCATGGGGGTGGGGTGACACACAGAAAGTGGGAAACACCAGTAAACAGTTTTAGAAGAGAAACATTTTTTAGAGGAGAGCCTACGGGGTTGGAGAAGGCAGTGGGTGTAATAGAAGTGTGAGTTTTTGCTGGAGGAATGGGTGTGACTTTTTTCATAGAAGTCATTCTAGATGGAGGAAGTAACACAAGTGAGGATATAAAGCTATAACAAACTCTCCTATGGAAAGTGAAATAGATGGTGGGTGGTGAGTTGGTTGAGAAGATCATGGAGGACTTGGAACACTGCTAAAGTTGGACTTTTATCCATTACACAGTAAAAATATTTCAACAGAAGTCTAAATCTCTGATTAACAAATAGTAACTTCCTAAAGGTTGATGTTGACAGTGACTCTGAAGTTGTACCCACACTCAAGAAGGGAAAGTACTATATTTGATTACAGATGTCGGCCACAGACATGTGCCAGGGAAGCAATGGCAGACATTTATTATTTCTGCCCCTGAGCTGTGGTTTCCAAACCTGTCTGAAAGTTGAAAAAGCTTATGGGTTTTAAAGCACTCAGCTCTACAGGGCTCACAGCATCTAGCAACTGGTCTATATGGTAGAAAGGAATTAAAGATGTTTGAGTACATAAAGGTGAGATATAAGATGGAAACCCACGTGCCGGATGCAGAATGGGCAAGAGCCCAGAACATGAGCTGATAGAAGGTTGTGACAAAATGAGTGCACAACAGAACAAAAATCTTATTTGAGAAACATCTTAAAATGTCATAGAATATTGGAGCTGAAAATTAATCTTAAAACATTGTAGCCCAACTTTCGTTTTAAAAATATAGAAACAGAGACACATAGATATTAAGTTTCTTGCCCCAAAACATTTGTTAGCAACTTAAAGAACAGGAATTAGAACCATAGCCTCTACCAATCTCCATTTATGACATCAATAGCACTTAGCAAATCATTAACTGTGAATATCATAATTGAAGAATCCCAGATAATTCCAAGATTTCGAGACTGAATTACTGGAAGAATAATAGATTCACTGTCAATGGAGGGCTTTTCATTTTAATTTTGATAACAAAATATTTGTTGATAAAATGGGCCATTAAAATATAATATCTTTATTAGTCGAGGCATTTCTCCCTTAAGTACACTATTTGGTACATTACATTAGTCAGGGCAGGCTAAATTAGGCTGCAGCAACAAAATCTGCAGCAACTTAGCACAACAAAAGCTCATCTCTTGCTTTCAAAAAGTGCATTCATTGGGCACAGGCGACTCTCAAGTTCAGTTTCCTAAACCTACAGGTGTTAACTCATCATTCCAGGCTCATTATCCTAACAATTAAATGCCACTATCCAGAAATGATGAGTTCACTCCCATTTCTTTGGCTAAAGCAAGTCACATGGCTATGCCAACTTCTAAGGAGAGGGTAGTGTAACTGTCCTGTGCACCTGGAAGAGGAGATGCTGGTGAACAGTCATGATGCTACCAACAATAACAGATATGATAAGATTTAAAAGAAGGTAGAGATGAATGTGTCCCAAATGAGGAATATCTCACATATAAGTGAGCATGTTCTGCTGACTTTTTTGGGCCAAAAGTCTTGTGTGGTTTTTATGCTATCGCCGAAGGGATTCTAGTCCACAAGAATGTAAGTAATCAGGAAAGCTGTGTTTTTCTATTTCTCCATATGGTACGTAGCTCAATGGGAAACACTGTAAAGGAAAAATGAGTTCCAAATCAAGAGTAGGATACGTTTTATGACAATGTTATGCCAAGTAAACAAACATAAATTTAAAAGACATCCACTTTAACAAAATAAAATTCTAATTTACCTATGAAATGGAAGCATAAAAATTTATTCATTTTTCCAATTCTGATATCTAGGTAAATACGTGTGTCTGTAGATGTCTTTGTTAGGATGTTGGTGCTTGCAAGTTATCTTCCTAAAGAATTTTTAAAGGGACCCTTAAGAAACAGTCAGGAGTATTATGCCTACACCAGCTCCATTATGTCTAAGCTATAGCCTTGCAGGACAGTTTTGCAAAAAAAAAGAAATTAGAATTTTTTAAAAAAGATGTGAAGCTTAAATTCTCAAACCCTAAATACTGGTTGAGTAGCCACAACAGCAGAGTAAATGATGGACAATTGAAAATTCATGTTGATCATCAAGTCATTTGTTGCCATGGTGTCAAAAGGCTACACTTTCTATATATTCTAGAAAGTTAAAGGACTGCAGTGGTACATTCTTAATTTTTTTATTTCCATTTCTCAAAAATGTTGGAAACCATAATATCAACATGGAAAATGTTGCCTGGTTATTTACACAGACGATATACAAAGTTGACATTTTGTGAATTTCATGCCCTAAAGTTGGTTCTCTGGGAGACAATTGTGAGGAGTAATAGAAGGGCCCGTCCCAGATTCCCATTTGTCTCTGAGTGTTGCTCTTCTCCAAGCAGGGAATGGTATCTTTTTACATGGTGCCACCTCACTGGTTTAGAAAATGGCAGAGCAAGGACCATTCCAGTGTACCTGTGTGCAAGTTTCTTTGGAGTGGAGTTTCCTGGGCACTGGTGTTGTGCATGTACAACTGGATTACAAATGCCAGCTTATTTCCCAAAGTTGCTTTGCCAATTTCCACTCCCTCCATTGATGTCTGACAGTCTCTTTGTTCCATGAAGTACAAACAAGGGCAACTGAACTAGCATTGCATACATCAAACCTGCTGAAGGAGTTTCTACTGGGGAAAACTCACAGAGATGGCATGAGTATAAGCGAGTGGGTCTCCTCTTGTCCCGATCACTCTCTGAGGCAGCACACAACAAACTGACGTGGCCAGACTCTGGGATAGGAAATCCCACATCTTGGTCTGAAGGTTTTCAAGAATCACTATTGAGGAAGCACGAGTATCTCCTTTTATATGATCAGAGGCTCCAACACAATAAGAAATAAGATGTGGCAGAGTCATGGCCCAGCTCTCTCCTGTCAGCTCTGTGTTGATAGCTAAGTGTATAGCAGCAGCCCTTCTCCTGTCAGGATCCATCCAAGGGCTGCAGTCCAAGCCTTCAGTTGACATCTTAAGTGCTGAACTATAGCCAGTTTCCATGGGGCTTTGAAGGATGCAGTTCCTCTTCTGGAAGGCCAGTCTTCAGGGGGACCCGTATTGGACAAATTAACCCCTACCTTTCATTCCACATCCTTTTCTTTCTGGTATCACTTTGTTATTAATTTTTAAGTTAATTATGTTGAAGTTAGAGTATGTGGTACTACAATTATAAATCTCTGAAAGTTAAGACTTTCTTTCTGGCCTAGCATATCATGAATTTTCAGAAATTTTCTATGCATTGACAGGAACAGTATTTTAAATGTATCTATTATGTCAAACTTGTTAATTATATTGTTGAGAACTTCTATAGCCTTATTTTTGTTTGACTAACTTATCAATCGCTTAGAGAGGTATGTTGAAATCTTCTGATATGCTGGTGGATTTTTTAGCTTCCTCTATGTAGTTTTGCATATTTTTGGTTTATTTATTTGAGGCCTATTTTGCAAGATGCATACAAGTTTATAAAATATTTTTCTGATGAATAAACACTTTTGTTGCTATGTAAATGATCCTCTTTCCCTCCTATAATTCTCTTTGCTATAACTTGATTTTGTTTTGTATTATTATACCCCTAAAACTTTCTTTTAATTAGTATATGACAGGCATTTGTTCTATGTTT
Source organism: Mesoplodon densirostris (assembly GCF_025265405.1). Classification (NCBI taxonomy): domain Eukaryota; kingdom Metazoa; phylum Chordata; class Mammalia; order Artiodactyla; family Ziphiidae; genus Mesoplodon; species Mesoplodon densirostris. The sequence continues at coordinate 78,281,950 of NC_082676.1, forward strand.
TTAATTTTCAACTTTTCTGTGCCCTCTGTCTTTTAAAAAGCATTCACTTATTTGTTTTTATCCAGACAGAAAAAAAATCATTGAATTTTAGTGGGAAGTTTAGTTCTTTACTTTATGGATTATGAGTGTGGATATATTTATTTTTATTTTTCTCAGCTCATTTTCTACCCACTTGTTCTATATTTTGTTTATGTGTTGGTTTACTCTTTCTCTATGCCACTTCAACTGGGATTTAATTTCCCCACTTTATTTTTTTTAACATCTACTAGCTTGAAAGTTCTACACTCAATTGTTATTTTTTTAGAGATTCCTATGGAAATTTTAACATGCATTATTAGCTTAAGATGTTTAAAGTTAATAAATATCTTAACTCTTCTCCTAAAAAATAGATGAACTTTAAAAGAATCAGCTCGTCACTCCTGTCAAATAACATTTGGTTGTTGTCCAGAATTCAGGTCTATCTTGATTTTTTAACCTCCCAAATTAGATATTATTGTTACATTTAATCAATGTTTGTTTAGATTTAACAACATATTATTTTAGTTTCGATTTGTTTCATTTCATTCATACATACCTTCTAGAATCATTTACTTTCTAACTGAATAAATTCCTGATGTACGCCCTTTGTAAGGGTCTACTGCTTGTAAAAGCTCTCAGTTTTTGCCTGAAAATGTTTTATTTCTCCCTTGCTCTTTCTCAAGGTACGCATTTACAGATTGACAGGTATTTTCTCTCAGCACTTTACAGATCTTACTCCCTGACTCCTGCCTTCCATTGTTGCTGCTAGAAGTCAGCTGTTACTCTAATAGTTATTCCTTTGTATGTGCTATTTTTCTGCTTTTTAAAATAACTGATTGTGAGAGCCTCTGTCTTTGGTGCACCTTGAGTTCACTATCATGTATCTAGATGAGTTTCTTTTATTTTTTTTGGGATTCATTGGGACCTTTTAATCTGAGGACTGGTGTCTTTGATATATTCTGGAGACATCTTATGCATCATCTTTAAGAATACTCCTACACCCCTTCTTTTGTCTCTGTTTAGACATATATGCATCTTAAGTGTTTTATCGTATTTTCATTCTCTTGTCTCTCTCTACTGCATTATGGGTAATTTCTTTAGGTCTCTTTTCCAGATCACTAAGTAGCTCTTCAGTTGTGTCTAATCTGCTGTTAAAATCATCCATTGCACAGCAAATCCATATCTGAAACTCGGTGCCTTGGAAATACACAAGTCCACATAGTTTTTGTATAAAGGACGCTCCTTGCAGCTTTATTTGAAACAGGAAAAAGAAAACTAAATATCTCTCGGTAGGGAAATGGTTCAATAAATTACACACATTTGTTGAATTAAATTAACACTAAAAGCTTTTGCACAGCAAAGGAAACCATCAACAAAACAAAAAGACAACCTACTGAATGGGAGAAAATATTTGCAAATGATGGACCAATAAGGGATTAATATCCAAAAATGTATAAATGGCTCATACAACTCAACATCAAAAAACCAAACAACTCCATTTAAAAATGGGTAGAAGAACTGAATAGACATTTTTCCAAAGAGGAAATGCAGATGGCCAACAAGCACATGAAAAGATGCTCAATATCATTAACTGTCACCGAAATGCAAATCAAAACCACAATGAGATACCACCTCATACCTGTCAGAATGGCCATCATCAAAAAGAGGACAAGTAACAAGTGTTGGTGGGGTTGTAGAGAAAAGGGAGCCCTCCTGCACTGTTGGTGGGAATGTAAATTGGTGCAGCCACTATGGAGAACAGTATGGAGATTTCTCAAAAAACTAAAAATAGAACTACTAGTAGTGGAGAGCAATTCCACTCCTGGGTATTTATCTGAAAAAAAACCAAAACCACTCATTTGAACTGAGACATGCACCCCAATGTTCATAGCAGCATTATTTACAATTGCTAAGATATGGAAGCAACTTAAGTGTCTATCAACAGATGAATGGATAAAGAAGATGTGGTGTATTCATATGTGTATATATATATATATATATATATATATACACACACACACACCAATATTCCAATATATAAGGAATACATATTCCATATATATACCAATGGAATACTACTCAGCCATAAAAAAGAATGAAATTTTGCCATTTGCAGCAGCATGGATGGACATGGAAGGCATCATGCTAAGTGAAATAAGTCATACAGAGAAAGACAAATACTGTATGATATCGCTTATATGTGGAACTTAAAAAATACAACAAACTAGTGAATATATCAAAAAAGTAGAACCACAGATATATAGAATAAACTAGTGGTTACCAGTGGGGAGAGGGGGAGGGGGGCAATATAAGGGTGGGGGAGTGGGAGATACAAACTACTGGGTATAAGATAGGCTCAAGGATGTATTGTACAGCATGGGGAATAGAGCCAATATTTTGCAATAACTGTGAATGGAAAGTAAACTTTAAAAATATATTTTAAAAACTTTAATTAAGAAAACATTAATAGCTATCTAAATCAAGGGTTTTGTTTCATATATTCCATCTTGGACCAATGCCCATCTACATATAGTAGAAAAACATAAGTTCCAGTGAGTATGTGTATGTGTATAGATAATGTATAAAAGTAGCTACTCCAAATTGATATGTGCTTTTAGTGTAAAATACACTGGATTTCAAAGACTTGTATGAAAAAATGTAAATTATCTCATTAATAAACTTATACTGATTGTGTGTTGAAATGATATTACTTTGAATTTACTGGGTTAAATAAAATGTTATTAAAATTAAGTTCATGTTTGTTTCTACTTTTTCTTGACTAGTACACATTTTAAAATTGCATATTATTATTATTATTATTATATTTTAAGCAGAGGTCTTCTTAGAAGCCCATATTTTAAATTTATTTATTTATTTATTTATGGCTGTGTTGGGTCTTCGTTTCTTTGCAAGGGCTTTCTCTAGTTGTGGCAAGCGGGGGCCACTCTTCATCACAGTGCATGGGACTCTCACTATCGTGGCCTCTCTTGTTGTGGAGCACAGGCTCCAGATGCGCAGGCTCAGTAACTGTGGCTCACGGGGCCAGTTGCTTCGCAGCATGTGGGATCTTCCCAGACCAGGGCTCGGACCCATGTCCCCTGCATTGGCAGGCAGATTCTCAACCACCGCGCCACCAGGGAAGCCCCATATTATTTTTTAAAGCTGTTGATTTTCTAATTTAAAATTCATTTTACAACTCTAGAATTATTATTCAGTTCTTTTGCTGGTAAGTACAATATTGATATTTCCTATTTCTTAGTCACATTTTCAATACTCCTTTATTTTTTTGACTGTGTGCATCATAATTATTTCATATTCACTATCTTGGAATTCCAATATTGACTGTCACTATAGGGTGATTCCATGTGCTGTTTCTGCTGACTCTCTCCCATGGTGGCTCATTTCCTCTTATACTTATTAATCCTTGGATCTTTATCTGTGAAAATTGAGTTTAATTTACTTTTCTCCAAAGCAAATTTGCATTTTATTCTGCCAGGGATATGGAACCCTACCACTCCAGCACAAATTAAAACACATGCTCACCTTATGAGTCTGGGGCAAAGTCATATACGCATTATGATTTTTTTTTCACTTTTTGTTAAAGTATAATATATATACACAGAAATGTGCACATATCTAAGTGAAGGACTCAATAAACTTTCACAAACTAAGCATATCTGTACAGTCAGCACCCAAATCAAGAAATAGGATATTACAGGTACCTAGAAGGAGACACCCTCCACAAGCTTGGCACTATCGTTATTGTTTTGTTTTCATCCTTTGGTACTCAGAGCAAAGGCTGAATTCAGCAGACACCCTCAAGGTCTCCAATATGGATGTAGCCCCCCTTTCCTAGGGTTTAGCTCTGTTTCTTACTTGTTGGGGTCCCAGGCTTTGTCTCCTGTCCCCCTGTGAGTGGCCAATTTAAACTCAGGCTCCAGGCAATTAGGGATGTGCAAATATCCCCAGGACAAACATTGCTTCTAGTACTTTAATATTCTCCAGATTTGAGCTTTTCTTTTGCTTCTGCCCTTACTTCCTATTCTCTCAGAAGCTCAGAAATGTATGAGAGAGAGAGAGAGAGAGAGAGAGAGAGAGAGAGAGAGAGAAATGTTGAGTTTAACATCTAAACCAGCAACAGGGAGTAAGTTCGATAAGTTATCATAAATGATAAAGATGAAAATGTCACAGCATTAAAAATCTTGTTTAAATGCCCATGATGTTATTACAAAAAAAAAAAAAACTGACTCAAACCTGTATATGCACGTTTGTAAAAACATTCATGTGTTTGTACAGACCTAAAAATACAGGAAGTAAATGAATTAAAATATTAACATGGATCTTCTTTGGGAAATGGACCCATGAATTCTTTTATTCTTATGCTTTTCTGTATTTTATGCAAGGCACTCACTCTATAAAATGAACAAAAATTAGGAAGAATTAAGAAGAAAGAGCAGAAGCCAGAAACACTTTTCCTACCTACCTTCACTCCTTGTCACACACTCAGACTATGTCAGTGACATGAGAGAAGCTCCAATAATGCTCAACAGGCAAAATCTGCAGCAAAGTGGGCACAACCCTGCTCTGTCTTCTACATGTGCTGATGATCATCAAATGGAAAATGCAACCTCACTGAGGAGGAAGCTTTGACTCTTTACACCCATGGGTTTTCTTTTGTGTCTCAGCTTTAAACTGCCTTCCTTCAAACAGCCACTGCAAATAAGGGATAGAAAAAAACTCTTCACATGTTCTCATTTAAGACTCACAGTTTTTTGGTTCCTTGGATTGATGGACCTTGTGAAATACTGGAAAGCATGAGGCTCACAAAAGGAAGGAAAAGCAGTAGTAGCTTTTTACAAATTTCAATGATTGCTAATAGGTTATTAGGAAGAAATAAGCCTTTTTTCCAACTTAGTATATTGATCTGCTCTCATGCTTTTTGGGCAGTAATTAGAAAGCAGGACCAGTACTGAAGACCACTTGTAGGACAAGGTTTAAAAAAAGATAGAAATAATTTGCCTAAGAGAATGCTTTTATATTTCTCTCTTTGGAGTTGTGAATAGGGCTTACCTCAGTCTCTGAGGTCTTGCCACTCAAAAGTATGGTACCTGGACCAGTAGCATCAGCAGCACATGGGAGCCTGCTGGGGATGCAGGTTCTTGGGCCCTACCCCAGACCTATAGCTTCAGCATCTCCAGGGATCTATGGTTAACAACCTCCCTAATAATTCCTATACACACTAACATTTCAAAACCACTTGACAACATCCAAAAATAATATCAAGAAATCACAGTTCAAATTGAAAAGAAAAGGAGGCAATTTTACTCCTCTAAATATCTGAATTCCTCTCTCATCTGACAGAAAAACTTACTATAAACCTTCACCTTAGTGGCCACGATAAAGTGTTGGAACTCTACACATATCGATAAACAGATGTCAGGGCTGCATTTAAGTGGCCTGGTCCATACCTGCTTCCCTTTCACAGTCAAGCCCCAGGAATGGACTTTTTGTTCAATTTCTCCTTTCACATCTTCTTTGAAGAAATGCAACTTTGAACTAACAGTGTTGCTGTTGGGAACTGTTTTGTGCCAGCCATAAACAGTGTCTTCCTCTGTGTGACTCTCCGGTGAGCCAGTGTAAAAATAGGGACAAAACCAACAAAAAATTGCAAGGAAACAGGAAATGCTCTAAAACACAGGAGTTTTCCAGCTTAATTTAGTTCTTCTTTTCTTATGCATTGCCATGCTATATGATTTTCTACCTTCCTTTTTTAGAATAATGGTTAACTGAACATATAAGAAATTTTTTGACAACAAGCATATGACAAAGTATGAAAAATAAGTGAAAAATCTAAACTATGTCTTTGGAATCTTCTTTTTTAGTATTATTCACTACTAAGGACCAAGACTTTTATAAACCCAACTTTTGAAAAATGTTGATTAATTATTTACTATGTGTTAGGAACTTTTCAGGGTCATAATTTCCTCCCATCAAAATTTATCCATCCTGTTTTCTGTTCTCTCTGAATGCTGCATTATGATAATTTAACATGTTGAACTACAATAGCGGTGTGTATGAATGACTGTGTTCGAAATATTTTTCTCCCTTGCTCCTGTATCAGTTATCTTATAATGCTTGTAACAAAAAAATCACAAAACCTCAGTGTCGTAATACAGTAGCATTTATTGCTCACCTATCAGGGGTCAGCAGAGAATCTGCTGCGGGCTCCGTGTCTTCTGGCTGGGCTCGCTCACTGGGCTGTGCACCCGCTGGCTCTCCGTTGGTCTAGACCAGACTCAATGGGGCTGACTGGGCAGTTGGAGTCTGCTCCATGTGTCCTTCATGTTCCAGCAGGCCACCTCGGGCGTGTCCTCATGAAGGTGACAGAGTCACAAGGAAGAGCAAGGCCTCTTGAGTTGTAGACTTGGAGCCATCACAGTGGCACTTCTGCTTCATTCTATTGGCTAAAGCCAGGCACATGGTCAAATCCAGAGACAGAGGCAGAGGATGCTTCAAAGTTAAATGGCAAAGGGGATGCAGGCAGAGTGAAGAATCAGGGTTGTGTCTGCAATCAGTCTACCACAACTCCTCATTCAGTCCATCAACAGGATCTGTTGATCCCTCCTTGGAAATACTTTTCACACCGGTGCAATTTTCTCTACTGTATCACTACCACAACTTCAGGGCACCATGACCTCTTGCTTACAGCCTCCTAACTGTTCCATCCACATCTTTCTCGTCCATTGTTCCTTGGGCCATTCTCAACACAGCAGTTGGAATCATCTTTTTAATACGAAAATCTTTTCTTGCCACTCATTTGCTTAAGTCCACTCAGTGGTTTCCTGTTGTTCTCAGGATAAAGGCAGTAATCCCAAATATGGCATGTAAGGCCCTGTCTCATGTGAATGCGGAAGCTGACTCTCTCTTCAATTTTACTTAGCTTCCCTGTACACTCTGGGCTCCAGCCACACTGACCTTCCATTGTTTTCTCCAATGCTGAACTTCTCTATACCACAAGGATCCCTCTACCTCAACTAGTCTTTGCCTAGTTCAAGTCTATGCATCCATCAGATTGCCATTCAAACATCACTTCCTCAACCCTGTCATCCCCCTGACCCTATAAAAAAGTGTCCTAATTTTACATTCTCAAAGCTACTTACAATTTTCCATCACTGTCCTTACCACTTTTTGTAACTAACAATGATCTGTATCATTAATTGATTAATGTCCACCCCTCACTAAACCATAAAACTCCATGATGTCAGAGGTCATGTCTGTAAATTCGATGTGGCTTCCTAAAACATTTGCTAAACTGTAAAAGAAAAGTAAATTATGTTTTATTTAATTTTGAGTATACAATTTATTATATCTTGAAATTAAGTAAAGACTATGTGTGATGTTACTGTGTACTTAGATTCTTTTAAAAATGCATTACTGGTAAATATAGCAAAACATCAATTATTTGTCTGCCTTCCAAATTTATCAACCAAATCCTCTCTTTAATTTGAGCACATATGCCTTGCCCCTTGGAACAGAACCATGAAACAGATTAACCAGACTACTGGTAAAATTATTCTTGAAGGTTGTATTTATTTTTGGTCATTTAAAAATGATTCTCTACATCCTCTGTAGGGAGAAAGAATAAATTCAAGTCTGTGCCAAAATGGTGTAAAGCAAGTGTTAGATTTGTATTATGACAACTGAGGGGCACTACCTACACATTCAAGGTAAACAGTATTTCCCTCTTTGACAAAAACCTGAATTATAATGAAAACTGCAAAAATATATGCATACGATAGTATGTAATAGTGATTTGGTATAAACAAACTTTAAGTATTTCAGAAATTTGGTCAATGCATTTTAAAAAAATTTTATTGGAGTATAGTTGCTTTACAATATTGTGTTAGTTTCTACTGTACAGCAAAATGAACCAGCTATACATATACATATACCCCTCTTTTTTGGATTTCCTTCCCATTTAGGTCACCACAGAGCATTGAGTAGAGTTCCCTGTGCTATACAGTAGGTTCTCATTAGTTATCTATTTTATATAGAGTATCAGTAGTGTATATATGTCAATCCCAATCTCCCACTTCATCCTACCCCCTCTTTCCCCCTTGGTATCCATACATTTGTTCTCTACATCTGTGTGCCTATTTCTGCTTTGTAAATAAGATTGTTTATACCAATTTTTTTCAGATTCCACATGTATGCATTAATATATGATATTTATTTTTCTCTTTTGACTTAACTTCACTCTGTATGACAGACTGTAGGTCCATCCACGTCTCTACAAATGACTCAATTTCGTTCCTTTTTATGTCTGAGTAATATTCCATTGTATATACATACCATATCTTTATCCATTTAGCTGTTGATGGACATTTAGGTTGTTTCCATGTCCTGGCTACTGTAAATAGTGCTGAAGTGAACAATGGGGTGCATGTGTCTTTTTGAATTATAATTTTCTATGGGTATATGCTCAGTAGTGGGATTGCTGGGTCACATGGTAGTTCTATTTTTAGTTTTTTAAGGAACCTCCATGCTGTTCTCCATAGTGGCTGTATCAATTTACATTCCCACCAACAGTGCAAGAGGGCTTCCTTTTCTCCACACCCTCATTTTTGTATGTTTTGACTTGATGAACCCATGTAAATATAATAGATTATCCTATAAAAGTAACTTATTACATTGAGGAATATTTCCCTCCCAATTCCACACTTTATTTTTTGTGAACCTATTCTCAGACTCCAAAAGGGAAGCCCTTTAGAACTCTCCCTTTCATGGGGGTTTGACTGGATTTGGACCTTGGATTCGAACTGGACCATAGTCCTCCTCCTGGCAGTTTCTAATTAGGACACAATGACATTAAGCTGTCTGCAACCAGAAGGTCAGGTAAATTCCAAGACTGAATCTCCTCTCTTTAGGGAGGGCATGTAGGCTACTGAGCAATTAGAGAAAGGAGGATGAAAGACATACACAGGGGGATCAGGAAGCTCTTGTGGGGAGACAGAAAAGGTAAAAGACAAAGTGTGTAAGAGCAAACAAGACATCTTTGGCTCCTGATGCTCTCGTTTCCAAGTCCAAGCCTGGAAAAGCTTGGCTGTATTTTCTGTCATATATTCTGAGTGAATTCCTTAAACCATGTAAGAAATTCCATGACTTATTCAGTGAGTTTCTGTTTCCTGCAAGAAAATAATGTCTGGTCAAGACAGAGAAGAGAAGAGACTGGTAAACATATTCAAGGTCCAGGGGTTACTGTCTTCTCAGAGTTTCACTATAGAGTCTGGGTCCTTTCATTCTTGGGATGGCCTCATGGGATTCTGACTTTATCTGGGCATTTGCTTCTTATGGTGAATTACAACCCTAAAATGGGGCCTGCTATGGGAGAATCATACACTTTTAGTGCCAGAAAAAGAAACCTTCCAAGACTTCTTTCATTCTAGCTGTGCTTCAGAGCCACTTGTGAAATTTACAGGAGTGTGGAATTTGGGGCCCAGCCAGCCTGCTTCAGTGGATCCAGAGTCACTAGACTGACATCTACAGGTGATTATTGTATTTATGTATTATTGTACTATTATTATTGTATTATTATTAATATTGTATTATATTTTTATTACTGTATTGTACTATTATAAAATTCAGCCCACCAATCCTTTCTTCAAAGATAAAATAATTGAGGCCATTATCAAATAACTATTGCTGTGTAACAAACAACCCCTAACTCCATGACTTAGAATAATAAGAATGACTGCTTATGAGTCTATGGGCCAACTGGGCGGCTTTTCTGGTCTTGGCCGGATCCACACATTCATACCGGGTCAAGGAGGTACTCTGCTCTCATAGCTAGGACCTCTCACATGTTTGGGAGAGACAGGCTGGATGCTCCAGAAGGGCTGGAGCTGGGACAACTGGGCTTTCTGCCCTGTGGTTTCTTGCTCCAGCAGGCAGCTTGGGGTTCTAAGACAGGAGAGCAGAAGAGTGTAAGGCCTCCTGAGAGACAGTTCAGAACTGACACAACGTCACATCCTCTGGATTCTATTGGTCACAGCAGGTCACACGGCTCATCTAGATTCAAGGGGTGGGGAAATTGACTCCATTTCTGTGTGGGAGGAGCTACCTAGTCTTGCAGATGATGTGGCTCCAGGGAGGGATGAATCATTTCAGCAAGTTTTTGCAGTCAATCCACCCGAGGCCCATAAAGGGTTAAGTAAAGACCAGTGCAGCAAAGAAACAGATTCCCTGATATTTAAGTGTTTTCCTACCATCCAAGCTTACGATACCCTTCTCACAGGTTATAAATACAGGTTCTCCCTTCCAGCTTCCCTTGGACAAATGCCTGAGAATACTAATGGCAGAGGCTGGCTTTTGTTCTCTTTTTGCTCAAGACTCCGTGTCAACTCCCAACAGCCAGCACTGCCTGAAGAGAGTCAGTAACTGCAAGGTGGTTTAGAAGGACTCAGAATACAAAGCCAAGAATGCTTCTCCAATTCAGCCCAAGTGACCTAGTCACCTCTATTAGGATGAATGCATTTTGGGATAGTGAAAATCATGAAGATTTCATTCTGCTTTCAAATGGAATTCTCGGGAGTAACTGCCTTATCTACTAAGCAGCCAAATAAGCTCATTTCAGCAGAGGCAGAACTGGATGCAAATCAAGTGAAAGCTAGATGGAGAAACTGGAGGAAAACAGCAAAAACAAGTGAGAAGAGAGCAGCAAGATCAAATGGAATAAATAGCCATTTAGATGACAGCTTTGCTCTAGCAAACAGTGTGGAAAGAGGAAAGGGGCCATTGTTGGCATTCCAGGTCTTCTGACATCAATGTTCCTATAGCACCTGCTACTTCCTGCATCCAAAATCCCACATCACAGAAATGCAATGACACCTTAGGTAGAACCAGCAAATATTAGGACCTGCTTCTCTTAAACCAGCGATTGTCAACTTTGATGGCCCAGTGAGATCTTCTGGTGAGTTTGGAAATACTAATGTTTGGCCACAGCTGCAGTAAGCCAAATTTGATCCGTCCAGAGTGCGACTTGGGCCTTGGGACATTTTAATTTTAACTGGGAGTCTTTCTACTCTACCATCTTGGCAGCCCCTCTCCACCTTTCTATACTTAATCTCATTCTCAGGGAAGTACTAACGACAATCTTCACTGCATAGCCCTGTGAGTCTCAATTTTGTCTCTTAACTCCCCATTGAGTTTTAATTACATGCCTGATTTGAGGACTTAAGGAGGTCCCTGTGTAACCCTTAACTCATGCGAACAATATATTGTTTTAGGCATCTGTTGTGTAGCCCCTCCAGGGCTACTAATGCCCCCAACTTGTTTAGAATCGCCCACAGACCACCCCTGAGCAACCAGCCACAGGCTGGCTAAATGAATCACTCAGGACTCAGAGCCTGGAATCCAGACCTGAATTCTCCTTCAACCCATGCCCTGTAAGTGGCCCTGGAGAAGGGATTGAAGCCTCCAAAGTCTCAATTTCCTCAGTTGTAAAATGAGAGCAATACGAATTTCCCACCTCAGAGTTGTTGTGAGGCTTGAATGAGGTAGTTTAAGTAAAGCAATAAGCACAATGCCTGATGCACAGTAAATGGTCAATATATGTTAATAAGTAATTGACAATTTATTATTAATTCTATTAATAATAGAATAACAACAACGGTAATAATACCTGATCTTCAGATCCCGTCCTGAGGGCATTTTCTTTGACCAGGGTATAGGAAAAAAAAATGTAAATTCTGAGTTAGCAAAGGTGAGAGTCAAGGTGGAAAGAAGAGGCAGTTCCCCTTGTCTTCTCTACTAGTTTAGCCACACATTACCATGGCCATCTCTGGACCCTGTCATTTCCTTGACACTACCAGTAATTTTGCCCCCTCCAAATCTCAAATTCAAGTATCCCAGTCTCTCACCAGTCCCCCCATCTTTCTAGCTCACACCTTCTAGTAGCCTGACTCCCTCTGTAATGTGACTTCCGACTCATTGACTCAGCCACCTTGTCACTGTCTATTTCCTCCTTTATAGCTTCGCTTTCCTCCTCCTTTGGATTAGATTCGATTCATCATTATGATGACACCCTCATATTATCATATGCAGGATCATACTCTCATGTATTAATCAGAATTCTGCTGAAATAATGCTACAAATGATCCAAAATCTCTATGGCTGATAAAAAGAGGGATTTATTTCTGAATTGTGCATCTGCAGGGCATCTGGGGCAGCTCTGTATCAAGCTGCAAGCTTGCTTCAGATCTAGTCCGCATGACCTCATTCTGGGACATGCAGTTGCCTGGAGCAGGTTTTCCTCATCGTGATGGCAAGAACTCAACAGAACCAGCCAAATCATACAAGCATGTTTCAAGTCACTGCTTATATGACAACTGCTTGTACTCTATTGGCCAAAGCAAGTTACATGGCTGGGCCCAAGGTCAATGAGACAATGGTTAATGGCAGGCACTGCCAGTCACATGGCAAGGGGTGTAGATGTATAATCTTATTTACTGGAGGAAGTGAAAACTGGAACAATAATTCAACCCACATCATCTCAACTCCATTCTCTCTCTCTCTCTCTCTCTATTGAAATCACCAAACAAAACTCCAACTCCTCTTTAAATTCACGGAACCCACTCTCAAATAGCTGTACATGGCTGAAGAAAAGCTCCACGCCCTGATGAATGATCTCACCTTATATTCATGACCACTGACCTCAAGTGCTACCTAAGCAATTCCCAGAAATTCTACAATTCCCTGGTCAATTTGCTCTATTTTTTTTTTGAGATAACTATCTCACATCTCAGTTCTCCCATCCCTGGCACCTAGACCCATCCTATCAGTGGGTGACTTCCTATTTCACTGAGAAAATAAAAATAATCAAAGAGAACTCCCATCTTCTCTAACACCCAGTTTACCAACCTTTCTGCTCAGATCCTGTGTGCTCTGCCTCCCCTACTGGAAGATGTTTCCTTCTCTATGCACCACATGGATGCTGAATTGAATCACCACTTGCCCACACAAGGATTTAGTTCTTCCAAGTAATCATATCTTTCCTGCATCATCAATCTTCTCCCTTGCTATTAAATCATTCTTAGTAGCACACAAACATTCTGTAACATGCTACATCATCTCTCAATATCAATGACATTTTCTTTAACTCCATACCTCTCTTCAACTACACTACCATTTCTCTTTGCCCTTTTACAGTAAATCACCTCAGAGGGTGACCTATCCTTCTTATCTCTATTTCCTCTCTCTTGTTCAGACACTGATCTCTGTCAATTCACTAAATGACCCTTGTCAACATCACCCATGACTTGCAGGTTGCCAAATACAATGGTCAATTCTCATCCCTAAACTCGCTGGATCCATGAGCAGTACTTGAATCACCCCATGAATCAGTGCTCTGTAAATCATTTTCTTCACATGGTTTCTGGGATATTGCAATTGCCTGGTTTTCCTCTTACTTTGTTATTTCCATGATGTCTACTCCTCTTCTTCATGTTGAAGCATCTGAGGGCTCAGTCCAAGGACATCTTTTTTTCTAAATTATAGTTATTCCTTAAATTATGCCATCCAAGCATATGGCTTTAAGTATCATTTATGTTTGAATATTTCAATTTTATTTTTCACGTTCCACTTCTACCCTAAACTGCAGGCACATACAAGTATCTCTCAACACTGTCATCTTCACTGAAATGCCTCAAAATTACCATAACCTTAAATATGTTCAAAATCTGTTCCTCCCTCCATTCTCCTCATCTCTACTATCACCCAGTTTCTCAGTCCAGAACCCCTACTCATCTTGAATCCTCTCTTTCTCTTGTGACCCTTGACTAATTCATCTGCAAGTCTTTTTTTTTTTAATCTGCAAGTCTTGATGGCTCCAGCTCCATGCCTTCTCTCTCATGCCAATGTCATACTACCCACATTACCATCATCTCTCTCCTGTGCAAAAACAGCAGCCTCCTCCCTTGACTCCCCATTTCCACTTTTGCTTTGCTATAGTCTGATCTCCATAGCCAGAGTGGTCTTCTTAAAATACAAATACAATCATATCACTTTCCAAGCCAAAAGACCCCAACAGCCCTGTTCCAGTTGCTATTGCTACATAACAAACTATCCCCAAACCTAGTGGCTTAAAGCAACCATGTTAGTATGCTCAAATTTTCTGTGCATCAGAAACTCAGACAGGACACAGAGGGGGTAGACTGTCTGTTTCATGATGTCTTGAACTGGAAAAACTCAAAGGCTGGGGTGATTCAATGTCTGGTGGCTGGAATTATCAGAAGACTCATTCACTCACTTGAACGTAGGGCATCAAGACTAGGATTGCTGACCAAAGCACTTAATCATGATCACTCCATGTAGCTTGGCTTCCTTAGTACAGTGGCCTCAGGGATGTTTGCACAAGCACTCCCATAGCAAAGCAGAGTGGGTATGGCCTTTTATTACTCAGCCATAGAAATCATAATGCATCACTTCCTCCATACTCTATTCATTGAAGTAGTCAAAGCCAGTCCAGAATCAAGGGATGGGAAATTTGACTCCACCTCTTGATGGGGGCATGACAAGTTCACATTCTGGAAGAGCACATGAGATAGGTGATATGTTTGCTGCCAACTTTGGAAAATACAATCTGCCATCAGCTTCCCATCACACTTGGAATAAAATACACACTCCTAAAGGGGTCAATCTAAAAAAAGGATATAATTTTGTAAATATAATATTTATGTACCCAACATAGGAGCACCTAAATATACAAAGCAAATATTAACAGACCTAAAGGGAGAAATAGACAGCAATACAATAATAGTTGGGGACTTCACTTTCCTACTTTCATCAATGGATAGATCATCCACACAGAAAATCAATGAAGAGTCATTAGACTTAAACTTCATGTTAGACCAGATGGACTTAACAGACATTTACAGAATGGTCCATCCAAAAGCAACAGAATACACATTCTTCTCAAGCTCACATAGAACATTCTCAAGGATAGATCATATGTTGGATCACAAAAGAAGTCTCAACAAATTTAAGAAGGCTGAAATCTTATCAAGCACCTATTATGACCACAATAATATGAAGCTAGGAATCAATTACAAGAATAAAACTGGAAAATTCACAAATAGGTGGAGATTAAGCAACATATTACTGAACAACCAATGGAATAAATCAAAAGAGAAATAAAAATATCTAGAGAGAAATAAAAATGGAAATACAATATACCAAACTTATGGGATACAGCAAAAGCTGTTCCAAGAGGGAAGTTCAGAGCAATAAATGCCTACATTAAGAAACAAGAAAGATCTCAAATAACCTAATGCTTAAATCTTGTTTTGGAATAACATTATCCAATAAAAGGATTCAGGGGTCCTAGAAGTGGCTGATTCTACAACTAAGAGAGGAAATATACAAGATGAACCTAGACATCTTGTAGTGACAGAAGATAAAGTGCTCAAAACCACAACAAACCTCACAATGATTGGAGTATGTCAAACTGGAAGTGTTCTCAATGGTCAAACCTGGAATAATTTGATCAAAACAAGATAAAATAGTGTTGGATTATAACCCAAAGTATAAATAAATATCCATGAGTCCTTATGAACATAATTTTTTTAAAGAAATAACTTTACCATGAAAAACACTGCTTCAGCCAATTGATCAAGTCAACAACAACAGTGATAAACCTTGTTGATAGTATGCACCCTTGATGTGATGATCTTTACCTACAATCTTTCTTCCCAAAAGCCAAAACTCCAGCCTCATTATCAGAAGATTATTAGACAAATCCCAATAGAAGGGCATCTTACAATATAGGTGACCAATACTCTTCAAACTGCCAAGGTCATCAAAAGCAAGGAAATTTTGAGAAACTGTCATAGTCAAGAGAAGCCTGAAGGGATATGGCAACCAAACATAATGTATCCTGAATGGGATCCTGGAACAACAACAACAAAAAGGCATTAGGCCAAAACCAAGGAAATATGAATGAAGTATAGACTTTAGTTAATAATATTTTAATATTGGTTCAAGTGTTAGCAAGGATGTAGAGAAATTGTAAACTTCATGAATTGCTGAAAGGAATGTAAAAATGGTCCAGCCACTTTGAAAAGCAATTTTGACAATTCTGTAAAAATTGAAACAGAGTTGCCATATGACCCAACAATTCCATTCCTAGGTGTACACTCAAGAGAATTGGAAACATATATTCATGCAAGAACTTGTATAAGAATGTTCATGGCAGCATTATTCATAATTGCCAAAAAATGGACACAATCTAAATGCCCATCAACAAAGGAATGGATAGATGAAATGTGGTGTATCCTCATGATGGAATATTATTTAGCCATTAAAAATAATGAAGTGCGGATACTTGCTACAACATGGATGAACCTTGAACACAGTAGTCTACAAGAAAGGAGCCAGATTCAAAATGTCACCTATTGTGTGATTCCATTTATATGAAATATCCAGAATAGGCAAATCCATAAAAAAGGAAGTAGATTCTTTCTTGCTTTAAAAAGAAAACCTAGAAAGTAGGTTGCCAGGGTCTGGGAGGAAGTGGGAATAGGAGGGGGATGATAGCTAAAGCATACTGAGTTTCTTTTTGTGGTGATGAAAACATTCTGGAGTTAGGCAGTGGTGATGGTATTACAACCATGTGAGTATACTGAAAACTGCTGAATTGTATACTTTAAATGGGGTAGTTTTGTGCTATTTAAATTGTATTTCAATTTAAAAATATCTGGAGTCTATTTTACACTTACAGCACATCTCAATTCAGTGTTCAATATCTACATGTAGCCATCAAATGCTGTATTAGATAGTGCAAATGTAGACCTTTGCTATTCTGATCAGAGTGTTTTGAGGACCAGTAGCATCAGCATCACCTGAGAGCCAGTTAAAATGTGGAATCTCAGATAAACTAGTGGTTACCAGAGGGGAGAGGGATGAGGGGACGGGCAAGTAGATAAAGAGGTCTGAGTGGTACAAAGTACTAGGTATAAAATAAATAAGTTACAAGGATGTAATGTACAGCACAGGGAATATAGCCAATATTTTATAATAACTGTGTATGGAGTATAGTCTATAAAAATACCAAATTACTGTGTTGTACACCTGAAACTAATATAATATTGTAACTCCACTATTCTTCAATTTAAAAAAAAAGAAAAATATGCAGTAAACTTGGTTTATATATAAATTGTAAATTTATCCAACTAATTTGTTGAAATAATTCCAATGAATTGGAACTTCTAGGACTAAAGATATCCAAAATTTATAGTTTGAGTACAAACTAGATTTTCCCCTATTATATAGATGGGACCTCACTAATCTTGTTCCCCCATGTTTATGTGGGTCTGTTCCTAAAACTGTACAAATGTTAGATTTTTAATCTTTGGTAATATATTACAAATAAATTGCTTTTTTTCTGTTATTGTTCAGCTCAGTCAACTTCATATATGCTTAATCCTTACTAGTCACTTGTGTTATTGTCTTCTTTTTTTTTCAGTTCCCTTGGTATATCAATGTCTGTTACTGGTTTCTAAGAAATCATTTATGACTAAGGATATTAACCATTTGTCATGCAATACAAATGAAATACCATATTTTATTGCCATCAATTTACCATGGTGTTTTGTATTTGGGTTGTGTATTAAAATATAATCATGTTGTGTTTTAAAATAAATAAATAAATAGAATTTAAAGAAGAAAGAAATCAGCAATTTGAAAAACAAAAGAGAAAAAATGTGGAATCTCAGGCCCCAGCCCAGACGGCCACCTCAGATCTGCATTTGACAGGATCCTCAGGTGATTTTTATGGACGCCCAAGTTCCAGAAGGGCTCATTATAATAATGTTGCCAGCAGCTGACCCTGCTGAGTAACTGTAGTACTGCTCAGCAAAGAAGAAAGCATTCTTTAGTGAGATCTAAATTACCTAACATCACCCAATCAGCATTTCAATTCTCTTCCACTCACCTCTCACCCCATGCATGGAATCTAATTTTGTTATTTGCCCCTAATTGCTCCTTAGACTTTCATCCCACGCCCTCACCCCCTTATGAGAATGCCAGTTTGAGATTATTCCAAGCTCAGGGTCACTGACTAAATTTAATGACAGTCTCTTTGTGTCTGTAAATCTACTAAGGATGACAGTTTTGAAAACCATCCAACTTTGCTTACCCAGAGGTTTGTCCCCTGCAGCCAGGAGGATGTGGAAGAACAGATACTTTTATCCATAGTGTATCCACAGCAGCGAACAGACTGGGGCAACCGTGGGTCAGATATTTTCCATGTTAATGGGAGGAATGTGCGCTAATTTTACAAACAATTCCCGACATTCCATATCTCCCTTTCTCCTAATATAAGGACCAAAAAAAAAAAAAAAAAGAGGTACAGAGGGAATACAATGCATTTGCTTTTATTTATGTTTTAGCTTTGCTTAAGACAAACTGAAGCATATCCTTTCAAGGGCATTCATTATTCATTAAAAACCATTCCAAAGAAGTTGAGAGTACATTTTCATATTTACCAGGAAACGATGCTATCTCTAAAGGACTCTGGGTTCTAGTCCTTTTCCTGTTACTACGGAGTAGGAAATTTCAAATAAAAAAAACATGGTTGATATTTACAGCACTGAGGAGTTTCCTTTTTTTCCCTCTGTGTATCCTGAACTTTCTTTATGTCACCATAACTTTTGTGTCTCTCTTCTTTAACCTGAGAAATACAGAATATGAAGGCTATATTAAATATTACGATCTTCACTGAAAAACTTGACATTTAACTTGCCCTTACCCCCAATGTGTTGGTATACATAAAATAAAAGCAGCATGTGAATAGAGGGCTTCCTTGACACAATGAACTTTGCTGAATGGAATGGAGAATACAAAAATGCATGAAACATGTGCTCTGCCTTCCAAAAGTATGCAATATATTAAAAGCGTACATATAATGAAATACAGCCAAAAATTATGGGAGAAAATTAGAGGTATGCAAAAATATTTTTAAGTTCTGAGTTATAACAATGAAGGTGAGCAAAATCACTTTGGCCTGGGGGAAGGACTGGATGGCTGAGAGAAGCTGCTGGGGGAAAGTGGCTTTAAGCTAGAACTGGAGGATGAGAAGAATTTGGAAATATGGCAACATTGGGATACAGCATTCTATGAAAATTGAAGACGTTTTTAAAGAGTCATGGAAGAAGGCAAATAGAAGACTAATCAATTTCTGTCCTAGGAACAATTTTATTAGTGTTATCCTGCAGATGTTGTGACCAGATCAATTCCATGTTCTAAGGACCAAAGAAGAGAAAAACTCAAGTTGAACTGTAAGGAATAATTCCTTGCCACTGAAACAGTTGAGGAAGAAGACAGAATTAGCAATTTTGTTGTTGTTGTTGTTGTTTTGTTGTTGTTGTTTTTGCGGTACGCGGGCCTCTCACTGTTGTGGCCTCTCCCGTTGCGGAGCACAGGCTCCGGATGCCTTGGCTCAGCGGCCATGGCTCACGGGCCCAGCCGCTCCGCGGCATGTGGGATCTTCCCAGACCGGGGCACGAACCCGTGTCCCCTGCATCGGCAGGCGGACTCTCAATGACTGTGCCACCAGGGAAGCCCAGCAATTTTTTTTGAAGTGAAATACTCTCCTAGCATTGAACAACCTGATGACAAATTAATCATAAGCGAGTGACTTTCACACGTTTTAATTTTAATTTTGTGGTAGAATCCTGTACACAATCAGCATCAATTAATTAATACAAAAGTAATGCAATCAATATCCTTAACAAATGAATGTAATCAATATTAAGTAGCCATAGCTCCAATATATACTAAAAAAATCTATATTTTAATACATTTCAAAACTGTTTTTCCTTTGTTCCTTAAGTTACAAAAAAAGAAGGAAGTTGTTGATCAAGAATTTGAATGCACATCTTTTTAATGAATAAACTATGTTCTTACAAAAGTACAAATAGTAATTTAGGGAAGTAGTCATAACTTTTAGAGAACCATCAGAATCCTGTTAAGGGTAGTGACACATTCACCAAAGAGTTTTCTAGAAACCCAAGGGTCTTTACACATCTTTGAGGAGAAACTAACTTTTGGCTAAAGCAGAACTCAGGAACTGAGATAAAAAAGCCTTCTGGGGCTTCCCTGGTGGCGCAGTGGTTGAGAGTCCGCCTGCCGATGCAGGAGACACGGGTTTGTGCCCCGGTCTGGGAAGATCCCACATGCCGCGGAGCTGCTGGGCCCGTGAGCCATGGCCGCTGAGCCTGTGCATCCGGAGCCTGTGCTCCGCAACGGAAGAGGCCACAACAGTGAGAGGCCCGCGTACTGCCAAAAAAAAAAAAAAAAAAAAAGCCTTCTGTTTTTTAATATGTGTGGTTGTGATTTGCACACATAATGCAAACAGTTCTTTGGCTTTTTTTTTTTCTCATAAAAATAATGCAATGATAAAATGAATTGATTTTTCTCAAATCTCCAAGTGTATTTATCTTTTTCTTCTTATAATGTCAGGCATTATTTTTGGCAGATGATGTTGAAAACAGAAAGTGTTTAGTTTAACCCCTTGGGCAGCTGTGGGTTCTTTCCTTTTCTTTCCAGTTAATGAATAAGCACTTCCTTGAAGCAAAGAATGGAAGTGAAGTTAGCATTTAATTGACAATGGAACAATCTTGAACAAAAACAAGTATCTGAGAGGGGAAAAAATGCCCTCAAGAAATTTATTATGTTTATGCATCTCAGGAGATGGAGCCTTCTCTGCACCTGTTTTCAGATGGGAAGAATTCCAGGTCACATACAAGGAATAAACTTCTCTTTTCAAGTTGATTGTTTCTAAATGTAGCTCAACATAATGGGTCCTCACAGTTTATGTTTTCCTTTCAACAAAACACAAAAATCTGGACAGGTTTTGATTTGCAAGCCACTTCAGAATACGTGTACATCTCTCTTCTCAAAACTTTCATTATTAACAATTATAGTGAATGCTCTCTGCCCCTTCTGTCATTAACCCTGTCTAGTTAACATCATTTCTTGCTGAAGCCATTGGTTATTTTCTCAGAGTATTGCTGTTGGGGGAATGGAGGGATCCTCTCTCCTTAAACGGCAAGGTCAGCAATATTTTCAAGGTCACCCACATTGTGTTCCTATGGGATATATTTGGAAGGCTCTGAATTTGCAAAATGCTGCACCCACAAAAAGTGATGTCAAAAAGGAAACTACCTTATTTGTCTTAAACTTTGATTAGTTTGAAAGGCCTGCTGGTGGCAGTTTGAAAGATGCTACCAATGACTGAGCAGTTCCAGGCTCTACTTTGAAACATGCCTGCGGCCCAGAACTTTTAATATTTATGAGGCATGACCTCTAACTGTCAATGATCACTTATTTTCCACAAAGCTCTTTGGGGGCAAATACTGATCACCTGAGGAGCCACGAACACATTAAGCTCCAGATTCAATACCGTACTTGCAGTAGATGGGAATTTCATCTTCATGGGGACAGTCATCACTGTTGATCACCAAGAGGTCACTCACAATTTGTCACAGTGTGTTGAGGATACCAAGACTTTATAACCCTCCAACAGTAGTCAGATCAGAGCTTGTACCATCCAAAAGAACAATTGTGTAAATGCTGGAGAGGGTGAGGAGAAAAGGAAACCCTCTTGCACTGTTGGTGGGAATGTAAATTGACACAGCCACTACGGAGAACAGTATGGAGGTTCCTTAAAAAACTAAAAATAGAACTACCATATGACCCAGCAATCCCACTACTGGGCATATATCCTGAGAAAACCATAATTCAAAAAGAGTCATGTACCAAAATGTTCATTGTGGCTCTATTTACAATAGCCAGGACATGGAAGCAACCTAAGTATCCATCAACAGATGAATGGATAAAGAAGATGTGGCACATATATACAATGGAATATTACTCAGCCATAAAGAGGAATGAAATTGAGTTATTTGTAGTGAGGTGGATAGACCTAGAGAGTGTCATACAGAGTGAAGTAAGTCAGAAAGAGAAAAACAAATACCATATGCTAACACATATATATGGAATCTAAGAAAAAAAAGAAAAAAAGTGGTCAGAAGAATCTAGGGGCAAGACAGGAATAAAGATGCAGACCTACTAGAGAATGGACTTGAGGATATGGGGAGGGGGAAGGGTAAGCGGGGACAAAGTGAGAGAGTGGCATGGACATATATATATACACTACCAAATGTAAAATAGATAGCTAGTGGGAAGCAACTGCATAGCACAGGGAGATGAGCTCGGTGCTTTGTGACCACCTAGAGTGGTGGGATAGGGAGGGTGGGAGGGAGGGAGACACAAGAGGGAAGAGATATGGGGACATATGTATATGTAAAACTGATTCACTTTGTTATAAAGCAGAAACTAACACACCATTGTAAAGCTATTATACTCCAATAAAGTTGTTAAAAAAAACACACAAAAGACAATTGTGCCACTTGTAAAACATGGCCTTTTGGCAATGTATAAAAGACAAAACTTCACAGCTATATAAGTGGTTGAAAAATATATATATAACTGAAGGATAATGAGTATACAGAAAGGGATATTTTAAAAATATTTGGGTTGTTACTTCCTTCTTTAAGATGAAAGAATATTAAAGTTTGGGTGCAGCACCCTAATTTTACAGTTTGAGGAAGGACATGAGAAAGGGACTGAAACTTTTGTTCAACCAGACCCAAAGTGTTCCAGAGCCTGTAGAAACCCTCAGAAGAGGTGTGTACAGGACATGGATATCAATTCCAGAGAGTCCTGCCTCTTGGAGAGAACAGAGTAGTATTTTGAGATATTTCTCTCCAGTCCTTTTTTATGAGTACATATACTTACATGTTTTCTTATGAGATTTGAAGAGGTTTGTTATAATTCCTTCCTTGGCAACTTGGGATTAAACTTATGAGCAAGCAAAGTGTAAATAGACTATTAACATTTTAATCCTGTGGGAATATGGATTTTGTAGCACCCCATGAACCCATGAAGTATCCCCATTTGATATAGGGTGGCTAATGTGTCCTTTGACAGAGCAGAAAATGATAACGTAGAAGAAAAAAAAGAAACAGCTGATGGTTAACTCATGTTAAAATAGACAATCTGAAATGTTTCATTTGAAATTTCATAAATAACTGATTTTCTACTGAGCTCTTGTTTAGTTGCTAATCACACAATAGAGAATTTTCCAAAGTCCTTGATTGACAAGTGATGCGGTTCTTCAATGCCTCAGTGATGAAGTACGTGCCTTAAAGAGAAAGTCTCACATAAAAGGACAAAGAGAACAATCTGATAACAGGGACAAAAGTCATGTGTGTGTATGTGTATGCTTGCATGCGTGCAATGTCTACTCCAGTGAATTTGATCACGAAACCACTCAGAAAAGTTTTACTCGTGGCTCCATAAGTCATTCAGCTCCAAAATATCATTGTGTACAGCTCCCGTTTTGATCAAAAGACAGATGCCCAAACTGAAACCATTAAGTTTCATTCATTTATTCATTCATTTATTCACTCAATGTGTATTTACTGAGTGCTACTAGGCACATGGGATACATCCGTGATCAAAAACAAAGATCTCTCCCCTCATGTGGCTACATTCTAATGGGGAGAGAAGGAGAAGAAAACATAAATAAATAAATTAATTAATAATCACTATCACTGTACATTGGAAGAAGGTAAGTGTGACCATTTTTTTTTTAATAAAAGTAAGATACAGGATATCGATTGTTAATTAGGGTTGGGGTGCAACTTTAAATAAAAAGGTGATATTTGAGCAAAAACTCCAAGAAGGTGAGAGAGGGAGCCTTGTAAAACATATTGGGAAATAGTGTCCCAAGCAGAAGGAACAGCCAGTGCAAGGCCCTATCACAGAAGCATGGCTAGTGCATTCGAGGAATGCGGCCAGTGTGCCAGAGGAGGATTGAGAGAGGGAAGAGAGGAGTAGGCGAGAGATCAGAGAGGTAACGGGAGGTGGGGTGCAGCACATGACACAGGGTCTCGTAGACCTATTGAAGCCTTGCCTTTTGCTCTGAAGGAAATGAGAGCCAGCAGAGGGATCTAATTAGCTATATGGAGGCAAGACTGGGGCAAGGCCAGTTAACAGGCTTGGCACCAACCCAGACAAGAGATAACAGCAGCTCAGATCATGGTGGTAATGGTGCAGGTTGAGCGAAATTGGTAGGATTCTGACTACTTTTTTTTTTTTTTGCGGTACGCGGGCCTCTCACTGTTGTGGCCTCTCCCGTTGCGGAGCACAGGCTCCGGACGCGCAGGCTCAGCGGCCGTGGCTCACGGGCCCAGCCGCTCTGCGGCATGTGGGATCTTCCTGGACCAGGGCACGAACCCGTGTCTCCTGCATCGGCAGGTGGACTCTCCACCACTGTGCCACCAGGGAAGCCCTCTGACTACTTTTTGAATGTAAATAAAACAAGACTGATTCTCTGATTGATTGGAAGGAGGGTGTGAGAGAACAACAGCAATCAAGGGTGCCTCCAAGGATTCCGGTCGGGACAACCAGAAGGATGGAGTTGCCATCCACTTAGTTGGAGTGAGCTACAAAGAGGACAGCTTTGGGGGGAAACAGGGTACTCAGTGCTTGATACGTGAAGTTTGAGACGTCCTGGACATCCAAGTAGAGATACTGACAACCTGGGACCAGCTATGCAGGCTTAAGACTTGATCCATGGTCGCCAGCAAATGGTCACCAGCATGGTGTGGGTACCGAAGTGCAGAGAGACAGAAGAGTATTTTAAGTATCTCAGCTACCGACTCTGCATAAAAATGGGATTAAGAAATAGCTTGGTAAAGTTAGAAAAGCTGAGATTTGAATCCCAGTTCTTCCATATAGGAGCTGGGTTATGCTCACCCAGTTTCTAACCTCTCTGAGATTCCCTCATTCCATCAATAAAGTGGAGCATCTTGAGTCAGGTTCCCAAGAAGCAGAGGCTGAGATGGAGAATTCTGTGCAGGTGGTTTATTGAGAGCGTTCTCAGGAGAAAGGGAGTGGGGAAAGCAGGATAGGGCAGGGAGAGGAGCTAAGAAAGGCTGGGGTTTCAGCTGAAGTCAAGCTTCAGTCCGATATCATGGGCAGTTCTGGTGCTGGAACTACACCAGAGTTGGTCCCGCCTTGGAGCAAGGGAACCAACAGCATCTCTGCCATGGGGGTCATAATAAACACCACTCAAGCTTATTGTGAAATTTAGGGGAGCCTAGTGACTATCACATCGTAGGTCTTCTGAGAAAGTTTCTGATCTTCCCTCCTTGTAGCTTTGTGTCAATCCTGAATATTTACCAACAGCCGTATTCCCTCCTCCCTTGTTCAGTGAATGGTTTGCTAGAGGTGCTTCTGATCACATAGAGATCTATTGCTGTTCCCTCCCATTAGAATTTCCTTATAGAGCTAATTATTCACATATTTTAAAACACAGCCCTTTTCTTCAGTAATGAGGCTGTGAGCATGTTTCTTTTTCACAGGCACTATGAATACAGAATGCTGGAAAAGTGCTCTCCCCACAAATGCTGGGCAGGACACTTTAGTTCCAGAATCTGCATATCAAAACATACTTCACTCAGTATGACAATCTCTAGGTCCATCCATATTGCTGCAAATGGCATTATTTCATCCTTCTTATGGCTGAGTATTATTCCATTGCATATATATACCACATCTTCTTTATCCATTCCTCTGTCAATGGACACTTAGATTGCTTTCTTGTCTTGGCTACTGTAAAGAGTGCTGCAATGAACACTGGGGTACATGTACCCTTTTGGACCATGTTTTTCTCCAGATATATGCCCAGGAATGGGATTGCTGGATCATATGGTAGCTCTATTTTTAGCTTTGTAAGGAACCTCCATACTATTCTCCAAAGTGGCTGTACCAATTTACATTCCCACCAACAGTGTAGGAAGGTTCGCTTCTCTACACACCCTCTCCAGGATTTATTGTTTGTGGATTTTTTGATGATAGTCATTTTGACTGGTGTGAGGTGATATCTCACTGTAGTTTTGATTTGCAGTTCTCTAACAATTAGTGATGTTGGACATTTTTTCATGTGCCAAAATATCGTATGATATCGCTTACATGCAGAATCTAAAAAGAAATGATAGAAATGAACTTATTTAGAAAACAGAAACAGACTCACAGACTTAGAGAACCAACTTACGTTTTACCAGAGGGGAAGAGTTGGGGGAAGAGATAGATAGGGAGCTTGGGAATGACATGTACACACTGCTATATTTAAAATGGATAACCAACAAGGACCTACTGTATAGCACAGGGAACTCTGCTCAATATTATGTAACAACCTAAGTGGAAAAAGACTTTGAAAAAGAATAGATACATGTATATGTATAACTGAATCACTTGCTGTACACCTGAAACTATCACAACATTGTTAATCAACTATACTCCAATATAAAATAAAAAATTAAAAAAAAAGACATTTTATCTTCTTAGGAGAATCCTGACTCTTGGCAAAGAAAAGAAGAAGTAGGTGAGGAAGTGGGGGGATGGATTCTAAAACAATTTTATGTTTATTGCTAATCTAGAAATCTAGGCGTGTTTGATCATTACATTAGAAAATGACACAATGGAACATGTTGACAACAATAAGAAGTCATTTAGCAAGTAGAATCAGCCTTAATTTATAAAATACCGTAACACTAGAGACGAGCTTTGTACTTTGCCTCTGTCCATTTTCTAAGGACAGTTTGGAAGGTTGTGTGTTCTGGTTACCTGAGAGTCTTTTTCAGAAAACTATTTTTCTCCCCCAAACTTTATTGTTAAAAAAATCATTCTAAAATCACCCCAAACTGTGTACCTTTGCAAATAGACAATTGACATTTTTATACTCTAATCCACAAGGGGGTGTTAGGTGGGGTGTGAGCCAAGCAGAGCACAAAGCCCAGTGAACTCCAGTTGTGAGCAGCTTCACCCTTTTACCCCTGGGGGCCACAGAAATATCAGCATTTTTGTTCTGAGCCAAAGGGCACAAAACCAAGAAAGTACTGGGCAAAGGACTGAAGATGAAGGAGATGGAAGAAACTGAGTCAAAGGCCAGGGTCTTGGGTTGGTTTCCTCACTTGTAAAATGATAAAAGTATCCAGCCAAGATATCAGGACTGAATCAGTCAATATATGCAAATCACTTCATCTAGTGGTATACAAGAATTCAGTATTATTCCTACTAAATAAGAACCTTAACAAAGTACCTGGCACGTAATAGGACTTTTGTGTGGGATGTGTGGTAAAAGGAATTCAGGAACCCCAAAATCAGATATTTTATGAAAGGAGAGCCGCAAAGGAGAATAAGAGGAAACTAAACTTCATGCTACAAAGAATTATACAAGGTTCTTCACACTCAGGATCACATGTAATATTTTAAACAGCCTTGGACAACCTATTGTGGTCTATTTTAGAGATGAAATTGAAGCTTAGAGAGGTCCAGTGACTTGCCCAAATTCATACACTCACAGAAAAAATCTCTGTATATGGCTGGAAAGATGCTTCACAGCTTGTCAATTTAACATATTATGTTTTTAGATTGTCTGACTGTCTTGGATCCCCATTCACAAATTTGAGGGACTTGCTGGCTATCCCAACCAAATATCCTTTGGTCCCAAGTTAAGGTGCCCTTGCAGTAACTTGTTGGTTCCTCATTAAGCATGTGAGGGGGGCAGTTCTTGGAGAAAGGATTGTAGGGCAGACCAAACCAAAGGTGTCCATGCCCTAGGAGAGCTTATGCTAGATACTCTTATACAATAAAGATAGTTGGTGATCAAAGGACTCTAGCCTTCATTCAGTCATTCAACAAACTTTTGAGAGTTGGCAGTGTGTAAGTTCCTTATGACAGATGTTTTTCCAAAGATAAAGGATATTTACCGGGAGGCTTCAAAATTGAAGGAAGATTTAAAGAACCAGGCTTCGAGAAGGCTAGAAGCTCAGCTTCAACCACTTTCTCTCCTTAAATGGGTCTTCCAGATCAAATTTCTGAAAGACTCTCATTGTCTCAGCCTTAGTTTCATTCTGATCCCTCGATCAGCTCTTGGGTTAGGGCACCCAATTGAGAAGCCCAGAAACCCACTAGGATCACACTGGATAGGGATGACAAGGGACAAAAATAGAGCTATTATCAGTTGAAAAGAGGGAGAGATGCTGTGATCTTAAAACCAACAGAGGTTCATTCTGAACAGCACTGTTAATGCTGGAATGCAAGAAGAAAAAATATTCCCTTATCTTTAAGAAGATTTTAGACTGAGAGAGATAAGAAACGTATACAAACATGTGTATACGTGATATATTCACTACAAAAAGCCCTCAGTGCTTCACCCTCCTCTGAACCACATTCTTTGTAACGTGGTTCTGCGATGCCTTCCATCAAGAGGCAGAACCAGATTCTGGCTCCTCGCACCTGGGCTGCCTCAAGAGCTACTTTCACTAATAAAATGCAGCAGGAGGGCCCATGTGCCAGTTCCAGCCCACCTGTCCCAGCCAAAGCTACCCTGGACCACCTCAGGGCTGCTGAGCCCCAAGCATGAGGACCCAGCAACAAAGAGCAGGGCCACCTCCCAGTCTACAGCTGACCATAAACACAGCTGTGAGCACACAGGAGACCTGAAGGATAGCCCAGCTGACCCATAGTCTTATGATCAATAATACATTTTTATTATTTTAAGCCACTGAGTTTGGGGGAATTTGTCATGTAGTAATAGCTAACTGAAGTTTATGTATTTATAATCCAAGAGGGCATTCAAAGGCAGTTAAAGAAGGCCAGAACTAAATATTACAGGAATTCAGAGAAAGAGTTGGCTTCTGGATTAGAAAAACAGGAAAGAATATTATGGTCCTCAGTCCCCTTCTCATAGAGGAAGTGATATTGTGAATTAGCTTTGCAGATTAAAAAGAATTTCCTCAGGTAAAGATAAAAGGAGAGCATAACATCTTTATTTTTAATAAGAGTAATACTTCAGTTGAAGTTTTCAATGTCTTTCTAATGTATCTAATATGTTTAAAAAAGGTTTAGGGCTTCCCTGGTGGTGCAGCGGTTAGGAATCTGCCTGCCAATTCAGGGTACACTGGTTTAAGCCCTGGTCCGAGAAGATACCACATGCCGTGGAGCAACTAAGCCTGTGCGCCACAACTACTGAGCCTGAACTCTAGAGCCCATGAGCCACAACCACTGAGCCCACGTGCCACAACTACTGAAGCTCGCGTGCCTAGAGCCCGTGCTCTGCAACAAGAGAAGCCACTGCAATGAGAAGCCCGCACACTACAACAAAGAGTAGCCCCTGCTCGCCGCAACTAGAGAAAGCCCTCGTGCAGCAACAAAGACCCACCTCAGCCAAAAACAAACAAATAAATAAATAAATAAAAATTTTAAAGAAGGTGTATTCCTTTCCTCTGTGACTGAGAAGAAATTGTATAGATACATAAATTTCTCTTCCTCACATAGCAAGAATCAAGACTAGAATTACAGTTCGGGAAAGGCAATTGTATTTCCAGTGACACTCTACAGCAAACACTTACATCACCCCAGCACCTGTTAAATAAAACATGCATATTTTATTTATAAAGGTCAACTAATTAGCAAGAGTGAGTTTTTATAAAACAGAATTTAAAAGGCAATTATTCTTAGAAACCTAATTGTTATACATTTAACATGTTGAATTATCCAAGAAGAAAGAAAGAAAGAAAGAGGGAGGGAGAGAGAAAGAGAGAGGGAGAGAGGGAGGGAAGAAAAAGAAAGAAACTTTATAACATTATTCAAGTGGTCCCTAGAAGGTCACCAATAAGAGCTCATCACCTCTCTCACCCGTGATTCAATTATTAAAGTTCTAATTCTAATAATATTGTGAAATAATGAACTATAGGATAAGAATGTTTTTCAAACAAAGTACATGGAAATGAGAATTACTGTTACAGAAACATGATAAAACCATTATCAGAAAACAATTAAATAAAGAGGAAAATTCTGGAGCACAATTACAATAAAATAATAAACACAGAAGAGAAAACGCCCTTTCCATTTTCCCAGATGCAATCACATAATCACATTTTCCTCACAGAAACAGAATCGCACACACACATTGGGTATCAAGAAGTTACATTAGAACAGTGCTTAAAAGCAGTATGCATTAAAGAAAAACAGGAGAAATTATTCTCCAAGGTGCAGTCAAAATTATGACAGTGTTAACTTTACAAAACCCAATTCTGATTGGGTCAATCCACTGATTGAAAATGCTCAGTGGCTCCCTATCATTTACAGAATCAAAATTGAAGTATTAGGTGAGACTCCCTAAAAGCAGAGTCAGGGATTGTTGTGCCTGTCATTTGGTGAGGTGTGTCCTCAGAGAAAGGGAGGTAAGGGAAGCAGGACAGGACGGGTTCGAGGGGCCCAGCGAGAATGTGGCCTGGGCTGGAGTCTCGGCTCACCCCATCCCACAAGAGCTCTGAGGCATGAACAGCACCGCAGAGCTGCCTCGTCGTGAAGCAAGGAGCAGGCTCTTACACCCCCAGATGGCTACTGGCTGCAGGTTTCCCTGGTGAGGTCTGTAACCTCTCAGGCATTTCTGGATGAGGTGGCTCCTACAGAACTGGGAAATTGTCTGGAGAAGTGGCAGAGATTAGCCAACACTCACAGCAGCTGAAGGAAGAACACACTGGCCAGGCAAAGGGGTCTCGATGGGACACCAACAGCATCCTCTATGCATTTGTAATTCTGCCCAGACTGCCTTGCTGTCCTCAGCTCCCCTCTCCCCCGCTCCCCCCAAGCATGGCACATAGGTACATGTTAACAGTGATGATTTTGCAGAGTCTGTTCCCTTGAGCTGGACTTTCCTTTCCTCTTTTTCCTCTTCCAAAGCTCCACCTTATTCTTTGTAATCAAATGCAATTGTTACCCTCTCAACAAAGTGCCCTTTGATCCCCAGAAAGGATCTGTTACTTATTTTTCTCTATTTCAAGGCCCTTTGTATAATTCACTCTTATGGTATAGCCCATCATTTAAGATATTTGTTAAATGCATTAATCCCCTGGCTAGATCATCAGTCCCATGAGGATGGGGATTGCATGTGGTTGTTTTCCTGTCCCTAACATTGAAATACGGGGCCTGGAGTAGGGTAGTGGCTCTGTGACTGGTGAGTAAATAGATGCCTACGTGAGAACAATGGTCTTCTCTGGAGAAGAACAAAGTCATTCATTCAGCTTCGGCTTTCTATTCCAACCTGACAATCCGGTGAGCTGTGTCACTGCAATGTCCTGTCTGAGCAGCCTGTTTACTCATAACCTGGGAGGCTTTTAGCCAAAATGCTGCATTGTCCATTTCACTGGCGTGGGGCACACCAACAATTAAAAGAGGACAATAAAAGGACCACATTCAAGCAAGTGCTGATTCAATCACTGGCATCAGCCACTGGATTCAATTATGTCCAAAAGGAAACATTGAAAACTAAGGGGTAAAAAGAAGGTGCGGATATTGAAGGATAGCAGTCAGACTGACCTTTGTTTCTTACATCTTTTTAGGTACAGTGATCATAATGAACTTGCTTATCTTCTCATCGATTTTTTGACCAGTTTTCCCCACTTCCACTTGTTATGAGAGAGACCCAATTTTGAGGCGGGAGTTTTTATATATGTATGACACATACCCTGAAAAGTGCACAAATCATAATTAATTAGTTAACAATTAATCATAAATTAATTATTATTATTATTATTATTTTTTGTGGTACGCAGGCCTCTCACTGTTGTGGCCTCTCCCGTTGCAGAGCACAGGCTCCGGACGTGCAGGCTCAGCGGCCATGGCTCATGGGCCCAACTGCTCTGCAGCATGTGGGATCCTCCCGGACCAGGGCACAAACCCGTGTTCCCTGCATCGGCAGGTGGACTCTCAACTACTGTGCCACCAGGGAAGCCCCATAAATTAATTTTTACTCAGTGAGCACACCTATAAAACCAGCACCCACATCAAGAAGTAGAACATCATCAGGAGGCCGGAAATTTCCTGTGTTCCCTCTCAGTCATTACCCTCGAGGGTTACTAGTATCCTGGTTTCTAACACTGTATATTAGTCCAGCCTGCTTAGGAAGAAGGAGAGTCATACAGGGTACACTTTTCTATCTGGCTTCTTTCACTGAACAGTACGTTCATGAGATTTAGGCAGGATGTTGTATATAGTTGCACATTATTCATTGTCACTGCTATGTCACAAGCCATTGCATGAATTATGCCATGACTGATTGGCCACTCTGATATTTATTGATGAGCAGTTGGGTTGTTTTCAGTTTGGGGCTATTAAGATAGTGGTGCCACAAGAATTCTCATACATATTATCTGGTAAACATAGTATGCATTTCTGTTGAATTCATTACGTTAATGCAGCATAAATGTATTTGATGGTCATCTTTCTTTGTCAAATTACTAGACTGTTAGGTAGAAAATAAAGTTATCCACATTAAAAATAAATTACATTATGAAAAAGTAAATAAAAGAAAAATTGGACACATGAATCAAATGCAACCAATTTTTTTAAAAAATGATTCAGAATAATAGGTATATGGGATTCATTATACTATGCATTCTAATTTTTTGCATATCTGATTTATTTTTCAAAATTAAGGTTTAAAACTTGTGCTTCAAAGTGATCAGTGGAAAATTTCAACAACTATCCCCAAGTAGATGTAAAATTCATGCATGTAATCAGAGAATACAGGCCTATTTAGCTTTGTAAATACTGCCAAAGAGTATTGCAAAGCAATATGACCAATTCAAACCTGACTTTTTCCAGTTTTATGGAGATATAATTGACATACACCCTGTATAAGTTTAAGGTTCACAGCATGCTGATTTGATTTACATATATTGTAAAAAGAAAAAAATTCTCCTTGTGATGAGAACTCTTAGAATCTACTCTCTTAACAACTTCCCTATAAATCATACAGCAACATTAACTATAGTCATCTTGCTGTACATTACTAGTACTTACTTATAACTAGAAGTTTGTACCCTTTGACCACCTGCCTGATTCCCCCTCTCCTACCTCCCACCTCTCACAACCACACATCTGATCCCTTTTCAAACCTGAATTTTTAAAATCCAGACTTTCATTGTACAGATGGACCAGTGTACTCCTGCTAATAGACCCAGCCTGGGTGACCAAGTGTGTAAGATACATAATAGCTATGGCTGGGCTCATTCATTCTCTATCACTAAAGGTAAATAAATCAATAGGAAGGATGAGAACACATTTTGTGGCGGATTGTTTACTACATACATTTAACCTGGGTTGACCAGACCAGGTGACACCAATTTCTATTCCTATTCACTTTTCCTCCTTTGCTCAGAAATCTTCAATCCAGATATTGAACTATTTTTTGGCAATAGAGCACTACATACTAATACAGATGTGTGGTCTTGGAGCCTTATTACTTTAGCAGGAAATAGCTAGTGCCTCATAATTGAGAACTGGGTTCTGAGGAAATTGACTGTTAAATTTTCATGGGAAGTAAGAGTAGTAAAAAAAAAAATCTGTTGGAGAGGGGTTTGTAAGTATTTTTAAATTTCTGTTTTCTCTATGATACCATGAAGTCCATGATTGTGAACATCTGGTTCATGGTTGCTACCCAGACATCTTGTAAAGTGCCTGACACAGAGTAGTTTTCAGTAAACGCTTGTGCACCTAGTTGCTCATAATATTCATCATGACTCTTGTGCATTTAGGTGAGAGGTCTTAAAGGTGAAAAAGTTGCTCAGAGAAACTCTGTGTGTGTGTGTGTGTGTGTGTGTGTGTGTGTGTTTGCCACTATTTTGGTAAATGGACATCATGGCTTGTGATATCATGTAATATCATGGCTTTCACTGATTCTGAATTAGAATAAAGGTGAACATGTCTAGTGCTATTTTTCACTTGACTTGATCCAAACCAGTTTGGATCCACACAGGGCGTAAATTAAATGACTGAGGTCACAACTCAATCCAGTCTGAAACTGAGAAACTACAGCTGGATGACAAATTGGTCAATTCCATGTACAACTGAATAATGATAAATGTGCCCACTGGGTACTAGAAACAGTATCTAGGTTAGATGCACTGTCTCTAACTCCTACAATGCCGCGAACAGGCATCATTATTCTCACTATTCAACTGAAAATGAGAGCGATGAAGTGGCTGACCAAGACCACTTACTTAGTAAACAGAGTGGGGGTTGATTCCAAGCCTGGCTATGTTTGATTCTAAACCTCTTGCTAGTTCTGCTATATCTCAAAGTCCAGGGATTATTTATTTAGTGTCAGGATGGAAAATTGGGGAAAAAACAAAGCATAACAAAGTGTTGAGACTCCTAAGACCGTGTGGGTATGGAGGATGCAATGCAAGTTTTCTCCCAGGTGGACAGGACAGCTAGCAAGCCTGTTGTGGTGCCATGGCAACGTGCAGCATCCTTAGCAGAGTCACATTAGGTGACGAATGCCTGTTTTCTGGTTTATAGTGTGTGGGTTTTTTTAACCAGATATTAAGAGAACAAATTTTTTTTTATTATTATCAGTGTCTTTATTTGAAAATCACTCTTCACATGGACCTCTGGGGAAATGCTGCTCCATCTTTCAAAGGCAAATTTGCATTTTACACATAGAAGAGCTCTTTCTTGTGATTTGCTTTTCAATGGGAGCTCCCTAAGGCCCCTTCTTTGGGTTTTAAAATGCTATGATTTTACATCTCATCAAATATAATATAAAAGTTCAAGTTTAATATATCTTACAAAAATTGCCTTCCTGTAGATTATGCCCTTCAGCTATCATTTTAAATTGTAATTTGCAGTTTTGAAATTCTTCCATAAAAGAAGATGTTTTCTTTAGTCAAAATAGAAGTAACTTAATTTTTATTGTCTGGCTAAATTGATCCACTTTTCTCCTTTTGTTTGAAGGAGTTGTCATGAATTTGTAGAGTTGCCCCATTTTCCAGGGAAATATATGTATTCTTTGAGTCTCAGAGAATGAAAAAATTTGACTTTAAAAGGCAGTTAGGATGAAATAGCTATAATTCTATTGTAGTTTTATTAGTGAATTCAGTTTTTAAGGGACAAGAGATATTAATTAGCTTAGGTAGCCCTCAACACAATTCAATATATATTTTGGAGCATGTAATACATATGAGTCTCTCGAACATTGAAATAAGGTAAAAAGGGTCTCTTTCATTAAAAGAGCCCACAGAGGAACAGGGTTATTTTGAAAGCTAGTTAAAGAGAGTAAAGGGTCATAGAGGAGTTGGCTTAGAACTGATGAAATGAGTACTTTGCATAAAGCCCACTGTGTCTTTATTAACTTAGTTCAACATTAGTGCTCAGAAACTATGTTGAAAGAATGGATGACCAGCATGATAAATACTTGGAGATAACTTTATTTCATCCATACCTTTCATGAGCTCTAAAAACTATGCATGCTTCATCTGTACTTTCCTTAGATCACCTCCTCTTCCTGGATGAATGTCAAAGGCATTATGGAATTAAAAGACCAACACTTTTCCTGTGATATTGCAAAGTCCTTGTAAAAATACTTTAAATGGTATTTAAATGACAACTCGAAAGGTAACAAAATTATTTATAGTTGAAAGAAAAGTCAGGCAGATAGAAAATTTATAGAGATCCATGTAAATGATATGCAGTGAAAGTAAACTGAGATAAGAAAGATATCTGCCAGGCTTAATTCACGTCACTCATTTTAAAATTCACACAAAGGTAGTTAAAATCACTAACTTATGTTGAAACATTCTCTATTGATTGACAGAAGAATGCTAAATGATGTTGACAAATGCTAAGGCACATAAAATAGCCACACTCAAATTTGAGAACTGTTGCTGTGCAAGTGTATTAGTCTGGTCAGACTTACATAACAAAATACTTAGATTGGCTGGCTTAAACAACAGACATTTATTTTCTCATGGTTCTGGAGGCTGGAAAGCCAAGTTCAAGGTGCCAGCAGCACAGGTTTCTTGTGAGGACTCTTTTTCTGCCTCAAAGATGGATGTCATCACCTTGCCTTTCCTCTGTGTGGGCACTGTTATTGTTGCTCCCTCTTCTTATAAGGGCACTGGTTCTATTGGATTAGAGCCCCACGCTTATGGCCTCATTTAAACTTAATTACTTAAAGATCCTATCTCCAAATATAGTCACACTGAGAGATAGGGCTCCAACACAGGGATTGGGAGAGGTACAATTCAGTCCATAAAAATGGGGCTCACTATCAATGTCAGCACAGAAATCTCTAACATCTTAGACAAATCAACTACATAAATTACCCAAGATTCTTGGGCCCAGATCCTTGAGAAAAAAAAAATCTTAATCAACATTGTTTATCCAAAAGGTTAGCCTCTCTCATGTACCAGTTTGATTTTGATTGGAATAGTAATATCTTGCTGGCTAATTTGTTGCATAATTCTGTACTATTGTATCCTTCGAGAAATAGTTTAATTTATATTTAGACATAATTAGTTTTCTTCTTCATCATCCAATTCTTAAAATTCACCCAAAATGTTCCAACATTGACTACCCTTCCCCTGGAACAATGCCAGCTTCAGCAATGCTTTTTTCTTTAAAATGGAAGCTCACATAAGCAATTATCAGCATCTCAGCTTTTGAAAGAAACTTTCTTTTCCCAACTTGGGTAAATGAATAGAAAGCAATTGTTACTTCAGCTACTGTATACTAAATTATCACAGTAATAGCTTATGAGTCAGGTTTATTTTGTGCTCTTTTGAGCCCTTTTCCTGCAGAAAAATTTCCATCCTCCCAGTTTTCTCACTGTGATTTTGTAGGACCAAAAAACACACTAACAGTAGAAGTTCTTTTTGAATTTCTTTGCCTTTTTCCTTTGATGTTTGTTGTTGTTGTTGATGTTTATGGGCCTTCTTTGCTCACTCTACATGGGTATCCAGACACTTTGAAGGTGCAAGTAAGAAGCATACTTCTACAGGTGCATGAGAGATGATGTCCTGGAATGATAATAACATTTTGGGTGAAGAAGATTTGAGTTCTGATTCTGGATCTGCCAAATACTAAGTGTGCACCCTTGGGAAAGCTGTTTACCTTTTTACATCTTACCTTTTTCATCTACTAAGTGTAGAGGATAAAAGCAGTTTTAAAGAATTGCTGTAAACACCACAGATTTAAAAATATACTAGACAGAGACCTTCAAGATGGCAGAGGAGTAAGACATGGAGATCACCTTCCTCCCCACAAATACATCAAAAATACAGCTACATGTGGAACAATTCCTACAGAACACCTACTGAATGCTGGCAGAAGACCTCAGAATTCCCCAAAGTCAAGAAAATCCCCATGTACATGGGTAGAGCAAAAGAAAAAAGAAAAAAAGAGACAAAAGAATAGGGATGGCATCTGTACCTCTTAGGGAGGGAGCTGTGAAGGAGGAAAAGTTTCCACACGCTAGGAAGCCCCTTCACTGGTGGGGGGTGGGGCGGGGGGAAGCTTCAGAGCCACGGAGGAGAGTGCAGCAACAGGGGTACTGAGGGCAAAGTGGAGAGATTCCCTCACAGAGGATCGGTGCTGACCAGCCCTCACAAGCCTGAGATGCTTTTCTGCTCATGAGCTGGGATGGGTGGGGGCTGGGAGCTGAGGCTCAGGCTTCGGAGGTCAGACCCCAGGGAGAGGACTGGGGCTGGCCACATGAAGACAGCCTGAAGGGGGCTAGTGTGCCGCAGCTAGCCGGGAGGGAGCCCGGGAAAAAGTCCGGACCTGCCAGAGAGGCAAGAGACCATTGCATTGGGCTACATGAGGAGAGGAGATTCCTGTTCCATGTGCCAACAGATGACAGAGCACTACCTAAGTGAGCTCCAGAGACAGGCAAGAACTGTGGCTATCATCTTGGACCCGAGAGATGGGCATGGACAGCTAACACTGCTCCTGCTGCCACCAAGAATGCTGTGTGCAAGTGTAGGTCAATACCCACACACGACCACCCCCAGGAGCCTGTGCAGCACACCACAGCCAGGATCCCATGATCCAGGAACAACTTCCCCAGGAGAACACATGGCATGCCTCAGGCTGTTGCAACATCATGCTGGCCTCTGCCACCACAGGCTCACCCCACGTGCCAATTATGACTACGGTACCCCTCCCTCTCCCCGGTATCAGTGAGCAAGAGAGCCCTAATAAGCCACTGCTTTAAACCCCTCCTGTCTGGGCAGGGAACAGATCTCTGAGGGTGGCCTACACACAGAGGCGGGGCCAAAACCAAAGCTGAACCCCAGGAACTGTGCAAACAAAGAAGAGAAAGGGAAGTTTCTCCATGCAGCCTTAGGAGCAGTGCATTGAATCCTCACAGTCAACTTGATAAACCCTGCATCTGTGGAATACCTGAATAGACAACAAATGTTCCCCAAATTGAGGCAATGGACTTTGGGAGCAACTGTAGACTTGGGGTGTGCTTTCTATGTCTGATTTGCCTTTGGTCTTATGTTTATCTTAGTTTAGTTTTTAGTGCTTGTTATCATTGGTGGATTTGTTTATTGGTCTGATTGGTCTCTTCCTTTATTTTTTTCTTTTTTCTCTTTTTTTTTTTTTGTGTGTGTATGTTTCTTTGGAGATGTTTCTGTTTAGTTTTTCTTTTACCATTTGTTTTGGGGTGCATTTGTTTTTTCTTCCTTTTCTTCCAACCCGTGTGGCTGGCAAGGTCTTGGTGCTCTGGCTGGGTATCAGGCCTGAGCCTCCGAGGTGGGAGAGCAGAGTCCAGGATGCTGGAACACTAGAGACCTCCTGGCCCCATGTAATATTAATTGATGAGAGCTCTCCCAGAGATCTCCATCTCAACACTAATATCCAGCTCCACCCAATGGCCAACAAGCTCCAGTGCTGCACACCCCATGCCAAACAACTAGCAAGACAGGAACACAAACGCACCCATTAGCAGAGAGGCTGCCTAAAGTCATACTAAGTTAACAGACACACCAAAACACAACTCCAGACGTGGCCCTGCCCACCAGAAAGACAAGATCCAGCCCTACCCACCAGAACACAGGTACTAGTCCCCCCAACCAGGAAGCGTACACAAGCCACTGAACCAACCTCACCCACTGGGGCCAGACACCAAAAATAACGGGAACTAAAAATGTACAACCTGCGAGAAGCAGACCCCAAACACAGTAAGTCAAACAAAATGAGAAGACAGAGAAATATGCAACAGATGAAGGAGCAAGATAAAAACCCACCAGACAAAACAAATGAAGAGGAAATAGGCAGCCTACCTGAAAAAGAATTCAGAGTA
This sequence comes from Mesoplodon densirostris, assembly GCF_025265405.1. NCBI lineage: Eukaryota > Metazoa > Chordata > Mammalia > Artiodactyla > Ziphiidae > Mesoplodon > Mesoplodon densirostris. The sequence continues at coordinate 78,321,254 of NC_082676.1, forward strand.
ATGATAGTAAAGATGATCCAAAATCTCAGAAATAGAATGGAGAAAATACAAGAAACATTTAACAAGGACCTAGAAGAACTAAAGAACAAACAATGACGAACTACACAATAAATGAAATTAAAAATTCTCTAGAAGGAATCAATAGCAGAATAACTGAGGCATCTGGGGTGGGGGGTGGGGGCGCTGTGGGTAGTGACCTGCGTTTCCACACAAGATTCTTGGTGGCAGTAGGAGCAGTGTTAGCTGTCTATGCCTGTCTCTCGGGCCCAAGAACGGATAAGTGACCTGGAAGACATAATAGTGGAAATAACTGCTGCAAGGAAGAATAAAGAAAAAAAGAACGAGAAGAATTGAAGACAGTCTCAGGGAACTCTGGGACAACATTACATGCACCAACATTCAAATTATAGGGGTCTCAGAAGAAGAAGAGAAAAAGAAAGGGTCTGAGAAAATATTTGAAGAGATTATAGTAGAAAACTTCCCTAACATGGGAAAGGAAATAGTCAATCAAGTCCAGGAAGTGCAGAGAGTCCCATACAGGATAAATCCAAGGAGAAACATGCCAAAACACATATTAATCAAACTATCAAAAATTAAATATAAAGAAAATATATTAAAAGTAGTAACAAAAAAAGCAACAAATACCATAAAAGGGAACCCCCATAAGGTTAACAGCTGATCTTTCAGCAAAAACTTTGCAAGCCAGAAGGGAGTGGTAGGACATATTTAAAGTGATGAAAGGGAAAAACCTACAACCAAGATTACTCTACCCAGCAAGGATCTCATTCAGATTCGATGGAGAAATTAAAACCTTTACAGACAAGCAAAAGCTAAGAGAATTCAGCACCACCAAACCAGCCTTACAACAAATGCTAAATAAACTTCCCTAGGGAGGAAACACAAGAGAAGGGAAAGACCTACAAAAACGAACACAAAATGATTAGGAAAATGGCAATACAAACACACATATCGATAATTACCTTAAATGTAAATGGATTAAATGCTCCAACCAAAGGACACAGCCTGGCTGAATGGATACAAAAACAAGACATGTATATATGCTGTCTACAAGAGACCCACTTCTGACCTAGGGACACATATAGACTGAAAGTGAGGGGATGGAAAAAGATATCCCATGCAAATAGAAATCAAAAGAAAGCTGAAGTAGCAATTCTCATATCAGACAAAATAGATTTTAAAATGAAGACTATTACAAGAGATAAAGAAGGACACTATATGCTGACCAAGGGATAAATCCAAGAAGAAGATATAACAATTGTAAATATTTATGCACCCAACATAGGAGCACCTCAGTACATAAGGCAAATGCTAACAGTCATGAAAGGGGAAATGGACAGTAACACAATCATAGTAGGGAACTTTAAAACCTCACTTTCACCAATGGACAGATCATCCCAAATGAAAATAAATAAGGAAACACAAGCTTTAAGTGGTACATTAAACAAGGTGGACTTAATTGATATTTATAGGACATTCCATCCCAAAACAACAGAATACACTTTCTTCTCAACTGCTTATGGAACATTCTCTACGATAGATCACATCTTGGGTCACAAATCAAGCCTTGGTAAATTTAAGAAAATTGAAATCGTATCAAGTATCTTTTCTGACCACAACGCTATGAGACTAGATATCAATTAAAGGAAAAAATCTGTAAAAAATACAAACACATGGAGGCTAAACAATACACTACTTAATAACCAAGAGATCACAGAAGAAATCAAAGAGGAAATCAAAAAATACCTAGAAACAAATGACAATGAAAACATGATGACACAAAACCTATGGGATGCAGCAAAAGCAGTTATAAGAGGGAAGTTTATAGCTATACAGTCCTACTTCAAGAAAAAAGAAAAATATCAAAGAAACAACCTAAAGCAATTTGAGAAAGAAGACAGAAAAACCCCAAAGTTAGCAAAAGTAAAGAAAGAAAGATCAGAAATAAATGAAAAAGAAATGAAGGAAATGATAGCAAAGATCAATAAAACTAAAAGCTGATTTTTTGAGAAGATAAACAAAATTGATAAAACATTAGCCAAACTCATCAAGAAAAAAAGGGAGAAGACTCAAATCAACAGAATTAGAAATGAAAAAGGAGAAGTAATAACTGACAGTGAAGAAAAACAAAGGATCATTAGAGATGACTACAAGCAACCCTATGCCAACACAATGGACACCCTGGAAGAAATGGACAAATTCTTAGAAAGGTATAACCTTCCAAGACTGAACCAGAAATAAATAGAAAATATGAACAGACCAATCACAAGTGATGAAATTGAAACTGTGATTAAAAATCTTCCAACAAACAAAAGTCCAGGATCAGACAGCTTCACAGGTGAATTCTATCAAACATTTAGAGAAGAGCTAACACCCATCCTTCTCAAACTCTTCCAAAAAATTGCGGAGGAAAGAACACTCCCAAACTCATTCTACGAGGCCACCATCACCCTGATATCAAAACCAGACAAAGATACTACAAAAAAAGAAAATTACAGACCAATATCACTGATGAATAGAGATGCAAAAATCCTCAACAAAATACTAGCAAACAGAATCCAACAACACATTAAAAGGATCATACACCATGATCAAGTGGAATTTATCCCAGGGATGCAAGGATTCTTCAATATATGCAAGTCAATCAAAATGATACACTATATTAACAAATTGAAGAATAAAAACCATATGGTAATGTCAATAGATGCAGTAACACTTATGACAAAATTCAAACTCATTTATGATAAAAGCTCTCTAGAAAGTGGGCATAGAGGGAACCTACCTCAACATAATAAAGGTGATATATGACAAACCCACAGCCAGCATTGATCTCAATGGTGAAAAACTGAAACCATTTACTCTAAGATCAGGAACAAGACAAGGTTGCCCACTCTCACCACTATTATTCAATATAGTTTTGGAAGTTTTAGCCACAACAGTCAGAGAAGAAAAAGAAATAAGAGGAATACAAATAGGAAAAGAAGAAGTAAAACTGTCACTGTTTGCAGATGACAAGATACTATACATAGAGAATCCTGAAGATTCCACCAGAAAACTACTAGAGCTAATCAATGAATTTGGTAAAGTTGCAGGATACAAAATTAATTCACAGAAATCTCTTGCATTCCTATACACTAACAATGAAAAATCTGAAAGAGAAATTAAGGAAACACTCCTATTTACCACTGCAAAAAAAGAATAAAATACCTAGGAATAAACCTACCTAAGGAGACAAAAGACCTGTATGCAGAAAACTATAAGACACTGATGAAAGAAATTAAAGATGATCCAAACAGATGGAGATACAAACCATATTCTTGGATTGGAAGAATCAACATTGTGAAAATGACTATATTACCCAAAGCAATCTACAGATTCAATGCAATCCCTATCAAACTACCAATGGCATTTTTCACAAAACCAGGACAAAAAACTTTACAATTTGCATGGAAACACAAAGTACTCCAAGTAGCCAAAGCAATCTGGAGAAAGAAAAACGGAGCTGGAGGAAGCAGGCTCCCTGACTTCACACTATACAACAAAGCTACAGTAATCAAGACAGTATGATACTGGCACAAAAACAAATATAAATCAATGGAACAGGATATAAAGCCCAGAGATAAACCCATGCACATATGGTCACCTTATCTTTGATAAAGGAGGCAAGACTATACAGTGGAGAAAAGACAACCTCTTCAATAAGTGGTGCTGGGAAAACTGGACAGCTACATGTAAAAGAAGGTAATTAGAATGCTTCCTAACACCATACACAAAAATAAACTCAAAATGGATTAAAAACCTAAATGTGAGGCCAGACACTGAAAAACCTTTAGAGGAAAACATAGGCAGAACACTTTATGAAAGAAATCACAGCAAGATCCTTTTTGACTCACCTCCTAGAGAAATGGAAATTAAAAACAAAAATAAACAAATGGGACCTAATGAAACTTCAAAGCTTTTGCACAGCAAAGGAAACCATAAACAAGATGAAAAGACAACCCTCAGAATGGGAGAAAATATTTACAAAGGAAGCAACTGATAAAGGATTAATCTCCAAAGTATACAGGAAGCTAATGCAGCTCAATATCAAAAAAACCCCAACTAACCCAATCCAAATATGGGTGGAAGACCTAAATAGACATTTCTCCAAAGAAGACATACAGATTGACAGCAAACACATGAAAGGATGCTCAACATCACTAATCATTAGAGAAATGCAAATCGAAACCACAATGAGGTATTACCTCACACCAGTCAGAATGGCCATCATCAAAAAATCTCCAAACGATAAATGCTGGACTGGGTGTAGAGAGGGAACCCTCTTGCACTGTTAGTGGGAATGTAAATTGATGCAGCCACTATGGAAAACAGCATGGAGGTTCCTTAAAAAAGTAAAAACAGAACGACCATATGACCCAGAAATCCCACTACTGGGCATATACCCAGAGAAAACCATAATTCAAAAAGAGACATGTACCAGTGTTCACTGCAGCTATACTTCCAATAGCCCGGACATGGAAGCAAACTAAGTGTCCATCGACAGATGAATGGATAAAGAAGATGTGGCACATACATACAATGGAATATTACTCAGCCATAAAAAGAAATGAAATTTAGTTATTTGTAGTCTGTCATACAGAGTGAAGTAAGTCAGAACGAGAAAAACAAATACCGTATGCTAACACATATATATGGAATCTAAAAAAAAATGGTTCTGATCAACCTAGGGACAGGATAGGAATAAAGACACAGAAGTAGAGACATGGACTTGAGGACACAGGGCAGGGGGAAGGGGAAGCTGCCACGAAGTGAGAGAGTAGCAGTGACATATATACACTACCAAATGTAAAACAGATAGCTAGTTGGAAGCAGCTGCTTCGCACAGGGAGATCATCTCGGTGCTTTGTGACCACCTAGAGGGGTGGGATAGGGAGGATGGGAGGGAGACGCAAGAGGGAGGGGTTATGGGGATATGTGTATACATATAGCTGATTCACTTTGTTATACAGCAGAAACTAGCACAACATTGTAAAGCAATTATACTCCAATAAAGATGTTAAAAAATATATATACTACATTGTTGGGCATATAGTAGGGATGTTTCCAATCGTCATCAGTACAGATACTAAAGCAGTCATATTCTTAGCAATAATTCAGATTTCCTTGGTTGGAGCATGATGGTAGGTCAAGTTCCTCCCCTGAGCCTCAAATATTTATTTCCAGAACTCCTTAGGGGTGGATCTCACTTAAATTCACACACCACCCCTTGCTGTCTTCCCTGACAATCCCCCTGGTTGATGGCCTCCATGTGAGAAGCAGCTGCCGCCATTCTCTGCAGTGCAGTGACTACTGTAGCAGCTGAGTTGCTTCCTTGAGCTTCCAAAGCTTCCAATCGTGGATCCATGCAGCCTTCCCTGGAGCACCTGAAGCCTACAGACGGATGGGAAAATTCCTTCCAAACCTGGGTACCTGGGCACCTATGCAGGGCACCTGGGTCAAGAGAATATCTTGGCCTGTCCCCTTTTCTCTGGCTATCCTTAAAAAAAAAAAACATAGACTTTGCCTCTCTCCAAACAAAAATAAAATGAAAACACATTATTCAAATTTGGATCCTGGAACCATTTTCTCAGATTTGTCTCTTCCTCTCTAAATTCCAGTGTCATCCAAAAGCAGGCCTTTCCTTTTTTCACTGATAAATATAGATACCTAGCCTTGTCTTATTGCATCTTTAAGACTACTGGATCTACCGCCCATAGATTTTAGGTCAATATGTCATGGATTATCTAAAGCTTTTGTAATTTCAGGTAATTTTTTATTCTTTTAAAAGTTAAGACATTCTGTTTCTACACTGTGCTCCAAAAGGTGTTTTCCCTCACAGGGATCATGCTACCCAGTTCAAATATATCTGTCCTATATAGAATGGGGAGTTGTTTTCCATTTATAAGGTGTAGGTAAAATAACCTAATTCAGGAGGCTTCTAATTTCCTTCTAGATATCTCACTTCTAAGCAATATGACAGCCCTTTAGCAGCTTGACCATGGACAGCTACAATCCTTAGAAATAGGGTTTAGAAAGAAAAACAGAAATAGTATTTTTCTATTCAATTAGGTTTTTAAAAGTAAAATAACGTTTTTATTTAAAAAGGGTAAATTGAAGAATGGAGACACCTTCAGTATGATTTAGTACCTTTGTCATCACACTGAATTTCTTTCCAGTCACTGCCCACACTGACCCTAGTTTTACTCCCAGGCTTGAGTAGACACTATCCATCTGCGTTGCTAGCTTGGGGTTTGAAACTCTCTGCACCGGTTATTAGCTATTGTGTTAAATCTTTGAAAATACATCTTAAATGTGTTCCTCAGTTATCAGTGGCTTCATAGAGTTGCAGTGTCAAACAGTCTGTTATTCACTGTGCTCCAACAAACACTGAAGCAGAAGAGAGAAGCTGCTCTTGCAGAGGGTAGGAGAATAACAATCATAACAGCTAGCTCATAATACTTACAATGTATGCCCCAAAGTCTTCTGAGCATTTTATATTCATTAAGTCATTTACTGAGTAAGCATAGGGATGCTCAATAAACAGCATAGCTGTTTACTCTGAGATACCTGAGTTTGATTAAGACTATTCAGCTGAAATGGTGAAGCATGCACCTCAGTGAACCCACTGCTCCACAAACAATGAAAATACAAGCAAAATGATCAGATTCAACCACTTGATAACTCTGGAGTTTAACCAAAGGCCCAGAACAAAATAGCTATTCAAAAAATATCTATTCAAGGGCCTCCCTGGTGGCGCAGTGGTTAAGAGTCCGCCTGCCGATGCAGGGGATACGGGTTCGTGCCCCGGTCTGGGAGGATCCCATATGCCGCGGAGCAGCTGGGCCCGTGAGCCATGGCCGCTGGGCCTGCGCATCCGGAGCCTGTGCTCCGCAACGGGAGAGGCCACAACAGTGAGAGGCCCGCATACCGCAAAAAGAAAAAAAAAAAAAAATCTATTCAAGAAAAACTACTGAATCTCATTAAAAACCAGTGAAGTCTGTGTCATTTTCACGTGGCAATATTCCCATCCTCCTCCCTCCAAAGCTGAGGGATGAGGTGGCGATGAAGCCTGCAGCTTCAATAGGACACTGGCCTCTTTGGAGCTCGAGTAAAAGCTCCATCTCCGGAGGACAATCAATTTTTTGATCAAATTAGCAGCTCCCTGGAAAATCGCCATGCCCAGGTTGTTGTTTCTATTTGATTTGACTTGAAGCTTACGTGAATCAGGTGAAAAACTCCTATCTCCAGGGCATTAGTGAAAAGAACAGCAAACTACTGCTAACACTTAATATCACAGCTGCCTAAGGCTGTATGCTTCAGTTAAGACCAACAAGAACCTCACCAAAACGCAAAAGGAAGATTTGGAGAACAAGATGACTATAGGGAACTTTGAAAAGCTCTGACATATTCCAGAGGATCTAGAAGATTGTTCACATGTGTAGGGCTATGCCCAGGACCAGCGATGTCCCCGAGCCCAGGAAGACCTGAGTAAGGAGAAAGCCCAGTCATTCACTTCTGACTGACCCTGAAGTCCTAAGCAAGCAGGAGGTGAAAGATAAGGTCAACTCCTATACTGCCTGAGGTCTGAAGGTATGCTTCAAACAGAACCTCATGCAAAAGGTGGGAAGAAGATGTACTATCTCAAGGCAATTAAGGAAATCTGATCCATCAGGATCTATGCAACCACTAAAGTATACTGACACAGGGTGAACCCTAGGTCCAGTCTTAAAAATAAAAACGAAGACTTCCCTGGTGGCACAGTGGTTGAGAATCTGCCTGCCGATGCAGGGGACGCGAGTTTGTGCCCGGGTCCGGGAAGATCCCACATGCCACGTAGCGGTTAGGCTCGTGAGACGTGGCTGCTGAGCCTGCACGTCCAGAGCCTGTGCTCTGCAACGGGAGAGGCCACAACAGTGAGAGGCCTGTGTACCAAAATAAATAAATAAATAAATAAATAAAAACAAGATTTTTTTTTTAAAGCTAGCAGAGAACTTAGAGAACACACTGTAGAGAATATAGAATCTACAGATTAAGTCTAGGGAAGTTGCTGAACAAAAAGCAGTAACAAGAAACAACAACAAACAGCAATAACAACAAACAGGAGTGGAAGGGTGAGGGAAAAAAATGTGGAACCAGAGTAGCTGCAATATATTATCTACGATGTCCAGATTTCATCCACAAATTATGAGACATGCAGAGAAACAGGAAGGTATTGCCTCTACAAAGAAAAACAACAGCCAATAGGAAATGTCTCTGAAATGGCCCAGATGTTGGCCAGTTAGATTAGGACTTTAAGTCAACTGTTATAACTATATTCAAAGAACTAAAGGAAGTCATGTCTAAAGAATTAAAGGAAAGTGTGACAATGGTGTGTCTCCAAACATAGTATGTCAATAAAGAGACAGAATTATAAAAAGGAATCAAATAGAAAGTCTAGTAGAAAAGTTAAATAACTGAAATTAAAAATTCATTAGAGGGGCTCAAAAGCAGATTTGAGCTCAGTTGAGAGTATTCAGGGTGAGAAAAATAGTCTGGCAATTCTTCAAAAGTCAAGCACAGAGTTACAATATGACCCAACAATTCTACCCTGAGGTATATACACAAATGAATGGAGAACATGTCCACAAAAAAATGTGAATACTAATGTTCACAAAATAACCCCAAAGTGGAAAAACCCAAATGTCCACTAACTGACGAATAGATGAATAAAATGTGGCACAGCCCTACAGTGGAATATTATTCCATCATAAAGAGGAATGAAGTACTCACACATGCCACAACATGGATGAACCTTGGAAACATTGTGCTAAGAAGCTAGTTACAGAAATACACATACTGTGTGATCCTGTTTATATGAAATGTTCTGAATAGGCAAATCCATAGTGACAGAAAGTAGATTACTGGTTGCTTAGGGCTAGAGGTGAGGTGGGGATAGTGTTTACTGTTAATGGGTATGGGGTTTCTTTTGGTGGTGATAAAAGTGTTTTAAAGTTTGATTCTTAAGCAACTTCCTGAATATACTAGAAACTACTGGGAACCAAGATGGCGGAGTAGAAGGACGTGCTCTCACTCCCTCTTGTGAGAACACCAGAATCACAACTAGCTGCTGGACAATCATCAACAGGAAGACACTGGAACTCACCAGAAAAGATACCCCACATCCAAAGACAAAGGAGAAATCACAATGAGATGGGAAGAGGGGCACAATTACAGCAAAATCAAATCCCATAACTGCTGGGTAGGTAACTCACAGACTGCAAAACACTTATACCACAGAAGTCCACCCACTGGAGTGAAGGTTCTGAGCCCAACATCAAGATTCCCAACCTGGGGGTCCGGCAAAGGGAGGAGGAATTCCTAGATAATCAGACTTTGAAGGCTACTGGGATTCGATTGCAGGACTTGGAAAGGACTGGGGGAAACAGAGACTCCACTCTTGGAAGAAACACACAAAGTAGTGTGAGCATTGGGACCCAGGGGAAGGAGCAGTGGCCCCAGGGGAGACTGAACCAGACCTACTTGCTGGTGTTGGAGGGTCTCCTGCAGAGGTGGGGGGTGGCTGTGGCTCACCATGGGGACAAGGACACTGACAGCAGAAATTCTGGGAAGTACTCCTTTGCATGAGCGCTTCGCTCCGAGAGTCTGCATTAGCCCCACCAAAGAGCCCAGCTAGGCTCCAGTGTTGGGTTGCCTCAGGCTAAACAACCAACAGGGAGGGAACTCAGCCCCACCCATCAGCAGTCAAGAGGATTAAAGTTTTACTGAGCTCTACCCACCAGAGCCACAGTCAGCTCGACCCACCACCAGTCCCTCCCATCAGGAAACTTGCACAAGCCTCTTAGATAGCCTCATCCACGAGAGGGCAGACAGCAGGAGCAAGAAGAACTACAGTCCCACAGCCTGTGGAACACAAACCACATTCACAGAAAGACAGACAAGATGAAAAGGCAGAGGGCTATGTACCAGATGAAGGAACAAGATAAAACCCCAGAAAAACAACTAAATGAAGTGGAGATAGGCAATCTTCCAGAAAAAGAACTGAGAATAATGATACTGAAGATGATCCAGGAACTCAGAAAAAGAATGGAAGCAAAGACCAAGAAGATGCAAGAAATATTTAACAAAGACCTAGAAGAATTAAAGAACAAACAAACAGAGAAGAACAATACAATAACTGAAATGAAAACTACACTACAAGGAATCAACAGCAGAATAACTGAGGCAGAACGGATAAGTGACCTGGAAGACAGAAGGGTGGAATTCACTGCTGTGGAACAGAATAAAGAAAAGAGAATGAAAAGAAATGAAGACAGCCTTAGTGGTCTCTGGGACAACATTAAACGCAACAACATTCGCATTATAGGGGTCCCAGAAGGAGAAGAGAGAGAAAGGACCAGAGAAAATATTTGAAGAGATTATAGTTGAAAACTTCCCTAACATGGGAAAGGAAATAGCCACCCAAGCCCAGGAAGTGCAGCAAGTCTCATACAGGGTAAACCCAAGGAGAAACATGCCAAGACACATAGTAATGAAATTGGCAAAATTAAAGACAAAGAAATATTATTGAAAGCAGCAAGGGAAAAATGACAAGTAACATACAAGGGAACTCTCATAAGGTTAACAGCTGATTTCTCAGCAGAAACTCTACAAACCAGAAGGGTGTGGCAGGATATGTTTAAAGTGATGAAAGGGAAGAACCTACAACCAAGAATACTCTACCCGGCAAGGATCTCATTCAGATTCAATGGAGAAATCAAAAGTGTTACAGACAAGTAAAAGCTAAGAGAATTCAGCACCGCCAAACCAGCTCTACAACAAATGTTAAAGGAAACTCTCTAAGTGGGAAATACAAGAGATGAAAAGGACCTACAAAAGCAAACCCAAAACAATGAAGAAAATGGTCATAGGAACATACATATGGATAATTACCTTAAACATGAATGGATTAAATGCTCCTACCAAAAGACACAGGCTTGCTGAATGGATACAAAAACAAGACCCATCTATATGCTGTCTACAAGAGACCCACTTCAGACATAGGGACAAACACACACTGAAAGTGAGGGGATGGAAAAAGATATTCCATGCAAATGGAAACCAGAAGAAAGCTGGAGTAGCAATACTCATATCAGATAAAATAGACTTTAAAATAAAGAATGTTACAAGAGACAAGGAAGGACACTACATAATGATCAAGGGATCAATCCAAGAAGATATAACAATTATAAATATATATGCACCCAATATGGGAGCACCTCAATACACAAGGCAACTGCTAACAGCTAAAAAAGAGGAAATCAACGGTAACACAATAATAGTGGGGGACTTTAACACCTCACTTACACCAATGGACAGATCATCCAAAATGAAAATAAATAGGGAAACAGAAGCTTTAACTGACACAATAGACCAGATAGATTTAATTGATATTTTTAGGACATTCAATCCAAAAACAGCAGATTACATGTTATCTCAAGTGCACATGGAACATTCTCCAGGATAGATCACATCTTGGGTCACAAATCAAGCCTCAGTAAATTTACAAAAACTGAAATCATATCAAGCATTTTTTCTGACCACAATGCTATGAGATTAGAAATGAATTACAGGGAAAAAAAAACGTATAAAACACAAACACATGGAGGCTAAACAATACGTTCCTAAATAACCAAGAGATCACTGAAGAAATCAAAGAGGAAATCAAAAAATACCTAGAGACAAATGACAATGAAAACACGACGATCCAAAAGCTACGGGATGCAGCAAAAGCAGTTCTAAGAGGGAAGTTTATAGCTATACAGTCGTATCTCAAGAAACAAGAAAAATCTCAAACAATCTAACCTTACACCTAAAGGAACTGGAGAAAGAAGAACAAACAAAACCCAAAGTTAGCAGAAGGAAAGAAATCATTAGAGCAGAAATAAATAGAAACAAAGAAAACAATAGCAAACATTATTAAAACGAAAAGCTGGTTCTCTGAGAAGATAAACAACATTGATAAACCATTAGCCAGACTCATCAAGAAAAAGAGGGAGTCACTCAAATCAATAAAATTAGAAATGGAAAAGGAGAAGTTACAACAGACACCGCAGAAATACAAAGCATCCTAAGAGACTACTACAAGCAACTCTATGCCAATAAAATGGACAACCTGGAAGAAATGGACAAATTCTTAGAAAGGTATAACCTTCCAAGGCTGAACCAGGAAGAAATAGAAAATATGAACAGATCAATCACAAGTAATGAAATTGAAACTGTGATTAAAAATCTTCCAACAAACAAAAGTCCAGGACCAGATGGCTTCACAGGCGAATTCTATCAAATATTTAGAGAAGAGCTAACATCCGTCTTTCTCAAACTCTCCCAAAACATTGCAGAGGAAGGAACACTCTCAAACTCATTCTATGAGGCCACCATCACCCTGATACAAAAACCAGACAAAGACACTACAAAAAAAGAAAATTACAGACCAATATCACTGATGAATATAGATGCAAAAATCCTCAACAAAATACTAGCAAACAGAATCCAACAACACATTAAAAGAATCACATACCATGATCAAGTGGGATGTACACCAGGGATGCAAGGATTCTGCAATATACACAAATCAATCAATGTGATACAAATTGAAGAATAAAAACCATATGATCATCTCAATAGATGCAGAAAAAGCTTTTGACAAAATTCAACACACACTTATGATAAAAACTCTCCAAAAAGTGGGCACAGAAGGAACCTACGTCAACATAATAAAGGCCATATACGAGAAACCCACAGCAAACATCATTCTCAATGGTGAACAACTGAAAGCATTTCCTCTAAGATCAGGAACAAGACAAGGATGTCCACTCTCACCACTATTATTCAACATAGTTTTGGAAGTCCTAGCCACAGAAATCAGAGAAGAAAAAGAAATAAAAGGTATACAAATTGGAAAAGAAGAAGTAAAGCTATCACTGTTTGCAGATGGCATGATACTATATATAGAGATTCCTAAAGATGCCACCAGAAAACTACTAGAGCTAATCAACGAATTTGGTAAAGTTGCAGGATACAAAATTAATTCACAGAAATCTCTTGCATTCCTATACACTAATAATGAAAAATCTGAAAGAGAAATTAAGGAAACACTGCCATTTACCACTGCAACAAAAAGAATAAAATACCTAGGAATAAACCTACCTAGGGAGACAAAAGACCTGTACACCGAAAACTATAAGACACTAATGAAAGAAATTAAAGTTGATACCAAGAGATGGAGAGATATACCATGTTCTTGGATTGGAAGAATCAACATTGTGAAAATGACTATACTACCCAAAGCAATCTACAGATTCAATGCAATCCTTATCAAATTACCAATGGCATTTTTTACAGAACTAGAAAAAAAAATCTTAAAATTTGTATGGAGACACAAAACACCCTGAATAGCTAAAGCAGTCTTGAGGGAAAAAAATGGAGCTGGAGGACTCCCTGACTTCAGACTATACTACAAAGCTACAGTAATCAAGACAATATGGTACTGGCACAAAAACAGAAACATAGATCAATGCAACAAGATAGAAAGCCCAGAGATAAACCCATGCACCTATGGTCAACTAATCTACGACAAAGGAGGCAAGGATATACAATGGAGAAAAGACAGTCACTTCAATAAGTGGTGCTGGGAAAACTGGACAGCTACATGTAGAAGAATAAAATTAGAACACTCCCTAACACCTAACACCATACACAAAAGTAAACTCAAGATGTATTAGAGACCTAAACGTAAGAGTGGACACTATAAAACTCTTAGAGGAAAACATAGGAAGAACACTCTTTGACATAAATCACAGCAAGATCTTTTTTGACCCATCTCCCACAGGAACGGAAATAAAAACAAAAATAAAGAAATGGGACCTAACGAAACTTCAAAGCTTTTGCACAGCAAAGGAAACCATAAACAAGACGAAAAGACAACCCTCAGAATGGGAGAAAGTATTTGCAAACGAATCAATGGCCAAAGGATAAATCTCCAAAATATATAAACAGCTCATGCAGCTCAATGTTAAAGAAATAAACAACCCAATACAAAAAATGGGCAGAAGACCTAAATAGACATTTCTCCAAAGAAGACATACACATGGCCAAGAATCACATGAAAAGCTGCTCAACATCACTGATTATTAGAGAAATGCAAATCAAAACTACAATGAGGTATCACCTCACACTAGTTAGAACGGGCATCATCAGAAAATCTACAAGCAACAAATGCTGGAGAGGCTGTGGAGAAAAGCAAACCCTCTTGCACTGTTTGTGGGAATGTAAATTGATACAGCCCCTATGGAGAACAGTATGTAGGTTCCTTAAGAAACTAAAAATAGAATTACCATATGACCCAGCAATCTCACTTTTAGGTATATACCCTGAGTAATCCATAATTCAAAAAGATACATGCACCCCAATATTCATTGCAGCACTATTTACAGTAGCCAGGTCATGGAAGTAACCTAAATGCCCATCGACAGACTAATGGATAAAGAAGATGTGGTACATATATACAGTGCAATATTACTCAGCCATAAAAAGGAACACAATTGGGTCATTTGTTGTGATGTGCATGGATCTAGAACCTGTCATACAGAGTGAAGTAAGTCAGAAAGAGAAAACAAATATTGTATATTAATGCATATATGTGGAACCTAGAAAAATGGTACAGATGAACCGGTTTGCAGGGCAGAAATTGAGACACAGATGTAGAGAACAAACGTATGGACACCAAGGCGGGAAAGCCACAGTGGGTGGTGGTGGTGGTGTGATGAATTGGGCAATTGGGATTGACATGTATACACTGATGTGTATAAAATTGATGACAATAAGAACCTGCTGTATATAAAATATAAAAAATTAAATTTAAAAATTAAAAAAAAAGAAACTGCTGAATTGTATGTATGTTATAACCAGGAGAATTTTATGGTATGTAAATTGGATCTCAATAAACCTAGTTAAAAATTTTTTCCTTAACCTCTCTGATCCTGGGATCCCACATGTGTATAATACTACACTGTGTAGTGAGGATTCAATGAGATCTGTGAATTGAGTGCCCGAAACAGCCCAAGACGTGATGTTTTTTCCAGCAAGTGTTCTACCAAATTCCTTGGAAATGTAAAAGGAAGAAATAGCAACTGAGTAGGTATGTCTTGTTTTGTTTTTTACTGTTGGATACAATTAGAATAAAGTCACAGTTCCTTCTTAAATGAGAAAGTATCTCCCTTCAGTATATATTAAAGACTGATATTTAGACAAAATCATTCACAAGCTAAAATATCTTTCATTCATAAAAACAGCTTTCTTTAAGATAAACAGATTTAAGAATTTACAGTTTTAGATTTTAAAAATATATGGGACTTCAATAAAGATTTAAAGCAAATAAATATATGGCTTTAGATTCACAGTGTGTGTACACAATGCACCAGCAATGTTGCTCTATGGTGAGAGTTGGTTTTTAACTATCAAGTAAATTTTCTCAAGACCTATGATGTAAAAAATGAGTGATGTGTGTTAAGAATCTCCAAAAATACATAAAGTAAAATGTTTCCTATGATTACACCGTGGAATCCTTTTCCTCTTAACGATGCTTTTGGGACCACTGTTCTAAAAAACACATTTTAGGAAACAGGTATGTGAGCACTATATATGAAATAACTCTTCTTTTCTCCTCCACAAGTGGACTCTTATGCATCTGCTAAGGCAGTGGCTGTTCTCTTTGTGATGCTGATGAAAGGTATGTTTCTTGTCTCCAGGAAAAAAACACACATAAATTTTACTTGTAATTTCAGGATGTCTACAGCCCCTATCTAAGGGACAATAGTTAGCTTTAAATTCCTCCAAAAAGTAAAGAATCTTCTTGAACGATGTGAGCTAACTTTTGCCATGGAAATTAATAATCTTCATGGTTTCTTCCAATTTTTTTTATATTCTAGACAAGGATGAAAGTGTTTTACACAAAGTGTTATTATCTGAGTAAGAGCAGTCTTTGCCTCCTTTTTTGAAAACAGAAAGATATGAAATTCCTAAGCCTCTTCTAAAGAATAAGACTGCAAAAATTACTTGATGATCAAAAATAATACACAGTGGGCCTCCCTGGTGGCGCAAGTGGTTGAGAGTCCGCCTGCCGATGCGGGGGATGCGGGTTCGTGCCCCGGTCTGGGAGGATCCCATGTGCCGCGGAGCGGCTGGGCCCGTGAGCCATGGCCGCTGAGCCTGCGCGTCCGGAGCCTGCGCGTCCGGAGCCTGTGCTCCGCAACGGGGGAGGCCACAACAGTGAGAGGCCCGCATACCGCAAAAAAAAAAAAAAAAAAAAAAAAAAAAAATACACAGTAATACTGAAGTGTCTGAGTTCAGAAAACTATGCAGAGTAATTACATTTTGAATGTGTAGCACCTTTTTATCCAAGGTGCTCACATACTCCTTGAAGATAACCAAAGCCTTGTATTTTCTGTGACTATCTTTATTTTAAATATTCTCTAGCTCAAGTGCACAGGTATTTGCCTGTACGTACTCAACTTTTGCTTGTAGAACAGAGTCCCTGTACTCACATTCATTTTAAAACAAAGGATTAATCTATATGCATCTTCCTTGGCTCTAACAAGGAACAGAAATAGGTTAGGAAGAGGTTAATGTATCAGAGGGAATGTTGGGGTGGGGGGGTCCTTGAGTTTCTGGGGGCTGGAGGATAAGCTTGAAAAGAGCAGCAGGGCACAATGCCAGTCACCTTTTCTAATTTACATATGCATCTAACATATGTTTGGTAGTTACAATGTTTCACATCAGCCACTGTGCTAAATACTCAGGATAAAAAGGTACTTCCCTGCTTTTGAGATGGTTTACACTGGTGTTGTCCAACAGAAATACCCTGTGAACCACCTATGTAACTTTAAAGGTTTTCAATTTATTTTTTAATTAACATCAAGTCCACTTCTGATACACAATTCTGTAAGTTTGGGCAAATGAATGTTGTATTAGTTTTCTATTGCTATCATAACACAGTACCACAAATTGAGTGCATTAAACAACAAAAATGTATTATCTTACAGTCTGTAGGACAGAAGTCTGACACGATTTTCACTCGGTTAAAACTGAGGCATTGACAGGGCTGCATTCCTTTATGAAGGTTCTGGGTAGCATCCCTTTCCTTGCTTTTTGCAGCTACAGGTTTCCCACATTCCTTGGCTTGTGGCCCCCTTGCTCCATCTCCAAAGTCAGCAGAGGCAAGCTGAGTCCTTCTCAAATCACATCACGGTGACCTCCTTTTCCACCTCCCTCTTCCACTTTTAAGAACACTTGTGATTATACTGAGCCCGCCCGGATAATCCAGGATAATTTCCCTATTTTAAGATCAACTGATTAGAAACTTTAACCCTGTCCACAACTTTAACTCCTCTTCGTCATGGTAATCTATTTACTGGTTCTGGGAATTAGGAGGTGGACATCTTTGGGGGCTATTATTCTGCCTTCACAAATGCAGAGTCATGTATCCACCACGAATGTCAAGACACTGAACAGTTCCAGCCTCGAAAATAACTCCCTCTCTCTCCTCCCTTGTATTCAAATTTTCCCCCCAATCTAACCCTGGCAAACACCAATGGGTTGTCCATCCCTTTTGTTTGCCTTTTCTGGATGTCATATACATGGAATCATACAGTAGAAGCCTTTTGGGTCTGGCTCTTTTAAACTAGCAAAATAATGTAATTATTTATACATTTTGTGGCAAGTAACAATAGTCTGCTCCCTTTTTCTTGTGAGTCTTCTTTCTTTTAGGAATGTACCTTTAATTCTTTCACCCATTGAAGGACATTTAGTCATGTCCAATTTTGAAGATAAAGTTGCTTATAAACATCTGTATATAGGTTTATGTGTAAACATAAATTTACATTTCTCTTGAGTGACTACCCAGTTGTGGGACAGGTAGGTCATAGAGCAAATGTATGGTTAACTTTGTAAGAAACTTCCAGGCTCTTTTCCAAAGTAGCTATACCATTTTGCATTCCCACAAGCAGTGTACCTCTTCTAGTTGTGGAACATCTTCATCAGCGCTTAGCATTGTTGTTGTTGTTATTGTTTTTTACTGCAGCCATTCTAATAGGTTTGTAGTGCTATCCTCTTGAGGTTTTAATTTGCATATCCTTAATGGCTAACGATCTTAAGACATCTTTTCATGTGTGTATTTGCCATTCACATATCTTCTTTAGTGAAGTGTCTGGTCAAATATTGTGCAAATTTTATTATTGGGCTGTTTGTTTTCTTATTAATGAGTTTTGAGTGTTCTTCATATATTGTGGATAAACGTTCTTTGTGAGGTACTCAATTTGCAAATATTTTCTCCTAGTCTGTAATTCTTCATTCTTTGTCTTTCAAAGAACAAAAGTTTTAATTTTTAACAAGTATTTATCAATTTTTCTTTTATAGATTGTGCTTTTGTTGAGAACTCTTTGCTTAACCAAAAGTCACAAAGATTTTTGTTTGTTTTTTAATATGATGCATTAAATAGACTGTCTCTTGAATGTTAAATAAATCTTGTTTTCTTGAAATACACCTCACATGGTCATGAGGTATTCTCTCTTTTTCGAATTGTTGGATTTGAAATGCTAAAATTTTGTTTGGAATTTTTGTACCTATGTTCCTGAGAGAGGGATATTGGTCTGTCCTTTTTTTTTCTTGTAATGTCTTTGTCTCATTTTGATATCAGGGTTATGGTTGCTTCAGAGAAAGGGTCAGAAAGCATTGCCTCCTCTTCAATTTTCTGGAAGATTTTGCCTAAAATTGGTATTATTTCTTCCTTAAATGTTTGACAGAATTCACCAGTGAAGCCATCTGGGCCTGGATTTATCCTTGGAGGAAGGCTTTTAACTATGAATTCAATTTATTTAAATTATCATGATAAACTAGTTATATATCCTAATCACTGGAAGTAGGGATGTTCAGGTTATCTGTTTCTTCCTGGGTCAGCCTTGGTAGTTTGGGACTTTCGAGGAATTTGTCCATTTCATCTAGGTTATCAAACTTAGTGGCATAAAGTTGTTCATAATTTTCCCTTATTATATTTTAAACATATGTAGGACATATAGTGGTATTGAAACAGCTAGGTGGCATTTCATGGGGCTCCGAAGAGCTCTGGACCTTTATGTCTCAACGCAAAAAGAATTCAGTGAGAGGCAGTGATAGGTAAGAAGTGATTTATTAGAATAGGATGCTTGTGAGGCTTATAAGCAGGCAGGCGAGTGCTGTGCTGCCCTGAGTACTTAGTAGGTTACATTTCTATAATCAAAGGAAGAAAGGGGAGGGGGAGAAGCTTGTGGGAATGCAAAATGGTATGGCTACTTTCATTCTTGAATAGATGTCATGCTTCCATCATCAGCCCTTCCTCCAGATTGGGCAGGGGAGTTCTGTCCCTACATGGTCAGGCCAGGACTGTCACGGCACTATGGAAAAATTATTTCAGGTCTCAGTACAATGAGGGTCTTTCTCTTTGAAATGTCACCTTCCATAAATGATTGTTTTTTTGTGTGCAAAGAGCATGTCCTGGGGGTCATTAACTTGTTGACACCACTGGGTAGGTTGCAGGCCTTATTTTCCACTATTGTTTTATTGTTTCAGGGCAAGTCTCATGCTTCTGTTGCATGGTTTTGTTGCTAAGCAAGTTAGCTTGGTTTTGTTGTTAGGCAAGCCAATCTGGCTTTGATGCTAAGTGACTTGCTCTGCTTTATGAGTCAAGCAACCCCACATTGTTTCAGGATTTTCCCATTACTTTCTTGAGTGAACATTAATCTTACTGTGGTCTCCCAAAGTCCCCTAAAGTTCCCTCTCTATCTACAATCCCTTAATGGGCCTTCTAAGTTAACTATTTGATTATCCTACCGTATCCCTATAAGTATCATCTTTCTCATTCCTAATGTTATTTTTTTTCCTGCTAACTATACCTAGAGGTTTATCAATTTTATTTATCATCACAAAAGGTCCAGCTTTTGGTTTCACAAATTGTCATTAGTGTTTTCTTATTTTTGACTTCTTGAACGTAAGCATTGATCTTATTATTTCCTTTCTTCTGCTTACTTTATTTTTCATTTATTTTCTTTTTTCTAGTTTCTTGAGATGCAAGCTGAGGTAATTGATTTGTGACTTTCCTTCTTCCGTGAAATAGGTGCTTAAACATACTGTAAATTTGTCCCTAAGTTCTGTTTTAGCAACATCCTACAAAATTTTGATATGCTGTCTTATTTTCATTCAATCCAAAATACTTTCTAATTTTCTTTGATTTCTTCTTTAACTCTTGGGTTATTTAGATGTGTTATTTGGTTTCCAAATACGTAAGAATTTTCCAGAGATCTTTCTGCTATTGATTGCTATTTTAATTCCATTGTGATAAATATTCTTAAATAAAGGATTTTAATCCTTTTAAATTTACTAATACTTGTATTATGATCCAGAATATGGTCTGTCTTGATAAATGTTCCATGTGCACATGAAAAGAATGTTTTTTTAAATGTTATAAAGAATATTTCTTTATACTTACTGATTTTCTGCCTACCTCAACTATCAGTTATTGAGATGAGACAGGGCATTGAAATTTCTGACTATAATTGTGGATTTGCCAATTTGTTCTTTCATTTCTATCAGATTTTTTCTTTATATATGTTGAAGTTCTATTATGTCCTCTTGAGGAAGTTACCGCTTTACCACTATGAAGTGGCTTTCTTTATCTCTGGTAATATATTTTGCATTATTTTTCTTATATTACATCTTTGAAATTTGGTGTAGCATATTTCTATTTAGGCTAGCCACATTTCAAATGCTCAGTAGCATTTGAATACAGTACATTGAATACAATACATTCAATACAGGTACTGTATTGAACAGCATAAGTCTAGGCTCTAAGGCAATGCTTCTCAAACTTCAGGCTGTGCATGGTATCTTCTTAAAATTCAGATTATGATTCAGTAGCTCTCTGGAGAGACCCAGGTCACTCTAATGATACTGGCTGTTACTATTACTTCTTGAACTAACTCTATAGTCCAGCTACCTATATAGTTCTATAGGATATATCCTACGTGACGGTTCTGTTTCTACATTTCTGCCCTGATAATATCACATTTCTATCTACTTTAAGGCATTCCTTATCATGGGAACTAGACTACTTTGGTATTGGCCATGATATTTACTTTTGTACTTTTTTTATACCATATAAAACACTCCTGAAGGAACAAATTAGAGAAATGACTTCTATGGGTGCCTATTTTTAATCTTTAACAATTATATCTCTATGGCCTTTGTGGACACTGATAACTAGATGGAGGAAACAAACCAATATTTAGATTTTGTAGGAATTCTCGTCCTATTGTTGAAGCATTTCTACAAAGGACAGGTCAGTTACCTTACTTCTTTTTCTATATGATAGCTAATCACCAAAAATCATTTTGAAATGCTTCTTGGGCAAATGTGTTTGGGATCCTGGTCAAAAAACAAGAAATAAATGTGAGCTGCATTTGTTTAAGAGCTTAACCTCCCCATTAATCCTCCCATTCATCCTGTGAGCTTCTTTTACTTGGGTATGACACAATCACTTCTGCAAACTCCACAATGCAAGGAAACTTATAGCAGAAGGGAACAGACTCTTTTCCAGGATGCAGTAAGCACCCCAGCCCTGAGTTCTGGTGAGGCCCCATCATGCATAGGGGACCAGCTTTTAAAACATGTACACAGTAGGATCTCAATAATTATTTCCTTGAAGGAAAAAAGAAAACCACTATTGCTACTATTGCGCACAGACCAATTTTTCAAACAATTGTTCATGTATTTATTTAACCAGAGTATGTACGTGTCAAAATCCTGGATATTTTAGACCAGGGGTAAGCTTACCGAATTTCCAGAAGACATGATACCTTCCTCTCTAAGATTTAGGAAACCATATGGAGACTCCTCCCTTAAAAGATATAATTTTAAGCACTATTGCTCTTCTTTGAGGAAGGCCTGCAGAAAGATTATTAACCACACACAAGTAATGGGCCAACCCATTTGGCCTACAAAAGCTCAAGCACAATAGTCTCAGGCAACTTTCTGGACTCTGGCCCTGGTTTCCCTTCTTTTCTTGTGCTGTTTAAGGGAAAAGAAGAAGCTAACAACCTCCAACCAAACCAGTGACCACTGTGCTACTTGCCACTCTAAACTATTGGGAGATGGTGTGTATTGGGGGTTGGAAAGGAAGTTTTGGTCAGGACAACTTGAACTTGAAACCTATCTGTATGACCCAGGCTACTTTATTTAAACTTTGGATTGTGAAGCAAGTGCTTTAATTAATCCTGTAGAAGGGAGAGCTTAAGAAGACCATACAGGGTTAGAGGACAGAATCATGCTGACATTACCAATCTGATCTGTTTTTTTAAAAAAAGCAATATTAAAAGGTTTCTGGAAAAATCTGGACTGGCTGTGAATATTGCTTTGAGAAAAGAAGAAAAGGGCAATTATAAAGGCCAAAGAGCTCCCTTATATCTAAAACACAAAAATCTTCATAGTCGCATTTCCGAAGCCTATAAGCTAGGCCGAAGATCACTGGAAACCAGTGTCTGCCGCTGAAATCTCCATTTTGCTTCCTGGCATCAGGTAGGAAGAGTTTATTCCTCGCTCCCATACGTTTTCCGT
This sequence comes from Mesoplodon densirostris, assembly GCF_025265405.1. Taxonomy (NCBI): domain Eukaryota; kingdom Metazoa; phylum Chordata; class Mammalia; order Artiodactyla; family Ziphiidae; genus Mesoplodon; species Mesoplodon densirostris. The sequence continues at coordinate 78,343,988 of NC_082676.1, forward strand.
GCGTCAGGCTAGGTGCTGGTTTTCTTCACTTCCGAGGGAACGCCACCAGGTCCCGCTGGCAGGGGGAGAGGAGCAACGAGGGCCAGCCCAGGCGGGAGGAACTGAGGCGTCCAACGATGCCCTCACTCAAGATGGCGGCGCAAGGCTCGCGCTTGGTCCCGTCAGGCGGCGCGCGTGCTTAGGCTGCATATGCGGCCAAGCCCTAGGGAAGGGGGCGGGTCCACAGAGGTAGAGGGACGCTTGCCTTGCGGCCCAGCCAGGAGTCTTCGTCGCCGCGGCTGCCGCGGCTACCGCTGCTGTCACCGTCACCACTCCCGGATTGTGGAGGGCAAGATGGAGCCGGTCACCATAGCTACCGACAGCGGGGACCGGCCGGGGACCCCGGCGGGCTCAGGCCTGTCGGCTTCCCAGCGTCGGGCCGAGCTGCGGCGGAGAAAGCTGCTCATGAACTCGGAACAGCGCATCAACCGAATCATGGGCTTTCACAGGCCGGGGAGCGGCGCGGAAGAAGAAAGCCAAACAAAATCAAAGCAGCAGGACAGTGATAAACTGAACTCCCTCACCATTCCTTCAGTTTCAAAGCGAGTAGTGCTGGGTGATTTGGTCAGTACAGGAACAACTGACCAGCAGAGTGGTGTGGCCGAGGTAAAGGGGACTCAGCTGGGAGACAAATTGGACTCTTTCATTAAACCTCCTGAGTGCAGTATTGATGTAAGCCTTGAGCTCCGGCAGCGCAACAGAGGAGACCTGACAGCAGACACTGTCCAGAGGGGTTCTCGCCATGGCCTAGAACAGTACCTCTCCAGATTTGAAGAAGCAATGAAGCTAAGGAAACAGTTGATTAGTGAAAAACCCAACCAAGAGGATGGAAATACAACTGAAGAATTTGACTCTTTTCGAATATTTAGATTGGTGGGATGTGCTCTTCTTGCCTTTGGAGTCAGAGCTTTTGTTTGCAAATATTTGTCCATATTTGCTCCATTTCTTACTTTACAACTTGCATACATGGGACTATACAAATATTTTCCTAAGGGTGAAAAGAAGATAAAGACAACAGTACTAACAGCTGCGCTTCTGTTATCCGGAATTCCTGCTGAAGTGATAAATCGATCAATGGATACTTACAGCAAAATGGGCGAAGTTTTCACAGATCTCTGTGTCTACTTTTTCACTTTTATCTTTTGTCATGAACTGCTTGATTATTGGGGCTCTGAAGTACCATGAAGCCTGCAGAACTCAGAAAGAGAAGCTTACAAAAAAAATTTCTCTTCTATATTGCAGTGACTCTAAAGGAAGCATATTGGTTTACACCTTTATGAAATTCTTTTACTTTTTGAGGTTTTAAAACCACTTGATTAGGAATGGAATGGCAGGTTCCCTGACTGGAAAGGGTTGAGTTTGTATTAATACTGATGCGAAGATTAGAGTACCAATGTCAGTAATCAACTTTTCTTGTTTAACTAGAATTCCTAGTCTACACCTTTCCCTAACTTCTCAGATTTGTAATTCCTCTTTGAGAGCTGAGCTAGTGCTTTCAGGAGAGCAGATGAATGTCGTCTCAGCCAGTCCCAAGGACTGAATCTTGTATTTGTATTGTTCTGTCCTGAGAAATGGAGCCATCTTAAAAATAAAATGAAAGAAATTGAAAAAAATAAATCTTCATAGTGATGGTAACATGAGGATGTGAGTACTGGTAGTTTATGGTGTGGCGGGGTGGGGGGGTGGGGCGCGATTCCAGGAAACAAGACAAGGCAAGGAAGGAAGCCAATACTGGGTGCATTACAGGCAGATTATCACTGTGATCAACTGGAGCTCCATCCAACTGAGGACATCTGGGGAGAGTGTAGGACACACCTCACTCGGAGTTGCCTCATCTGAAGGGGGAAGATTAAGCACTGTCCCCATGGACAAGGACTTCACCCTACCTCTCACCTGCGCTGTGAATGGCCAAGCCTGGTTTCCACTGACAGAGAAAGTGCTCAGGAAGACAGTCATAACTGCATACAGTGAGAAGCAGTCAGTGTACAGGGGGTGAGGGGGGCCAGGGGACATGGGCTTGCCTACTGTCCTCTTGGCCTTCCAATGTGCATGGCAATTAGAGAAAGCTGACCTGGTCCTCCACACAGGCCACAAAAAGACAGCAAGAAGGACAGGGGAGGAAAGACAATCATCTAAATGTCTCTTCACTATGTAATCTTGTTAAATATGAAATCAACCCTGAATATTGGATCAGCTCTCTCTTCCATTTTGACATATGTGTTGCCAATCACTAACACAGTTAACTAAAGGCCCTTTTTCTTTCTTTCTTTTTCCTCTGTCAGTGGATATATTTACTGTGGTTCAGTTGTTTAAGAGTATCATTTACAACGTTTCTATTCTAACTCAAGCAAGAAAAAGAGCAGTTTGCTCAATCTTTTATCTCCATTATACTGTTTAAAAGGATCATCTGTCTCTACACACTATCGTTTCCCTTAGTTCTACATTTATTGGAAGCAACCAACCCTGGTGGTGGCCTATTTAACACCAGTACAAAACCTAGAAGGTTTAATTGAAAGCACTGGCATTCAAACTGTGTTTAGTAGCTTTCAGGAAAAAAAAAAAAAAAAGTGTGTATTTAAGACCAGGATTGAGTGGAACCCCCGGGGTCTCAGGGCATGGAGCCCAGGGAGCAAGATTTGAAAGAGCAGAGAGAGGATGCCCGGTCACCAACAACTACAGTTTGTGGCTTAATCTAATAACGTAGAGTAAAGAAACTGTTAACAGTTTAGGTAAGGACTGTCAAAATAAGATTAAAATTGTCCCTCTTCCAATTAATAACAGAAAGGGATTATAGTATCGACCTGTTCCCTTTTTTTTTATAACTGGTAATTATTCAAAAAAATAAAGAAGATCTGCAAGGGTACTTTTCTGTCACTGTACTGCTTGACAACACCTCTCATTTATTACCCACTGTTTAGCATTAATGTCACTTTTCCCCACAATACACAGAGTTAGAAGGGTTTTATTGCTATAATTTCTACCACTGTGAAACTGTGGTATATAATTATACCTTCAATGCTTAGAATGTCCCTTTCTGAATTGCTAAGGAGTTGCATTAAAAATAATAATAGGGCTTCCCTGGTGGCGCAGTGGTTGAGAATCCGCCTGCTAATGCAGGGGACACGGGTTCGAGCCCTGGTCTGGGAGGATCCCACATGCCGCAGAGGAACTAGGCCCGTGAGCCACAACTACTGAGCCTGCACATCTGGAGCCTGTGCTCCGCAACAAGAGAGGCTGTGATAGTGAGAGGCCCACACACCGCGATGAAGAGTGGCCCCCGCTTGCCACAACTAGAGAAAGCCCTCACACAGAAACGAAGATCCAACACAGCAAAAATAAATTTAAAAAATTAATAACCTCCTACCCCCAACGTCTTCTTTAAAAAAAAATAAATAATAAAATTAAATGCACCAAATGAGAGCCTCATGAGATGGATAGAAAGAGGTATCACTGTGACCACCTTAAGTAAACTGGAGACTGTTTCCGTGTTGACATTCCTTTTTCAGGCTAATGTTTTATAAAACTGCTTTTTTTGGAGGCACCTTATATCAACATATATATCAAAATGTTAACCCTTCTTCCTGAAAGTAATTCTGCAGGGAGATTACAATTTTCTTCTGATTGATTACTTTAGTGGTCTCAACATTTCAACATATGGAGTTGCTAAAAGTCCTTAGTGAGTAAATAAACAAACCATTAAAATAACAAGAGACACAAAAGCTCCACAAAGACCCAGTGCACTAATTGTATGATCTTTGATGGATATTAAACATCCAGTGAATAACAATGTAAATAGTAATGCTCTCTGCCAAGTAAACTATGAAAAACCTAACAAACTTTTTATCTTAGGTATTGGCATATCCCAATGATCTGTACTGTGTGATGGCTTAGGAGTGAATATGTGATGGCTTAGGAGTGAATATGATTTGAACCTAATACATTTTTAGAGGGTGTCAAATTCAGAACCAGGCAGATCCATCTCCTGACCCTAAACATGGTCCTAAAGTAAATCGCTTGAGGAAATTGGATCCCAAAGATTACAGGTAGGGAAGTTTGAAGTGTGTCCATATTTCATTGGAGATCAAAGAAGCTTAACGAAAAGAATTGTGGGCTGGGGCTTCCCTGGTGGCGCAGTGGTTGAGAGTCCACCTGCCGATGCAGGGGACACGTGTTCGTGCCCCGGTCCGGGAAGATCCCACATGCCACAGAGCGGCTGGGCCCGTGAGCCATGGCCGCTGAGCCTGCGCATCCGGAGCCTGTGCTCCGCAACGGGAGAGGCCACAACAGTGAGAGGCCCGCGTACCACAAAAAAAAAAAAAAAAGAATTCTGCGCTGACTCACATGATAACTTCTTTTTGAAAGGGCTGTTTTATCTTGAAGATTATGAGTTTGGAGGAACTAAGGTGTTGGCAGTGGAAAGAATCAGAACATGTGAAATTCCTTAAAAATTTATTGACTTAAATAACTTTGTGTTACACATAATTAAAAAAACCTTTAAAAATTAGTAATGCTCTCTATATTTATACATGTAGTCATGACAAAAACGTGTATTTAACCCCAGCATTGTGTGTAGAACTGTGCTAAGGCTTTTAGGGATTACAAAGAAATATCCTACTTCCTCTTTATATTTTTCTCTATTGCACTTTTGACCATCCTATATCATATATTGTACTTATATATTTTCTTTATTGTTAGTTTTCTGCCACTAGAGTATAGGCTCTTTAAAGCAGAAACTACATCAGATGATGCCAGCACCCCACTTCTATCCCCTGTTATCAGTTGAATTGTCTTCCCAAAAAGATATGTTGACATCCTAACCCTTAGTACCTCAGAACGTATCCTTCTTTGGAAATAGGCTCTTTACCAAGATATTCAAGTAAAAACGAGGTGGCCCCTCATTTAACTGGTATCCTTACAAAAAGGGGAGATTTGCACACAAAGATAGACACACCCAGAAGGAAGATGAAATGAGGACGTGGGGAGAACACCACATATGGACACAGGATTGGAATGAGGCACCTACAAGCCAAGTACTGTCGATGATTGCCAGCGGTCCACCAGAAGCTAGAAAGAGGCAAGGATGGATTCCTCTGCAGTTTTAGAGGAAGCATAGCCTTACCTACACCTTAATTTCAGACTTCAGGCCTCCAGAACTGTGAGGCAATACATTTCTGCTTGTCTAAGCCACCCAGTTTGTGATATTTTGTTATAGTAGCCCCACAAAACTAATACATCCCCTCATTACTTCAGTCCACCCTGGACCACCTTTTATCACACACAGTTATTTGCCTGAGAGCTTTCTCTAGCTGCTGGGACCAGCTTTTGCAGAGGGGCCCAGGAATTGCCCTGTTGGGAGTTGATGGGAGTATAGACAGCCCAGCCCCTCGTCCACTTGGGTAGGATCACTCTGAGGAATGTAACCTGCACTGTTTCCCAGGGCTCCCCAGCACGATCAAGCTCCACTTGTCTACAGTGTTGAACCTGCTGGAAAACGTACCCCTTTGCAGCTCCTCCCTTTACTGCTCCACTTCCCCACCCACCTACTGGTGTTTCCTGAGATCACCTCCTACATATGCTACTTGCACACGAATCCATGTCTCCAGGTGTGCTTCTGGGGGAGCCCAGCCTAAGACAGGGAGCTTCTGTAGCTCATTGTGACTTTCCAGGGCCGAGAACAGTGTCTAGGCAGTGGTGGGTGTTAAAAATACATGTAAGGATGAAAGAAGTAGTACACACATTACTTGCCCTCAAAGATTCTAAAGGCTTTCAATGAAATGCAGAGCTAGAAAGTAAGAGCAGGTGAACCGTTGAAGAGAGGAGTGAAAGACGTCCAGGAGAGTTTGAGGTTTGATGATGAATGAGGAGACCTGACAGCAAGCAGTACGGGGCCCTCAGATGGAAGGAGAGAGCCTGGGGGCCCCTGGTGAGCTCACAGGCTTTCTGAGGGGCAGCAGCCTCCCTTTGGAGGCATGTCTCACACTCACTATTTGTGGGTTTCACTGCCGATCCTAACTGATAGATCTTCTACAGTGGAAAGGGTCAACCCTAAAGCAATGCTATAGTTGTGCAATATGCACAAAGCTTACCAGTGCCAAGTTCCACAGTGATTCATGGGCTGAACCAAGAACAGAACTGAGGTATTCTTTTTTTTTTTTTTTTTTTTTTTTGCGGTATGCGGGCCTCTCACTGTTGTGGCCTCTCCCATTGCGGAGTGCAGGCTCAGTGGCCATGGCTCACGGGCCCAGCTGCTCCGCGGCATGTGGGATCTTCCTGGACCGGGGCACGAACCCGTGTCCCCTGCATCGGCAGGCAGACTCTCAACCACTGCGCCACCAGGGAAGCCCAAGGTATTCTTTTTAGAAGGCGCTTGATTTGATTCTGTTTAATTCAAATCCATGTGCATTCATCAAATACACAGCACCAACGGCCATGAGCTTGAGTGGTATAAGACTAGAGGAAGCTCACTTATTGGGTAATTTAGGGGAACCACAGAAGAAAACCTACAGAGATGATTCAAAACAGACATTTAAAAAAAATATTTCACCTCTTTTACTACTATTCATTTCTATCTCTATCACTAACACTCTCCTCTGAAACCAGTAACCATATGGGCAGGCATTATGTTCAGGGTTTACATGAACTATCTCATTTAATCACCATAACTACTCTGAGATAGGAATTCCACACATTTTTGCAGAGGAAGAAACCTGAGTTGAAAATAGCAGAGCTGAGATTCAGACTCAGTTCTGTCTGATTCCAATGCAATGCCCAGGTATAAAAATGTACGTAACATGAGTGTTTCTTTAATCTTTTTATCATTTCCAGTTGTTCAGTTCAGGGAGCCAGACTCAGATCTCAAAAGCTGTGAGCTATTTTGCCTGCAGGTCTGCGGTTCAGCACATATTAGAAAAGGCAAGATATGGCAGACAGTATTTTCCAAAGATGGCCAAACATCTTCCTACAATGTGACACTGACACTCCTTCAGCTGTGTCTCCTCCCTTGAACCTGAGTAAACCTTGTAAATGTCTCCTCAATCAACAGACTTTGGCAGATGTGATATAAGATTTCTGAGACTAGGTAATAAAAAGCAGTATGGCTTTGCCTGATGGCAATCCTTTGGGATGTGCACTCTGAGAACCCAGTGCCAATATGCAAGAAGTTCAGCTACACTGAAGCTACAAAGAAGGGGAGGCCATGTGGAGACCTCCCATAGAGATAGACAGCCTTGCCCCCAGGAGCCCTGGCCTTGCCGGACCCAACTATTTCATCTTCTCAGCAAGACACATGAGGGAACAGACCTTAAGATGATTATAGCATTCCAGCCCCCTTTCTATCAGAAGCCAAGTAAAGCAGAGACAGCTATCCCCTATTGAACTCTTCCCCAAATAAATCCTTCTGTTGTTTTAAATCACTATGTTTGGGGGTTAATTTGTTATGCAGAAGTGATAACAGATTACAAAACGAAGGTACACAACTAAGAGAAAGCTAATGTAAATAAATTATCCCTTTTTAAATATTTTATTCCTGAAAATGCATATAAGGAAGATGCCAAGATGGGCTTATTGTATTTATATTTCTTCTCCCCGTTCATGGCATAACTCTTCCCCACCCTGGCTTTATTGAGATATGTTTGATGTATAACATCGTAGAAGTTTAAAGTGTACAATGTGATAATTTGATACATGTATATATTGTGATATATTTACCACAATGAGGTTAGTTAACACATCCTTCATATAATTACCATTTTGTTGTTGTTGTTATTATAGTAGGAACATTAAGGCTCTATTCTCATAGAAACTTTCAAGTGTACAATACAGTATTGTTAACTATAGTCACCATCCTGTACTAAAGATCCTTAGCACTTATTTATCCTATAACTAAAAATGTGTACTCTTTGACAAACATCTCCCCATTTCCCCAGCCTAGCATCTGGCAATCACCATTCTACTCTGTTTCTATGAGTTCTATGTTTTTAGATTCCACATATATCTGATATCATATAGTATTTGTCTTTCTCTGTCTGACTAATTGCACTCAGCATAAGCCCTCAGGGTCCATCCATCTTGTTACAGGGGCAGGATTTCCTTCTTTTCTGTGGCTAAATAATATTCCATTATATACATGGATCCATATATATAGATCCATTCATCTGTTCCATATATATAGATCCATTCATCTGTCAATGGACACTTAGGCTGTTTCCGGGTCTTGATAATTGTGAATCATGCTGCAATGAACATGGGAGTGCAGATATCTCTTTGAAGTCCTGATATCATTTCTTTAAATATATACCCAGAAGTGGAATAGCTGGATCATATGGTAGTTGTATTTTTAATTGTTTGAAGGACTTCCATACTGTTTTCCAGAGTGGCTGCACCAGTTTACATTCCCAGCAAGAGTGTACCAGGGTTCCGTTTTCTTCACGTCCTCACCAGCATTTGCTATCTCTTGTCCTTTTGATAACAGCCATTCTTACAGGTGTGAGGTGATATCTCATTGTAGTTTGATTTGCATGTCCCCAGTGATTAGTGATGTCAGGCATCTTTTCATGTTCATGGCGTAACTTAAATCCTGAAAGTCTACCTTCAAACAGAGTGAAATGGATTTGGATACCTCTCAGCCTGGTCTCCAGGGAACATTCTTCTCCTCATGGATACCTCTCAGCCTGGTCTCCAGGGAACATTCTTCTCCTCAAAGTCACTGAATCTTATAGAATTTGATCAATTCTTTGATAAATGGCAATGTCTCACATCAAGAATGAAATCTATTTTTCAGCTCTGCAGAAAAGCTTCATGACCTCTGGTCACAGATATAGCTGATTGGTATTAATGCTTTAATCCCCTGGTTTGGGAAGGATTTATGTCAAGATTTAGGTTGTTTCATCTTTGAGATTAATAACATGAGAACGTAGCATGAGTAAGGTCTAACCAAAATTCAATGACCGGTACATCCCAGTCTGAAAAGGGCTAGTATCTCTGCCCATTTCACAGACTGTCACTTTAACTCCACCGCAAGATGTAACCTACATGTGCTGCCTTCATATCTGTTTAATGAATAAATATATAACCTGTAACCTTGTCTGTGCACCCAATTTTCCATATAACAAGAATATCCTAAGGTTTCTAATTAGTTTGACTATGTGTATTAATCATTAAAATACCAGGAGAAATAGCCTGTGTGCATTGATGATATATTGAAGATTTAGACACTGATGACATTAATGAGAAATATCACATTTCCCAGGCAATTTGGCCATAAAACTCTCTTCAGCCACTTGTTCTCATTCTCTATTTGAAGAAGGGGGAAGTCAGAACTTTTCTACATGAGCTCATCTCCAACTCCAGCCACGTTTATCCTTGCTTACTCCATGGCAGCCCGACTGGTAACTTGAGAGCTTGTTTGGAGGTTCTAGCAGGGGAGCACAGCTACTCGTATACCCTTGACTGAAGAACAGTCCTCCTCTATCGGGAAGGTGATCCTCTTAGACTGAGCTTGCAGCTTCGGGAGGGATGCACATGGAGTGGTGAGGGAGGGAGGGGACACCCGCCTAGCCGAATCAACCCTGGCAATCAGTGGGGTGACAGGTGTTGCAGCCAGATCGCCCTCACCTCCCCGACTGATACCTTATTCTTTCTTGAACCCACCGAGAATATGTTGGCATCATGGCCTTTGAAATTGCTGTTCTCTCTACCATGATATCTTCTTGTTTTTTTTTTTTCTCTTTCTAGTTTCCTTCCTGCAAAAAGCTGTCAGTTTAGTAGGAAAGACCATGAGTTTGTGGGTTACTATCAATCAAGGTAGAAGGTAATACTTGCTGCCTACTTTGGGGTTCTCCCAAAGAAGAACCTGAGACAATGATCTGAGTTTATGCAGAAGGGGACCTCAGAAAATATCATCAGGAAAGTAAGACAGAGAAGGCAGTCAGTAAGAGGCGTGTTTTCAAGCCAGTTAACACCGTGGGCAATGGGGGGCTTAATCCCACTTGGGGACTCTGGGCAATCAATAATCTCAAATCAGGAGCAAGGAAGCTTCAGCATTGATCTGGGGCTACTCCCAGCACTTCTGCTCCAGCAGAGCAGCCCCCGGAAGCCAGAGAAAGCCTCTGGGCAGAAAAAAACAGAAAGGAGTGGCTGCTGCTACAGAAGTCAGTGTGGAAAATATGCCAAATGCCGTATGGATAGAGCGCTAATGGCATTTCCCAGGGTGCCATTTGGAACTATCTTTTAAAGTATGCTGCCAATTTAAGGGATTCATGATTATGTTTATTTGGTAAGAAAAGCAAAGGCTTCCTGGAAATGCTGTCATTTGATGTGAATCCTCTAGGACTTTGAAGTTCCATCAGTAACCAGAGTATAAGAGAGGCAAAGAGTCTAGAAAGTGACTTTCTGGACAGAATGAAGAGGATGAGCAATGTAAAGGGGGTGAGAAAGCAGAGGCACTCTGGAAACAAGTGGGAAGTATCAGCCATCACTAGCAGAAGTAACAACCTGTAGATACTGGAATAGGGGAAACATCTTTAGTTATCTTAAGAAGCAGCTAAAAATATTGAGGGACTTAATTAGGCAAGATAGCAAAAATAAAGAAAACAAAATGAAGTTGAACAGTATGAAGAGATGTTTCACTGAAGAGGATATAGGAATGGCAAATAAGCACATGAAAAGTTGTTCCACATCATGAGCCATTAGGGAAATTAAAATTAAGACCACAATGAGCTATCACAACACACTTATTAGAAGAGCTAAAACATAAAAATAATGATAATATAAATGCTGGCGAGGATACAGAAAAACTGGATCTCTCATATATTGCTGGTGGGAATGTAAAATGGTACAGCCACTCTGGAAAAGTGTTTGGCAATTTCTTTTAAAAAACAAAACATATATCTACCATACAACCTAGCAATTGCATTCCTGGGTATTTATCTCAGCGAAATGAAGATTTATGTCTGAACAAAAACCTATACATGATAGTTCACAGCCGCTTTACTTATAATATCCCCAAACTAGAAACAACCAAGATATCCCTCAATAAGTAAATGGTTAAACAAACTATGTACATCATATTGTGAAAGACTTCTCAGCAATAAAAAGGAGTGAACTACTAATACACGTAACAACTTGGATGAATCTCAAGGGCATTATGCTAAAAAGGGCATTATGTTTAAAAAAAAAAGCCAATCTGAGAAGGTAACATACAGTATGATTCCATTCATAAAAATCTCAAAAAGGCAAACTTATAGAGATGGGAAAGAGATTAGTGGCTACCAGGGTTTAGGAATGGTGGCGAGGAAGGGGTGGAACCTGACCCTGGGCAGCAGGAGAGGTTTCTGTGGTAGTGGAATGGTTCTGTCTCTGGTTGGTGGTCGTCAGAGGAATCTACTTACGTGATTAAAATGACTGGAACTATACATACACATGGTACCCATGTCCATTTCCTGGTTTTGGTGTTATAACATAGTCATGTAAAATTGAACCACTTAGGAAAACAAGGTAAAGGTTACATGAGACTCCCTGTACTATCTTTTGCAACTTCTTCTGAATTTATAATTATTTCAAAATGAAAGGTTTAAAAATTATAATACCAAGGGTCATCAGCAGTTCTATGACTGGATCTAAAAGCAAACGGCATTGCTTAGACATGCCTGTAAATTTTCTACTCTCAGTATTGAATAGAAAGAAAGTTTCTAGAAGTGCACGTGGAGTGTAGAGCTTGCTCCATCTTTTTGTACCCCAACCAAAAAACAGAACGTTATCTGTTCCCTTCCTGTAACTATCCCCACCAGGGATACCTCTGTCCTTACTTCTAAGAGCACAGATAAGCTTTGACTATTTTTGTATTTTGTATAAACGGGCCAATTTATTTTTTTTGAGGATCCCAATTCTTTTCAATATGCTGATTGCATTTTTGCATAACACAGTTAATCTTCCTCCTCATCCTAAACCCGTATCTTATAAAAGAAACAAGATGCCTACTCCAGGATTGAGTATTCAGTTGCATTTAATGATGTAAAAGTCATTTGCACCCCCCAATGCACGTCAAGTGCATCCTATACACTTCCCACGTGGGCAGTAATGGGGGAAGGTGGATGGGGATCGGGCCATTGTGGGATGGAGGAGGAGGGAATTCTATGAAGTTGGGATCTAGAAATGACTTTCAGATCAGCGAAATGCTGCATTTCGAGTTAATTATGTGTGAAGTGTGGTTATTTGTGCCTTCACTTTTTTAGTTCAGTGATGGGAAGTGAATCACCAAAGATGTTTTGATTGCCTAAACAAGATCCAATTTCAAGCTCATCTTGGTAATGTGTAGATGTCTAGATGCAGACATAATTCCTTTTTGAGAAATGAGTACTAATGGAAGTTTCCCAATTTGACAGGAGGGAATGTTTTGTGTATCTCTCAAAGGAAAGTGGAGGCTAACGGTGTGGTCCCTTATCTGAACCAGTGACCCAGGGTTGTAAACACCCTTGGTTATGTGTTCCCGTCAGCCTTCACTAGGTCCTGGCATAACTCATTTTGAGAAGAAAGACCCTCCAAGGATCCTTATTGTCCTGAAGGGTGCCACCATTCAGCAGAAAAAAATATTTTCCCTTGGAGCTAATATTAAATCAGGAAAGGAGTGACTTTATGACCATAAAACATTTCCGAGCACATTGGAGGTTTTCACAGAGAATCCTGTGTTTCCTTGATGCATGCAAATAGATATTATTGAAACAGGATGGAGGTTTGGATGGCTTTTTCTGTCATAGCCTGTAGTGATAGATACATTTTATACCCACTATACTCTTCTTCCACATTTGGGCTGCATTTGTTTTACAGGAATAAAGAATAACAGGAAATTGTAACTCAAGGTATGCACCCATATGGTATAGTACTGTGCATCAGGGTGATAAGCTTCCAATTGAATCTTTGTCATGAAATCAAAACATCTTTGATGATTCACTTCCTCTCCCTGCCCCACCCCCAGCACTCATGTTATAAATAGACACCGTTGTGTATGACAGTGTTGAAAGGGAGTATTCCAAAGTCAAACTTACATTTTGATTTTAAATTTTAGGTTATCACTTTGGTGTGATATACTCAGATAAAATAAACAGTACTTCCCTTTTTAAATTTACAGCCTCTTTTAAAATCTTTAATACCTGGGTATATTTCATTTATTGTCCTGAATATAATTTTGGGAATGCTCTCCCCGCATTGTATGAAAAACTGCTATGGTTAATCTGCCTTTGAGTGACATATTCAATGCAGTTGACAAGCTTAAATTCCTGTCTTTGCTTTTTTCCACCTTGGTATTTTGAAATGAATTGAATGAAAACAAGCAAAAGGAAATACCATAGCAGTGGATTAATTGGTACTAAACTTTGCTCATTATCAAGTAGATAACCAAGAGTACATTAGAAGCAACTTTATACAGCACAAAGAAAAAAAGGTCCTGTAGAATATATTTTTTCTTTGCTTATCAAGGAAAAGATCTATTTTCAAAAAAAGCAAAAGGAAAATCAATGTCAGTTCTGCTCTTTACTGCCGCACTTTCATTGGAGCAGTGGCAAAAACAACTTGGCCTTTTAGGATCATTGATTTTATCTGGATGTATTATTGTGTATATTAGCTATCTCCTAAATTCCAATTAAAATGATTGTCAGTGGGATGGATATTTGTTCAAAAGGTTCTCCAACAGAGAAAACCTAGGAATAATTGAGAAAACAGTGGGAATTATTATTATCTATGACAACTATACTTAATCTTTGTTTTGGAAAAAAAATCACGCACCTTCTCCAGGGTCCTCATAGCTGCTTCCCTATAACGGAGCTCCAAGGAACATCGGGGTTCCCTGTAAGGAGTAAGCAACCTGGCCAAACAGCCACATAAAACCCAACACACTTTCAGGATAAATTTTCAATTAAAAGGAGGAATAGAAATTTCAAATGAATTACTGGTTTGGATCAAAAAAGATATTGATGGTTCGGTTTTGTTTCTGTTCAATAGGTTTAGAGAATATATACTTTGTTCCAGTGTTTTCAGCACAGTTAAATATGTTTGAATTTCGTTTCAGATTCAATTAGTGCACCTCACAACATGTTTGGCTGATATTTTGGTTTCATTAAGTATCTGTTTAAAATATAAATTCAAATTACTTTTCCAAAGGCTTGCATTTTTATAAGTGTCTGAAGGAAACATTTTATGCTAGTCTAGCCATCACCAAAAAGTGTGTGTGAGAGACAGAGACAGAAATAATTTATGTGTATGAAATATTTTATCAGGGAAAACTACTGTATTTTTAGATAATGTCAGAGTAAGGCTTCAGGGTTTCATCTCAAATTTTATGGTTTCAACAGCTTCATTTTAATCCATTAGCTCTTAAAGCTTATTTACACTACTTAAGAACATTTTCTCTTTCTTATGCAGAGCTGTGAGAACAAAAGAACCACAGTAAAAAAAGCTGGATCCAGTGGTGGCTCCTCTTGTATACAAAGGAGAAAGCCATAACCGTCCCACACAGCCCTGAAAGGCTACTGGGCTTAACACTATTGCATTTGCAGGTTTCTCAGAAGCATAATTAATGTTTTGGTAACTTTTCAACTTTTCTTTCCCCTTTCCCTGCATTTTGCTATGGATTATTGGACTGTTCCATTTAGTGACATGAAAGGAAATCGAAGTCCTGAGCTTTGTAACACACAGATGAGCTTAACATAGCTCTTCTACTTTTAAACTGTATATACAGGTTTATCTTATTTCTGACAAGATTTTGCAAACATTCTTACTCCTCTTTGTGTGGCACTAAATTTGCAGTCTTTGTTTTGGAGGTTATGTTAGGACAGTACATAATATGGGAAACTGAGCTGAAGTCAAGATTTTATGCCCCAGCCTTTTATGACTATTACAATGTTCTTAACATTTAAAAGCATTTCATAATCTATACTTATTTTTTTAAGCATGCACAATGATATTTATTTACTAACTCCATCACCAAGCCATATGTCAAAAATTTTTAATAATTTTTTTCTATAGAACTAAAATGTTCCAACTCAAGGAATATGCTGCTTTTTGGTGAAGCAGTTGGGAAGTAGAATATTGACTGGGACTCGTTTAATGGAGATAGTCCATTAACTACTTAATAATGCCAATAATTATTTGTGCAATAGACGCTCCTTTTAAAGAAAAATCAGTGGAGTGTCTTGTACCTGATAGCGTTATACTTTAACATTTGTTGATTGATAAAATCGATGATGACAAAATATATTATTCAATTCATTCAACAAAATAATTTCTGTTTTACTCACCACAAAAGCATAATTTTGAAGTCTAACACGCAAGTGGTATTGTTTATTCATTTCACAAACAACGTTTGTGGTACTCAACTTCTGCAAACATGATCAAACTTTTTTTTTCCCATTTTATCTAGAATCCATCCCGATGTATGACTCTGACATGTTACTATAAACATAGACACATTAGAAATGTGGGGAGCTACTAGGTTAAGAAGAAACAAGTGATTAAAAATAGAACTTCCATATGACGCAGCAATCCCACTTCTGACCATATATACGAAAGAACTGAAATCAGTGTCTCAGAGAAATCCCTGTACCCTCATGTCCATTACAGCATTGTTCACAATAGCCAAGCTATAGAATGACGTAAATGCACTTTGATGAATGAGTGGATAAAGAAAATGTAATATAGAAGGAGACCTTCAAGATGGCGGAAGAGTAAGACATGGAGATCACCTTCCTCCCCACAAATACACCAGAAATACATCTACATGTGGAACAACTCCTACAGAACACCTACTGAATGCTGGCAGAAGACCTCAGACCTCCCAAAAGGCAAGAAACTCTCCATGTACCTGGGTAGGGCAAAAGAAAAAAGAAAAAACAGAGACAAAAGAATAGGGATAGGACCTGCATGAGTGGGAGGTAGCTGTGAAGGAGGAAAAGTTTCCACACACTAGGAAGCCCCTTCACTGGTGGAGACAGGGATCAGTGCGGACCAGCACTCACCAGCCCGAGAGCCTTGTCTGCTCACCCGCTGGGGTGGGTGGGGGCTGGGAGCTGAGGCTGCGGCTTCGGAGGTCAGACCCCAGGGAGAGGACTGGGGTTTGCTTCATGAACACAGCCTGAAGGGGGCTAGTGCACCACAGCTAAGAGGCAAGAGACCACTGTTTCGGAGTGCACGAGGAGAGGGGATTCAGAGCACCACTAAACGAGCTCCAGAGATGGGCACGAGCCGTGGCTATCAGCGCAGACACCAGGGACAGGCATGAGACGCTAAGTCTGCTACTGCGGCCACCAAGAAGGTTGTGTGCAAGCCTGTGCAGCCTGCTAGTGCCAGGGTCCCGTGATCCAGGGACAACTTCCCCAGGAGAACACACAACACGCCTCAGGCTAGTACACCGTCATGCCGGCCTCTGCCACTGCAGGCTTGCCCTGCATCTGTACTCCTCCCTCCCCCCAGTCTGAGTGAGGCAGAGCCTCCTCATCAGCTGCTCCTTTAACCCTGTCCTATCTGAGCGAAGAACAGACGCCCTCAGGCGACCTACACGCAGAAGCAGGGTCAAATCCAAAGCTGAATCCCAGGAGCTGTGCTAACAAAGAGAAAGGGAAATTTCTCCCAGCAGCCTCAGGAGCAGCAGATTAAATCTCCACAATCAACTTGATGTGTGCTTCATCTGTGGAATACCTGAATAGACAACAAATCATCCCAAATTGAGGAGGTGGACTTTGGGAGCCACGATATATATATATTTTTCCTTTTTCTCTTTTTGTGACAGTGTATGTGTATGTTTCTGTGTGTGATTTTGTCTGTATAGCTTTGTTTTTTACCATTTCTCCTAGGGGTCTGTCTGTCCGTTTTTTTTAGTATAGTTTTTAGAGCTTGTTATCATTTGTGGATTTGTTTTTTGGTTTTGTTGGTCTCTTCTTTCTTTATCTCTATTTTTTTTCTTTTTTTATTACTTTTTAATTTTTTTAATTTTTAATTTTTATTTTTTATTTTAATAACTTTATTTTATTTTTTACATTCTTTCTTTCTTTCTCCCTTTTCTTCTAAGCCGTGTGGCTGACAGGGTTTTGGTGCTCCGCCTGGGTGTCAGGCCTGTGCCTCTGAGGTGGGAGAACCTAGTTCAGGACATTGATCCAACAAGGCCTCCCAGCTCCACTTAATATCAAATGGTGAAAGCTCTCCCAGAGATATCCATCTCAAATCTAAGACCCAGCTCCACTCAACGACCAGCAAGCTACAGTGCTGGACACCCTATGCCCAACAACTAGCAAGACAGGAACACAAACACACCCATTAGCAGAGAGGCTGCCTAAAGTCATAATAAGGTCACAGAAACCCCAAAACACACCACCAGACGTGGACCTGCCCACCAGAAAGACAAGATCCAGACTCATCCACCAGAACACAGGCACTAGTCCCCTCCACCAGGAAGCCTACACAACCCACTGAACCAACCTTAGCCACTGGGGGCAGACACCAAAAAGGATGGGAACTATGAACCTGCAGCCTGCAAGAAGGAGACCCCAAACACAGTAAGATAAGCAAAATGAGAAGACAGAGAAACACACAGCACATGAATGCCCAAGGTAAAAACCCACGAGACCAAACAAATGAAGAGGAAATATGCAGTCTACATAAAAGAATTCAGAGGAATGATAGTAAAGATGATCCAAAATCTTGGAAATAGAATGGAGAAAATACAAGAAACGTTTAACAAGGACCTAGGAGAACTGAAGAGTAAACAAACGATGATGAATAACACAATAAATGAAATTAAAAATTCTCTAGAAGGAATCAGTAGCAGAATAACTGAGGCAGAAGAACGGATAATTGAACTGAAAGATAAAATAGTGGAAATAACTACTGCAGAGCAGAATAAAGAAAAAAGAATGAAAAGAATAGAGGACAGTCCCAGAGACTTCTAGGACAACATTAAACACACCAACATTTGAATTATAGGGGTCCCAGAAGAAGAAGAGGGAAAGAAAGGGACTGAGAAAATATTTGAAGAGATTATAGTTGAAAACTTCCCTAATATGGGAAAGGAAATATTTAATCAAGTCCAGAAAGCACAGAGAGTCCCATACAGAATAAATCTAAGGAGAAACACAACAAAACACATATTAATCAAACTATTAAAAATTAAATATAAAGAAAAAATATTAAAAGCAGCAAGGGAAAAAGAACAAATAAAATATAAGGGAGTCCCCATAAGGTTAACAGCTGATCTTTCAGCAGAAACTCTGCAAGCCAGAAGGGGGTGGTTGGACATAATCAAAGTGATGAAAGGGAAAAACCTACAATGAAGATTGCTTTACGCAGCAAGGATCTCATTCATATTTGACAGAGAAATTAAAACCTTTACAGACAAGCAAAAGCTAAGAGAATTCGGCACCACCAAACCAGCTTTACAACAAATGATAAAGGAACTTCTCTAGGCAGGAAACACAAGAGAAGGAAAAGACCTACAATAACAAAACCAAAACACTTAAGAAAATGGTAATAGGAATATAATATTGATAATTACCTTAAATGTAAATTGATTAAATGCTCCAACCAAAAGATATAGACTGGCTGAATGGATACAAAAATAAGACACATATATATGCTGTCTACAAGAGACCCACTTCAGACCTAGGGACACATACAGACTGAAAGTGAGGGGATGGAAAAATATATTCCATGCAAATGGAAATCAAAAGAAAGCTGAAGTAGCAATTCTCATATCAGACAAAATAGACATTAAAATAAAGACTATTACAAGAGACAAAGAAGGACACTAAAGAATGATCAAGGGACCAATCCAAGAAGAAGATATAACAATTATAAATATTTACACACACAACATAGGAGCACCTCAGTACATAAGGCAAATGCTAACAGCCATAAAAGGGGAAATCGACAGTAACACAATCATAATAGGGAACTTTAACACCCCACTTTCACTAATGGACAGATCATCCAAAATGAAAAAAATAAGGAAACACAAGCCTTAAATGACACATTAGACAAGATGGACTTCATTCATATTCATAGGACATTCCATCCAAAAACAACAGAATATACTTTCTGCTCAAGTGCTCATGGAACATTCTCCAGGATAGATCATATATTGGGTGACAAATCAAGCCTTGGTACATTTAAGAAAATTGAAATTGTATCAAGTATCTTTTCCGACCACAATGCTATGAGACTAGATATCAACTATAGGAAAAAATCTAAAAAATACAAACAAACGGAGGCTAAACAATACACTACTTAATAACCAAGAGATCACAGAAGAAATCAAAGAGGAAATTTTAAAAATACCGAGAAACAAATGACAATGTAAACATGACGACCCCAAACATATGGGATGCAGCAAAAGCAGTTCTAAGAGGGAAATTTATAGCAATACAAGCCTACCTCAAGAAACAAGAAAAATCTCAAAGAAACAACCTAAAGCAATTTGAGAAAGAAGACAGAAAAAACCCCAAAGTTAGCAGAAGGAAAGAAATCATAAAGATCAGATCAGAAAAAAATGAAAAAGAGATGAAGGAAATGGTAGCAAAGATCAATAAAACTAAAAGCTGGTTCTTTGAGAAGTTAAATAAAGTTGATAATCCATTAGCCAGACTCATCAAGAAAAAAAGGGAGAAGACTCAAATCAATAGAATTAGAAATGAAAAAGGAGAAGTAACAACTGACACTGCAGAAATACAAAGGATCATGAGAGATTACTACAAGCAACTATATGCCAATAAAATGGACAACCTGGAAGAAATGGACAAATTTGTAGAAATGTACAACCTTCTGAGACTGAACCAGGAAGAAATAGAAAATATGAAGAGACCAATCACAAGCACTGAAATAGAAACTGTGATTAAAAGTTTTCCCACAAACAAAAGCCCGGGACCAGATGGCTTCACAGGTGAATTCTATCAAGCATTTAGAGAAGAACTAACACCTATCCTTCTCAAACTCTTCCAAAATATAACACAGGGAGGAGCACCCCCAAACTCATTCTATGAGACCACCATCACCCTGATACCAATACCAGGCAAAGACTTCACAAAGAAAGAAAACTACAGGCCAATATCATTGATTAACATAGATGCAAAAATCCTCAACAAAACACTAGCAAACAGAATCCAACAGCACATTAAAAGGATCATACACCATGATAAAGTCAGGTTTATCCCAGGAATGCAAGGATCCTTCAATATACACAAATCAATTCATGTGATACACCATATTAACAAGTTAAAGGATAAAAACCATATGATAACATCAATAGATGCAAAAAAAGTTTTGACAAAATTCAACATCCATTTTTGATAAACACCTTCCAGAAAGTAGGCATAGAGATAACTTATCTCAACATAATAAAGGCCACATATGGACAAAGCCACAGCCAACATCGTTCTCAACGGTGAAAAACTGAAACCATTTCCACTAAGATCAGGAACAAGAAAAGGTTGCCCACTCTCACACTATTATTCAACATAGTTTTGGAAATTTTAGCAACAGCAATCAGAGAAGAAAAAGAAATAAAAGGAATCCAAATTGGAAAAGAAATAAAACTGTCACTGTTTGCAGATGACATGATACTATACATAGAGAATCCTAAAGATGTTACCAGAAAACTACTAGAGCTAATCAATGAATTTGGTAAAGTGGCAGGATACAAAATTAATGCACAGAAATCTCTTGCATTCCTATACACTACTGCTGAAAAATTTGAAAGAGAAATTAAGGAAACACTCCCATTTACCACTGCAACAAAAAGAATAAAAGACCTCGGAATAAACCTACCTAGGGAGACAAAAGACCTGTATGCAGAAACCTATAAGACACTGATGAAAGAAATTAAAGATGATACCAACAGACGGAGAGATATGCCATGTTCTTGGATTGGAAGAATCAACATTGTGAAAATGACTACACTACCCAAAGCAATCTATAGATTCAATGCAATCCCTATCAAACTAGCAGTGGCATTTTTCACAGAACTAGAACAAAAAATTTTACAGTTTGTATGGAAACACAAAGGACTCTGAACAGCGAAAGCAATCTTGAGAAAGAAAAACCGAGCTGGAGGAATCAGGCTCCCTGATTTCAGACTATATGACAAAGCTACAGTAATCAAGACAGTATGGTACTGGCACAAAAACAGAAAGATAGATCAATGGAACAGGATAGAAAGCCCAGAGATAAACCCAGGCACATATGGTCACCTTATCTTTGATAAAGGAGGCAAGAATATTCAGTGGAGAAAAAACAGCCTCTTTAATAAATGGTGCTGGGAAAACTGGACAGCTGCATGTAAAAGAATGAAATTAGAACATTTCCTAACACCATACACAGAAACAAACTCAAAATGGAATAAAGACCTAAATGTAAGGCCAGACACTATAAAACTCAAACACTACAAATCCAGGCTTCGTGTGTGTGTGTGTGTGTGTGTGTGTGTGTGTGTGTGTGTGTGTGTGTAAGAATGGTTATTAAGTATTTACCAGCACACCAACAATCAAAAAATCATTTTTGCTTTTGTTATTTTTATTCCTGCTAATTCCTATTAACTCCTATCTCCTCCCCTCATCCCCATTCCAGCAGCATCATCTTTATGTTTATTACCTCAAGGAATGGATGATAAAAGGGGAGAAACAACAACTGCTTTCCAGGCTTTTGAGTTTTATTTTTATTTTTATTTTATTTATTTATTTATTTTTATTTTACAAATTTAATCAGTTATACATATACATATGTTCCCATATCCCCTCCCTTTTGCGTCTCCCTCCCACCCTCCCTATCCCACCCCTCCAGGCGGTCACAAAGAACCGAGCTGATCTCCCTGTGCTATGCGGCTGCTTCCCACTAGCTATCTACCTTACGTTTGGTAGTGTATATATGTCCATGCCGCTCTTTCACTTTGTCACAGCTTACCCTTCCCCCTTCCCATATCCTCAAGTCCATGCTCTAGTAGGTCTGTGTCTTTATTCCTGTCTTACCCCTATGTTCTTGATGACATTTTTTTTTCTTACATTCCATATATATGTGTCAGCATACAGTATTTGTCTTTCTCTTTCTGACTTACTTCACTCTGTATGACAGACTCTAGGTCCATCCACCTCATTACAAATAGCTCAATTTCATTTCTTTTTATGGCTGAGTAATATTCCATTGTATATATGTGCCACATCTTCTTTACCCATTCATCCGATGATGGACACTTAGGTTGTTTCCATCTCTGGGCTATTGTAAATAGGGCTGCTATGAACATTTTGGTACATGTCTCTTTTTGAATTATGGTTTTCTCAGGGTATATGCCCAGTAGTGGGATTGCTGGGTCATATGGTAGTTCTATTTGTAGTTTTTTAAGGAAACTCCATACCGTTCTCCATAGTGGCTGTACCAATTCACATTCCCACCAGCAGTGCAAGAGTGTTCCCTTTTTTCCACACCCTCTCCAGCATTTATTGTTTCTAGATATTTTGATGATGGCCATTCTGACTGGTGTGAGATATCTCATTGTAGTTTTGATTTGCATTTCTCTAATGAGTAAAGATGTTGAGCATCCTTTCATGTGTTTGTTGGCTGTCTGTATATCTTCTGTGGAGAAATGTCTATTTAGGTCTTCTGCCCATTTTTGGATTGGGTTGTTTGTTTTTTTGCTATTGAGCTGGATGAGCTGCTTATAAATTTTGGAGATTAATCCTTTGTCAGTTGCTTCATTTGCAAATATTTTCTCCCATTCTGAGGGTTGTCTTTTCGTCTTGTTTATGGCTTCCTTTGCTGTGCAAAAGCTTTGAAGTTTCATTAGGTCCCATGTGTTTATTTTTGTCTTTATTTCCATTTCTCTAGGAGGTGGGTCAAAAAGGATCTTGCTGTGATTTATGTCATAGAGTGTTCTGCCTATGTTTTCCTCTAGGAGTTTGATAGTGTCTGGCCTTACATTTAGGTCTTTAATCCATTTTGAGCTTATTTTTGTGTATGGTGTTAGGGAGTGATCTAATCTCATACTTTTACATGTCCCTGTCCAGTTTTCCCAGCACCACTTATTGAAGAGACTGTCCTTTCTCCACTGTACATTCCTGCCTCCTTTATCAAAGATAAGGTGACCATATGTCCGTGGGTTTATCTCTGGGCTTTCTATCCTGTTCCATTGATCTATCTTTCTGTTTTTGTGCCAGTACCATACTGTCTTGATTACTGTAGCTTTGTAGTATAGTCTGAAGTCAGGGAGCCTGATTCCTCCAGCTCCGTTTTTCGCTCTCAAGATTGCTTTGGCTATTTGGGGTCTTTTGTGTTTCCATACAAATTGTGAAATTTTTTGTTCTAGTTCTGTGAAAAATGCCAGTGGTAGTTTGATAGGTATTGCATTGAATCTGTAGATTGCTTTGGGTAGTAGAGTCATTTTCACAATGTTGATTCTTCCAATCCAAGAACATGGTACATCTCTCCATCTATTTGTATCATCTTTAATTTCTTTCAGCAGTGTCTTATAATTTTCTGCATACAGGTCTTTTGTCTCCTTAGGTAGGTTTATTCCTAGATATTTTATTCTTTTTGTTGCAATGGTAAATGGGAGTGTTTCCTTGATTTCACTTTCAGATTTTTCATCATTAGTATATAGGAATGCCAGAGATTTCTGTGCATTAATTTTGTATCCTGCAACTTTACCAAATTCATTGATTAGCTCTAGCAGTTTTCTGGTAGCATCTTTAGGATTCTCTATGTATAGTATCATGTCATCTGCAAACAGTGACAGCTTTACTTCTTCTTTTCCCATTTGGATTCCTTTTATTTCCTTTTCTTCTCTGATTGCTGTGGCTAAAACTTCCAAAATTAGGTTGAATAAGAGTGGTGAGAGTGGGCAACCTTGTCTTGTTCCTGATCTTAGTGGAAATGGTTTCAGTTTTTCACCATTGAGGACGATGCTGGCTGTGGGTTTGTCATATATGGCCTTTATTATGTTGAGGAAAGTTCCCTCTATGCCTACTTTCTGCAGGGTTTTTATCATAAATGGGTGTTGAATTTTGTCAAAAGCTTTCTCTGCATCTATTGAGATGATCATATGGTTTTTCTCCTTCAGTTTGTTAATATGGTGTATCACATTGATTGATTTGCGTATATTGAAGAATCCTTGCATTCCTGGAATAAACCCCACTTGATCATGGTGTATGATCCTTTTAATGTGCTGTTGGATTCTGTTTGCTAGTATTTTGTTGAGGATTTTTGCATCTATGTTCATCAGTGATATTGGCCTGTAGTTTTCTTTCTTTGTGACATCCTTGTCTGGTTTTGGTATCAAGGTGATGGTGGCCTCGTAGAATGAGTTTGGGAGTGTTCCTCCCTCTGCTATATTTTGGAAGAGTTTGAGAAGGATAGGTGTTAGCTCTTCTCTAAATGCTTGATAGAATTCGCCTGTGAAGCCATCTGGTCCTGGGCTTTTGTTTGTTGGAAGATTTTTTTTTTTTTCTTTTTTTTTTTTTATTTTTTTATTTTTTTTTTATTTTACAAATTTAATCAGTTATACATATACATATGTTCCCATATCCCCTCCCTTTTGCGTCTCCCTCCCACCCTCCCTATCCCACCCCTCCAGGCGGTCACAAAGAACCGAGCTGATCTCCCTGTGCTATGCGGCTGCTTCCCACTAGCTCTCTACCTTACATTTGGTAGTGTATATATGTCCATGCCGCTCTTTCACTTTGTCACAGCTTACCCTTCCCCCTCCCCATATCCTCAAGTCCATGCTCTAGTAGGTCTGTGTCTTTATTCCTGTCTTACCCCTATGTTCTTGATGACATTTTTTTCTTAAATTCCATATATATGTGTTAGCATACAGTATTTGTCTTTCTCTTTCTGACTTACTTCACTCTGTATGACAGACTCTAGGTCCATCCACCTCATTACAAATAGCTCAATTTCATTTCTTTTTATGGCTGAGTAATATTCCATTGTATATATGTGCCACATCTTCTTTATCCATTCATCCGATGATGGACACTTAGGTTGTTTCCATCTCCGGGCTATTGTAAATAGGGCTGCTATGAACATTTTGGTACATGTCTCTTTTTGAATTATGGTTTTCTCAGGGTATATGCCCAGTAGTGGGATTGCTGGGTCATATGGTAGTTCTATTTGTAGTTTTTTAAGGAACCTCCATACCGTTCTCCATAGCGGCTGTACCAATTCACATTCCCACCAGCAGTGCAAGAGTGTTCCCTTTTTTCCACACCCTCTCCAGCATTTATTGTTTGTAGATTTTTTGATGATGGCCATTCTGACTGGTGTGAGATGATATCTCATTGTAGTTTTGATTTGCATTTCTCTAATGAGTAAAGATGTTGAGCATCCTTTCATGTGTTTGTTGGCTGTCTGTATATCTTCTGTGGAGAAATGTCTATTTAGGTCTTCTGCCCATTTTTGGATTGGGTTGTTTGTTTTTTTGCTATTGAGCTGCATGAGCTGCTTATAAATTTTGGAGATTAATCCTTTGTCAGTTGCTTCATTTGCAAATATTTTCTCCCATTCTGAGGGTTGTCTTTTGGTCTTGTTTATGGTTTCCTTTGCTGTGCAAAAGCTTTGAAGTATCATTAGGTCCCATGTGTTTATTTTTGTCTTTATTTCCATTTCTCTAGGAGATGGGTCAAAAAGGATCTTGCTGTGATTTATGTCATAGAGTGTTCTGCCTATGTTTTCCTCTAGGAGTTTGATAGTGTCTGGCCTTACATTTAGGTCTTTAATCCATTTTGAGCTTATTTTTGTGTATGGTGTTAGGGAGTGATCTAATCTCATACTTTTACATGTCCCTGTCCAGTTTTCCCAGCACCACTTATTGAAGAGACTGTCCTTTCTCCACTGTACATTCCTGCCTCCTTTATCAAAGATAAGGTGACCATATGTCCGTGGGTTTATCTCTGGGCTTTCTATCCTGTTCCATTGATCTATCTTTCTGTTTTTGTGCCAGTACCATACTGTCTTGATTACTGTAGCTTTGTAGTATAGTCTGAAGTCAGGGAGCCTGATTCCTCCAGCTCCATTTTTCGTTCTCAAGATTGCTTTGGCTATTCGGGGTCTTTTGTGTTTCCATACAAATTGTGAAATTTTTTGTTCTAGTTCTGTGAAAAATGCCATTGGTAGTTTGATAGGGATTGCATTGAATCTGTAGATTGCTTTGGGTAGTAGAGTCATTTTCACAATGTTGATTCTTCCAATCCAAGAACATGGTACATCTCTCCATCTATTTGTATCATCTTTAATTTCTTTCATCAGTGTCTTATAATTTTCTGCATACAGGTCTTTTGTCTCCTTAGGTAGGTTTATTCCTAGATATTTTATTCTTTTTGTTGCAATGGTAAATGGGAGTGTTTCCTTGATTTCACTTTCAGATTTTTCATCATTAGTATATAGGAATGCCAGAGATTTCTGTGCATTAATTTTGTATCCTGCAACTTTACCAAATTCATTGATTAGCTCTAGTAGTTTTCTGGTAGCATCTTTAGGATTCTCTATGTATAGTATCATGTCATCTGCAAACAGTGACAGCTTTACTTCTTCTTTTCCCATTTGGATTCCTTTTATTTCCTTTTCTTCTCTGATTGCTGTGGCTAAAACTTCCAAAACTAGGTTGAATAAGAGTGGTGAGAGTGGGCAACCTTGTCTTGTTCCTGATCTTAGTGGAAATGGTTTCAGTTTTTCACCATTGAGGACGATGCTGGCTGTGGGTTTGTCATATATGGCCTTTATTATGTTGAGGAAAGTTCCCTCTATGCCTACTTTCTGCAGGGTTTTTATCATAAATGGGTGTTGAATTTTGTCAAAAGCTTTCTCTGCATCTATTGAGATGATCATATGGTTTTTCTCCTTCAACTTGTTAATATGGTGTATCACATTGATTGATTTGCGTATATTGAAGAATCCTTGCATTCCTGGAATAAACCCCACTTGATCATGGTGTATGATCCTCTTAATGTGCTGTTGGATTCTGTTTGCTAGTAGTTTGTTGAGGATTTTTGCATCTATGTTCATCAGTGATATTGGCCTGTAGTTTTCTTTCTTTGTGACATCCTTGTCTGTTTTTGGTATCAAGGTGATGGTGGCCTCGTAGAATGAGTTTGGGAGTGTTCCTCCCTCTGCTATATTTTGGAAGAGTTTGAGAAGGATAGGTGTTAGCTCTTCTCTAAATGCTTGATAGAATTCGCCTGTGAAGCCATCTGGTCCTGGGCTTTTGTTTGTTGGAAGATTTTTAATCACAGTTTCTATTTCAGTGCTTGTGATTGGTCTGTTCATATTTTCTATTTCTTCCTGATTCAGTCTTGGCAGGTTGTGCATTTCTAAGAATTTGTCCATTTCTTCCAGGTTGTCCATTTTATTGGCATAGAGTTGCTTATAGTAATCTCTCATGATCTTTTGTATTTCTGCAGTGTCAGTTGTTACTTCTCCTTTTTCATTTCTAATTCTATTGATTTGAGTCTTCTCCCTTTTTTTCTTGATGAGTCTGGCTAATGGTTTATCAATTTTGTTTATCTTCTCAAAGAACCAGCTTTTAGTTTTATTGATCTTTGCTATCGTTTCCTTCATTTCTTTTTCATTTATTTCTGATCTGATTTTTATGATTTCTTTCCTTCTGCTAACTTTGGGATGTTTTTGTTCTTCTTTCTCTAATTGCTTTAGGTGCAAGGTTAGGTTGTTTATTCGAGATGTTTCCTGTTTCTTAAGGTGGGATTGTATTGCCATAAACTTCCCTCGTAGAACTGCTTTTGCTGCATCCCATAGGTTTTGGGTCATCGTGTCTCCATTGTCATTTGTTTCTAGGTATTTTTTAATTTCCTCTTTGATTTCTTCAGTGATCACTTCGTTATTAAGTAGTGTATTGTTTAGCCTCCATGTGTTTGTATGTTTTACAGCTCTTTTCCTGTAATTGATATCTAGTCTCATAGCATTGTGGTCCGAAAAGATACTTGATACAATTTCAATTTTCTTAAATTTACCAAGGCTTGATTTGTGACCCAAGATATGATCTATCCTGGAGAATGTTCCATGAGCACTTGAGAAAAATGTGTATTCTGTTGTTTTTGGATGGAATGTCCTATAAATATCAATTAAGTCCATCTTGTTTAATGTATCATTTAAAGTTTGTGTTTCCTTATTTATTTTCATTTTTGATGACCTGTCCATTGGTGAAAGTGGGGTGTTAAAGTCCCCTACTATGATTGTGTTACTGTCGATTTCTCCTTTTATGGCTGTTAATATTTCCCTTATGTATTGAGGTGCTCCTATGTTTGGTGCATAAATATTTACAATTGTTATATCTTCTTCTTGGATTGATCCCTTGATCATTATGTAGTATCCTTCTTTGTCTCTTCTAGTAGTCTTTATTTTAAAGTCTATTTTGTCTGATATGAGAATTGCTACTCCAGTTTTCTTTTGGTTTCCATTTGCATGGAATATCTTTTTCCATCCCCTTACTTTCAGTCTGTATGTGTCTCTAGGTCTGAAGTGGGTCTCTTGTAGACAGCATATATATGGGTCTTGTTTTTGTATCCATTCAGCCAGTCTGTGTCTTTTGGTGGGAGCATTTAGTCCATTTACATTTAAGGTAATTATTGATATGTATGTTCCTATTCCCATTTTCTTAATTGTTTTGGGTTCGTTATTGTAGTTCTTTTCCTTCTGTTGTGTTTCTTGCCTAGAGAAGTTCCTTTAGCATTTGTTGTAAAGCTGGTTTGGTGGTGCTGAACTCTCTCAGCTTTTGCTTGTCTGTAAAGGTTTTAATTTCTCCATCAAATCTGAATGAGATCCTTGCTGGGTAGAGTAATCTTGGTTGCAGGTTTTTCTCCTTCATCACTTTAAGTATGTCCTGCCACTCCCTTCTGGCTTGTAGAGTTTCTGCTGAGAGATCAGCTGTTATCCTTATGGGGATTCCCTTGTGTGTAATTTTTTGTTTTTGCCTTGCTGCTTTTAATATGATTTCTTTGTGTTTAATTTTTGACAGTTTGATTAATATGTGTCTTGGTGTATTTCTCCTTGGATTTATTCTGTATGGGACTCTCTGTGCCTCCTGGACTTGATTAACTATTTCCTTTCCCATATTAGGGAAGTTTTCAACTATAATCTCTTCAAATATTTTCTCAGTCCCTTTCTTTTTCTCTTCTTCTTCTGGAACCCCTATAATTCGAATGTTGGTGCGTTTAATGTTGTCCCAGAGGTCTCTGAGACTGTCCTCTGTTCTTTTCATTCTTTTTTCTTTATTTTGCTCTGCAGCAGTTATTTCCACTATTTTATCTTCCACCTCACTTATCCGTTCTTCTGCCTCAGTTATTCTGCTATTGATCCCATCTAGAGTATTTTTGATTTCATTTATTGTGTTTTTAATCGATGCTTGATTCGTCTTTAGTTCTTCTAGGTCCTTGTTAACTGTTTCTTGCATTTTGTCTATTCTATTTCCAAGATTTTGGATCATCTTTACCATCATTATTCTGAATTCTTTTTCAGATAGACTGCCTATTACCTCTTCATTTGTTAGGTCTGGTGGGTTTTTATCTTGCTCCTTCTCCTGCTGTGTGTTTTTCTGTCTTCTCATTTTGCTTATGTTACTCTGTTTGGGGTCTCCTTTTTGCAGGCTGCAGGTTCGTAGTTCCCGTTGTTTTTGGTGTCTGTCCCCAGTGGCTAAGGTTGGTTTAGTGGGTTGTGTAGGCTTCTTGGTGGAGGGGACTACTGCCTGTGTTCTGGTGGATGAGGCTGGATCTTGTCTTTCTGGTGGGCAGGTCCACGTCTGCACACCCAGACCACTGGTTGATTATAAAAGGATGTAAGTCAGGAGAAGGCAGATGGAAGAGATGCAGAGGGCAGGTATGGGGAAAGGGTGTGGACCTTCCGGGCCCGCTGCAGGAGCCACTCTTCTAGCACCTCCATGTGTTCACCAACCTGGAAGGCTTTTGAGTTTTAAAAGCTTAGGTCCTGTGGGAAAAAAAGAGCACACACACACAGAGATAATAAAATAGATTTGGGACAAGGTAAAATGTGCAAAAGCAAAGCTCACCAGCTTACCCACCCCTCAAACAAAAAAAAGGAACTTGAGGGCAGGGAGGAGCATGGGGATGGTTGCCTAAGAGAGGAAACCATGAAATCTCAGACTCAACTTCTTGGGACAGGATTGATAAATAACAACAACAGGATAGATTTGGAGGAGTGAAGTGAGGAAGGGGTTAGATCTCCTTTGGTAAAAATCCTAGGTGGTCAGTAAGAGCCTGGGATGGAAAGGGAAGCAGATTGTGTCTAGACAGCTGGCCCTGATCAACCTCACAAAGACCCTGCCTTCAACCCCATTATGGTAGGGTCTGTAGAATGCCTCCTGAAGACCCAGGATGGCATGACAATCGTGAAGGGATTCACATAGACCCCCAGGCTGCCCACTGCTGATGTGGCCCAGAGCCCAGGTTTCCAGCCAGCCTGAGGTGGGGGAGAGAGAGCCCCCTCTGGGATCCTACAGACAGACTGTAGGATTGTGCAACAGTGGTCTGTAGGACCAAAGATGAGAACCAGGATGAAGGATGGCTCAACAGATGCCAACATGACAGAGGACTCCATATCCCTGATCCCACACCACTCAAGCCACGGCACAATGAAAGCCCCAGGGCTGACATCCAGTCCTGGGCAAGCATGTGGAAACCCTGAATTAATTAAAATCATATTCGTACTCCATTGTGGCATAGAGTCTCATAATAGAAATTAACTAGAGTTACAGGAAATAAAAAGAGCTGAATTTCTTACACACCTGAGTTTGTGAACTTGGATTAGTACCTGCTGCGCCTTGACTGAATGAGAATCAACTTTTGAAAACATACCTATTTTCAGGGTTCTTTTGGGGTATGTTGTACTATTTGCCACATCAGGCACAAAGGGTACGCCTGCTTCTTCCAAGGGTCAGATTGATAATAGGCTGTATTGACTGAACTGGAGATTATGACAGTGGGAGTCCCTAAATGCTTCAGGGACTTTTAAGGGATAACCCTTTGGAAGCATAAAAGGGTATTATTAACATTTTCATGTCATGTCTAATATCTGGGAAACATTCTCCTGCCAGTACAATGTCTGTGAGGCACCAACACACTTGAAGAAACCTGTATTTTTCCCTCTCTCTTTTTTGAGAAGACTGTTATTTTTACAAATACTCACTGCCCTTTCTGTGATACACTATTCTATTTCCCTACCCCGTTGGCATCAGGTTTGACCATATGACTTGCTCTGACAAAGAAATATGAGAGAAGTGATGTGTGTCACTTACAAGAGGATATTTCCTATGTTCACTTCTTTTTTGGCCAACAATGTTCTAGATTTTAGGATACTGATGGCAAAAATGATTGCAACTCTTCATCTCTGCCTTGATAATGTGATTTTGTAGCAACTTCCATCAAAGGCGGAGTTCTTCTTTCCTAGAATCTGGGCTGGTCCATGACACGATTTGGCCAATAGAATGTGGTAGAAGCAATGATGTGCTATTTCATATTCTAATTTGCAGGAGGGCTTCACTCACTGTCTTGGTACCCGGATACTGTCATGTGAACAAGCTTGGCTTAGCTTGTTGAAGAATGAGGATGAAGAATGAGGGGCCCACAGATGAGATGTCCCAGCTGAGACCATCCTAGACCAGTCTATTGCAAGTCAACCACCAAGTATGTAAGGGAGCCAAGCTGAGACCAACTGAGCCTAACCCAGATCAGCAGAACTGTCCAGCAGGCATGTAGACTCAGCAAAAAGCATAAATGTTTATTCCTGAATACTGCTGAAGTTTTGTGGTGGTTTGAAATTGCCACATTAATGTGTTCAGAGATAAATAGTGCACAGATTAGTCAGCCTGCACCTCAAGGTGGAGAGGATGTGGAACAAAGCTACAGGTAGCATACAAATGGCACAAAGTATGAACAAGAAACTAATCTTTTTTGATTGTAAGACACTGAGATACAGGGTCTATTTGTTATCCAGAATAACCTAGCCCATGCTGACTGATATATCAATCAACATTCCTAACCATTCTTCCTCTACTTCTGATTTATTTTTTCCTCCTGGTTGATTTCTACGTTTTCCATTCCGCAGAAACTGGGTTTGCACAAATTCCTTATGATAGTGGTATCTAGCTGCTTCCTATGTTGTTATTCATTCAAAAATTTTCCTGACTTTAGACCTTAAAATCCATCTTTCTCTTAAATTCCAGGATCCCTGGGCCATAAGACTGGGTTTTCGCAAATTGGAAATTTGTGCACTTTATTTAGCGATAAGAGTTTGCAAGACCAAGGCCAAGGTCATACTTTTGGGGGCCGTCTGCACACTACCTTTAGAATTCACTCCAGTAGACAGTTGCTAGTATCATTCCCATTTCAGAGATGCTGAAGCTAAGCACTTGCCTGAGGCCTTAGAGCTAACTTGAATTGGAATCTTCATTTGAACCCAAAGGTCTTAATACACTGAGCATCCCCATGCATTAAAAAATAGCCAATATTTACCAAGCTAAGTCCTTTAATAATGACAATGGGTGGTATTCTTGAAACAAGGTGCCAGACCCTCTTCTAAGTGCTTACATACCCCCTACTTCACTATTCACCACTGAACAGATGAAGAAACAGAGACACTGTGCTTCAGGGTATGTTGTTCCAAGGTAATCCAACGCGCAGATGGGGAGGCAGCCCGGCTCCACACCTGCAGTCCTAGTCACCACGTCATGCCAGCTCTTACACGCTCCCTCATTGGATCCAGTGCTTCCCAAACTTGAGTCTGCCTGGGAGGCATGTGGGGTGGGGGTGGGGCTTGTTATACAGATTTGAGGACATCCTCCCTAGAGCCTGGGATTCAGCAGGTGTGGGACAGAATCAAGAATCTGAATTTCGAGCAAGCGTCCAGGTTTTGTGGATGCTGCCCGTCCAGTAACCACACTTTGAGGGGAGGTCATTTTATCCTTGAAGCATCCCTTTGAGGAAGATGCTATTACTCCCCTGTGCTCCAGGGCGGCTTAAAGGTTACATTATCTGCAATGCATGGTACACGGCAGGTGTCAATCAATGAATCTTGAATAAAGCAGTGAAACGACTTGCACAGGATCACGTAGCTTAATGGCACCATAAGAATTAACTTTACACTGTCATTCCAGAGACAAAGCTTGTAGGGACTCTCCAGGTTGCTTTTCAAGGATGTACCTCACATATTAGACCAGCAGGCTATCCAAGGAGCCAACGCAGGCATTCTCCATCTCCCAGAAGACCTAGAATAGCTTCCTGCATATAAAGAGCACCCAGGAATCATTTGTTAAATGGAACTGAAGTTAGAACATGGCATTCTCCCCACTCTTCTTGCTGGAGTAACGATTCAGTAATTATGTTAGATTAGGAAATACTTACTTGTTTTCTTCGAGTGCCTGGTCCCTTCTTTCATTTATCACAATTTAGTTTGTTTGCCACAGTGTGCTTCTGTGTATACTATAACCGACAGCATTTTTTTTTTTAATTAGACTAACCCTGGAGACCAGAGAAAAATTTCCTCAGAGCAAGTGAAAGCATTTAATAATGCTTCATTCTGACCACGCTCATGCATGAAAATTCATTAGATATTTTTTGAAAATGGAAAGAAATCAAGGCATTGAGGTAGGAAATGGAGCCCCACCATCACAGGAGCTTGGAGTTCATACAACTCAGAAAGTTTTAGGGTCTTTGCATCACTTGGAAATTGAGCTGAGCCTCTGGTGTTCTAAATAATGTGTTCACGGAAAAGAGAGTTTTGCACATTCTGTACCCCAAATGGATGCCACCGTCTTCCCTGTCTTTCTACACCTGGCCTAACTTTCCTTCCTGATGTTCCTCTTCTTATCCCTGGCACCATCATTCTCCCAGGGCAAAGGGCTGTGGAATTGGTGCCACCCTCAATTCCCTTCCATCTCACTCACCTTCACATCCCATCAACTGCCCCATCCTTAAGCTGCACACATCTCCATAGCTGGCACTGTCAGTGAGCTCCCAGACCCAGGGAGTCCCTCTCACCAGCTCTCCACGTCCATCTACCAGCCTGTGTCGCTTTGCTTCCAATGGTTCGTACCTGAGGTCTGCTTCAGAGAGCTGCCCTGAGACTACTGGAACTCTTTACTCCAGATGCCTGGGAGTACATATCACCCTGGGGTGGCCCACAGCCAAAGAGTGACCAGGGCAGAAGGGTGAAAGCCCGGTTCCTTACCTTCAAACAAAACAAACTCTGCAGGGACATTTATGCTCCAGAGCTCCCTGTAGGACGAGGCTGAGGCTGGGGCTTGCCCTGAAAGCTCACTCTTGCTTGTGTCTTCACCTTCCCTGTCCTGCTTCCCTCACCCCCTCACTGGTTTCTACTGAGAGCAACGCCTTGGTAAATTGGACGCTCGCTTCAGGGTCTGCTTCTGGAGAACCTGACCCAGGACAGTCTTACTTGAGTGTCCACCTTTCCACTCTCAGCGCTACCACCTTAGTTCATGATCTATTGTGTAAGCACTTGGATCACCATCTCAGCTCATGACTCTTCCCATGTATCTACTGTTCCACATCCTCCTAACGTATGCCCCTGAGCACATCATTTCTCTGATCAAAATCCAGCAATCGTTCCTCATTTGCTGTGGAATTAAACACAAACCCCTGCAGGTAAATCCCTGATACTGTATGAAACTCGACCCTGACAACCCCCAACCCCACTTTCCCAGTCCCCTCCTTTGCTCAAAGCTGTTTGGTCCATCTGAAATGCCTTCTCACTTTATCCAAGTAACAAAATTCTGCCTGTCAATCAAATTCATCTCAAGTGCCTTTTCTATTATGAATACTTTATTGACCCTCCTTTTTATTAGTTTCCTGTTGTTGTCATAACAAATTACCACAAACTTAATGGCTTAAAACAACACACACTGATTATCTCACAGTTCTGTAGGTAAGAAATCTAGGCAGGCTCGCCTTGGTCCTCTGCTAAACATACAAAAGGACGAAGTCAAGGTGTTGACCAGCTGGGCTCTTACTTTGAGGTTCTTGGGGGGAAAATCTACTGTAAAACTCCTTGGGTTGTTAGCAGAATTCAGTTCCTTGTGGTTGGAGTACTGAGATCCCTGGACTTTCTGTTGTCAAAGCCAGACTTTGTCAAGCTTAGATTCTTTGATTTCCATGTCTGTCGCACCCCCTCTGCCTCCGACTGAGAAAGTTCTCTGCTCCTAATGGATCATGTGGTTAGATTGAGTCCACTCAGATAATCCAGGATAATCTCCCCATCTCAAGGTCCATAACCTTAATCACATCTGCATAGTCCCTTTTGCCAGGTAAGAAAACATATTCATAGGTTCCATGGTTTACAGTGTAAACATCTTTGCGGGGGCTATTCTGCTAGCCACACCCCACCCCGATAAAAATAGTCTCTTCCCACTCTGAAATGCTATAGCCCTTCCTATCACCCTTATGGTAATTTTTCTCAAATATAAAGTAGGAATAGCTAACTTACTTCAATTGTGCTTACCAGGCACTCTTCTAAGCACTTTACATATATTGACACACTTATTCTTTGTAACAATGCTTTGAGTGTTATTACTATCTCCATTTTACAGATGAGGAAACAGAGACACAGGGAGACTCATAAGCTGACAAATGGTAGAGCCAGGCATGGCAAAGTTGATGCTATGTGGGCGCTAAACCAATTTTTCTTCCAATGACGCAGGAAGGCTTCACTTCCAACTGCCCCTGAATCAAGGCAGGGCCATGTGACTGATTCTGGCCACTGGAATGTGGGCAAAAGTGGTGAAGGCCACTTTTCTGGTCTGGCCCCGCCAATATGTGGCATGGTTTTCTATGCTCTCTCTCTCTCTGGCTGGAAGAAAATGACCCCAAGATGGAGAGCCACCCCATGAAGAGCCTAGGCCTCTGAATCACCTCTTGCAGGAGGCGGGGGGAGGCAGGAGTTCCTCCTGACTCACCCTGGGCAGTGGCATGTGAGTTAAATCACATTTTATTATGTCACTGGGATTTCAGGGATCTTTGTTATAGCCACTAATACCACTTAACTTTGATGAATACACCAAAGTTCAAGCCTAGGAAATCTGGCTCTAGAGTCTGGGCCCTTCAGTGCAATGTCATTCCTTCCCCCTCCTTTTCTGAATAATAATACCTCTGGGATTACTGAATGACTCCAAGATTCATGGAGATAATATAAGTGTGGTATTATATGTTCACAGCATACTTTATATTGTGGTGACTCAGATACTTCTATTCTGAGTCTGGGAGGCTGGGGTCTGGTATCACTCCCTTTCCACTTCTTCCCATACTTATGTACTGCTTAATATACAGGTAACAAACAATTGCTGAATTAAATGTAGAAGATGGAATTTTCTAAACAAATTAGTTATATCAAATATATTTTAGAGAAAATATTCAGTGTACTTGAAAAGATTAATCACTTAAAAACATTCAGAAAGCATCCTATTGACACAGAATGTACACAAGCTAACGGGCTCTTACCTATTTGTTTACACCTGACAGGTGGTACCTCCTTGTAACAAGTTTATCAGGAAGAAACTTAGGTTACATTGGAAATATCAAAATACAGTAAAGACCTGTGAAAGAGTGATTTACTTAATGATAGATGTGGTTATTTTACAAGTTCAGTGTCCCCTCCAAGCAGTGAAATGAAAAAGGTCTTCTTTCTCTAACACTCAAGGTCATAATGTAGAGGGAACCCTTTTATCTCCACCATAAGAGCCTTAAAATGGAACAATTATACACATTTCACTTTGGATTTCTCACCAGTTTACACATAATCTGGTGAGATTTGTTTGCGGGAAAAGCAGCAGAGAAGACTAGCATGACTGAACTAAACAATGCCACTCTAATTCCCCTGGCGTGAAACTACAGATACTCAGGAGGACCAAGAAATGGACATAAAACCAAAGAAACAAAAATACAAACTGTTCACTTACCACAATACCAAATGTCAGAAGTCTGGCCTAAATATATCCTGGACTGGCCCAAAGTAATATGTTTCTAAAATGATTCTAAACGATTCTAAAGCCTCTAAAATTCATAAATCCCATCTTTTTTTTTCCATCTACCTGGCTTATATCCATTTGCTCTTGTCCTAGAATGTAAAGTCCTTTTACATTTACATTTATGAAGTAGGCATTTGCAAATATCTTCATACCTATGAATATATTTATATATTACATTTTATACTTATAAATGTATATGTGATCCTTCAAATCTGTGAATATATTTCTCTTTTAAATGCTTATATTTATAAGTGTATATGTTATAATTTGGGTTTGCAAATTATAAATATTTGCATAAATGTCTATAATGATGATGATGAATGCTCTACCTCCAGAGCCCCCACTTCCCTGGAGTTCCAGACCCAGATTTTATTGTGCAGTAGACCTCTCCCGAAGTATTCTATAGCATATAAGACTCTCATAGTCCCAAATCAATTTCATCATTTTATCTCCAAAATGCACTCTTCTAAGGATAGTCCTGATCTGGTTGATAGTGTTGCCATCACCCAGTAGCCTGATTTTAACAAGAAGTCTAGGAGTTTTTCTCCATTCCTCCCTTTTCCCTTTCTCCCATGCTCAAATGGTTGCCACAGCCTATAGAACTGACCTCAGAAATGTTTCCTTAAACTTATCATTCATCCCTCTGAAAACTGCTTATTGAGTGTGTACTAGGTCCCTGCCCTTGTGTTTATGTGCGGGTTACACTGTAATGAGAGAAGCCAGAAAATAAACTAGAGAAAAAGGAAGGAAGGAAGGAAGGAAGGGAGGGAGGGAGGGAGGGGGAACGAAGGAGGGAGGAAGGAAAGTAGATAAAATGTATTCAGATAAACGCTGCAAAGAAAATTAAACAGCAAGGTGAGGAACATGAGGAGACAAGGTAAGCTCTACATCAGAAAGGAAAGAGAAGAGAGGTCCCTCTGAAGAGATGACCTCTGAACCCAGACTGGAAGGACGATAAAAGGCAGCCGAGGGGCAGCCAGTAGGAGAATGTTCTCTGCACAGGATACAGCCAGTGCAAAGCCCAGAGGAGGATGTGGCTCGGTGAATTCAGGGAGGAGGAAAACCGGTGCTGATGGAGGACGATGACTAAGGGGGGTGAGAGGTGTCGGATGACACCAGAGAGAAGGGAGGAACCGGCACATGGAAAGCCTTCAATTCTCTCTCTTACCAGGGGAATCTATTAAAGAGTTTTAAGCATGGAACAACATGGTCTGGATTATGGTTTTTCAAGAATGCCCCTGGCTGCTCTCTGAATAAGGCAACCACTAATCTATACGCTATTTCTGTGGATTTGCCTTATCTGGGAAATAAGAGTGAGAAGGGGAGAAAGTTGGAGGCTATCGTCATCATCAAGGCAGGAAAGGCATCAGCTTAGACTAGAATTTCTGTAGCAGATGTAGTGAAGCACTGCCAGGTTCAGAACATTCCCGCGTGGAGAACTGAGTGTACTTGCTAATGGAATTGCTGTCTGTGCGTGTGCAGGGGTGGGGCTGAGGGTGTAGAGAGAGAAAAAGGAGAATCAAAGGGGACTCTTTTATCTTGGGCTGAGCAAATGTTCTCTTTCCCATGGCCCCTGCTTTAGTTAAGGTTCCCTATAACTCTAGCCTGGAAGAAACTGCAGTCCTGTCCTGATTTTCATTTTTTCCTGTCTCCCATTCTCCCCACCCAATCCTCTGCAAAATTATCCTCTATATTATCCTGTAAATCTCAGAATCATTTCCCTGAAGAATTGGATCGGTCATGCTCCGGTGAGGAGACAAGAAGGCACACTAAGTATTGTCCGAGAGGATTTAATAAAGGGAACTTTTTACTCAGAGCACAGAGGAAAAACAGAGATAAAACCAGTTATGAGCAATGTCAAGGTCATTGTCAATTCTAGGGTTGAGGCAATCTAGATCATGAATATGAGAAAGATGCAGTTACTACCCCGAAGGCTGGGATAAACAGAGGGAAAAGTAGGGATCCCAGAACATAAGAGCTTAGAGAGGCTCCTAAATGTCCTAGATTCCAGACTTATTATTCCCTGAACCCATTGTGTTTTTTGGAAACTAGTCACCTTTGCACAGGTCATTTACGCTGGAATTTCACTCCCTCTGCACAGGAAATCGTTCTGGAAAGCCACTCTCAAGTTCTCCAAGCACAGTAAATCACACCCTCTTCTTTGACAGCCTTGTGCTTCCAAAGCTCTATGTCAATGTGTATCATATTGCATTGCCATGTACCTATTTACAGAGCTGGCTCACCCACAGGACTACGAATTTCTTGCAGATAAGAATTATGTTCTGAAGACTTCTCAGCACACCTCTAAAGATGTTGGTGGAATTGATAGTAGCCACAGATAAGCCAGGAGATCCGCACTGGTATTTAGACGATTTTTTGAAGTTCAAATTGGAGTGAAAGATTCAATACTACCCACCTTGTCCATAGAATGTGGTCATTTTACATGTATGACATCTATTATCAATTTGTTTTTGTGCCATAAAAAAGCCACTTTGTGGTCAGCTCAGCACTCTGTGTGTCCACAGTTTCAGCTGAGCTCAGGTGGCTGGTTCTTCTTGTCTCACTAGGCTCGCCCCCACCTCTCTGATCAGCTGTGGGTGGGTGAGGAGCTGCTAGTCTAGGGTAACTTGTCTGTGTTCCATATGGCACTCACCTCCAGCAGGCTAGCTTGGGCACAGATACTGGGCAGGGCTCAAGACCACTGGAGGCCTATGCTTACAGTGGTTCACCATCACTTCTGCTGCAATCTATCGGCCAAAGCAAATCACAAAGGCAGACAAAACTCAAGAAGTGGGGAAATGACCCCATCTTTTGCTGAGAGGAGATTCAGTCCTGATGACGGGGTGCCAGTTCTAAGTCTTAGCCTCAAAAGGGCTTGCACACTCCTGCTCACCTTCTTTCTTGAGATCTTACCACAAGAGAAAGCCTGTGTTAACCTGCAGGAGAGGTTAACCACATGGAAGAGAGCCCAGTGGTCCCTGCTGAGACCATCCTAGACTAGCCTACACTCTGCCAACTCTCACACATGACAGAGAGTGCAGCAAAGGCCAGCAGGGTTGCTGCCCAACCCACAGCGAACCACAGATACACGAGTGAGCTGAGTCAAGACCACAAGTGCAATCATAAACTCTTATTTTCAGTTTGGGGGTGGTTTGTTATGTGGTGGTAGCTAACTGATAGAGAACTTATCACCAACCTGCCAGAACGCTAATATCGATGTTGTTCCAAAGTAATCTTTCAGTTGCTGTTGTTTTTCCTGTATTGTCAACAGTATTTCCTGGAGTCTCTCACTGACACACACAGTCCTCTCTTTCTTTCTCGTTCTTCCAATGTCCAGTGGCAAGTTTTTGCCTTCATGCTTTTTGAAAGGGGAATATATATAGCCCGCAGCTAGGGTCAGCTATGTTACCTATTTTTCAGCAGAATCAATGGGCAGGGCGCAGCCTCTGCAAACAGACAGATCCAGGATTAATCCTGGTTCTGACACCGGCTGGTAGTATATCTTTGGACACGTTTCTTTACCTGTAACGTGAAAATGATGCAAACCTAGGACCCCCACATAAAGCTATCCAGGCTGTGTACTATACAAATCCAAATGTCACCAACTGCTGCTCTCAGCACATGATCTTCATGGCTAGATATGGCAGGCCTATGTTTGGGGGGTAAATAAGAGATGCCTTGTACATAGCAGGCATTTACAAATTTAGCTCTCCTTCCTTCCGTCTCCCAACTTCCAGACATACTATTAAAACCTGGGACAACCAGCACTCCATGCTCTAACCCAGGGGGTTGGCAAACTATGGCCCCTGGGCCAAGTCTGGCCCATTTTGTGTTTTATAAATAAAATGTTATTCAAACACAGCCATACCCATGTCTATGGCTGCTTCTGCTGTACAGTGACAGAGACGGCCCAACAAAGCCTAAAATACTTAACGATCTGGCTGGCCCTTTAGAGAAAAAGCTTGCTGACCCCAGCCATAACCTCCTGTACCTCATATTTTTATTGCACATAAAAAGCACCTGGAAATCTTATTTAAAACACAGATTCTTGGGTCCCGCCTGCCAGAGATTCTGAATCAGTACATCTGGGTGAGGCCTGAGAAGCTGTATTTCTAACAAGCACCAAGTGATGCTGATGCTGCCAGCTTGGGGACCACGCTTTAAGTCGCGCTGCACTAACCATCTGAGATAATTAATTGTATTAAAATCCCTATTTTTTAAATGGCGAGGTATTAGCACATTGAAAACCCATACAAACTGAAGCCACTTTGTGAAAAAGCTCAGAAAGCCATAGGAATTGAGCAATTAACAACTATAAGACATTTTAAGTACAAGGTTCCTTATAGATAATTCATGTTTATTCACAGAAGGAAAAAGTTAATGTAGGCCAGAGACAGTAACCATCAGCCAAAGTCGGAAATCAAAACACAAAGACAAAATAAAGAATGTAAAGTAGGCTTTAATTATTAGCCTGTGCACAGAATGAAAAATCCATCTCAAGGTTTTCTTAAATTAGAAGGTTTGGCTCCTCCTAACTGTGCCATCTGTCCAATACTCTCTAAAATACCTAATAATGGTGCATTAAGTGATAACCACATACTTCATGGCTTGAAATAATTTATATTTTTCCCCACTAATAACAGATTGCAGATGCTTGCCTGGCAGTCCTCAAGATTCCAGACTGATTGCTAATGAAGCAGCTTACTTAAGATGTACCAGGTCAGATCTGTTGTGATCCAATGAATGATATTTGGAAACCATCCTATAATGAGTCTTTATAAATTATTATAATTAAGCTGGTTGTTATTAGCCTGCCCTTCCTTGATCCCTAATTTAATTTCCTTTAATGATGTCTTTATTCTATCCATCTTTCTACTTCAGTGCTTAAAATAAAAAAGAGCAAATCACTTCCCTTTAAAATTGCATAATGTACCTTCGTTTTATTTCAATCATTTAGATCATACCCCTTTTATTAGTAGGAAAATGACCTGAATACTATTTTGAGTCGATTTTAATATGCAAAAAGCCTCAAAAAGCACAAGGCTCTTAAAAGGCTATGGGAGAGTATACAGTTACTTCCATGTCCAGCCCAAAGGTATAAAGTTAAAAGTAAATGCTAGTTTCTGTGATGTCAGACCTTAGAGGAGCGACCTGAAACCAAAATCCTTCAAACTCCATGTGCAGATTCAAAGATTTTTGAAGTCTTACAACTAAACATGCACCCACACAGTCTAATGGAATTGTCCTTAGATCTCATAATGTGTTCCTGAAATAAATTCCCATGCCAACTGGAGTATTAAAATAAAGTGCTTTGGATGGAGAAAAACCTGGTTTACATCCTGGTTCTTTTTTATTTTATTATTTTATTTTATTTTATTTTATTTCATTTCATTTAATATTTACTTATTTATTTATTTGGCTGCACCGGCTCTTAGTTGCAGCATGCGGGCTCTAGCTCCCTGACAAGGGATTGAACCCAGGCCGCCTGCATTGGGAGCACAGAGTCTTAACCACTGGACCTCCAAAGAAGTCCCTATATCCTGGTTCTACCTCCTCCTTTCTTCCCTCCCTTCCCCCCTCCTTCCTTCTCTTCCCTCTTCCTTTTGCTGCAATTCCTTGAGTAGCTTTCCTAATGTGTTAGCTCTTTCACTTTTAAAGCAGATTAAAAATTCCTACCTCATAAATTTTACAAGTTCTATTGGGATCAAGATTTGACTGAAACAATTGTCTGAAATTTTATTCTTTCCTTTCTGCTTTTCTAGATTTCCCGAATTTTCTACAGTGGACCTCCATTTCTAGAATAAACTTGAGAGGCAATACATAGCTTAGTATTTAGGAGTATGGACCTCCTCAGGGTGCCTGGGTTCACACTTTGCTCC
This sequence comes from Mesoplodon densirostris, assembly GCF_025265405.1. Lineage (NCBI taxonomy): Eukaryota > Metazoa > Chordata > Mammalia > Artiodactyla > Ziphiidae > Mesoplodon > Mesoplodon densirostris. The sequence continues at coordinate 78,386,924 of NC_082676.1, forward strand.
ATTGCTTATTAGTTGTGTGACATTAGGCAACTAAGTAACCCATTCATGCCTTAATTTGTCATTCTGTAAAATGGGAATATAAGACGCATCCTACCTCACTGGATGTTCTGAGATTCAAATGAATTAAACTTAGCGAAAAGCTCATGGAAAATATTCAATAAGTGTTAATCATCATCATAATCATTTTGGTTACTTTAGGTGATTATAGAACAGGGTGCTATTCATTTAACCCTCTTTTCTTACTGATTCTGCCTCCTGGACATTCCCATTTATCTTCTTTTCATAATGCAAACAGAGTTTGGTTTGATGGATGATCCAGCTTTATGGGATCACCGCCCAAATAAATACATATCTTTGAATGCTTGTCTCAGGGTCTGCTTCTGGGAGAACTCAGACTGAGACATGGATTTAATGCTGAGAATGCTAAACTGAAGGAAACACGGATAAACCTAAAATTCATAGCAGACTACCTGGGAAATAGGAGAGAGTTCAGTGGAATGAAACAAACATTACCTAACTCTGAAAAGCAGGACTTGAAGGCAAGAATGAGCTGTTCAATAAGTCCCTGTGTGCAGGAAAAGATGGGGTGGGGTCGATTTTGATGTTACTAGTGGTTCTGGGATGTAAACTAGCCACCAGAGATCACAGCGAGTGGAAATATCATCAGGACTCTTCTTGGAGCACACTTGGTACTATTGTCCAGCTTTAAAAAAGCAGGGGATGTGAATAGGAAATTCACACAAGTCGACTGAGATGAGTTCATCTGTAGAAGTCATGAGAAACACATAAATTTATCATACATTTAAATACCACTACCAACAAATGTCTGATTATCTTTCTGGCAGTGTTGAAATTTACAGAACCAGACTGACCCTCGTAGTGAAAATAATTTACAATGCTAACTAAAATATAAATAACATATTTTTAAATGCAAGCACGAGTGGGTGAGGATGTCTGGAATTCTCAGAGGCCAAACACTGATTGGGGGCAGGCATCTATACAGTCCAGTGGAGAGTCAAGGTCAGCTTCAGGCTGAGGCCATTTGCAAGTCCAAGGGAACTTGAGATCTGGTGGCTTTCACAGCCTGATTTGGGTGTAGGGTTGGCTGGGATCAGGAGACAAGGCCAGAGCCCACCCACATAGAATGGGGTCCTCAGAGCAAAGATAAACGAAGAAATAAATTGTCCCCACTGCCTACCCTTTCCAAACCCTCCCATGCTTCACACCACACGGATCAGCAAGGCAAGTGGATTACCTCAGACCTTGGCATTGAGCGGAAAGGATAAAACATCCCCTGAGAGTCTACAGTCACAAGATAGTCCTCTCTCAGGTTTGCAATCCAGTTCATATTACCTGTATGGTCTGAAAAACCTCAAGCTGTGAATTTAGCTTCAAGTTCTATTTTTAGGGTAAGATCAGCTGCTTTAATAAATAAACCCTGTAATATCAGTGGCTTAACACAACCCATGTTTATGTCTTGCTTATACCACATCCAGTTGCCAGAGAACAGGAGCTGGAGGTGAGGTGCTCTCTAACAGAAGCCCCTCTGTGTTCATCACAGGGCTCAGAAGGGCTCCCTGAGCATGCGCATCCACCTGTCGCAGGAAGAGGGAGAGGATGCTGTGTGGGGACATTCAGGGGTGATGTGGCAGAACAGGAAAAATGGCCCCAATGAGTCATGTCTCCCTGTGCCCAGATTATTGTGACTGTGAAGCTCTTCCCATAAAAGGTGGGAATCTACTTCCCCACCCCTTGAAGCTGAGTTGGACTTGAGACATGTGTCGGCCAATAGAATGAGGGGGACGCAACTTCCTGGGGCTTCTGAGCTCAAGCCGTAAGGGGGCTGGCAGCATCCATATTTTCCCTCTTGGAGCCCAACCGCCATGTTGAAAGGATGTCCGGGTCCCACTGGAGAGAAAGGCCACATAGAGGCTGTGAGGGTTGGGACATCACATGGAGAGACAGGCCACAAAGGGGAGAATCATGACACCCCAGCTCACAGTGGTAACAAGGCCCCTTATGTGCGAGAGAGACTATCTTGGACTTTCCAGCCCAAGTTAACTTACAGCTTAATGTAGTTGCATTACTGAGCCTGGGTAGGACTAGCAAAATACTTCCCAGTCAACTGACAGGTTCATGAGAAATGATAAAACAGTTGCTGTCTTAAGGCACTAGATCTTGGGGGTTGTTTGTGACACAGCAACAGATAATTGAAATGGGTGTTCATTCAGTGGCAAGGTTTCTGCGGGCCAGGTTTGGAGATGGGTGCATCACTCCACTCATATTCCATGGACAAGAACTCAGGCTCAAGACCATAGTCACCTCCAAGGATGACTGGAGCAGTCATCCAGTCTCATCCAGTACATAACAGTCTTGTTATGTACCTAGGTGAGGAAGAAAATGTTTTGGTAGACAACTAGCTTGTTTCTAAAACAGAAATGATCCCTGTTTCACAGTTGCCAAGCACTTAGCATAGGCAGAAACAGATAGTGCCTGAAGAAATTTACCTATACTTCAGACTTCAAAGAATCAGAATAAAGTTTGAAATAAGCCAAAAGATGAAGGAGACATAACTCTGGCTATTATAGCTATTTAAAAAGAACATAAAAGAATGTAATGCCAAAAAAAAAAACTGAACAAAAAAAACTGAATATAAACCAGTTCCCCAAAATATGATGTATCAACACTGATTCAAGAGTAACAGGAAATCTGAGTGGCCCTATAACCACTGAAGGTAAGGAATAAGCACTTAAAAGCTTCTCCACAAAGAAAGTCCCAGATTCTGATAGATCTGTGGGCGAAGTTGTAATAAACATTCAAAGAAATGATAATTTAAATATTACTCATACTCTTCTGAAGAACAGCAAAAGAAAGACTATCCCCTAACATTTTATGAGGTGTGTATAATGATGTCACGAAAACCAAACAAGAAGCTCAGGGAATGGAAATTTACAGGATATTCTGTAATATACGTCTAAAAATCTGAAAGAAAATTTTGGCAAACTGAATTGAGCAGAGTATAGAAAAGCTAACACATCATGACTATGTTGGATTTATTCTAGGAATAAGATGTTGGTTCAAAATTATATATAATTAAATTATATTTCATATTTATACATTAAATTATATATGTAATTATATACCTATAATTTACATATTAAACTAAATTAATAAAATTCACTATATTGACACATTAAAAGACTCTGGTTTCTGGTCTGGCATGTAAGGAGATCGGAGGTCATTACTCTGCCCTAACAAGTAAAATGTTGAACAAACTGAAAACCAACAGCTCTTCTTAGATCTATCAGAGAATTCATCCATCCAGCAGGGCAAACTGCTGCCCTAAATATTGGAGACACAGACAGGCAGGTAAAGAGAATCGCAACTTACAGGAACAGAAAGCTCTGCAGGAATCAGTTGGGGAGTAAGAAAATCTCAACTGTAACTGATGAATTGTTGGAGCCTCAGCATGGATAAGTCTGAGAGTTAAAAACTCCAGGGGAATGCAGTCTTGGGGGAAGAGAGACATCACATTTGTGAGTTTTACCTCCTGGAGCTCTACCACGTTCTCATAGTGAAGGTAGGAGAAAAATCCCTTCATGCTTCCAGCAGGGGGAGGGAAAAAGTAGCTATTTTGAAATATGCCAGAGCATTCTATTCTTAACAAGCCCTGCCCTCAGGATAAACTATTTAACTACAGCCTAAACTACTGGGGTTTTATCAGAGTCTAACTGACCTGGAGAAAGGGAAATACCCAGCTCCAGTTCCCTCTAGCCATCCTGCCCCATCTAAGTGGGGCGGGGTGGGGGTGGGGGGACAAAGAGGCCCTTGTAAAGTCCATAGTCCAGAGGCACAAGCTCATTAAAAGACGAAGACCTATCACAGGACCATGGGACATTTCCTCTCCCCTACCCCTCACCACCAAATTACAAAAGCCTATTTACTACAGTTCCTTTTACCTAGTGTATCGTGTCCTGCTTTCAACAAAAATGACAAGGCATACTAAAGGCAAAAAAAAAAAAAAGAGCAAGTATCAGAACCAGAGTCAGATATGGGAGGAATGTTGTAATAACCAGATTAGCAATTAAAAATAACTATGATTAACATACTAAGAGCTTTAATGGGAAAAGTGGACAACATGCAAGAACAGATGGGAGATGGATATTCTAAGAAAGAGTCAAAAAGAAATGCTAGAGACTAAAACACTGTAACAGAAATGAAGAATGTCTTTGATGGGCTAGTTAGTAGAATGGACACGGCTAAGGAAAGAATCTCTGAGCTTGAGGATATGTGAATAGAAACCAAAAAGTTGAGAGAAAAAAGACTGAAAATAAACAAAACAGAACAGAATATCCAAGAAATGTGAGACAATTACAAAAGGTATAACATACCCACAATGGATACACCAGAAAGAGAAGAGAGAAAGGAACGAGGTAAGTATTTGAACCAATAAGGACTGAGAATTTCCCAAATTTCAGACATCAGACCACAGAATTAGGAAGCTCAGAGAGCAACAAACAGGAAAAGTGTGAACAAAACAAAACAAAAAACTACAGCTGGACATATCATATTCAAACTGCAGAAAATCAAAGAAAAGAAAAACATTTGAAAGAAGCCAGAGGAAAACACCTTATCTACAGAGGAGATAAGAATTACATCTGACTTCTCAGAAACCATTCAAGCAAGAAGAGAGTGCAGTGAAATATTTAAAGTGTTGAGAGGAAAACCCTACCAAGCTAGAATTCCTTACCCTGCAAAATTATCCTTTGAAAGTGAAGGAGAAATTTAAAATTTCTCAAATAAAAATTGAGGAAATTTGTTGCCTGTAGGACTGCCTTGCAAGAAATGTTAAAAGAAGTTCTTTAGAGAGAAGGAAAATGATATAGGTCAGAAACTCAGATCTACATAAAGAAAGGAAGAGCATTAGGGAAGGAATAAGTAAAGGTTAAAAAGAATAACAGATTAAAAGAGAAAAAATATTAAAATAATCTCAATAGAGTTAGGAAGGATGTTTCATGAAATTAAGCTTACATTTATTATGTGTTTAAGAAAGACTTTTGAACAAATTAGGAATAGAAAGAAATTGTGTTAATTTGATAAACTGTATCTTAAGAGGAAAGAAGGAAGGACTATGACAAGCATCTAATTTTATGTGAAAATTCTAATGTGTTTAAGAACAGGAAAAAGAAAAGACAAGAAAAAAGCCTGCTGTCACCACTTCTATTCGATATTATCCAGTGAAATAAGGCAAGAACTATAAAACATAAGGATTGGAAGGAAAGAAATAAAGCTGTCATAATTCAGAGTTAATATGACTGTCTAGCAAAAAAAAAATCTCTCCAAAAAAGCTACAGGCATATTATTATAATGAATAAGAGAGTTTAGCAAGTTTGCTGGAACAAAATCAATATGGAGAATTTAAATTTACTTCTGTAAATCATCAACAGTAGAGAAATAATGATTAGCCAAAAACTGACTTAAAATAAAATTGAGTACTAGCTTGTGACTTTCCACAAAACCACTAGCTGAAATATTGACTGAACTTACTTTGAATCTATACATCTATTCTGGTCAGAATCAACATCTTAACAATATTGAGTCCTCTGATCCTTAAAAATGGTATAGCTCTCCTTTTATTTGTCTTCTCTTTTTTCCTCAGCAATTTTGGAGATTTCATTGTACAGGTCTGTCACATATTATTTTGTTCAGTTATCATTCATGCTATTGTCAGTGGTAGATTTTTTTCCATTTCTTTTCCAAGTGGTTGATCACTAAATTCACTTATTTCTAGTAGTTTTTACCCTATGGTTATCACAAAGATAACATTATAGTACATCAGCAGAGAGAGATCAATATTTTAACAACTGGTTATCCTTATGGAAAAAGAAATGAAATTGGATCCTTTACTACACACACACACACACACACTCACAATTTCCACTGGATTAGTTCCTACATCATAGAGTTGATTTGAGGATTAAGTGAGTTATAATAGGATAGTAAGTGTTATGTCATTATGTAAATGTCTGTAAGATAAAGTTTTAAATAAGACATCAATGAGAGTTAAAAGTCAAGCTAAAAACTGGGAGAAGATATTTGCAGCACTTAATAACTGACCCAAAGTGTTAGGATATTTATCTATCTATTTATCTCCATCCATCCACCCATCCATCCATCTATTCGCTTCCTACAACTAAAAATTAAGAGACATTGAGCAAGAGACATAACAGGCACTTCACACAGAAGGAAACAAAGACTTTGAGGAAAATTTGTCATTATTTAGGAAAGTTAAAGATGCTCTGATCTTATGATCCAGCAACTTCACTCTGTAGAATATACCCTGAAGAAACCATTATTCTTGCGTGTCAGGTGATTTATACAAGAATGCTTATGGTACTGCCAATACAACACTAAAACAAACAAACAAACAAAAACAATGCAAATTTCCATCAACAGTAGATTGGGTAAATAAGTTGTGTAATTCAATTTTTAGAAAATGAACAGTTAAATCTATCAACCTGGATGAATTTCAAAAACACAATATTAAGCCCAAAAAAGCAAGTCACAGAAAAATTAATGCAGTTTGAGTCCACTGATACAAAGTTAAAAACATGCAATATGAAAACAACATGTTGTTTAGGTTATAAACATAAGTGGTAAAACAAAAAAGAAAACCAGAAGAATGATACAACCCAACATTCAAGCTAGTTACCTCTGAGGGAAATGGTAGGTATGGGAATAGCATGGGGAATGGGGCACTTCAATTCTAATAGAAACGTACTGTTCCATCTATCAAATTGCATCACTGGTACTAGGGTGTCCATTGCATGATTATTCTTTATCTCCTCATATGCTTTATACCATATTTATTGTATCTACTCAATTATTGATAAAAAACAATAGCAATCCATGCTAAAGTTATCACTAGTAGTGGAGAATTATGATATACAACTTTCAAGTGACCACAGAAGGAAAAAAGGAACAAATAGATTTTGATCATGTAGCAAAGGGCAGGAGAAAGAAAATAAAGAAATCCCCCAAAACCTGGAAGTTCTAAAGTCAAAACAGAAGGTGGCACAGACTTCCGGGTAAGATGGCGGAAGAGTAAGACACAGAGATCACCTTCCTCCCTATGGATACACCAGAAATACAGCTACACGTGGAACAACTCCTACAGAACACCTACTGAACGCTGGCAGAAGACCCCACACCTCCCAAAAGGCAAGAAACCCCCCACATACCTGGGTAGGGCAAAGCGGAGAGATCCCCACACAGAGGATCGGTGCCGAGCGGCACTCACCAGCCCGAGAGGCTTGTCTGCTTGCCCGCCGGGGCGCGCAGCGCTGGAAGCTGAGGCTCGGGCTTCAGTCGGAGCGCAGGGAGAGGACTGGGGCTGGCGGAGAGAACTCAGCCTGAAGGGGGCTAACGTGCCACAGCTAGCCGGGAGGGAGTCCGGGAAAACTGGAGCTGCCGAAGAGGCAAGAGACTTTTTCTTCCCTCTTGGTTTCCTGGTGCGCGAGGAGAGGGGATTAAGAGCGCTGCTTAAAGGGGCTCCACAGACGGGCGCGAGTCGCGACTGAAAGCGCGGAGCCCAGTGACGGGCGTGGGACGCTGGGGCTGCTGCTGCCGCCGCCAAGAAGCCTGTGTGCGAGCGCAGGTCACTGCCAACACCGCCCTTCCGGGAGCCTGTGCAGCCCGCCACTGCCGGGGTCCCGGGATACAGGGGCGGCTTCCCTGGGAGAACGCACGGTGCGCCTCGGGCTGGTGCAACGTCACGCCGACCTCTGCCGCTGCAGGCTCGCACCGCACTCCGTGCCCCTCCCTCCCGCCCGGCCTGAGTGAGCCAGAGTCCCCGAAGAGGCTGCTCCTTTAACCCTGTCCTGTCTGAGCGAAGAACAGACGCCCTCCGGCGACCTACACGCAGAGGCGGGGCCAAATCCAAAGCTGAGACCCAGGAGCTGTGAGAACAAAGAAGAGAAAGGGAAACCTCTCCCAGCAGCCTCAGAAGCAGCGGATTAAAGCTCCACAATCAACTTGATGTACCCTGCATCTGTGGAATACATGAATAGACAACACATCATCCCAAATTGAGGAGCCAGGAGTCAGTGCTGTGCCTCTGAGGTGGGAGAGCCAACTTCAGGACACTGGTCCACAAGAGACCTCCCAGCTCCACATAATATCAAACGGTGAAAATCTTCCAGAGATCTACATCTCAACACCAGCACCCAGCTTCACTCAACGACCAGCAAGCTACAGTGCTGGACACCCTATGCCAAACAACTAGCAAGACAGGAACACAACGCCACCCATTAGCAGAGAGGTGGCCTAAAATCATAAAAAGTCTGCAGACACCCCAAAACACACCACCAGACGTGGACCTGCCCACCAGAAAGACAAGGTCCAGCCTCATCCACCAGAACATAGGCACTAGTCCCGTCCACCAGGAAGCCTACACAACCCACTAAACCAACCTCAGCCACTGGGGACAGACACCAAAAACAACGGGAACTACGAACTTGCAGCCTGCAAAAAGGAGACCCCAAACACAGTAACATAAGCAAAATGAGAAGACAGAAAAACACACATCAGGAGAAGGAGCAAGATAAAAACCCACCAGATCTAACAAATGAAGAGGTAATAGGCAGTCTACCTGAAAAAGAATTCAGAATAATGATGGTAAAGATGATCCAAGATTCTATTTCCCAGATCCAAAATCTTGGAAATGGAATAGACAAAATGCAAGAAACAGTTAACAAGGACCTAGAAGAACTAAAGATGAATCAAGCATCGATTAAAAACACAATACATGAAATAAAAAATACTCTATATGGGATCAATAGCAGAATAACTGAGGCAGAAGAACGGATAAGTGAGGTGGAAGATAAAATAGTGGAAATAACTGCTGCAGAGCAAAATAAAGAAAAAAGAATGAAAAGAACAGAGGACAGTCTCAGAGACCTCTGGGACAACATTAAACACACCAATGTTCGAATTATAGGGGTTCCAGAAGAAGAAGAGAAAAAGAAAGGGACTGAGAAAATATTTGAAGAGATTATAGTTGAAAACTTCCCTAATATGGGAAAGGAAATAGTTAATCAAGTCCAGGAGGCACAGAGAGTCCCATACAGAATAAATCCAAGGAGAAATACGCCAAGACACATATTAATCAAACTGTCAAAAATTAAACACAAAGAAATCATATTAAAAGCAGCAAGGCAAAAACAACAAATAACACACAAAGGAATCCCCATCAGGATAACAGCTGATCTCTCAGCAGAAACTCTACAAGCCAGAAGGGAGTGGCAGGACATAATTAAAGTGATGAAGGAGAAAAACCTGCAACCAAGATTACTCTACCCAGCAAGGATCTCATTCAGATTTGATGGAGAAATTAAAACGTTTACAGACAAGCAAAAGCTGAGAGAGTTCAGCACCACCAAACCAGCTTTACAACAAATGCTAAAGGAACTTCTCTAGGCAAGAAGCACAACAGAAGGAAAAGACCTACAATAACGAACCCAAAACAATTAAGAAAATGGGAACAGGAACATACATATCGATAATTACCTTAAATGTAAGTGGACTAAATGCTCCCACCAAAAGATACAGATTGGCTGAATGGATACAAAAACAAGACCCATATATATGCTGTCTACAAGAGACCCACTTCAGACCTAGAGACACATACAGACTGAAAGTAAGGGGATGGAAAAAGATATTCCATGCAAATGGAAACCAAAAGAAAGCTGGAGTAGCAATTCTCATATCAGACAAAATAGACTTTAAAATAAAGACTATTACAAGAGACAAAGAAGGACACTACATAATGATCAAGGGATCGATCGAAGAAAAAGATATAACAATTGTAAATATTTATGCACCCAACATAGGAGCACCTCAATACATAAGGCAAATACTAACAGCCATAAAAGGAGAAATCGACAGTAACACAATCATAGTAGGGGACTTTAACACCCCACTTTCACCAATGGACAGATCATCCAAAATGAAAATAAATAAGGAAACACAAGCTTTAAATGATACATTAAACAAGATGGACTTAATTGATATTTATAGGACATTCCATCCAAAAACAACAGAATACACATTTTTCTCAAGTGCTCATGGAACATTCTCCAGGATAGATCATATCTTGGGTCACAAATCAAGCCTTGGTAAATTTAAGAAAATTGAAATTGTATCAAGTATCTTTTCCGACCACAATGCTATGAGACTAGATATCAATTACAGGAAAAGAGATGTAAAAAATACAAACACATGGAGGCTAAACAATACACTACTTAATAACGAAGTGATCACTGAAGAAATCAAAGAGGAAATTAAAAAATACCTAGAAACAAATGACAATGGAGACACGACGACCCAAAACCTATGGGATGCAGCAAAAGCAGTTCTAAGAGGGAAGTTTATAGCAATACAATCCCACATTAAGAAACAGGAAACATCTCGAATAAACAACCTAACCTTGCACCTAAAGCAATTAGAGAAAGAAGAACAAAAACATCCCAAAGTTAGCAGAAGGAAAGAAATCATAAAAATCAGATCAGAAATAAATGAAAAAGAAATGAAGGAAACGATAGCAAAGATCAATAAAACTAAAAGCTGGTTCTTTGAGAAGATAAACAAAATTGATAAACCATTAGCCAGACTCATCAAGAAAAAAAGGGAGAAGACTCAAATCAATAGAATTAGAAATGAAAAAGGAGAAGTAACAACTGACACTGCAGAAATACAAAAGATCATGAGAGATTACTATAAGCAACTCTATGCCAATAAAATGGACAACCTGGAAGAAATGGACAAATTCTTAGAAATGCACAACCTGCCAAGACTGAATCAGGAAGAAATAGAAAATATGAACAGACCAATCACAAGCACTGAAATTGAAACTGTGATAAAAAATCTTCCAACAAACAAAAGCCCAGGACCAGATGGCTTCACAGGCGAATTCTATGAAGCATTTAGAGAAGAGCTAACACCTATCCTTCTGAAACTCTTCCAAAATATAGCAGAGGGAGGAACACTCCCAAACTCATTCTACGAGGCCACCATCACCTTGATACCAAAACCAGACAAGGATGTCACAAAGAAAGAAAACTACAGGCCAATATCACTGATGAACATAGATGCAAAAATCCTCAACAAAATCCTAGCAAACAGAATCCAACAGCACATTAAAAGGATCATACACCATGATCAAGTGGGGTTTATTCCAGGAATGCAAGGATTCTTCAATATATGCAAATCAATCAACGTGATACACCATATTAACAAATTGAAGGAGAAAAACCATATGATCATCTCAATCGATGCAGAGAAAGCTTTTGACAAAATTCAACACCCATTTATGATAAAAACCCTGCAGAAAGTAGGCATAGAGGGAACTTTCCTCAACATAATAAAGGCCATATATGACAAACCCACAGCCAGCATCGTCCTCAATGGTGAAAAACTGAAACCATTTCCACTAAGATCAGGAACAAGACAAGTTTGCCCACTCTCACCACTCTTATTCAACGTAGTTTTGGAAGTTTTAGCCACAGCAATCAGAGAAGAAAAGGAAATAAAAGGAATCCAAATTGGAAAAGAAGAAGTAAAGCTGTCACTGTTTGCAGATGACATGATACTATACATAGAGAATCCTAAAGATGCTACCAGAAAACTACTAGAGTTAATCAATGAATTTGGTAAAGTTGCAGGATACAAAATTAATGCACAGAAATCTCTGGCATTCCTATATACTAATGATGAAAAATCTGAAAGTGAAATCAAGGAAACACTCCCATTTACCATTGCAACAAAAAGAATAAAATATCTAGGAATAAACCTACCTAAGGAGACAAAAGACCTGTATGCAGAAAATTATAAGACACTGATGAAAGATATTAAAGATGATACAAATAGATGGAGAGATGTACCATGTTCTTGGATTGGAAGAATCAACATTGTGAAAATGACTCTACTACCCAAAGCAATCTACAGATTCAATGCAATCCCTATCAAACTACCACTGGCATTTTTCACAGAACTAGAACAAAAAATTTCACAATTTGTATGGAAACACAAAAGACCCCGAATAGCCAAAGCAATCCTGAGAACGAAAAATGGAGCTGGAGGAATCAGGCTCCCTGACTTCAGACTATACTACAAAGCTACAGTAATCAAGACAGTATGGTACTGGCACAAAAACAGAAAGATAGATCAATGGAACAGGATAGAAAGCCCAGAGTTAAACCCACGGACATATGGTCACCTTATCTTTGATAAAGGAGGCAGGAATGTACAGTGGAGAATGGACAGTCTCTTCAATAAGTGGTGCTGGGAAAACTGGATAGGGACATGTAAAAATATGAGATTAGATCACTCCCTAACACCATACACAAAAATAAGCTCAAAATGGATTAAAGACATAAATGTAAGGCCAGACACTATCAAACTCTTAGAGGAAAACATAGGCAGAACACTCTATGACATAAATCAGAGCAAGATCCTTTTTGACCCACCTCCTAGAGAAATGGAAATAAAGACAAAAATAAACACATGGGACCTAATGAAACTTAATAGCTTTTGCACAGCAAAGGAAACCATAAACAAGAACAAAAGACAACCCTCAGAATGGGTGAAAATATTTGCAAATGAAGCAACTGACAAAGGATTAATCTCCAAAATTTATAAGCAGCTCATGCAGCTCAATAACAAAAAAACAAACAACCCAATCCAAAAATGGGCAGAAGACCTAAATAGACATTTCTCCACAGAAGATATACAGACTGCCAACAAACACATGAAAGGATGCTCAACATCTTTACTCATTAGAGAAATGCAAATCAAAACTACAATGAGATATCATCTCACACCAGTCAGAATGGCCATCATCAAAAAATCTACAAACAATAAATGCTGGAGAGGGTGTGGAAAAAAGGGAACACTCTTGCACTGCTGGTGGGAATGTGAATTGGTACAGCCGCTATGGAGAACGGTATGGAGGTTCCTTAAAAAACTACAAATAGAACTACCATATGACCCAGCAATCCCACTACTGGGCATATACCCTGAGAAAACCATAATTCAAAAAGAGACATGTACCAAAATGTTCATAGCAGCCCTATTTACAATAGCCCGGAGATGGAAACAACCTAAGTGTCCATCATCGGATGAATGGGTAAAGAAGATGTGGCACATATATACAATGGAATATTACTCAGCCATAAAAAGAAATGAAATTGAGCTATTTGTAATGAGGTGGTTGGACCTAGAGTCTGTCATACAGAGTGAAGTAAGTCAGAAAGAGAAAGACATATACTGTATGCTAACACATATATATGGAATTTAAGAAAAAAAAATGTCATGAAGAACCTAGGGGTAAGACAGGAATAAAGACACAGACTTACTAGAGAATGCACTTGAGGATATGGGGAGGGGGAAGGGTAAGCTGTGACAAAGTGAAAGAGCGGCATGGACATATATACACTACCAAACGTAAGGTAGATAGCTAGTGGGAAGCAGCCGCATAGCACAGGGAGATCAGCTCGGTGCTTTGTGACCGCCTGGAGTGGTGGGATAGGGAGGGTGGGAGGGAGACGCAAAAGGGAGGGGATAAAAAAAATAAAATAAAAAATAAATAAATAAATAAATAAATAAATATAAATTTAAAAATATATAAAAAAAAGAAGGTGGCACAAATAAAATTAGCCAAAACAGTTATAACAACTAATGTTCATTAAACTTGCTTATTATAAGGCAGTGGTTCTCAGATTGTTTCAAAAAACAACATTCAGCTATATGAAGAAGTGTATTCCAGGAAAATACAAATGAACAGAACAAAACAAAGAATAGCAATATAAGCACTAGCCAAAATAAAGCTTTTGAGACAGAAAGTTTTAATTTGGGCAAAGGGGTTCATTTAATTTTCCAAAATTATAAAAACTTCATTGAAAAGAGTATAGTTATGAATCAGCCAATTAATAATCTCACAATATACAGCCATTCCTTATTATTCACAGAGCCCATATTTGTGAATTTGCCTACTTGCAAAACTTTATTTATGACCCCCAAATCAATACTTGTGGCACTTTTGCAGTCATTCACAGACATGTGCAGAGTAGCATAAAAACTGGTTCTCCCGATGTGCAGTTAACCGCTGAGGTCAAACAGGGTTTCACCTGTTTCAGCTCTCAGGCTGTAAACCAGTGTCCTTTTCATGGTCTATTTAGTGCCATGTTTTTCACATTTTTTTAATGCTTTTGTTGGTGATCTCCCTGTTTAAAATTACTCTAAACAAAGAGCTGAAGTGCGAGTAACATCCCTAAGGGCAAGAAGGCTGAATGTGCCTTATGGAGGAAACGGGTTAGACACGCTTCATTCAGACATAAGGTATGGTACTGTGGGCCATGGGCTCAATGCTAATGAATCAAAAATGCATATTCAATAAGGTGTATTTAAATAGAAACACACATAAAACAAGCTTATGTATTGATTGATGGACGAAAATGTTGTGATCAGAGGCTTGCAGGAACCTAACTTAACATTTCCCCTCGGAGCAATGACTTAGTATTCGCTAATTCAGTGTCCCGGGTACTTTTAGAATGTAACTACTGCAAATAATGAGAATCAACCATATAAAGCAAAAAATCATAATCCCAGCAGGAGGATTTAACATGAATCTGAGACGTCAACAAATCAATTGGATTAAATTTATTTAAAATATAGAGAATCTAACAATAAAGTACAATAAACTGATTTTGGCCTCTAGCTTTCTTCTCTGCCCAAAGCCATACAATAATGTCCATAGAGATGACCTTTCCAACGCTCCAGAGCCCTGGATCCTTACCCCTTCAACAACTATGTCCAACTCAGTCACCCCCTCCCCTGGTTACATCTTAGATAGTCATCACCAAAAACTGCACTATCTCTAAAATCTTGAGTTTAAACACCCCACTCTCTGTCCGCCAGCCTTGTTCTACCTACATCGCTAAATCACAAACCCCCAAGGCCCCCCATTCTTCAGCTCTTTGGAGGCTGCCAAAATACTGGCCCTATAACTTTCTGATTGCTTATTTCTTCCTCCCTTCCCTGTCTAGCCTGAAGTCCATGACCTCTCATTGTAATCATTCCCTTGCAAGTACCGCCAGCTCCCTGGTTCTCTCCCATTCTCTCTCCAGGGAAAGATCTCCCTCCAAGGCTTTATTTGGCCAGTAGCTTATGATCCTCTAGGACTTTGCCTGAGTATAAGTTCTTCTGGTGGCCTTTCCTGACCACCCTCTGCAGAGTGCAGTCTGCTATCTCTACCTCAATTCCTTTTCCTTGCTTCTTTCATAGCATTCATGGCAAGTTATAAATATTTTATTTGAGGTGTACTCTTTTCTCCCTGTCTCTTGCACTAAAACATAAGTTCTATCAGGACAGGGACCCTGACTATCTTGTTCTCCCTACATTCCCAGTACCTACCGTGATTCCTCGCACATATTAGAAACTCAGTAAGGAATGGTTGTACAAAGGAATTATTAGCAAATTTTCTAAGCCTATTAACAATGTACATTATTTCCAAGTGTCTGTCTGTGGAATGATTACAAAATTTGATAACATATAAGGACATAAATATACCTTAATTCAGTAAGAGTATAAATTATACCACCCAATTCTTTCACCACAATGTAATAAAATCAAATATATAATAATTGACTCTAACCCACTGGAAATCTAAAAATCTCTATTTTCAGTAACTCTTGGGGAAGAAAAAGAGAAAATGAAAGATTACAATTAAATGACAAACATTTTAGAAATTAAAGAACACTATATATCAAAATCAACTGCATGTATCCAAAACTATCTTCAGAAAAATGTATAGTCTTAAATGGTCTTGTTATTAAGCAAGAAAAATAATAAATTAACTATGTATTCATGGGAAAAAAGCTGAGAAAAAAAGCATTGAAATGAACAAAGATAAATGAGAGTTAAATTAATCAAGGTAAAAACAATATATTGGAGATAAAAGGGGAAAAAAGAAAATTATTTGAACATATCAATAAAATAGATAAACTTTTGTCAAGTGCACTCAAGGTAAAGGAGATAAAGCATAAACAAGGAGAGATAAAATTGGGCACAAATGCACAGGGAGAAAATTAATTAAGAGTCTTCTTTTAGCTAAACCTTCTTTTTTTTTGCTTTCTCTAGATCTTTGCCTAGGAGCCAAGCTCGACTGGAGAGAGCTGTGCAACAGTCCACACAATGGTTTTTCATAAAGGCAAAGGTTCAGCTTCAAAAGGACCTCCCCAGTGCCCCCTCAAATGGAGAAAGTTTCTCTGTCCAGCCCTCAATGACAAGGTTTTTACACTTTCCGTTTGGGCCTCCCCAACTCCCTGCCAGCTTCCTTACAGCAATAGCCTGACCTTTACCTTCTCAGAAAAAATTGCAGCCACATTACCCTTCAACATGAAATAAAACCAAAAAGTATAACAAGGAAAAAATAACCAAAATTGACTCTAACTCCACAAGCTCTTTGTCTGTGTCATTCACTCACGCATCTCAAGCACCTAAGACAGTGCTTGGCTCAAAGCTATTGCTTAAAATTCATTTGAGGAGCAAGTGGATACCAGGTATGCATGTCCCCACCCATTCAAACTCATTCTCTCACCACCCTCTTCTGATTCAGTGAAAGCAGTGGCTCTCTTCACAACCAAGACCAAGCCTTCTCCCCATGCTTGAACTCCTGCCCCTCCCAGCTTCTCAGGGCTCTTACATTATCAGTTATCCTGTTTCTCTTATTCATAGTCTAAACCACACTCTTTCCAACAGCTTTTAAACATGCTTGAGAGTCTGTTCCACTGAAAACATAACTCTCCTTCAACCAATACCTCCCCTCCAGCTTGCATCCCTCTCCCTCTTGTGTGCTTCCTAGAATTCTTAAAGAACAGTTTCCATTTGCCACCATATGCTCTGGACTGTCTCCATCTATCTGTTGTTCACATCAAAGCCTTATTGGGTTTTATAAGAGTGAAAAATAAGCACTATGTTTTTTCTTAATAATGTTCATTTTTGTATTATACAAATAATATGTATTAATTGTAGAAAAATTTAGAATACGCATAAGGATGTATTTTTTTGAATAAAATAAAACCATATACAAATGCAATGACCAGAGACAGCCACTCCTTCTTAACATCTTGCTGCAAGCTCTTCCTGGCTCTTTCTTTGTTTACAGTCCTTGATCTGCATGGCGTTGACATGCAAAACTTCCAGCTACCGTGGTTTAGTTATACCCAATAACATGGTTCAAATTTCAGTTTTCTTGTTGTATTAACTGTAATTGCACAAAGGGCAAACTTTGCTTCTTGCTCTTGGGCCCAGCAACCACTTCACAAATAATAGATATGCATCATGATCAGTGGCCAAAGATATTATTTCCTTCAAAGTCTGTCAGTGATGGGTCTCTGTGCATTTGTTATTCCATTCACACAGACAGCAAAGTTTGTAGCTGTGTTGCCTCCCTATTTCCCAGGGATAAACCTCTGTTACATTTTTCAAAAATGAACAACTGAAAGAGGAAATTGGCCAAAAACGTGAAACTTCAGCAAAAAAAAAAACTTTAAGGGACGATGTTAGAAGTGAAATAAGGATAGAATGAATGTAACTGGATTATGGAAGAAATAGCGGACCACTGGAATGTTGACACTGCTGCCATTGAAGAGGAACTAAGTGAAGGTACATTTATAGACACAAATGTGGAATGTAGTTCTAATGAAAGGATGAAGATGTCCCAAAGGACGTGATGCCACCAAGTCTCTCCATTAAGGAAACTCTCAGACACAAGTCATGACTTTGACAGTACAAAGAATAAAATGCTGGAAGATGACCCAGACTTTAAAAGGAGGATAACAATTCACCAAGACATAGAAAAGATGCTTGTTCCATATCATACATTATATGACAAGAAGGCAAGTGCTATTCAAACTGCTACTAATACTTTTTTAAAGAAATGAAACACTTCAATTCCCAGTGCTTCCAATGTTTTAAATTAGAGTATACTAAATAGAGATTAATTTTACTATTTTTTCATTTCTTTATACAATTAAAACAGGTTGTAAGGAACAGCTTGCATAATCCATTTTACAGGCTGCACTACCATGCAAAGCAAGGGCTGCCTGTTCTCTCATTCATTCTCTCTCTCTTCTCTTCTCTCTCTGTTTCTCTCTCATATCAATAAATGCACTGTAATAAAAATGGTACCATAATAGAAATGTTGTGAATCCTACTTTTTTGCTTCACATATATTATTTCCATGTCAACACCATTTTGCATTCAGTGAATGCAAAGTGATTTATTAAGACAACATTTGAATTATTGCTTTTGCTTTATGATTATGAAAAGTGCTACAATACGCTGCCTAAAAGTAGAATTGCTAAATCAAAGGGTAGGTGTGTGTATTTTTTAATTAGATAACACAATACTGAACTGAGTTTCTGAGAGTTACACCAATTTACACTTCCTCCTGGAGTGAAAGAGAACCACATCAAAAGTTGGTATTTGTAATCTTTCTAATATTTGCTAACCCGATCAGTGAAATATTTCTTTTCATTTTTTCAAATTGTTGGACTAAATTAAATTTGTGTTGGAGCAAAATAAGACACCATGACAAATTTCTATTTCACATTAGGAAGTATAAATGTTTAAGTCAGATAGTTTAGAGACACTTATACTCGAAGAGGCCTTTTTGTAGTTCTCCAAAGACCTTAACTGTTGTATAGCAATCAGTCATACCTCTGTCTTCATGGACTAGAAAATAGAGGTTACACAGGAACAGAATACAAGTTTTGGATTCTGTTTATTGTTCTTTTCACTGGCCTGTTGGCAACAGATGTTTAGAAGTTCACAGTGGTCCATATGGGTATCTATGTATACTAAAGATGCTTCTAACATTGGAATCCCCAGAAAAGAGAGTAGGGATAAATAGATATTGGTTAAGGGACTGATTTTATATTAAGACTCTAAACATAACACTGAGAATGCAAAGGGGTGAGAAAAACGGTAGGTGTAAGTTAAAACTAAGCAATAAATCGAATTTATTTCAATATCAAAAGGTTAATTATAAACTTTAAAATATAATAATAACTTCAAAGATAAGCAATAACTTCATAGTTTATTCTGTTGTGAAATAATGTCCTTGCAATTTATGACATTTGGCTAGCAGAGTCACTTTTTAATAATTGAAAAAATTTTAATATTAGAAGTGTTTAAATTTCCAATTACTTTTGAATCCTCAGAAGGTCTGATAACATGAGACCTCTCATTCCCACATTGCAACTATAGACAGGGGCTGGAAATGTAGCTGCTTCCTCTACAAAGGGACAAGGTCCATAGTTTTTAGCTCACTTTCTTTATTCATTTATATTCCCTGCCTACCTTTCGCTCAAGAGAGTAAACCAATCTTGAATTTCCTTATGAATTTATAATACTAGGGGAAAGAAATGAAAACTTATGATGAACTCTGATTAGCGTAGCCATTATACTTGAAAGGGGCAGCAAATAAGTTTATCACTCTCTTTAGACATTTTATTTCAGGGAAATGATTTTTTTTCTTTAATATTTTTCCATTGAGTTCTTTCTGGCTAGCTGCCCAATCAGATGACCTAACGCCTAAACACTGTGAGCTAACACAATATCTAGGGGTTACATAGATGTCTACCAAATCTTCCATGGTCCTGATGCAAGCACTTATCAGACTTGATGCCAGTGTGATCTGCATTGTAGCTGAGAAACCTAGTCCTTTCATGTATTATCCCCATTAATACTAGTCCACTTTTCCCTAAGCAAAGTGTATAATCTGCCTGAAGTCACTCTCAATACTTTGTGGGAAAGTTTCAACGTCCTCTGTGAAGGGTTAGGCTCTTCTACTCTAACTGTAAATGATTTGCTTCCGAATTAACTGGGCTATGACAAAATTCTCAAAATACATGTTTCAGATAAGTAAGTCGATTTACTTAGTTACTTATTGTATGTTCTTCAAAACAACCATCACCAAGCAAGACGGGCACTGGGCTGGCTCTGCCATTTCTATAAAAAGATTCTAGAAGAACTCTACGTTCGACTCATTCATTTTTCACACGTTAGAAAGAGAGAGAGGCATTTAGCTGGTTTTCCATGTGAGGAATAGAATCCATTAGGACAATTAATAGAGACACGAACAATGCAAGCTTAGAATGAGACTTCCCAGCCCCCTAAAATAAAAGCTAATTAATCAAGGTCATTCACCCCTTTCTTGATGATCTCACGGCACAAGGACTGTTCCTCAATAAAAGCTCTTTTTCTATTCTGTGACTTACTACAGCTACTCGTGTACTAATTGTCAGAGGCCTGTATCTTCAGCATCTTTAGATGCACCACAGTAACTAGCTCCTTGGTCTGCCCAAAGCAAGCCCTCAGTAAATGCCAGCAATCCACTGACTGACTCACACAGTGCCTAACTGAATACTCTTTATATTCCTGCTCTGGGCAGGTACATCTCTTTCCTCCATCAAGTTGATGCCAGTGTCCCATTAGCTCTAGTGACTTTCTGTCTGATCTACCCTTCTCTCTTCATCCCTCCCTCCTTGGCCCAGGATCAGGGATGGGCCACCTCTCACTTGGACTCTTGCAGTCTCATTCCTATTGCCCTCCCTGACACTGTGGTCCTTCTAATACTAAATTCTGAACATGACACTCCTTTTCAAACTCTTCAGTGCCCTCCCCTCCCTGCAAAATGAAAATTCTTGGGATAATATAAAAGGTCTGCCCACCTGTCCATCTGTCTAACTTACATTTCCCGTTAAACCCAGGATCCTATTGTAAATTCTGGCATAACCAAACAATGTTCCAACATGCCACCTCTCTGAGATCCTTTCTTTAGGTAGGCTGTTTCCTTGGCCTGGAATGTGCACCCCTACCTGTGGGCCTGGGCAACTGCCACTCATTCCTCTCTGCTCCAAACAGCCTCCTCTGAAACCTTCCCTTACTTCCCTAACAAGACACAGTTGATCTCACTTCACCTGGCACATACCTCCAATAGAGTACGCCTCACATTGTAATCGAATTTGTTTGGAAGTGTTTCTCACTCATGGACTGTGAGTTCCCCCAGGGAAGCAGCTGTCTCTCTTCTTATTTGAATCCTTGGTACTTGTTACTAACAGGTTGAGGGACCTCTTACCAGAGAAGGCACTCAATTCCAATTCATCTTGATTGAATGCAAGAAAGGACAAGGGTTGACTAGTCATTTTCTTGAAAACTTCATTCATCTATTCATTCATCTATTCATATTCTGTATTCATCCATTTATTGACTGCTTCCTAAAAATGGGTAGATTATTGTAATGGACACCCCTGAGAGGCTTAGTAACAATGAGGCCACTTCACTTGTCAGGCCAGAGGCACTGAAAGCCAAGCTAACACACCTCAGAGTTTTGCTCAGGGACAATGTAGGTCAATTATTAGGGACAACATGTAAATATAATAAAGAGAATAATGCACATCACCATCACCATCATCATCATCATAATGGTATTTCACATGTGTACATCACTTCACAGTTTATAAAGAACTTAGATGTTTGCAACCTAGTTATCACAATTAAATCACTAGAAATACTTGGGAGGGGGGTTCTGGGTTACGATCATCTCTAATTTATTAACATAAATGAGGCTTAGAAAGATTACGTGGCTTGTCTAAGTTTACTTCGTGTGATAGCCCAGTTCTTTACCCTTTCCTGTACACATACCTTTAGCCGTCAAACTTTGCAGTTCTTCCACTTAGACTCTGGCTCTACCTACATAACTTACTTTGACTAATGGGATGTCAGCAAGCATAATACCAGCAGAGGTTTGAAAAGCTGATGCACACCTGGGCTTCCTTGCTCTTGCCCTCTGCCATCACCACAGGAAGCACCTGCCCCAGCTAGCCTGTTGGTCCCAGAGGAAGGAGGAAAAATACCCAGAGCAGAGACTAGTCACCTCAGCCATCCAAACCATGACTATATAAACAGCTAATAACTGGGTGTTGAACATGAGTGAACTGGGTCAAGGCTAGAAGAACTGTTCAGTTTGGCCCGGACTAAGTCATTACCCTCAGATTCATGAACTAACTATATCCTTATTATTTTAAGCCACTTAATTTGAAGGTGGTTATATATAAGGGATTATTATGACGATCTACCCAGTTAATAAACTTAAAACCAGGACTAGAAAAGATTCTTATTGCAGTCATTCTTTACAGATATTGGCAAATCTGTAGACATTAGGTGCCTGGGTATTGAAGGTTGAACATATCCAATTTCAAGACTCCAGGTGCCTCTCCATTTCCTGGGGACTATCCACCTTGTGTAGTCCTGTGACTCAGTGAGAGAGTGCAGATATACTTCTTTATATCGTGGACAGCTCATAATTTTCTAACTTCCAAAGTATCCCTCCTCTCAGAAAAACAATGTTTTTATAGCGTAACATCCCAGGCTATGCTAAATTGTGATTTGGAGACCAGTTGGAGTTAGATGAAGGCACCCACTCATGGGAAGCAGTTCCTGGGTCAGAAATGGGAGGAAGGAAGAGATGGATGAAGAGGCCAGTAGGAGATGTTTCTTCCAAGCCCCTCTAGCAATCAAGTATAATGACCCCAGGGAGAGAGGAAGGTCATGACACAGGATCTGGAACATGGGATTTGGCCAGCTGGGTCAGGACAAGAGGATGCAGGTGGAGGCAGAGATAATGCTTCGGGGCCCAGGTAACAAAGAATCTCTTAAAGTGGAACCCAGAATATGACTCTCATGAAGGGAGAACAGAATGTTCTTCGGTAGCCTTGGACCTTGGCAGCATTTGTTGTGCTGGGCAGAACCGCTCTTGGAGGAGACATGGTACACTTAGGGGCTCGGCATCCATGGTTCTGAGTGAACCATGCCTCATGCCTCACCACATGTCTCGTGGGTACCAAACACTAGCGAGTGGTCAGGGACAAAATCAGAGCAGTGTCCTCTGGGTTAAATGGACAATCAGAAATAACCAGGTGGCTTTGAAGTGGGTGTTAAGGCCCTGCGTTTATGTAGGTGGGAACTAGGGACAAGAAAGCCAATTTTAGTGTGAAAATCAGTGTTTAATCTAGAGGCTAGTGATGCCAAGAGGCTCAGCTTCCAACTATTAAAATTAAAATTGAGAGTGCTGAGAGGTAGCACGCAGAGTCAGAAGGCGCTGGCGGCGGGGTCAGCTTCCGGACTGTAGCAAGTATTTACTGAGCACCTGCCTAGTGCTTGGCAGTGAGGTTGATGCTGTGAGAAAGACAAGACGAACTGAACCTGAGCTTAGTCCTCAAGGAGTTGGACTGGCCCAGAGGAGAGAGAAATTCAACGGAAGTAACTCTACACCAGACTTGACCTTGCCAATGGACCTGGTTGGTTTTGGTTATGCAGCCCTGGTGACATCCCTAAGCATTTTGGGATATAAGCAGAGAGGTGGTGTTCCATCTTTGATTGCTGGTCTTTTTGTTGGATTTTCAGCTGGTTATGGAGCTTACTGTGTCTCCAATGACAAGCAAGGTGTAAAACTATCACTGTTTTACAGCTTTCTTCCTGGACACCACAATGGGGGTGAGGTTTAAGAGATCCAAGAAAATCATGCCAGCTGGGCTGGCTGCAGGTTTAAGCCTAATGATGATTCTGAGACTTGTCTTATTTCTGCTCTTGTCTCACCCTGAGAATTCGGAGGAACTGAAACCTAAATTCGTGTCATTCTGATGTAACGGGCAGAGCCTATTCTTTGTATTGAAAAGATAAATTTCAATATGGAAAGTTCAACATGGTCTTAATTTGTGTTACAAACCATAAAACAAATACCATCACCTCTAATATGGTCAATAGTTTGAGGGTTTTTTTTTTTAAACAAATGGTTTAACTGTTTTCTAATTATCACATACGGGTTTCATTAAAGATATTTAATAAATCATGATACACTCTTTGATTTGCTGTCATGTTTTATAGACGTGGTATTTTTTTGATAGTTCCAAATACTCATGTCTGAAATAAGTTTAAATTAAATTACAACTTATCAGATGATGGAATGCCCCTTAAGTGGGCTTCACAGAATGCTAATGTTATCTATTTGTCATTTGTGTTATATTTGAAATTATTTTTTTTCCATTTTAATTGTATTATTGCCAGTGTTTTTTTTCCTTAAAAAACTTCAGCCTCAGCACACTCTGTACCAACAGAACATAGTCAGTATTCAAATAAAACATTCTGTTTTAAAAAATTAAGTTAAATTAAAATTGAACTGTAGTATCTCCGTGATGTAATACCACACCCAACAGAAGGAACCAGATGAAAAAAGACAGAAAATATGAAGTGTTGACCAGGATAAGAAACATGAACTCTCACACAACGCTGGTGGGAGTGTAAATTTGTACAACCGCTACTGTTGAGCAATGTCTACCAAGGCTGACTTATTCAAATCCTCTGACTCAGCAATCCTCCTTCTAGGTATAAGTCCAACAGAAATATGTCCCTCTCTGTCCACCAAAGACATGTATAAGAAAGTTCACAGCACCACTGTTTGAACAGGGAAAAACTGGAAAACAGCCACAATGCCCATCGATAATCACACTGGATGACTAAGTTTTGAAACAGTCACACATGGGATACTATACAGCAATCAGAATGACCTACAACCACCCCCAATGATCTGAATGGAGCTCACAAACTTAATACTGAGCAAAGGAAGACACAAAAGAGACATAGTGTATGATTCCATTTATAGAAAATTTGAAAACAGGCAAAATGAGTCAATGCTGTCAGAAATGAGGATGCTGCTATCCTGAGGAATTGGGCAGTAGTGTCCAAAAGGGGCATGAGGTGGGCTTTTGGATGATGGTCATGTCCTGTTTCTTAGTGAGAGTGCTGGTTACATGGATGCTTTTAGGTTGTGAAAATTGAGTTGCACACTTATGCATAGTTTTCCATGTGTATGTTATACTTTGATAAAAATTTTAAAACTTGGTATTAAACATCAAGTCAAAGTAATATGATGTGATATGATGTGATAAAAATTTGGTTGTCTTACAAATAGCTGACACTGTGTAGTGTTGATAGTGTCGGCTATTTGTAAGGCAACCAATTTTTTTTTTTTTTGGCCACGCCTCATGGCTTGCAGGGTGCAGGATTGAACCTGCACACTCGGCAGTGAAAGTGTGGAATCCTAACCACTGGACCACCAGGGAATTCCGACAACCAAATTTTTATTTCAGCAAATAATACTCTCTGAATTTTAGCTTTCTCATTTTAAAAATGGGGAAAATGATATCTGTTGTATTCATATGGTTGATTTGAAAATCAAGTGAGTTAATGGGTAAAAAAAAACCTTCATAAACTGTGAAAATGTATACACATGGAAGATATTCCTGTTGGAAAAAAAGTAGAGGAGGTTTCGATTTTAATTTTTAAATGACTTTTCACTGTTAAGGAATAGCTCCCTTTGGCAAATGATAGTAATTGTAAATGTTTTGGATCAGATTTTAAAAAGCAGGTTTGTCAATTATATAATGGTCTTTAATGTACCCAGATTGTTGCTTTTGTTTCAGAAAACAGAAAATTACATGATAGCTTGTAAATGGCACATTCAATTTCACACACTGAGAATGCTTGAAAAGTAAAAGGTCCACATATAATGCAGGAACTCAAATTTAATGGCATCAAATGATACATAATTTGATTCGTTCAGCCACATTTCCAGAAATTAATCACTGAGTGTTAGTGTCTTTCTGTCCTTTGTGACTTGGTTTGTCAAAAGAAAACTGCCCTTTTTGCCATATCACTACTAATCAGCATTAGATGGCATTTCAATCCAGTGCTCAGCATCTGGAAACATTTTAAAAGGTCAGACTGCTACTCCCTTATTCAATTTACTAAAGTTTCACAAACATAATGAGCTTCCCAAGATGCTTAGAAACACCTTTAGAAATCAATGGAAACTTTGTTAGAGCAAAAATTGGGAGAAAAGATTAGGAGAGGAAATTGGAATGAATGATCTGTCGCTTCTTCCTCTCCCACTGATGTTTTTTCTCTAGATCAGAGTGCCTGAACAGTACCACCGTTGAACTTTTAGGATGGCTAATTCTTTGTGGGGTGGGAGCTGCTATCCTACGCATTATGTTTAGCAGCAGCCCTGACCTCTAACCACCTGATGCCAATAGTCCCCTCCCCCAACATTGTGACAACCAAAAAGGTCTCCAGCCAATGCTAAATATCTCCAGGAAGGGAGAGGGGCTTAAAATTTCCTCCAGGTGAGAACAACTGCTCTGGATGGAAATCTGCTAATGCCTTTGTCTTCAGATCTTCTCCAAGACGTTGACACCTTTGTACAATTTTCCCAAACTTTCTGGAAACAGTCTGGATGTAAGGTGCCCAGCTAAGGTGTGCAAGTAACTGGGTGGTTTGGCAAACCCATGTTGTTCTCTGGCACAGTGGGTCAGTGCCTTTTGTGAACATCTTTAGAGCATACCTCCATTGACAGCATCACATTTTGAGAAGATCAGAGAGGACTAGAAATCAGAGGACAAGAGGCAATCACTGAGGGGAATGAAGATAATATTCAGGTCTGCCTGGGAAGGGACTTGATGACGCCTCTCCGTGTCTGTGTTTACCTGGTGCATGTGGAGCTGCCCTGCTCACATCCCCTCACACTTACTGGTGCAAAACGCCTGGCTTCCAGGTGCCAGCAATTGAGATTCTTTGCCTTTTTTCTGGCCACTGAACCACCTTCAGCTCATAAGCAAAGGTTGAATGGAAGTGCAGGGAAATCAGTTTCCCTGGGAGCAGAACCTCAGTCTTTGATGGACTGGATGAGAATTGATGGATAACGAGCCCAGCTCCCTCCAGCCTCAACTGGGACATCCCTGGTGTGTGTTCCCCACTCGGTCCCCCCAGTCCCCCACAGGACTGAGCTCCAGCTGGTAACCTGGCTGCGTCCCACT
Organism: Mesoplodon densirostris; assembly: GCF_025265405.1. Lineage (NCBI taxonomy): Eukaryota > Metazoa > Chordata > Mammalia > Artiodactyla > Ziphiidae > Mesoplodon > Mesoplodon densirostris. Next base: position 78,413,917 of record NC_082676.1, read on the forward strand.
CACTGTTTCACTTCCTGGCTTCACCCTCAGTGTTTCCTTGGATCACCTCCAAACACACTACTTGCACTTGAATCCTGTTTGGAAGTTTGGTTCTGAGGAAAATCAAAGCTAAATGGTCTGGTGGGATATGACTTTTTGCCGTCACATTCTGGAATATTCCAAACCCATGAAGCTAACCTTGGGAGAATTAGACTCCACAGGGCTTCTCGGGGTCCAACTTATTTGATCAGAAAGAATACCTTCTCCAGCCTTTATGGGGAGTTGCACAGTAATAACCCTTTTTAGAAGGGCAAACAGCACAATACAAGTAGGTGGTGTTTTATTCGTCTGTTTTTTGTCATTCACTCATGTAGGCACAGAATGTTGCATGGTAACTCACAGCTCTATGAACTTTAATTTACTCTTATAAGGTTATAATCTAGTAACAAACAATTTACAATGCCTGTTTAAAGGGAAAAAGAAAAAAGGTTTCTATAGGACTCTGAACCTCCACAGATGCCAAATAAGCAAACCCAGAGAAGGAAATGTACTTGCTTATTTCTTAAAAACATAGCTCAGTCATATAACCAAGTGATAAAACACAATTCCTCTTACTTTAATGTCTGAGTTTAAGAAAATCTCTCTATATAACTCTTTAGTATGTTTTCCTCAAAATTCAACCCGGTTTAATGTCTGGGTTTAAGAAAATCTCTCCATATAACTCTTTAGTATGTCTTCCTCAAAATTCAACCGGGAATGGTTTTACATGATGAATTGAGCCATCAATTAAGAGGAAATGCAGTGAAAAACACACATGTGAACTACAAACGTTAAATGGATAACAGACAAGTAGGAAGTGTTTATCAGTACTGTATGCATATGAGAACTTGTTGCTTAATCTTTTTGAAATCAGGTTTAGAATTCTGATGAAATACATAGCATTTAAAACCTTTTTAGAATTCAAGACTGCGTAGTGTTTTAAACATATCTGTTTACTGATTGTTGGGTTAATCAAAGACTGTATTCATTTTTGTTATTTACCCATATAATCAATTTAAAAAAGGTTTTAAAAGTGTAAAAATGACTAAACCTCAAAGAAAAGTTCTACAAGACAGAAGGATACTAATAAAATTTGAGAGAGATCCCATTTACAATAGGGAGAGATAGTCAACACTGCAATTACTGAAGAGATTAAAAAAAAACCTTGCAGAGTAAGAACTGGAAATGTATGGAATCAAATGTGATAGAACTAACCAAATAAGACCTAGGCATGGCAGATTAAATTAATTAATGCCTGTATCCATTCTGGGCTTGCCAATGTGGCTTACTTTGGCTAATGAAACAGCATCAACTTGATGTAATCAGAGGCTTTAAAATGTGCATGGGTATTTTCACACAGTTTCTGGAGGGCCACCACTGCTCTGAGAACACACCTGGACTAGCCTGCTGGAGACGAACAGACCACGAGGAGCAGTGCTGAGCTATTCCAGTTGACCATCCTAGACCAACTAGCTTCCAGGTACCCCACCTGGCCCAGAAGCAGAACTGCACAGCAGACCCAGAGATTCGATGGAAGCAATAAAGGTTGTTGTCTTAAAGCCACTAATTTCTAGAGTGGTTTATTACTGAGAGGTATTAGATATACCTGATATGTTAGGTACAGATAATCAACAATGACTGGAGTAGAAAACAAGGTGGGAAATTTTTGTCATGAATGTTTGAGTTAGCTCTTATACTGGCAGTAGGATGTTGGGTGCAAGAGTTAAACATATTAAATAAATGTAGGCATCATAGAAAAGTTTTGTGATCCCATTGTCAGAGGTGATTTCTCTATTAGGAGATTTTCTAAACAATCATAAAGTAAAAATTCCACAGAACAAATACATAAGTGCCAACACTCAACAGTTCTCACCAAGCACTGAAGTTAAATCTTTACCTGGAATTGTCCATGTTACATCGGAACTCATGGCCTGATTAATCAAAGCTTGGAATTTTATTAGCAATTGTTAATTTTATTAAGAAATAGTAGTGATGCACATGTGCCACGTACGCTATATATGCTACACCGCTAGTATGTTTCACCATGATTTTTAAATGCTATTTGTTTCAAGTAAAGAACAATTGACACTGGTCTCATAATATTTAAGTTTTGATAATGCCTTAAATAAAACTAGTGATTCTCAAACTTTGTTGCATATTAGAATCACCCGAATTTCTTTTTTCATCCCAATGCCCAGGTGACACCCTAGAGCAAATACACTAGAATCATGGGACCATGACACAGGCATCAACATTTTTTCATCTTTTCTCAGGTGATTCCAATGTCCAGCCACTTTTGAGAACCAACAACCTAGTCCTAAATCTGTGCTGTCCAGCTCGATAGCAACTAGTCACATGTGGCTACTAATTATTTGAAATTGCAGTCTGAATTAGGATAAGCTGTAAGAGGAAAATACAAACCAGATTTTGAAGATGTAGTATGAAAGCAAATGTAAAATATTTCATTAATAATTTTTTACATTTATTACATGATGAAATGATAATATTTTGAATATCTGGATTAATACATTATTGAAGTTAATTTCACTTGGTTTTACTTTTTAAAATGTCACTAGAAAATTTTAAATTTCATATGTAGCTCAAACCTGTGGGTAACATTTCTTTCTTAGACAGCACTGACCTAGACTGTCCCATTAAACTAGAATATAAGGTATATAAATAATTTTAATATTCATGTGACTTTACAAAACCTTGCTTAATGAAGTATGTGTTTACATTCTAGAAAACTGGATATAATTTTCTGTAGTGTAGGAGGTTCATTTTTAAAGAAACAACCCTCTATAACCCAGAACTGGGTTTGTTGCACTGTTTTTGTCGTTGCTTATGCAAAATAATTTGCATGTATTTAATTTTTATGATTATACTCAATTTAATATTTTAAATGTCATATGGATGGAACGTTTACTTAGGATTTAAAACTACAGGTATAATTAAAATGTGCAAAAGTCATCTTATTGAAAAGTTGTGTGTCAATGACATTTTGTCCGTGGGATAAAATATTAAAGGGAAGAGGGAGGTAGAACTGGAAAAAATAACAGATATTGTGCCTGCTAGCCATTTTATATTATATTTTGATTTTTCATGATCAAATATTCTTATAGTAAGAAATACTTATATTGCCATTCTCTTTACTGAGTAGGCAATATTCTACTTGTGATACTCACCAGGTTGAATTCTTTTGAATAGTATTAATTTAAAAAAATCATGGAGAGAGGATGCCGTGTATGAATCTGTAGTGCAGAGCTATGTTTTAGTTCTAATTTTAAACCATTTAATGTGAGCACATTGGTTAATTCTGCAAGGCACCATTCCAGAGTTGGTAATTTTTTAAAAAAATTTGGTCCAGGATGTATTTTAACTTATTCCACATCTCCTATTATCATTATTATTCATCAGATGATAATTAACATCCATGGCTGGAGGCCATTCCTTTCAATTTTATTAAAACTCTTCCTTTTCTAGTATACAGTTTCCTTTAATCCCAGATTAATTTATTTCCCACTCACTGTGGCAAATCTCCTGAAATGAATATATTCACAAATTCTTATAATAAAATAACATCCTGATTATTTAAAAATTACTAAAATGCTGTGTATTTTCCCTAAATCACTTGCTTTTGTCAGTCCTGCAGTTGGCTTACTCTCATCCACAGTGGAATATTTCATTCTCAGCCAAAAGGAAAAAGGGGGTCACATCATGACAGCCCTGGCTACAGAACAAACATGATGGCCATCTCTGTCCACCTGGTTCATGGTTTCCAACTCAATTATTCCTTGTCCTTTTATGAACTCTAATCCCCACTGTTTGTTATTGTCATGTTAGATTTTTATGTATTCTCCTCATAAATCTTCATGAGGTCAGGGGAATTTACCTAAGTTATTATTTTTTTAACTCTAAAGTTAAATTCTCCTTTAAACAAAACAACAGCCATGACGGAAAAAGAAAGAGGAAACGAGGAAAAGAGGAGCTTTTACCTCTGAATGGCTTGTAAAGGCCACTCCTGCCTCACCCTCTCTTATTATACCCTGTAAACTCTGAACTGAAGCAAGTGAGTCAGGGGAATGAGAATGCTATTTTATTTAATATTTACCAGCTTTGTTCAAACTTTTTTTAAAAGATGCTGCTCTACCCCATTGGCTTGTGCCAAACCAAACTGTGCAACCTGAGGGCCACAATGGAGGCAGGATGAGGAGAGGGAGCCCCCAGAATCAACTTCCTGAACAAGGTACAACTGGCTCAATCATTTATGCCCCTCCTAAGGCGCTTGCCACATTCTGCCTTACATTATAGCTATGGACTCATAGGCTCTTTGATCAATTCCCCGAGAGCAGGGATGTTGCCTAGTACATAACAAATGGCAATATCTGTAGATTCAATGGAATATCTTATCCATTTTTGCATGCTCCCAATAGCTACTGGATTGCCCCAAAAGGGATTCAATAAACACACTGATTGAATGCTATATCATGCATCTACTCTGAGACTGAAAATTATTTCCAGTGTAAACTTTCCTTAGGTGGCTCCCTCCCAGCAGCAAGTAGTTAATTGTACTGGCACTAAAATTGAAATAAAATGTTCAGACGTGAAACCATGTCACTGCTTTACATGTATGGTGTTTTAAGAGTACAGCTAGAGTCTATCTTTAGTTAATGGCTCATTAGGCATTTATTTGAAAATAATTAAAATATTCATATGTATCACCTTTTTGGTATATCATAGCTAGGGAGACCAAATTGTGTTACCTCCTATATCAGTTTTTTAAATTTAATAGTATTACCCAGTGAATCAAGAAAATCTCACAGTGCCAATATCCACACTCTCTCCTCTTTTGGTTTCTGCCTCTGGTATTCATTCACAAGTAATAGCAGTTGCCATTTATTCAGACCCTAGCATGTGCTGGGTGCTTTACCCATTTTTATTTAATTTGTCATAACCTTATAAGTTAAAGATTATAATCCCCATTTTTCAGATTCAGATGATAATTAAGTCATGTAATCTTCATAACCTCGCAAGGTATATTAGTCAGGGTTCTTCAACTAGAGAGAGAGGGAGAGAGAGAGAGAGAGAGAGACTTATTTTAAGGAATTGACTCACATGATTGTGGAGGCTGGCAAGTCCATAATCTGCAGGGTGAGCCAGCAGGCTGCAGGCCCAGGGAAGAGTTGCATTTCAAGTCCAGAGGCAGTATGTTGGCAGAATTCCTTTTTTTTTTCAGGGGAGGTCAGTCTTTTTCTATTTGGGCCTTCAACTGATTGGATAAGGCCCACCCACATTATGGAAAGCAATCTGCTTCACTCAAAGTCCACTGTTAATGTCACCTGAAAAAAAATACCTTCGCATAAACATCTAGACTATGTTTGACCAAATATCTGAGTACTGTGGCCTGGCCAAACTGACACATAAAATTAACCATCATACAAGGTAAATATTATGATTTCATGCTACTGTAGGGGAACAAAACTTGCCACCCCAAAATGTCTCTTTGGTATGCAGATTTTTTTTAGAACTGAAAACAATCAAGGCCCAAAAGACTCAGGAATAAATTTTGACCTTCCCCCTAATTGCCTAAAAATTTTAGATATAGGGTCTATTCCAGGAATAGAGCTATCACCAGAGATACCTGCAAAAAATATGGGCTAGGGATGGTAGGGGAATAGGGCCTAGAGATCAAAGTCCACTCTGTGTCCCATTGTCTCTGTCTGACCCAGCAAACAGTTATTTACCAAACATTTATATGAATTGCCTTCTCCCCCTTTCAAGTCCCAAACCACGACCCACAGCATCTTCTTTTGCCTTTAAACTGAAGATGATATTTAAGGTAAGGGTGTCAGTCATTTTGGTGAGTTACTCAGTTTTCCTGGCTCTCTGCCAGGAAATAACATATGTTATTAAACTGTTGTTTGATTTTCTTCTGTTAATCTGTCTCAATTGAATTCTTACACCAGCCAGAAGAACCTAAAAGGAAAGAGGAAAATTTCTTCCTCCCTGACATTACAGACGAACACAGTAAGGCTCACAGGTATTGAGTAATTTGCATGACATCAGACAGTTTGTTTCAGAGCATCTGGACTTTATAAAAGGGGTTTTTGTTTTCCAAGTCCATATATTTTTCACTACATATACTGTCTCTCAAATTAATGTTTTTTTAATTAAGTAGAAATGTATTCTCCCAGGACCAAACTCATGTTAAAAGAAGCATTTAGTGTTGTAGCTGTACATTTTAAAGGTCTAATTTATCCACTAATAAATATCTACCAAGGATGATGATCTAATCTAATGAAGTAGGTGTCTGTCATGAGAAACAACTCTTTACAACCAAACAGGCAGTGACAAAAACTAGGGAATCCTGTCCTTCACAATCTCTGAAAACGTTTCCATGTATTCTATTTCTGATGCCAACACTTGAATTCAGGACCCTTCTACATCTACAGCATTTCACTGCTAGTCTTCACCTTATATTCCAAAATTCTGCATCTAATCAGACCGCCAGAAACACCAGAACCTTCTCCCTCACACCTTTAGTATTTATCAGTTATCCACGAAAAAAAGCTGAAAATTTGAAGTGAAGCATCAAAAATCTTTTGCAGACGAGCTTCAAGTACCCTTCCAGCCACCGTTTTTGCCCTTCACTATGAAAAACACATTCATATTAAACTTGTCCCCAAGAAGGTTCATGAGCTCATATATTACTTGCTTTTTTTTTTTTTTTTTTTTTTTTTTTTTTTTTTTTTTTTTTTTTTTTTTTGCAGTTTCTGCCTTTGCGTTGACCTTTCTCCCAGGTGAGCTTATCTTCTGATTCCATCTCTTACCCTTCCAGGCTTCTCAAAGTTTTCTTACCACCCCAGCCAGAGGCAACTCTCCTTCCCCAAACTGCTTAAGAGTGTAGTTAAGGTTTGCAGTTTCAGGTACTGGATGATCTCTATTTATGCACTTTTCTCATCTGTTCAAAGAGAGGGCTGGATTCAGGGCCCGAAAAAGAATCCCAAAGCCAATGCAATCTGTTCACCATTACCTGAGGATGCCTTGTGTTCTGCACAAAGGCTCTGTCAAAGTAGGTGCTCAATAAATATTTAACACCTTAATTGACGAACGATACAGAGAAGAAAACTGCAACTTGTGGGACAACAGCGAACTTCCTTCTCAGCGAAGGGTGACTTTTGGCCCTCTTCCACTTCCCTACGTTTCACAGGTCCAGGGTCACAGCCGACTATGCCACCGGACCCTAGGAAGGGAAAGGCACTACGCATGCCCAGTATCCAGGGGCGCCTCCAGGCGCGCAGCCTGCTCGGCCCCGCCCCTCCCGTCGCTCGGGTGCGCGCGTGCGCGGCCCCGCGGAGCGTGCCCTGCGTGCGGGTGCCCGCCGAGCCCGCCGGGCGCTGGTTCCCCGAGTGCCCGGGCCGGGGCTTGAGGAGCGGGCACCGGGCCGGGGCAGCGAGCAGTAAGCAGAGCAGACGGCGGGCGCTGCCTGAGGCGACAAGGACAGCGAACGGTGAGTGAGGGGACCGTGAGCGAGCGGGCGGGCGCCTCCGCGCGTGCGCAGCGTCGGACCGCCGGGCCAGGGGCGCGCTCCCGGCCGCGGGCCGAAGGGGCAGAGCTTGGCTGGGCAGGGACGGGGCTGCCGGCCGGCGTCGGGACAGGGGTTGTGGGGGCGCCCGGATCCCCGTCCCGGCTCGAGAGGCGCTGGCCGCGCGGGTGGGCTTCGGGAAGAGCTCCAGGCGGGACGGTGCTGGTTCCGCGCGGAGGTCTTGGCGTCCGGGCCCGAGGGCAGGGCTAGCTGCAGCTGAGGACGCCGGGGAGGGGCGAGGCGAGCCCCCCGAGGCTCCTGCCTGCAGTACGGGCGCTCGCTGAGTGCGCGGCCCCCGGAGGTGGCCGAGGTCCAGGGAGGGGGCGCGGCCGAGCAGCTTCGGCGTCGAGCAGGTGGCGGGGCCGCGCCCCTCGCCCAGGAGTCGCGGGTTGGAAACGGGAGCAAAGTTCCCCGGAGCAACTTTACTGGGGCGCAGCCTGCGGGGCCCGGCCGACACCCCGTCCTTCGCCCAGCCCTGTTGGCCTCAGGACCCCCGTGAATGCTGGTGGGCTTTTGCGGGTTCAGTTTCCTTCTGGTCCTGGAGCTCGTCCTCCCCAAGTTCTGAGCTGTATTCACTGCCAATTCGCTCTTAAAATAGATGTGTAAGTTTGGTGTTTCGGTAAGAAGGATATTTGCTCTCTTGGGAAGAAAGGGCTTATATTGCCAGTTTGTTTGGTTTTTTTAATCTCAAAGAAAGTATTGTTAGGGCATACCGGGGACTCCTATTTATCAAGAAACCTATTGTCCTGTGTGTGCTTGGAGAAAGCCAGCTAATTTCTATTATTAGCCGTAAAAAGACAAAGGGAGATAACTGTGCTTTCTCTTCTCCTTTCTTTCTTTCTCTCTCTCTCTCTCTCTCTCTCTTTTTTTTTTTTTTTTACCCTTTGGTTTAAATACTCTCTGCCACCTCGCCACATCTTGGAGTACTGTAGTTCCCAAAACTGGCTGCACAAAAGCATCATTGGAGACTTTTAAAACTCTGCTCAAAATTGCACCCCAGACCAATTAAAACACGGTGTGTAGTTTATAAAGTTCCCTCGGTAATTCCAGTAGTGCAGCAGAGTTTGGGAAGCATAGGTTTAGTTTAAGAAAGTCAAGATTTTAGTTTTGCAAAGTAGCATTCAGTTTGTAACTGATGAGACGAAACTCTGGCTTCGTTTTCCATAGACAGGAACTCACAAAGAGTGGTTTGTTCCCGCCGGGGAGGGAGGGAGGGAAGCGTCTCTAATGGTTCAAACTTTAGCTGAACTGTATAATACGACTCCAGCGTCCAGACATTGTTCTAACTGGTGTTTTGAATTTCTTTTGGGCGTGTTGAATTTCCTAGTAGTAAGCCCACCTTCCTAACCCCTGCCGCACCCAAAGGGTTTCATCTTTTAACCCTCTCTCAGCCTCCCTCCCCCGTTTCCCCTCTTAACCATCCCCCAGCCTCAGAGAGGATCCCCGCCCCCAGCATATACTGACTCTAAGGGGTGACTTCAGGTTACCATAGCAACGGGTCTTCCAGGGGAAGTGGACGGGTCTACCTTTGGTTTTCTGAATAGGACTCTTCCTTTTCTAAAGATTTTGAATGAGCCTTTTCAGTTCTTGGCCTCAGCTCAGGTAAGGGTGAGTTCACGCAATTCCACTTTTTCTTTCTAAGTAATTTCAGAGTTATTTATTCATGCTGTTGTATGAAGTGATAATGCTAGCAGCTCTGCTGTTCTACCTTTACCAGTCTTTGCGCTAAGAACTTGTGTAACAAAGTTCCAAAAGAGGTGGAAGCAACTTTTTTTAAAAAATCGTTTTTCTTTGGGGCACACAAATCTACGAAGTATATGCATCATTTTTCTAAACTCCGAAGACATATTTAAGAAAATTTAAAAGTGAAATATAATCCTATATCCATGCAAAAACCTTTGCTAATTTGTGGCCCAAAAATGTCATTGTCAGTTTGTAAATTGTTTCGTTCCTAGAAAGTGCTTTGCCATGATTCTTTGCAAAAAGTTAAACCACTTGTAACATTATACTTTAAAATAACAAAGGAAAGGCACAGTTTGTCTACAGATTCACCCACTCCTTCCCTTCCCCAACACACACACATCCAAACAAAGATAATTTTTTAAAATGTTCATTCTTTTATGTTCAAAACAGATATTCCGCAGCCAACTAATTCCAGTTTACCTTTTAAGGAACTCTTAAAACTGTTCCACACAAAATAGTACAGACATATTTACGTGTCTTTAGGCTTTTTGTTTTTATGAAACCTTTCCAACTTTAGTGTGTAAATAATAATCAGAATTCGATCAGTCAATTCAAAATGCTTATGGTAGTATAGTGACTCCCAGCATCTATTGGGGATTGCAGAGGTTTTCTTTACTCTTGTGTTATGTGCTAGTTAACTTTCTGGTTACCAAGCAGATTCCATAAGGTTAATTTTCCCCATTTTACTCTGAGAAGAGAATAATAGTGGAAAATCCTCTCATTTGATGGACCTTGTAGTTCACCAGTAATGCTGTGCAGCTAAGGCAGTAACTGCTCACCTAATCTTTTCATTCCATGTTTAAAAATTGAGGCCTTCTAAGCATCTACAGTTGAGAATTTCTATTCTTTCTACGGTTTTTAAACATTTTAAAATGAAAAACCATTGTCCTTGTTGTAGACATTTTGGGAATTACCAAAACAAGTTAAAAAAATAAAAATCACAGGTACGTCCAGAAATAACTGTTCATGGGATGATATGCTTCCATTTGTCCCATTTTATTTGTCTGCATATATATACTTTTAAGCAAAATTGGCACTTTAATTTCATTTGTGTTTTTGAATACTGCCTTTTCGCTTAATGTATCACAGACATTTCCTATGCCCTTAAATCTTCTTTGAAAATGAGATTTTTAATGATGGGTATGCCAAAGTTTATTTAGCTAGTTTTCTCTTTTTTGACATATTTCCATTTTCAGTGTTTGGAGGTATGATATTAAATTCTGGTTGCAAATCCTAGCTTGGCCACTTCCGATCTAAGTGACCTTAATTACCTAATTATTTGATTGTGCTTCCTTTATCCATAGAATGGGGGGTAGTAATTGTGCTGGCAACATAGAGTTTTGGAGCGATGGAATGAACCAGATAGAGGAAGGTCTTCAACAGAGTCTGGCAAAGGATGTAGGCTCAGAAAGTAATAGCAGACACACAGGCAGAGCTGGGGTAAATGCCCTTGTCTGAAAGTCTTACTGTCTCTGACTTGCTCAGGCTAGATTTATAGCAGAATTCCTGGGGCAGAGGTGAACTCTTTTATGACTCCTGAGGCCTGTTGCCAAATTGCTTATGCCAGAACACGTCAATGCCCTTACACACGGAACGGTCTTCCCATAGTGTCAGCACTCCAGTGTTTAATCTTTCCTAATCTTCTATAAAAATGTGGTCTTATTTTAATTCATATTTTTTTGGTAACTAGTGAAATTAGTAATTTGCTTTTTTTTTTTTTTTTTTTGGTATGCGGGCCTCTCACTGTTGTGGCCTCTCCCGTTGCGGAGCACAGGCTCCGGACGCGCAGGCCCAGCGGCCATGGCTCACGGGCCCAGCCGCTCCGCGGCATATGGGATCCTCCCAGACCGGGGCACGAACCCGTATCCCCTGCATCGGCAGGCGGACTCTCAACCACTGCGCCACCAGGGAGGCCCAGTAATTTGCTTTTTATTTGTTCATTTTGCCTTCTGAGAGTTGTCCAGGTACTTTGTCCATTTTATTGTTAAATGATGATTTTTAAAAATGATTTAAAATATCCTTTAATATAAAGAGATAATATATGTATAATTAAATATTCTATATATATATTATATAACATGCTCTTAATATAAAGAGCAAATAATATAAATATGCTCTTAATGTAAAGAGCATTGTGCCTTTATCATATTTGTAATTTTTTTTTTTTTCCTCTGCAGCTCATTATTTGTCTTTTAATTTACTTTATGGTGTTTTCCAAACAACAGGATATTTTTACTTTTATGTTGTCAGCTCTTTCCATCTTGTCCGTTATGACTTTTCCTTGTAAATATTTACGTTTGAAAATATAAACAGAGGTGAGGTAAATGAAGCAAAAATTTTGGAAATATATTAAATTTGTACATTTAGTTCTATATTAGCACATGGATGTGAATTGTTTTACAGCACCTTCTCCTCCTGAGCCAGCCCATCTAGTCTACCAGCACCATCTGTTAAACAGTCCATCCTTTCCTCAGTGGGTTGTGGTCTTCCCTTTAGTATATTTTAAGATCTTGACTAGCTTTTGGGTCTGATTCTGTTTTAGGTCTTACTCATCTATCATTGACCTCTTATCTTAATCAATGTTAAATCTTTTTCAATGTACATTTAGAATATATAAAAGTATCTGCTAGAGGAAGTCACACTGTTCTTTAAAAAATCATAATTATAGTCATCTATCCTTTCAAATAAAAATTATATTACTATCTTTATACTAATACATGCACATAATTTAAATCTAAGAATACTAAAATACTTATTGTAAAATAAGTGGTCCCCTATCTCTCATCACCCTCCACCCATCCCCTCAGGCTCCTCAGTGGCAGTCTTTTGACTGTTACTGGTTTCTTTTGAGTTTTTCACTGGGACCACATACGAGGTCTTTTCCTGTTGGGCTGGTCAGAGGGTGGTCATCAGGCAGCACCCTGCGCTGAGGAAAGGGTCCAGCTGCCAGTGTTGGGGATACATCTGGCTGGAGTCTTAGCATGCTCTTCACTTTGGGGAAGGTTCTGGTGCTCTCACAGTCCAAATACTTACCTGTTTTATCTACTCTCCCAAGAATCAGTCTCCAGTCTTGCTGGGCTCAGGCAGGGACTGTGGGCCAGAGCAGGAGGTGGGAGGGGCATCCGGGAAGTGGGGCTGCTAACCTTATTTTAGCCCGCTACCCACTGGAGTGCTTCTCAGCTTTTCTCACTGCTGGTGGAGCGTTTCACTCTTAGGGCTGCTGAGCTGCTACTTGTCCATCTGCTTTCCACTTTCATGATTTTGTTGTAATTTCCACTACAGTTCTTTAAGTCCTTGCATCTTTGTCTTCTGGAAAGAACTCTTATTTATTTATTTATTTATTTATTTATTTATTGCGGTACGCGGGCCTCTCACTGTTGTGGCCTCTCCCGTTGTGGAGCACAGGCTCCGGACGCGCAGGCTCAGGGGCCATGAATCACGGGCCCAGCCACTCCGTGGCATGTGGGATCTTCCCGGACCGGGGCGCGAACCCGCGTCCCCTGCATCGGCAGGCGGACTCTCAACCACTGCACCACCAGGGAAGCCCTGGAAAGAACTCTTTACTGCCATTTTTGTGGAGTTTAGAGGGAGGATGTGCTTGAATGTTTTGTCAAATGTGCCATCTTAACCTGGAATGCTCTGCAGATGAATCCTTAGAACTGAGAAATATCCAGTTATTTTGGTTCGTTGGCAAGGACTGTCATGTACATGTGAAGTAGTCAGTGTTTCTCTGAAGGGATGTGAAAAGTTATACAGACCTTCTGTCTCTTAGCAGAGGTGTTTTGTTTGTTTGTTTACTCTTTATATAAGTCCTAATATTTATTGTTAGGGTTCTTCTTAGGTATTTATGTTTTTGTTGCTGTTGTGATGGGTTCTTCAAATTGCCTATTGCTGACAAGATGGTGGTTGATTTTTGTAATTTTATTTTATAGCTGGTTCTTACTCTAAGAGCTTTGCAGTTTATTCTCTTGGGTTTCCTAGTTACGTAATGACACTTGTGTCTACTTCTTTCTAACAATTATACCTTTTATTTTGGTTTTACGGCAGGCTGCACTAGTGTTAGCATTCTGGAACATTATAAAATACATCTGGAACATTATCAAATAGTAATGGCAGTAATGTGCAAACTTTTGTTCTTTAATAGGAAAAACAGTAGTACAATATTGGCTTTTGTTTTATCATAATTCCTCATCAGGACAGAGGAAATCTATCCTTTTATTTCCAATTTACCTAGAGGTATTTTTATTATTTTTTTTAAGGGATAGGAATTGAATGGAATTCAATTAGCAGTAATCTGCTAATAGGAATTAGCAGATTTCTGTTAGCAGCTACGGTTTATCACTGGTATTTCTTAACAGATCTACTGACTTGAGTCCCAAATATTAAACTGGAGTAAATCCTTCCTTTTGAATAATTCTTTAGAAAAGCGAATTCAGTTTGTGACAAAATTAAAAGGTAACATCACATTCAGTGCATATTCATGTCTTCTGTGTTGGGGGCTGTGTGGGATACAGTCACCAGGGCTTTTTCAAAAGAAAATATTGTAAATTGCAGAATCCAACAATCAACTCTCATCTTTACTCTTGGCAGCACTTGCTATAGTTGGTCATTCTCTCTTTTGATTTGACTTTCTTCATTTGATTTTGAGGACACCACAGTCTCCTGCTTTTCCTTCTGTACCACTGGCTTTTCAGTCATTTTTTTTTAAATGTGTGTGGTTTTTTGTTTGTTTGTTTGTTTTCACACCAGCCTGTTAATTTGGAATACTTCAGGGCTCAGTTCTTGTGGGACTCTTGTCACAAACAATTGTAAGATTTTAATAAAGTACCATGTAGCTCCTTTAGACTCCCAATGTATGTTTCCAGTTGAAGTAGGTCTTTTAAACTCCTGATGCATATATCCAACTACTTTTTTGACTTCTTCACTTGAATACATAAAATATACTTCAATTTTAAGGACTAAAACGGAATTTCTGATCTTCCTCTGCAAACCTGCTCTCCCTGTAGCCTGCCCTATTTTGGTGTCGGGGTAGCTCCATTTTTTGGGTTATTCAAGCCAGAAACCTTGGAATCATCCTGACTCTTCTCTTTCTCTCCCACTTTACATCCAGGCTGTTAGCAGATCCTGCTGCTCTATCTTCCAGATGTATCCAGAATCCTGTCTTCCAAATAAATCCAGGAGTTCAACTCCTTTTCTCACGTCTACTGCAAGCACCTTCCTCCAAGTCTCCAGCACCTGTTGCTTGGATGGTATGCAGTGGCCTCTCCTTTCTTCTTCCCTGCCTTCCTTTAATATGTTATTGGCATAACAACCAGAGTGATCTTTTTAAACCATAGGTCGCATATGCTTAAAACCCTTCTCTGGCTCTCCATGTCACTCAGAGTAAAAGTCGAGATTCCTCATAATGATTCACAAAGCCCGACACCTTCTGGTTACCAAGACCTCTGACCTCCTCCCCACTCCTCTCCCTGCAATGGAATGCTCTCCATTCCAGCCATCCTTACCTCCTTGCTGATCCTGGAACCCTCCAGGCACATTCCCACTTTTAGGTCTTTGTGCTGGGTTTACCCTCTGCCTGTAGTATTTTCTCCCCAGATGCATTCATGGCCAGCTCCCTCACTGCCTTCAGGTCTTCACTAAGCTACCACCCTGTCAGTGATGTCTATGCTGTTTACAGTTGCGAACTGTGCCTGGTATTCCTCTTGGAATGCTTTACGTTTTCCTTTCTCCATAGCATCTACTACCTTCTAAATTACCGTATGACTTATTTATTTATTGTTTATTTTTAGTGAATGCTCTTTTCCCGTCCCTGCTAGACAGTAAGTTCCATGTGGCCAGGTATTTTATGTCTGTTTATTAATGTGTCCCAAGTGTGTGGTACATAGAAGATGGTCAGTAAATGTTTTTTGAATAAATGAACATAGTCTGCCTTCTCCATTTTTTTTCCAATGAATTTTTCATAAAGCAGTGTAGTCCTTTGGCATCTGTGGATCTAGCATTGGCGATTTAGCATCCCATCAGCAACGGGGAAGTTGAAGAACATGTATAATTTATAATGGATATAATAATACAGAGAGTGGTTATGAGGATTAAATAGGATACTGTCTGTAAAGTGCCAAACTGTGCCAGTGTGTAGGAACAGGTCACTTAACTGTCAGAAAGCCTTAGCCATCTGAATGATGTTAATTGAATTCTAGAACCTGCTCTCTTTGGATTTCGGTTTTTTAAGCAACGGTGGGCAGTGGCTTCACCTTGGGAACATTTCAAAATACAGGGGAGCCTGAGCTCCCTGATAAATATCAGTGATGTGCTCTTCCTTTGTTTATTCTTTAACCCATCTGTTAAAGTGGAATGCAACCACTTGTTTTCTCCTTTTGTGCTTTCTTGCTGTTCAGGACATCTCCACATCTCTCCGTCTCCTTTAAGTCCTTTTTTCCTCTGACGTTCTAGCTGAAATAAGTGGTTTTTTTGTTTGTTTGTTTGTTTGTTTTGTGATACGCAGGCCTCTCACTGTTGTGGCCTCTCCCGTTGCGGAGCACAGGCTCCAGACGCGCAGGCTTAGCGGCCATGGCTCATGGGCCAAGCCGCTCCGCGGCATGTGGGATCCTCCCAGGCCAGGGTATGAACCCGCGTCCCCTGCACTGGCAGGTGGACTCTCAACCACTGTGCCACCAGGGAAGCCCTGAAATAAGTTCTTTTATAAGGTGATTTTGCAATCCTTCAGAGGCACAGAGAAGCACGTAGTTGAACATGATATTAAATCCACAAAGTCAAAAGCTCTCAGGCCTTTAGCTTCAGTTCCCCAGACAAGCATGCGTTGTGGCCATCCCTGCAGCAACCATCAGAGCCATTGTTTTGCTTACAGAGTTTCTAGAGTCTCCTTTTGTGTCCTTTAAATCTGAGAATATCTCAGAAACATCAGGCTCCCTCCTCTTTTGATAGAGCAAGAAATATTTGTAGGCTTTTTACTGTGGCAATTACTGTGCAAATAAGGTGAGTCATGTGCCAGAAAAAGATGATTATTTTAGAGATTGTGAAGGCAGCCAAAGAATAGACAATAAACCAAAACCACGATGTATGTATCTCTAGAAATGTATAAACCCAGTGCCAGTAACCTGAACACAAAAATGTGAACATTTTCTTCAGTTTCTAATTTTTTTCCTCAAAAACTATCTAATTACTTAGTTTTTTAAAAATCTACTTTATTTTTCTCTAATAGTATATGAGTAGGGGAGGTCCCCACTTTCAGAGAGTGTAAACATTTTAGCCTCAGTTACCATACATATTACAAATAAAATTTCACAAGCACCACATTCTGAATGTATCACCTGATGAATTTGCCTTGTCTTTGAAGATGAGATCATTGTATTTGTGCTTTTTTTTTTATATATATACAGCAGGTTCCCATTAGTTGTCCATTTTATACATATTAGTGTTTATTTGTCAATCCCAGTTTCCCATCTCATCACACCAGCACCCTAGTCCCCTGCCACTTTCCCCTATGCCACTTTGGTGCCCATACGTTTGTTCTCTACATCTGTGTCTCAATTTCTGCCTTGCACCAGTTCATTTGTACCATTTTTCTAGGTTCCACATACATGTGTTAATATACGATATTTGTTTTTCTCTTTCTGACTTACTTCACTCTGTATGACAGTCTGTAGATCTATCTACATCTCTACAAATGACCCAATTTCATTCCTTTTTAAGGCTGAGTAATATTCCATTGTATATATGTACCACATCTTCTTTATCCATTCGTCTGTCGACGGACACTTAGGTTGCTTCCATGTCCTGGCTATCGTAAATAGTGCTGCAGTGAACATTGGGGTGCATGTGTCTTTTTGAATTATGGTTTTCTCTGGGTATATGCCCAATAGTGAGATTGCTGGGTCATATGCTAATTCTATTTTTAGTTTTTTAAGGAACCTCCATACTGTTCTCCATAGTGGCTGTGTCACTTTATGTTCCCACCAACAGAGCAAGAGGGTTCTCTTTTCTCCACACCTTCTCCAGCGTTTGTTGTTTGTATATTTTCTGATGCCCATTCTAACTGCTGTGAGGTGATACCTCATTGTGGTTTTGATTTGCATTTCTCTAACAGTTAGTGATACTGAGCAGCTTTTCATGTGCTTCTTGGCCATCTGTATGTCTTCTTTGGTGAAATGTCTATTTAGGTTTTCTGCCCATTTTTGGATTGGGTTGTTTGTTTTTGTAATATTAAGCCGCATGAGCTGTTTATATATTTTGGAGATTAATCCTTTGTCTGTTGATACATTTGCAAATATTTTCTCCCATTCTGAGGGTTGTCTTTTCGTCTTGTTTGTAATTTCCTTTGCTGTGCAAAAGCTTTTAAGTTTCATTAGGTCCCATTTGTTTATTTTTGTTTTTATTTCCACTACTCTAGGAGGTGGATCAAAAAAGATCTTGCTGTGATTTATGTCAGAGTGTTCTTCCTATGTTTTCCTCTAAGAGTTTTATAGTGTCCGGTCTTATATTTAGGTCTCAAATCCATTTTGAATTTAACTTTGTGTATGGTGTTAGGGAGTGTTCTAATTTCATTATTTTACATGTAGCTGTCCAGTTTTCCCAGCACCACTTATGGAAGAGACTGTCTTTTCTCCATTGTATATCCTTGCATCCTTTGTTATAGATTAGTTGACCATAGGTGTGTGGGTTTATCTCTGGGCTTTCTATCCTGTTCCATTGATCTGTATTTCTGTTTTTGTGCCAGTACCATATTGTCTTGATTACTGTAGCTTTGTAGTATAGTCTGAAGTCAGGGAGTCTGATTGCTCCACCTCCGTTTTTTTCCCTCAGTATCGCTTTGGGTTTTTGGGGTCCTTTGTGTCTCCATTCAAATTTTTAAGATTTTTTTTTCTAGTTCTGTAAAAATGCCATTGGTAATTTGATAGGAATTGCATTGAATCTGTAGATTGCTTAGTGTAGTATAGTCATTTTCACAATATTGATTCTTCCAATCCAAGAACATGGTATATCTCTCCATCTGTTTGTATCATCTTTAATTTCTTTCAGCGGTGTCTTATAGTTTTCTGCATACAGGTCTTTTGTCTCCCTAGGTAGGTTTATTCCTAGGTATTTTTTTTCTTTTTGTTGCAATTGTGAATGGGATTGTTTCCTTAATTTCTCTTTCATATATTTCATCATTAGTGTATAGGAATGCAAGAGATTTCTGTGCATTAATTTTGTATCCTGCAACTTTACCAAATTCATTGATTAGCTCTAGTAGTTTTCTGGTGGCATCTTTAGGATTCTCTATGTATAGTAATAGGTCACTTGCAAACAGTGACAGTTTTATTTCTTTTCCAATTTGTATTCCTTTTATTTCTTTTTCTTCTCTGATTGCCATGGCTAAGACTTCCAAAACTACGTTGAAGAATAGTGGTGCAAGTGGACATCCTTGTCTTGTTCCTGATCTTAGAGAAAATGCTTTCAGTTTTTCACCATTGAGAATGATGTTTGCGTGGGTTTGTCATATATGGCCTTTACTATGTTGAGGTAGGTTCCCTCTATGCCCATTTTCTGGATCGTTTTTATCATAAATAGGTGTTGAATTTTCTCAAAAGCTTTTTCTGTGTCTGTTGAGATGATCGTATGGTTTTTATTCTTCAATTTGTTAATATGGTGTATCACATTGATTGATTTGCGTATATTGAAGAATCCTTGCATCTCTGGGATAAATCCCACTTGATCATGCTGTATAATCCTTTTGATGTGTTTTTGGATTCTGTTTGCTAGTATTCTGTGGAGGATTTTTGCATGTATATTCATGAGTGATATTGGTCTGTAATTTTCTTTCTTTGTAGTATCTTTGTCTGGTTTTGTTATCAGGGTGATGGTGGCCTCATAGAATGAGTTTGGGAGTGTTCCTTCCTCTGCAACTTTTTGGAAGAGTTTGAGAAGGATTGGTGTTAGCTCTTCTCTAATTGTTTGATAGAATTCACCTGTGAAGCCATCTGATCCTGTACTTCTGTTTGTTGGAAGATTTTTAATCACAGTTTCAATTTCATTACTTGTGATTGGTCTGTTCATGTTTTTCATTTCTTCCTGCTTCAGTCTTGGAAGGTTATACCTTTGTAAGAATTTGTCCATTTCTTCCAGGTTGTCCATTTTATTGACATAAAGTTGCTTGTAGTAGTCTTCTTAGGATGCTTTGTATTTCTGCAGTGTCTGTTGTAACTTCTCCTTTTTCATTTCTACTTTTATTGATTTGAGTCCTCTCCCTCCTTTTCTTGATGGGTCTGGCTAATGGTTTATCAATTTTGTTTATCTTCTCAAAGAACGAACTTTTAGTTTTATTGATCTTTGCTATTGGTTTCTTTGTTTCTATTTCTGCTCTGATCTTTATGGTTTCTTTCCTTCTGCTAACTTTAGGTTTTGTTTGTTCTTCTTTCTCTAGTTCCTTTAGGTGTAAGGTTAGATTGCTTGAGATGTTTGTTGTTTCTTGAGGTAGGATTGTATTGCTATAAACTTCCCTTTTAGAACTGCTTTTGCTGCATCCCATAGGTTTTGGGTCGTTGTGTTCTCATTGTCATTTGTCTCTAGGTATTTTTTGATTTCCTCTTTGATTTCTTCAGTGATCTCTTGGTTATTTAGTAGCATATTGTTTAGCCTCCATGTGTTTGTTTTTTACATTTTTTTCCCCTGTAGTTCATTTCTAATCTCATAACATTGTGGTCAGAAAAGTTGGTTGATATGACTTCAATTTTTTAAACTTACTGAGGCTTGATTTGTGACCCAAGATGTGATCTATCCTGGAGAATGTTTCATGCGCACTTGAGAAGGAAGTGTAATCTGCTGTTTTTGGATGGAATGTTCTATAAATATCAATTAAATCTAACTGGTCTGTTGTGTCATTTAAAGCTTGCGTTTCCTTATTAATTTTCTGTTTGGATGATCTGTCCATTGGTGTAAGTGAGGTGTTAAAGTCCCCCACTATTATTGTGTTACTGTCAATTTCCTCTTTTTTAGCTGTTAGCAGTTGCCTTATGTATTGAGGTGCTCTTATGTTGGGTTCATATATATTTATAATTGTTATATCTTCTTCTTGGATTGATCGCTTGATCATTATGTAGTGTCCTTCCTTGTCTCTTGTAACATTTAGTATTTTAAAGTCTATTTTATCTGATACGAGTATTGCTACTCCAGTTTTCTTTTGATTTCCATTTGCATGGAATATCTTTTTCTATCCCCTAACTTTCAGTCTGTATGTATTCCTAGGTCTGAAATGGGTCTCTTGTAGACAGCATATATATGAGTCTTGTTTTTGTATCCATTCAGGGAGCTGATGTCTTTCGGTTGGAGCATTTAATCCATTCACGTTTAAGGTAATTATCGATGTGTATGTTCCTTTACCATTTTCTTAATTGTTTTGGGTTTGGTTTTGTAGGTCCTTTCCTTCTCTTGTGTTTCCCACTTAGAGAAGTTCCTTTAGCATTTGTTGTAGAGCTGGTTTGGTGGTGCTGAATTCTCTTAGCTTTTGCTTGTCTGTAAAGCTTTTGATTTCTCCATCGAATCTGAATGAGATCCTTGCCTGGTAGAGTAATCTTGGTTGTAGGTTCTTCCCTTTCATTACTTTAAATATGTCATGCCACTCCCTTCTGGCTTGTAGTGTTTCTGCTGAGAAATCAGCTGTTAACCTCATGAGAGTTCCCTTATATGTTATTTGTCGTTTTTCCCTTGCTGCTTTCAATAATTTTTCTTTGTCTTTAATTTTTGCCATTTTGATTACTATGTGCCTCGGCATGTTTCTCCTTGGGTTTATCCTGTATGGGACTCTCTGTGCTTCCTGGACTTGTGTGGCTATTTCCTTTCCCATCTTAGGGAAGTTTTCGACTATAATGTCTTCAGATATCTTCCTGTGTCCTTGCTCTCTCTCTTCTTCTTCTGGGACCCCTATAATGTAAATGTTGTTGCATTTAATGTTGTCCCAGAGGTCTCTTAGGCTGTCTTCATTTCTTTTCATTCTTTTTTCTTTATTCTGTTCCACAGCAGTGAATTCCACCATTCTGTCTTCCAGGTCACTTGTCCATTCTTCTGCCTCAGTTATTCTGCTATTGATTCCTTCTAGTGTAGTTTTCATTTCAGTTATTGTATTGTTCATCTCTGTTTGTTTGCTCTTTAATTCTTCTAGATCTTTGTTAAACATTTCTTGCATCTTCTCGATCTTTGCCTCCATTCTTTTTCCGAGGTCCTGAATCGTCTTCACTATCATTATTCTGAATTCTTTTTCCGGAAGGTTGCCTATCTCTACTTTGTTTAGTTGTTTTTCTGGGGTTTTATCTTGTTCCTTCATCTGGTGCATAGCCCTCTGCCTTTTCATCTTGTCTGTGTTTCTGTGAATGTGGTTTGTGTTCCACAGGCTGCGGGATTGTAGTTCTTCTTGTTTCTGCCCTTTCTGTATTTCTGCTTTGTTAGTGTGACGATTCCTTCTTTAAGACTTACCATTGCTACAGTTTATTTTATTTTGAACTCGAAACAGTCAGGACTGTTGGCCAAGACTGAGTGGAAAGCATTGACCTGCCTCTCTGCTGCTGAATTGTACAATATCCCTTAGTTTAGGTTGTTAATGGATAGCCCCGTTGGAAAACACACTTTGTTTTTTATAGTTCTACTGCTGGGCTGAGGACCTGTGTAAGTATTTGTTTTCATTGTGAAGGTTTTTCTTTTTAATTGCCACCTTTACTTGTATTATCCAGTTTTTCGGAAGTGGTGATCTTGCCTACTCAGCACCAGCAAACACACGTACTCTGTAGTGAGGGACTGAGTTTGGCCTTCAGGCATTACACTGTAGGTCTCTGGAAAGACAGGGCTCACATCTCGACCGCCACCTATTTTCATACCTTTGTTCATGGGACGTGTAGTGGCAAGTCCAGTGTAATAGTCAAACTGCATTTAGATGTGTTTTGGGGGGCTTACTGGGGAATCACCTACATTCCTAGGAAGTCTAGAAAATGATAAAATTCTTAACTAGAGTTCAGCGGGCCTCTCTTAAAATAATCTTACTGTCCACATTAACAATGTGAGAAGGGGCCCAGAAGCACCTCCCGCTCCAGATGCAGGTTCAGATGTGAAACCCGCTGTTGTAGCTGTTGCTTCCTCTTTTGCATAGCCCTTCCCCCCACCCCCATGTAAGACACCCACCCAGGCAGGAGTGCATCCCAGAGTGCTCCCTCCCTGTTCCTGGTTTGTTTCCTCACCCCTCCTATAGCCTCAGGAGATGAGGTGAGTAGGAGCTAGAAGCTGGCCCGGCTGCTGGAACGGGAAGGGTAGTCACTCCCACTCCCTGCCGGTCTCTCTGCAGACTTCCCACCCCTGCCCCGAAGGATTTCAGCACTTATTTCAGTAAATGCTGTAGAATATCTTTATAGGAATTAATAGATTTTCTAGTTAATTTAACACTATTCAACAGGTATTTCTTTGGGCCTTATGGGATCAGCCCATGCTTACCTGAAAATCTGGGTTACTTTATTATCTACTTTCTCCTGTCACTGCCATGAAAGACTCCTCGAAATGCCAAAATCAGTCCTGAACTCTGGGCTAGCATACAGCTCCCGACACATTCTCAAAATCGTCACCAGCCAGTGTTGTGCTCAACCAGGTGGGTGTTTGTTAGGGATGTCGCTACCTAATTCGGTATTTCGGTTGGGTTATAGGAAAATCAGATGCTTGAGATCAGATCAACCAGTATTTTGATTTTACAGTCTTTCTATAATAATATATAATTACTGAATGTAAGGTAACTAGGAGGATCACAATCCTACTAACATGCACAACCTCTAAAATCGTTTCGAGAATGAAGCTGAGGAAGCGTTTGAACACCAGCTTTTTAAGAAAAGGCAATCTTTAGGGCTTCCCTGGTGGCGCAGTGGTTAAGAATCCACCTGCCAATGCAGGGGACACAGATTTGAGCCCTGGTCCGGGAAGATCCCACATGCCACGGAGCAGCTAAGCCCTTGTGCCACAACTACTGAGCCTGTGCTCTAGAACCTGCAAGCCACAACTGCTGAGCCCACGTGCCACAACTACCGAAGCCCGCATGCCTAGAGCCCATGCTCCGCAACAAGAGAATCTACCAAAATGAGAAGCCTGCACACTGCAACAAAGAGGAGGCCCCACTCGCCGCAACTAGAGAAAGCCTGCACGCAACAACAAAGACCCAACACAGACAAAAATAAA
Source organism: Mesoplodon densirostris (assembly GCF_025265405.1). NCBI lineage: Eukaryota > Metazoa > Chordata > Mammalia > Artiodactyla > Ziphiidae > Mesoplodon > Mesoplodon densirostris. The sequence goes on from NC_082676.1 coordinate 78,437,462, forward strand.
TAAGTTTAAAAAAAAATTGTTTAAGCAATTTTTAAATGAAAAGTCACTACTGTATTTCCTTTGTCTGGACTTCTTCAAAGTCCTAACCTAAACTTTATTTCCAACACACTGTTTTCAATTAATTATAGAGGGATATTTTGATATTACATAATATCAAATACTGTACTATATAGAAATAGTATATAGGAAGATATTAAAATGGTGTGTTGGAGGGGGAGGCAGTTTCTATCTAATGTGTGTCTCTAAATGAAGGAAACAAGTGAACAACAAATCCTCTTAAATGTTGACAGCTGTGCTTACCTTGCAGCAGTTGCTACTTCTCATTTTCCTATAGCAGAGAGCAAACTATCAGAGAGATAAACTTGCTTCTTTCTTGCTGGTTTATATGAAGCTAGAGACAGTTGTCTACTCAAAGTTCATTTAAATTTTTCTCTTAAGATCTTCAAAGAAGGTGTCAATTGATATATCTTGTACCTTGTATTTGAATTTTCTGAGGTTGGGGTAAAGCTAAGGTGCCAAACAATGTAATAGAACAAACGGAATATTAGCTCTTTGACTGCTGTTAATTTTTTTTAAGTTTTTTTTTAAAATTAATTTGTTTATTTTTGGTTGCGTTGGGTCTTTGTTACTATGTGCAGGCTTTCTCTGGTTGCAGCGAGCGGGGGCTACTCTTCATTGCGGTGTACGGGCTTCTCATTGCAGTGGCTTCTCCTGTTGCGGAGCATGGGCTCTAGGCACACGGGCTTTAGTAGTTGTGGCACGTGGGCTCAGTAGTTGTGGCGCACAGGCTCTAGAGCGCAGGCTCAGTAGTTGTGGCACATGGGCTTAGTTGCTCCACGGCCTGTGGGATCTTCCTGGACCAGGGCTCGAACCTGTATGGCCCTGCATTGGCCGGTGGATTTGTAACCACTTGTGCCACCAGGGAAGCCCCAACTGCTGTTAACTTTTTGTGTCAGAGATTATCATTTTCTCATGTCCTCCATTCTGTCTACCTAATGTGCAAAAAAATGGTTGAGAATTATGCTCTGAGAATTAATTATTATTTTCTAGTAGAGTAGAACCAAAAAGCAGGTATGTGTAAAAACCTGGCCCTGATCACTTACAGTTTCTTTTTTTTTTTAAAGGATCTTCTTTGAAAACCTGTAGTAGCTTACCACAATCATACTTACAATAAAATCCAAACTCCTTATGATGCCAGGTGAGGCATCGGTGGTTCCTATACTTTTTGACCTCAGGACCCTTATACTCTTGAATATTTTAAGAAACCCAAAGAGCTTTTGTTTATAGGGGTTATCGCTATTAATATTTACTGGAATAGAAGTGAAAACAAAGAAAAAAATGTAATATTCACTTATTTGTTTAAAAAATAAGCGTTTTGATTGAAGCTTATGAAGAAAATCTGTCCTCACACAGATATATAGCTGGAAAAGGAAGGAGTATTTTAATAGTCTTTTCAGATAAGGGTGGATATTCTATGATAACCTCAGCAAAAGTTGAATGGTAATTTCTTAAAGGTTGATTGCTATGTGGAATCTAAAACCATCAGTGAACTTTTTGTATTCCTGTTTTACTAAAATCCATTGATCTGTCTTGTACTTTGAATGGACCTTTTACCAACATGCATGATTCTGTAATGTAATAGCATTGTTATTAGAAAACATTGGTTCACTGGGTTATGCAGATCTTTAAAATGTTGACATGTTTCACTATACAATATAAAAAATTACATTTACCTGATGTCACCAGTGTTAATCAGAAACAGTCTTTAAGAAGTCTTTACCATTCTTGGGAAGCTATCAAGCTCATGGTGGCATAATCAAGATTTCCAAAATTCTAACTTTTGCTTTTTCATTGGCAATAAATAGTCAGTTTTCCTTGAAGTAACAGGCTCATTTCATTCATTTTTGAGAAAATGTCTGCTAAATACCTAAGTGTGAATAAGCATACTTTGCATATTTTCTCAAGTGCAGTGGTGTTCCGTGAAAAAAATGGCTGGTTCAGCTCTCACACAAGCAGTTGCACAAGTATTTTTTTCTCAAGGCAACCGTTCTATTTCAGTTTCACCAGAAATGCTTTAAGCATACTTCCCATTTCACCACACAGAATATTAAGAAAATGTATACTCAAGGGCTGAGATTTAATAAAATCAACAGTTTTTACTACTGCATCTCATAGAGATTCCCCAATGAAATAATACATGCATTATGGCAAAGGAATGCACAGTAGCTAATCTATTCACACAAGCTGTTTCATCACTGTTCCTAAATCCCCCAGCCCCCCCACCCCCACCCCAGGTGTGGGTGGGGAGGCATAGGGAAGGCAAGGCCACTTGACAGGTCCTTCAGTGCTGTTCACTTTGGCTGCTTAGGGCCCACTGGAGTGACTGTCCAGGCTTAGGAACCAGCAGCTTCAATTGTGGAAAGGCAAGAGTCACAGAGCCTGACTGTGGACCAGTCCTTATCTGTTTACGGCTCCCTTTTCTGTTGGGAGCAGATGGCTTCTCCTGTGATGGCTTTTGGTGATGCGTCACCACTGCCAGATGTCACAGAGAGGTTTCAGAGGGCCTCAGCCACTGCATCTATTTCAAGTACCTTCTGAACCAGTGCAGTTCAAACTGCTTAAAATACTTAACACAGTAAGACACACACACTTTAACCAACAGGCGCAAAACAGTGTGTTTACTTCATCCCACCTTCCAAACAATGTGCTTTTATAACCAGTTGAACTCGTTATTTAGAAATTCAAGCTATATTTTTTGCCAACATACAATTCAAGCCATTACCTTTTAACAATTTGTTTACATTATCAACCCTACTAATGATTTTAAAAATCATTGCTGCTGGTAAGTTTCCTTTCATAAACACACCAACCCAGCAAGAGACTTTGCAGCCATGGCTAGGGTATTCAGCTCCTCCACTAATTGATATGACCATTTCCATTTATGCTTACTCCAATAACGTAAGATGATATATAGACCGAAGTTGAGATTTCTTTATTTTGGGGGAAGAAAAATAAAACATGTGATTACTTAACACTGCAGTTTTTCTTAGTAAAGTGTTTCACTGAGACAGACACTTGCTAAGAAGTGCGTTTTTCTGCTTGTGCTTGTGCTCTTCAGTAATCTGAAATGTGACATTGCCCGTCTCTAGCAGTGTGGTTTGTTTGCAGGGTAGGGGTGAGTTTCTAGACTATTCATATACTCAGTCCTGAACACACAAGCCTGTTTTATTACTTTGTTTGAAGATTGGGTGTGTCTAATGTAGTAGAAATTCTTGCATTCAGCGTTAAGTACAGGCGAAACACGTTTCAAAGCCACATATAAAAGTCTTCTTAATTATCCATTTTTTAAGATTATTCATATGACTGCTTTCCTCCTTTCAAGTGAATTGCTGAGAATTTATTATCCTTTCTCGTTCATTAAATCACTAAAATTCTCTACTGGTGCTATAAATAAATACGCCAGGCCATGAATTGAGACCAGTTGATAAAGACAGCTTTGTCCTGGGTAACTGAGTCTTGATCCTCATTAGCCCATACTTCTCTCTGACTATGTGAATATCTGTATTACATTAAATTTTAGACTCTAATGAAGTGAAACCTTGCTCTGAGCACATATGGGGCTTACTTTAAATCGTGCCTCAGTATTTTCAGTTGGACTAGATGCTAGATGGATGCAATGTTATAAAACCACATTTGTGCTTAGACATGTTCGGGAAGCCTCAGGACACAGTTCACAGATGTCTCAGTTCTTTACCACCGTACCTCGTGTAAACCTGCATCTCGGACAGCTGGAAACTTGACAGCCCTCAGTTTCAGACCATGTTAGCCCAGGACCAGTTGCACTCCACAATGCAATCTAAGGTTCTAGATGGATTTATAAGTGCTGGACTTGATTGTTCCTGTTACAGAATGATTGTAAGCCAGGTGTGAGTGTGGTGCTTTTATCTCTTGTTGGGAGGCATGGAGATGAGGCCCTCGGAGAACTCACCTAGTCAGACCACGTAAGGCAGGATGAAATGTGAGAAAGTGCAGCATGGAGAGGCTGGGAAACCTTCCTTGTTGAGGTGTCTGTGGACTGCATTGTGAAGGATGGGTAGGCTTCCGACAGGTGGGCTGTAAGGAGGAGAGGGCAGGGAGGATGGCAGGAAGCAGTGGGCTCGTTTCAGTTCAGGAATAGTTTTGTTTGCAAAGTGAGTGAATGAGGAGTACAAGTCACAGGGCCTGGAGTCAGGTCATGGAGATCCAGAATGCACTGCAAACTGTGTGGCTTCCTCTCGCTGAGAAAGGTGAGACAGAATTTCTTCTTTTTTTTTCTGGAGAGATGCTTGTTCTTCACTCCTAGCATGCTGAAGCAACAGGTGAGACCATCCTCCTTTCACATGGTAACCTCTTTAGGAAGAGCAGCACAGAGTAGTTGGTTAAGACTTGGCCACGTGCTGGGACTTGCCTGGTGGCAAGTGGTTAAGAATCTGCCTGCCAATGCAGGAGACACGAGTTCGAGCCCTGGCCTGGGAAGATCCCAAATGCCTCGGAGCAACTAAGCCCGTGCGCCACAACTACTGAGCCTGCACTCTAGAGTGCGAGCCACAACTACTGAAACCCGCACTCCTAGAGCCCGTGCTCCGCAACAAGAGAAGCCACCACAATGAGAAGCCCATGCACCGCAACGAAGAGTAGCCCCTGCTCGCCACAACTAGAGAAAGCCTGCATGCAGCAATGAAGACCTGACGCAGCCAAAAATAAATGAATTCATTAACTAATTAATTAATTTAAAAAACTTGGCCACGTGCCCCTTAATAAATACCCCTTTTCATTTCCTTTTTATGCCATATTTTAAATTTTATGAGAGAATATTACATTAAACAAATACTGACATCAACTAGGTCTCCTGTACTGAATTCTCAGTGGATCATGGCATCCCTACAGCTGGCTAGTAAAATGCTTATGCAGAGACCTGACTCCTGTAAATTTTGATCACCCTTTTCAGAGACTGTCAACTCTTCATTGGTTTGTTTCCAGTCATCATGCATACCGTGGATCTTGTATGAGTCTGTGCAGTTCTTGACTGTGGTAAAACCATTGCTTCTCTGAGTGTTACTTAAAAAATTTGGAGCACTAATAGTTGAGTGGCCACTTTTCAAAGATATATTTTTGACTCGAATGCTTTTAATCTGGTCATTTTACTTAGGTACACATGTAAATACTGTCTACCTATTGTTGTGTGATTCAGAGATTGGGGAAACCCAAATTTGAGAACATATTTTCACAAATAGTCTTGACTTTCTAAATGAAACTTACTTGAGCATTATTTTATGAGCAACTAAATTTTATACTATACCTCCAGGCAGTTGTACTGACCTACTTCTATAGTAGCTCTTAATTAAAAAACAACAACAACAACAACAAAAAAAAAACTTGCTAAATATATTATTAGAATTGAATTTTTGTTTAAAGTACCTCATTTGCTTAGTTCTGACACATGCAATGAAACTATGTATAGAAACCCCTCAACTTTTATTCTGATTAGAACAGCATGAGAGATAGAAGCAACAAGGGGTACTTTATTGGTGCCAAATAATTATTTCCTGCAGCAAATGGTGGTCGTCTCTGAATGTTACTTGGTGTTGATGTAGTTAAGGTTATGCCAACATTTACAGTACAGTGTGCCTTCATATTGTGTCCTTCACAGCAGTCATGGGGAATTGTAGACTTTAAAGCTAATCAAAAGTAGCGTAAAACATATTTTTTTATTTGGACTTAGAACAGATTTTACTTTGAGTTTTTGCCAGAAGCTGGTTTCTGTAATAACCCTCCATCACAGGCTTCTAATTCTACTTGGATTTTTTGTTAGAACGTGTTTTTGTGACTCAGTTTAGAAATGTATGTGTTTTTTTCATTTTCATTTGGTGGTCTCTACTCTAGAAAGGATTATTAAAAATTGGGTTTGAAGATGCCTGGTAATTTCACATGTGTTTGTGTTTTCCTGTAGCACAATTTCTCTCAGTATAGCAGATCTCTTATTTTTAGATCTTGTATTGTTTGCTTAAAATACCTATATTTCATTCTAGTCACATACATTGTAAAAATGAAGGAAGGCGTTTCATTAAATAGTAATTAACTGAGGCTCTTGTAGATACGTGTATGGTGATAGTCAAAACACAAAATTGGTAACTTGTCTTTTCTATGTGACTTTGCTAAAATAGGAAATTAAAGTTTTTTGGTTTTTGTTTTTTTCTCGCCTTGCCTTTAACAAAACTATCCTACTGATTTTACAGTGATAAAAATTTTTAATGTAAGATTATGTATATCATTCCTTCAGGTGTTTTGGGGGGCTGTACTATGTTGAGGGAGAGGAGAGCAGTGCTCATTTCTAAGTGCCCCTGAGTGACTGAGGGCAAATGCACTTGTGTGACTTGTGTTTGGGAATCTTGTTTTATCTTGCAGAGCTTTTTCACTAAGTTGTAGATGTTGGGGGAATTGGTTTGTTCCACCTACCCTGTTAATAAACAGGACTGATATAGCATGGTTTGAAGGTTGGTTTGAAGGTTGTCAGGATTTTTTCTTCCTGTTCCATGTGCTCATTGGAAAAGTGTGACTTTATCAAATAAAGCCAGACATTCTTTGGTTAAGTACATAAGTGAAGAGGGCCTTTGGATTTTAATGATCTGAGTGTAGAGATGATTTTGGTTATTATCTTCCTAATATCAGAAAAAAATATACTAGGCAAAGTAAAAAATATCTATTAAAAATATTTTTTATTTGACTAAAACATATTTTCCTCCTCTGTCAACTAAAGCCAGCAGCCAACCTGGAAAAAGCCACAGCTGTGGTCAGGCAGAGTCGTTCTTTCCAGAATTTCCAATATGTTTAATGTCCCCTGTTGGGTCAGAACAGCCCCCCCTTGGGCCTTCTCAGAAGAGACCTTCTGAGGCCTGGTTTTACTTTTCTTTGGATAAATTGTTTTCAAGTACCTAGGAGAAAGTCATACATAAAATGGGATCATTGTAATATGATAATAGTATTTCTCCCTCTTAAAACTAATATTTTAATATTGATTCTATTTGTGAAAATTATTAATAATTTCAAAGGAGTCATTTAGCTCCAGGTTTAACCTGTGTATCACATTGTTGTAGGTTAATAAATCTTTGATTGATTGATTGATAAAATATCTTTAGCAAATATTACCCAGAGAGTTAATAGGCTTCTATTAAGGAGTTTTAAGTACATGTATAGTTGTGTGCCTTGAGAATTTAGTAGAAATGCATTGTATTAATGCTGAAACTCTTACCAGTCCTGGCAATGGAAATTCTCATTTTGGAATTTCCATGTAGACTTTTTACCATATCATCGGTTGTCATGGTAGCAGTCTCAATTGAGAATTGTGATTATATACTTTATCGAATGACTAGTTGATGAAAGCTCAATTATTCTAATGTAGTTCAGCCAGAATTCTGAGCCGGCATCTTGCCTGGTTAGGGGAATAATTAACCAACCTAAAGAAGAGAGCCCTTTTTTTCTGTTGAATTATATATATTTTACCTTATTTCACTGATTGTAAGGTACCATCAGTTGTAAGGTGTGCCTTTATTTTATATACCAACAAGAAAGGGGAGGAGCCTGAAGTTATACTCATAAAATGCCATCAATTATAAGATTCAGCCCAATTTCAGAGATGTTCAAATGTTGCAGTGGGGGAGAAAAAGGAATCTTATAACCAATAAAATGTGGTACATGTCTGTATATACATACATAGAGTTTTAGTTGGGTTTTGGTTATAATCATAATATTAAAATATAAAGAAAATTATATTAAATAAATCATTACTTTTGCCAAACATTATACAGATTCTTTAATTCTAGAAATCTAGAATTGGAAACGATAAGAGATACTGTGTAGTCAACAACTTTCACACACAAGGAAACTTAACATGAGATCACTCAGAGTATATAAAAATTAGCAATTGATTATCTTGTTTACTAAAGGATCTTAAACTTTACAAAAGAATTTATAGTATTTTTTAAATACCTATCATTAGAGTATCTCATATGATATATTTTATATGTTCCTCTCAAGATCACCTCATTTAACATATGATAGAGAATGATATGGCATTTAGCTGAGTTGTTTAATAGTCCAAACAAGGTACCCATAGACTTAGCTATAATCATCAAATATCATGTTAACTGCTACATGAAATTTTAAAAGAATCGTTGTTCCTGCCTTCAAAGAATTCTACCTTTGGGCATTTTTTCCAAAGGTAATGTACCATTTTAAGGTTAACTGGAACTTTCTGTGGTGAATAGGAAATGACTTAGTGAAACAGCCCATGAGCCTCATCCCTCCAGCCACACAGAGGCATGCCTTGCCCAAGTGTTTTTCTTAGTTATCATCACCCTTGGTGCTAGAATTCAAATTGGGTCATTGTTGAGGGGCCAAATTGAGTTGCTAATGTAGACATTGCTGGGTGGCTCTGGACTACTTGCCGCTTTGGGCTCCCTCAGGAGGTGGGTACAGCTGGGTATCCACCAACAGGTGGTCTCGAAGTCCAGTGGACACCCAGCCTGGAGTGTGGGTTCCAGGTGCACAGTTGGGCATTGTGTGGGACCTGATCACAGTGCACGACACAGATCTTGATCATTGAACCTCACCTGCAAAATCTGGACAAGAGCCCCAGCAAACTGGAGCCTGCTTGGTGGGGCTGGAGCAAGCCTGCAGATGGATGAAATGTCAGTAGCTGTAAGCCAGGAAGATTAGGAGGGCAGGGAGCCAGATGAATCTTTGGGGTTTTGTGCTTTGGAAAATTGTATCACAAATATTTCCTGCTTTGGATACAATTATTACTAATAGTGGAAATGTACCTTTGCAGAGTGTTTTCAACTTTTATCAAAGTGCTTTCACAAACATGTAATCTTGCCTTCAGGAGAAAGCTGAAAGGGATGAGCTAGGTAGAATCACCCCATTTGGCAGATGAGTAGAATGAGGTTTACAGATTCTAAGTAACTAACGCTAAGTTCGCTAGTTATTGGCTCTTTTTTCCCCACTATACGGTGCTGCCAATGCTTGACTGTATTTATTTCCAAATTTAGCATGCATATAGTCTGTTTTCCAGCAACTGTTGCTATCTTTAGGGATTGCCACCATTTTGTCACTTATGTTTTATACCTCCCAAATCACAAACATAACTTTTGCTCAGGACTGAAGAGAAAGATAAGCAAAACCAAAACACTGTTCCATCATAATTGATCAGGTTATATTACTCTCCTCTGTTAGGTTCTGGAGGTGTTCACCCTGTAGCTGTTTAGGTGTCTTGTAGTAAACCAAATACAAGTCCAGACAAGGAGTGCAAGGTTAGAGCAAGTTAAACAAGAGATGCCAGCGTTGTTAGTTGTTGACATTGCATTTGTTGGTGTTAACCATGCATGGCTGGTTTTCTAATTTTCATTTTACTGGAGAGCTTCTGTTTTTGAGCGGATTCCTCATGGCTGCTGCGCTCCTGTGTTCCTTCCTGTTACAGTTCCTCTCCATTTCTTCCCAGAAAGTGTCCTTCTCCCATTCTTCTAGCAGTTGCTTCCTGCAGGGTACAGAGTATACATATGTTCATGGTTTTCATATCTGTAAATTCGGACATGTGTTTTTCTTTTAAAGTAGATTAGAAATATGAAGATAAAGCATTACATAAGATTGTGGGGTAATTACTGTGGGTGAAAATTAGAGCGAGTGGAACAGACACAATTAAGCAAGCAGTCAGGAAATCTGCGCTCTAGTCTGGACATTGCCCCACAACCTAACTGTGGACTTTTCACAAATCCCATAATCTTCTGGACCCCTAGTTACCTTATCTGTGGGACAGAGTTGCATTAAATGATTTCTGTAGTCCCTTTTAGTTCCAAACCTTACTCAAGTCCCCAAACTGAATAAACAAGATTCTATAATACCAAATAAAGACCGGATGTCTGGCAAACCTTCCAGTGGTGAAGAGGATGATCTAAGTGAGCTTAATTCTGTTCATAATTTTATTATTATCGGGAATTGAATGGGAAGAGATAAAGGTGATTGAACTTTCCGGCAGTTATAAAATTATCTGAAATCCACTGCTATTAGCTAACCTTTTAAGCTTGGTTCCTAATCTTTCTCACCATTGCATGCCCGACACCTAATACACTGCATGATCAGCATGTTTGTATTTTGAGAATACTTTCATAAAAGATTGATGGGCTTCTTGACTTCACCTATTTATTTACTTTATTCGGGCAAATTAACCATGTCTCATAACAGCTTTAAAATTCAGGACGTGTAGGAACAAGTGGTATGCTAGTCAGAAAGAAATTTTACACATGAAATTTGACAGTAGTTACCAGGCTGGTATTCTTTATTCTTCAACCCAGTGGGTGATGTTTATGGGTTACAGATTCAATAGATGGTATTTTAAATATTTATATTTAATTTCAAGGGGGGGAAGAAGCCATAATTCGTGTTTAATGAGATAGACTATAGAAATGAAAGCAGAAAATAAAATGATACGATGAATATTTTGACTATTCAAATTAATCTGCGATTTCCATAACATTTTATTATGTTCTGCATCATGAATTACTCTGAAAGAGAGATACGGCTTCTCTTTCCAGAAAAATAAATGCAAACTCCCAATTTTGCATGTGATTTGAGGGGTTTGTTTCATGGGCTCCATTAAGTTGATGCAACCTTGCCTTCTTCCTTGTCTGGTGGCCCCTAGTCCAAATTCCTGATAGGAAAGAACCCTGGGATATTAAGCCTTAAAAGTCCTTGGAAATAATCTAGACCAGTGTTACTTAAACTGTGGTCATGAAATCAATGGACTGTATCAAAACCAGCATTAAAAAGAAAAGAATAAAACAAACTATCAGAGTGTTTCATAACATGCTAAGCATAAGTTTTGTTTTGTGACCTTCCTTCCATCTGTATGTAGATATATGTGTTTATGTGTCTTAGTACCGGGTCTGAATATAAAATGGATTTCTTACTGTGGATTGAGGGCAAAGTTTGAGAAACACTCATCAATTCTGGATGAACCTCTTCATTGTGTAGGCGCTTTAAAGGCTAAATGATGTGTTCCGACACTCTTCCTCCCTCCCCCTCCCAACACACACACAGCTCTTTAATTTTTAGTGGCTGAGCCAGGACTGAACTAGACTATTTGAGTGCTAATTGTGCTGTACCACAGTGCTAATTTTTTGAAATAGAATTTGAAGTAGATTATTTTTAAATATTAGGTGGTTCATCTGTTTCACACTTGTCATTTTTTAATCCTTTATTTTTCCCACTAATTGTCTCTGTCACTGCCCTTTAAAATAATATGGGCTTGAGCTTCTTTCCCTGAAAATTGAAAAATATTTGGAGACCTCTCAGTTGGCTGTCTACACATCTGAATCATAGAATTTGACACTTAGGGGCTGATCAGAATTTCAGAACAAGACATGAAGGTTCAAAATTAAATTATTTTGAATTATTTGTCCATTCACTTGAATGTGAAACGTAGCTCCAGAATGTTGATACGGGAACATTGGGAAGACCTTGTAACATTCCCTTAGTCATGTGTATGAGGTTTTCTCAAACTTGAATGTCATATAGATTACTTGGAGAGTTTTGTTAAAATACAGATCCTGATGCAGGGTCTGGCTGAGGTCATGGGTTCTAACAGGCTCCCAGGAGGTGCTGCTGCTGCTCCTTCGACCACACATGCAGTAGTAGCAGGGACCTTATATTAACTGCCTTATTATCGTGGTAAGAAAAGGTGGTTCTCAGTAAGCTTTTCATTGTCTTGATTTTATTCACATTTTCATGCCTTTCCATATTGGCTACAAAAATTAAAATATCTTTCTTGTTTTTTAAAAAGCTGGATTATTTTTTGTAGTTAAAAACATGTCTTTAGGGCTTCTCTGGTGGCGCAGTGGTTGAGAGTCCGCCTGCCGATGCAGGGGACGCGGGTTCGTGCCCCGGTCCAGGAGGATCCCACATGCCGCGGAGCGGCTGGGCCCGTGAGCCATGGCCGCTGAGCCTGCGCGTCCGGAGCCTGTGCTCCGCAACGGAAGAGGCCACAACAGTGAGAGGCCCGCGTACCGCAAAAATAAAAAAAACCAAACATGTCTTTAAAACAGCCGTGCTCATCGGTCCACACATCCGTGAATAAGGACAAGGCTCCTCTTTGCAGCACTGTTCTAGGTGATTCCAGTTTAATTCATATTTCCAAGCTTCTACACAAAACTTAATTTTCTAAATAACTGAAACTTAATTTTATAAAGAACATTTTCTAAAATATTATATAATTTTCTTTCTTAAACTATTATGTGCACTTTTTCCTTTATTCTAGCAGTATAAGAGCAGTGTTTTTTGGAGGCTTCTGGTGAAGGGTGTTGAACTATATGCAAAATGAATAAAAACCACAAAACTTCTAAGTTCTGTGTCTGTCTTTTATGCTTTTTGTCTGTTTTGTCTCTCCAGCTGCTGGTAAGTCTGTCTCAAAACCCTTCATTTCCCTTCCATTCTAATTGATTACTTCTGACCTGAAGGAGCCAGCTACTAGGTTTGTTAGAAGTGCACAGGGAATTAATCCCAGTCAAAAGGAGCTCCCTGTCCTGGGGACTTTCCTAGGATGGTGGTGGTCAGGAAGTTCAGTAGCACTTGAGCAGGAGAGAAATCCTTTGGTTTTAATCATATTCTGAAAAGTTAGCTCTAATAGGAACTCACTTGTTTCCTCTTTGTGCCTTTCTCCATGTGTTTCTTTCTCTCTCTCTCTCTCTCTCTCTCTCTCTCTCTCTCTCTCTCTCTCTCTCTCTCACACACACACACACACACACACATTGTGTGGTGAAGTGTGTTTGCAGGCAGTTGGAAGTGTGTGTGTGTGTGTGTGTGTGTGTGTTAGCCCTATGACTGAGAATACGGTACTTGTAGTAAATAAGTGGCACTTAAGGGTTTGTACGAAATGGGGGCGAACAACCTTGCTAAAGACCATGGTTCTCTTTGCACACAGTCTGTCCTGCAGTGGCTTTGTAAACAGGTTTAAGAATAATAATGATGACAGTAAAGAGGATATTCCTTGGTTCAGTTTAGTGATTCCGGATCCCAGGGATTTAAAGTCTGATTTTAGCTGTGTTATCTTTAGTAGATTGTCGGTTATAACAGCAACCAAAGCTCCCATTTGTTGGGCCCTCGCTCTCAGGAACTCATTATCCAGATGGATGTGGTGCAGCGAGCAGAGCTGTGGTCATGCAGGTGTGTCAGGTGGGGGCAGCACGTGGCTGCCGCCTTTCAAACCAGTAGGAGTGATAGTGCTTCATTCTCCTCATTAGGCCCCCCTAGAAATGCATGCGCATGTGTGGAACCTGCAGCAGGTGTTTTGGCTTTTCCTTACTCAGCAAAGCTAGAAACGTTGGAGGATTCACATGTATAAAAACCATGTAGTAGTTAGTACCGTTCTGATTCAAAGCCGAGAGAACCTGTTTGCATCTTAACTGTGCAGCATTGGAACATGTATCATTTTGGGTAGCCTTATTATTGGTTTCGTGTTAGAATTTGTGAATTACATTCTTTAAAACTGTGACGAGGCTAAATGTAACCGTAACATTTAGGTTGGATTTTTTGGAAGTCCTGAACAGGGCCCCATTTCACATATTTTTAGTGAATTACAACCTTTAAACACTGATTACCAGATTTGTCTCACTTGAATCTTATTTTTACATCCAGAATGTGTCTTATGTTTCAGTGCAGCTAAACCTACTGGTATCATTTTAGTCTAATTAACAGTATTTTGTGATCTGGGACTCCTGTCAAAGATCGTTATAGGAGCTAGAAAACACTGGGGGGTAAAATGAACACATGACCTCATCTCTTATTTGTACTAGACTATAACTTGAATTCAAAGAGACTAAAAAAGGAAAAAGAAAAATTTTATTCCTTCACATTAAGCTGTAATAAATGTGTTTAATATGGTTTTGCTATTAATAATCCCTTTTAGCTGGTAGAATGGAAGATTTTGTTTGAAGTACTAGAATGCTGCTGGGATAAAGATTTTACTAGAAACAGAGTAGATATCAGTCCCTGCTTGTTTAACTGGGGGAATAAAAATGCACATCTACTGAAGAAAAATCTGTGGGCATAAACTCTTCTCTTCCTGTTTTCAAATATGTCTCATAGGTTGTTTATCTTATTTAAATGTACAGTAATAGAGTAGCCAAGAGAATGCAACTGCTGTTCCTTTAATATCAGAACTATGCACACTACAATAGGTGTCACTGTTTTGCTTGGTCCAATCATGACTGGTGACTTCAGCTATTGGCTCCGAGCACTGGCTGTCTGACTCCATCTGCAGGGCTGTAATACCTACTCTCCTCCGATCCATTCACCACACAACTTCAGCCGGCCGAACAGACTCACGCGGCTCCAGCACATCTTGCTAACCTAATTCAGAAAACAAGTGCTACGGCTCTCTGCCTGTCACCTTCGCGCAGTGTAGCATTTTCAGGTGATCTAGGAAACTGGGTTATTTTTATGAGCAAATAGGAGAAACAGGAATCATGATGGGGATGTATTTAACAGACCCAGTACTGGATAAAACTTAAAACCAGTTTCTAATTCAACATAGTAAAAAGGTCACCTTGCTCGGCTGAGAAAAGAAGCAAAATATCAGCTTGCTGGTTTCTGTTCTCATCTTAGCTCGTGCTAGCCTCTTTTCCTTGATGCTCACACCGATTTGGAATATCTGGCTCTAAAGAGAGACCTACTGTACTCATGGTAGATGACAAGGAAAAGAACATGAAATGTCTCACCTTCTTCTTGATGCTTCCAGAGACGGTAAAGAACAGATCCAAGAAAAGCTCGAAGAAAACAAATCCCAGCAGTAGCAGCAGCAGCAGTAGCAGCAGCAGCAAGTTGCCTCCAGTTTGTTATGAAATAATTACCTTGAAGACTAAAAAGAAGAAGAAGATGGCTGCTGATATATTCCCCCGAAAAAAACCAGCCAACTCCAGCAGCACCACTGTCCAGCAGTACCACCAGCAGAATCTCAGTAACAACAACCTTATTCCGGCCCCGAATTGGCAGGGTCTTTATCCCACCATTAGAGAGAGGTAAGTGCCGGGCCAGCATATTTACTTTAAAAGTTTTCCTGTGTTGAAGTTTCTGCTTTTGCACAACGTGTAATGTATTTTAACATAAATCTGTGTTTCCTCTTTTCCCAGAAGCTTTATTGGTAATGGAAAACTGCCTTGTATCTTTTCCAGAATAGTACAGCTGTTTTCCTCTTAGATAAAAATGTTTTTGTAAGCTGTAACATTTAGGTGACAGGGTTGTGTCTGTGGGTTATAGAAGATAGAAACCTTTTATTTGTCCTTAAGTCTAAAGAAAAGTTTGGATAACTTTTTTTTTTTAAACTTCAGTTACTTCCATGTGTTTGCAGTGATTACAAACGCAGTTGTATAGTTGGAACCTTTATTTGTAGCTTTACCCTGAAGTTATTAAACTGTTGTTTAGCTTGTGAATCTTTTGTGGGTTTTGTATGTTGGGGAGGGGGTGTTAAAACGCTGTGAATTAATGAATTGCCTCTGTTTACAGAAATGCAGTGATGTTCAATAATGATTTGATGGCAGATGTACATTTTGTGGTTGGGCCACCAGGTGGGACTCAGCGGTTGCCAGGACACAAAGTAAGCAACAGATGCATTACTCGTTTAGTACTGAGATTTACAAAGAGGGACCCTCTCCGTGAGCCTGGAACTGGGGGTGGGCAGCTTGCCAATGGCAGGCAGTGCGTGTTTCACCCGATCACAGAGAAGGCGCAGCGTCTCCAGAGGGCCTTGGCCACGCTTAATTTTTTTCTTTGTTTCCTTCTACCCTGCTTTATGTCTCACACAAAAACATGCCCTCTTAACTCTACAGTCATGGGAAGTTGTTGTGATAGGTTAGGAAAGTCATACGTTTACCCTTCTCCTAGAAATCTGTTAGATAAGCTTTTATTTTATTTATTTTATAATGAGGGAACTTGAGCATCAGTCTGTTAAAGCCTTGATAATTAGCAGCATAGAGACTGGTTTGTGTGAACTTCTCTCTTTTGCTTTCATGACCAGATCCACTGTACCTTGGCTTTGTCGGTAGAGCAGGTGTTAGGTGCTCTGTGTCCACTAAAGCTGATTGCTTAGAGTTGTTTTTCTGGATTGATTTGCTGAAAATGTTTTCAATTTAGTGCATGAAATAAGATTTCCCTTTCTCCACAGTATGTTTTAGCTGTTGGGAGCTCTGTTTTCCATGCAATGTTTTACGGAGAACTTGCCGAGGACAAAGATGAAATCCGTATACCAGATGTCGACCCTGCTGCTTTTCTCGCTATGCTGAAGTAAGCATCTTGCATATATTTGGAAAGAGTTTGTTTATGCTGTTTTTGTGCTCTTACGGCTTCACAGTTAAGTATAACTTCCAGGTAATAGAAAAGAGAGACTGATGAAGAAAGTGGGTGCTGCTTACCTTGTAAGTGTTTCTGATGAAAACTCCTGTGCATCTTTCCATGGGGAGCATGTGGAATGAAGCAGGCGTTTACAATCACACCTCGGCATGGAATTTGGGGGCAAGTGGCACGTGTAGTGATTTCATTTTTAATCGCTTATAATTAAAGAAAAAGAACTTTCTGGTGTGTTATCTAATAGAGCGTGTTCTCTCTGGAAGTATTGTGTGTGAAGAAGTCTTTAAAAAGACATAAATTATATTTTTGCTTCACAATTCCAGAAATTATATACATTATTTAAATACTACCAGTTAGGAGGTTTTTAAGTTTTCTAGGAGTTATTGTCTCCTATCAACAAACATAAAACTTATTGTCTGTTGAAATTGTCTGATCTTGATGCACACATACATACACATGCTCTCACATGAAGTCAGATACTATTTCTCAAGGATAAGAGACATTTACATTTTGTAGTAGAGGAGAAATTTTTGAAAGATGAGTAATTTTCTATAGATTTATATGGATTTGTTCAGAAAAACTTTAATTGGTTGTACGGAAATGTAAAGTTATAAGATATAAATTTATTTAAAAAATAGTTTTCTCTCTCATGGGTCTTTTTCAGAATCCAGTAAATGTTATTAACCAGATAAATAGGATCTACTTCTGTGACCTGCGTTGGTGCTGGACAGTGTGATAGTCTACTGTGTGGTTAGGGTCCAGTGATTATTCTAAGTAATATTTAGGTGATTTTTCTTGATTCTTATTCTAGCACACCAAAGTGTATCAGAGTTCAAGGTTACCTGCTGCTATGGGGATTTTGAGTCACTGGAATAAATTACAGTGTTTGTTGAAAAAAATTATTCATTGGGTCAACAAGTTGGACAGTCATCCCACAAACATTTAAAATGTTGATATATATTGTCTTCTGCCTACTGAAAAATAAGTATTATAGTTACTTCCGGAACTTTAAAGTGTTTAATTCTTTATGTGCAGTATAGTTTTGAAATCCATTTGCTGCTCTCTAGAACTTTCATAGTGGGAGATAGGGAAATTAAAGGCAAGTGAGCATGTGAAGTACCAAAACATAAACTAATCCACTACTTTTAATGAACAGACACTTTGTGACCTTGGTAATGTTTTAGAGATACACATACAGAACTCAATTTTACCTGTAGTGATTTTTGTGTGTCGTTTTTTTCCCCAGTGAAGTTAGCTTTGTATATTTGACATTATTTCTGTTGCAGAGGAGAATGCTGACACTAGTTCGGCATTTTGTCACCACTGTAGTCAAGTAGACTGTTGTGTTGCCACAGATATATGTACGTAATTAGCAAACTCAAGTACAAATCACAAAATTCCGTTTCACCTAAGCCATTTGATTCATCATTTGACAGGCATCTTTTCTTATAAATGTGTTGCCTAGAATATATCTTGATACAGCTTTTTAAAATTATATGAGCAGTCCACATAAAGTGGTAAGAATCAGAAATGTAGCAGGTGCCATTTACTGTCATGCTGTGCTTGATCAGCACAGCGTAGTTGCCTGGGATAGCGGAGGCCAGGTTTTCCTCACCCCTTCATTGTGAGTTGAGTAGCCAGTACTACTGGAAAGGGGGCTGTCAAGAAAAAGGGAAGACTGCTCACTTGCCAGTTCTAGGGTAAGAGCTACAAAGTGCTGACCATGCTGCAGAATCCTCCCCACGGTCCTGGTGCTGCAGGTATTTAGTCGAGCAGTCTTGCCATCTTGCCAGTGGCTGGCTTAGTCTATCAGAAAAGAGTAAGGGCTTCCTGGGAGAAAAAATTCAGGTTCCATTCATGATTGTGGTCATTTTTCTCATTGCCATCCTTATATTTTTGTACTTTCTTACAGAAGCTATTGCTTATTTCCTGTTATACGTGTTTCACTAAGGAAAATGTCACAGCAAGTAGCTAAACACCTTAGCTAGAAGCATTTTTTAATTATATTATTAGTATGTATTTTTTACTCATGTGCAGTTCTTACTATCTCTTAGTCAGCCACAGCATCTAAAAGAAGCAGATGATTTCTATCTTTACATACCATCTTGGGAGACTGCCATTGTCCCCCAAAACAATAAGTGTCTTATCTCCTGAAATGGGGACACTTCACAGAAGCACACAAATAGTGCATACTTAGACTTTCTTACTTTGTTTTTTAATTAAGTGTATCTGGAAATAATGTATTCTTTAATTCTGAAGGTGGAAGGAATGTGTGGGGGAGAAGAAAGAATTTAGAGTTAAAAAAAAAAACCAAAACCAGATACAAAGCCTGCGTTGGATTCTATGTAAAGTTAACTGGAAGATAGCACTGGAGCCCATATTTAAAAATCTTTTGAACTTGGAACTACTTGAAAAATATCTTAAGATCAGGTTTTGTTTTGTGTTTAAGGAAAATCCAAGTCATTCTTATATAAAAGCGTCAAGATGCAATCATTGCTAACATTACAGTATTGATATTAAAGATACTTGTTTCCATCTGAATTTGCATAAAAAATTTTAAGTAAGTCTACATACATATATTTCTCCTAAAACATGGGGGTTATTTTTAACTAAATATAGTATAGTATATATAATAGAATTTTGCTATATTTTTTCCTCATATTCACTATTTTTTATTTCAGTCCTTTCTTAAACAGTTCTAGTATCTTCTATTTTTTGTAGCTTTAAAATAGAGGCTAGAATGATTACATGAAGTTAATGTCTTTAATTATACAAACTTTCTACTAAGTTAAAATATTAATAACTTATGAATGTATTTCAGATGTTGCTTTAGTGTCTAATCATGTTTGTAATAACTGTCACGTAAGATGATTTTCTTGGAACTAACTTGAAAGTAGTTGCATCTTTTCTCACTGGACACGCTCATTTTTGTGAAAGTTCCGTTTACATGCAGCGCTCTTCCTTGCAGATACATCTATTGTGATGAAATTGACTTGGCTGCTGACACAGTCTTGGCCACTCTTTATGCTGCCAAAAAGTACATCGTCCCTCACCTCGCCCGGGCCTGCGTCAATTTCCTGGAGACCAGCCTGAGCGCCAAGAACGCCTGTGTCCTCCTGTCCCAGAGCTGCCTGTTTGAGGAGCCGGATCTGACCCAGCGGTGCTGGGAGGTGATCGACGCCCAGGCCGAGCTCGCTCTCAAGTCTGAGGGGTTCTGTGATATTGACTTCCAGACACTAGAAAGTATCCTCCGCAGGGAAACTCTGAATGCCAAAGAAATTGTGGTTTTCGAGGCAGCTCTCAACTGGGCTGAAGTGGAATGCCAGCGACAAGATCTGGCTTTGAGCATCGAAAACAAGCGCAAGGTCCTCGGGAAGGCTCTTTACTTGATCCGCATCCCGACCATGGCCCTGGACGATTTTGCAAACGGTGCTGCACAGTCTGGAGTCTTAACTCTGAACGAGACGAACGACATCTTCCTCTGGTACACCGCAGCCAAGAAGCCCGAGCTGCAGTTCGTGAGCAAAGCCCGCAAGGGCCTCGTCCCACAGCGCTGCCACCGTTTCCAGTCGTGCGCCTACCGGAGCAACCAGTGGCGCTACCGGGGCCGCTGCGACAGCATCCAGTTCGCCGTCGACAAGAGGGTGTTCATCGCGGGCTTCGGGCTGTACGGCTCCAGCTGCGGCTCGGCCGAGTACAGCGCCAAGATCGAACTCAAGCGGCAGGGTGTCGTCCTGGGGCAGAACTTGAGCAAGTACTTCTCAGACGGCTCCAGCAACACCTTCCCCGTGTGGTTTGAGTACCCGGTGCAGATTGAGCCGGACACCTTCTACACTGCCAGCGTGATCCTGGACGGCAATGAGCTCAGCTACTTTGGACAGGAAGGCATGACAGAAGTTCAGTGTGGCAAAGTCACTGTCCAGTTCCAGTGCTCGTCGGACAGCACCAACGGCACTGGGGTGCAGGGGGGGCAGATCCCCGAACTTATATTCTACGCTTGAGCGCGCTTCCCAGAGCAGTGCAGGCTCTGAGGTGCACACCACACTCCTGCTTGCTTGATGCTTAGCTCAGCTGCAGATACGCAATCAGCGCAGGCGATTTGTAATGAACGGAGCTGTAGGCAGGTTCTAATTTCTTTCAACCTTTTAATTATGTACAGACAAAAATGCGGCATTCAGCTTTTTACTCTATGCCTAAAAGAGCCAAGTTCTCATCAAGGCTTGTGGTTCTTGGAGTTGGATCTATACATCTGGGGAGATTTTGAGTTCTTTTCCAACTGCCCAACTGACCTCCCAGTTTTGTCCCTCTTAGGAAAATTTTCAGATCACCTCAAATTCCCTTTTGGGCTTTATTTTAAATAGGAATAAATAGTCTAAAATAACAATAACAAGAATTATTTTTAAACAGAGCCCTTCACTTCCCAAAAAACAAATAAACCTCAGTGTACAATTTTGAAAGACGTTTTGCTTGATAATTAATAATTTAGAAAGTAGACAGTAGTCACCTTTACCTTCTTATTTTATTTCCTTTTAAATATTTTACTTTGGGGCATTGCTTTTTCTTAAATCCTAAATTCATAAGATTGTTAAATTTTAAACTGCAAAGTGTCAATGTAAAGTAAACAAGAAATTGGAAGTTTTAGGTCATGACTTTTGCTACAAACAGATTTATATTCTTTTAGTTTAGAAGACAGACTATTGCAGTACAGAGACTTCTTTTAGAAGTAACTAAATTATAAAATTTTATTGTCATTAGGAAAAAGTTGCAGGCCTATTAATTTAAACTAAAACGGTTTTAAAAGGAAGCCTAAAAAAGTCCCATACGACAAATAGTTTAATTGGTGGCAAATTATAATACAGAGTTTGAAAAAGTCAGACCCTTTTCCCTGCTTAGCTTCTGATCCCTGCCATTTGCTGGTTTTCAAAAGTTGTACTGTATAGAATTCCTATTCCCTTTTTCCCATGAAAAGAGGACCAAACAATTCTTTAGATGAATGGAATGACAATTAGTTTTGTAGCACCACATGTTAATATAATAAGATATTTTATTCATTGATTTTTTTTTTAATCTGAAATGTATTTCACCGGATCTACTTTGACCACATTGTATCTTCTTAGTTAATTATAATTCTGTCCTGTTCCTGGACTGCTAGAATCTGGCCTCTGGCCATCTTAAAGTGCCAATATATGCCTGCAGGGTTTTTAGGAAATGGTCTAGAGCGATACACTTGATGATACCTAATATTCACTGCCTCAGCATCACATCCAGCTCTCTGATTTGTCCACGGATAATGTAAACAAAGGAGGGAAAAGCTCATCAAAACATTCTCCTTCAGCGAAGGCTTGTGCTGGCTTAGTGCCCGTGACCCTGGTGGTGTCCACTGTGTTCACTCCCAGTTGAAGTATCCATGTGTTTCTGGGCAGCTTTTCTGCCCAGCGTGATCCTGAGATGGCTTCCCCACCACCCAGAGTGTGGTCGCTGGCCGCCTCCTTCTTCTGCTCTGTGAGCCCGAAGCTGGCTCTGGAGCAGGGGTTAGTCCTGGGGTGGGTGTGTGCGTGGGTGCCTGTGCGCGTTCAGGTGCGTGCCAGCTCAGGAACTGTCTCCTCCCTGCCTGGTCAGTGAGGCCTGGGACAGAAATGGTCCCCCTGCTGGCCCCAGCTGGGCCCCAGTGAGTGACTGCCTGTGCTTCTGGGCCACTTCTCCCCCTGTAGACGTGGGCTTGTTGCTTCCACTGGCTTCCCTGATGGAGGAGAACACTGGATTACGGGAAATGTTTTAATCACCTTTACCATTACCTATGTCTGTTAGCATAGATGATCAAAAGCTATTACGGTGATTATAGATGAGTATTCCCAGGACAACTTTCCAAAATTATCTAACAATTATTTCTTATTAGCAAGATGACAGTAGTTTTGGCAAACTATGAAATAAAGGTACGTTTTCAATTTAAAAAATACTTCTACAAAGGGTTTTATTTATAAATTATGGTTAAACATTTCGGTAACTCATAGTTACCTTGCAAATTGGTAGACTATATACCTAATTGGAAGGCACTCATTTTTAAGCCAGAGGAGAAGAAACTTTATTTAGCACTAATTTCATTATATCAGATTGTTGGCGGTGGGTGTGATAACCTTAGAGTGAAGATTGTTCATTCAGTAACACCCATGGTCAGTGCTCCTGTTAGTAGCTGCCCTCCAGAGGCTGGGGAACCGCTGGGTGAGTGCCACGTGAGATCCTGTACACTAGGTGTGGAAGAACTTAATTTTATATTAATTACTATCACCTGAAGAAGAAAAAACCAAAACCCATCCATTATCTGATTGGCTGGTGCCAAGATCTGTGGGTTAAATTTGAAAGTTCTACTTAAAATAAGAAAAATTTATCTTTTAAATCCTATTCTCCCTTCTGCATTTTCAGTGACATGGAATTAAGGCTAATGTGCTTGCTTTATTTTCTTTGGTAATCTCAAATTTTGTAGCTTTTTAAACTAGAAACCATCGTTCTGACAAAGCGGGCAACTGTAGTGTATAAACGCAACTTTATTGAATAATGCCCTATAGATGCTTTTCCCAGTGTATCTGGCAGTCTTTGTCATTGTTTATATCCTGGGGATAAGGGGAGCTAGGCTAGCAGTTCTAATGTAACATTCTTTAAGCATATCTTAATATAGTATTTAAGTAAATGGTCTAATTTCTACATAACTGTTGCACTGAACTGTCTTTTTTTTAAGGTGTTTAAATAAGCTCACTAATTCAAGACACTAGCCACTTGTGCATCAGAGTGCTTGAATTCAGTAGCTTACAGCATTATTTATGAAGGAAAAATATATAAATATGAAGTACCTCATGTTGAATGTTATTGTACTGTATTTTTAATGTAACAGTGCAGATCTTGTTAGACACATGAATGTATATAATCATGTTAAGTGAAAATAAAATAAAACTGGTTCATAGATTTTTTTCCTTAGCATTTTTGTAGGTCCCTTGAAATAGTAAAAAAACAAAACAAAACAAACTCATTCTGGCACTTTTGGTTCCACTTATATTTTACAGAGATGGTTTTTTCAGGAGCATTTGTTTGCTAAGTTATTCACATATCCTTGATCCCTAAAGAAGTAAAAATCTGAGGCAAAAGCCTAAAAGAACAATGAATATGTTAATCAGTTGCATTGTGGAAAGCCTGACTGTTAAGTTGATGAGAGAGAGTGAATGAAGTTGATGAGAGGGAGTGAATGGATACATTTATATTCCAGGAATGGAGTTTGTGGTTGGCTGGCATTCTGGGTAGAGTTGCTCAAATGTCTAGTAGATCTCCCTGTACTCTGGGCTATTGATACCAGATCACATCTAGCTTTAGATGTGACCAGTACTGCTGCTTATTCCTGCCTTGTTATAATTGCTTACATCTAGGAATAAAAAAGATAAATGTCATATGACAATTGTGAATATAATTTTTATGTCCTCAACTGTTTTCCATTATATTTCCCTATATCAAGTACATATATACACACACACACATATATAATTATACACACACGTACATTTTTTTTTTTTACTACAGCTTTCTGTTACGTTTATACTAGAGTTTATTGTGAAACCCATGTATTTGCTTAACTACTTCATCTACTCATAGTTCAGTTTCTATAGCATACCTATTCAAAGGATTTTTGGGATTATTCCAGAGAGTAAGAGAACTGGAAATACCCATTCTCATCAGCTTAATTACAGATACAACCTGGATTGCAAAGATCTTTAATCCAGGAAAGTCTTAGCCATTATCTCTTCTGGTGCTCTTTAAACTTAATCCACATGTGTTTGTTTTCAGTATCCCAAGACAATTGGAAATGATCCTCCTCTTCTGTCGGCACTCAGGATCAAAATGTCATTGAAATTATACTTTCTTCCCAGTTGACTCTTTGGCTTGCCTACAAAAAAGCCATGGACTTAAACTTGGGAAAAAACAAGAAGGAGAAAAGCATTCCTGAGGAGCTAAATAGCATGAAACTTAGAGGCCGGCACAAGCAAGTGGCCCTGAAAACCGGGGGTACCTTAAGTGTTTGTTAGAGAGGGCTGTGTGTGCCTTTGAGATGCTGCAGTAGATGACTACGCTTTTGATTTCTATCAATAATTAATAGATTTCAGCATTTTTTTCTGAGCCATTTACATTTATTGACCAACTACATCCTTTGCTCAAAACTTCATGTTATCCTCCACTTCTTATTTTATTTTTTTATTTTATTTTATTTTTTTATTTTTATTTTTTTGTGGTATGCGGGCCTCTCACAGTTGTGGCCTCTCCCATTGCGGAGCACAGGCTCTGGACACGCAGGCTCAGCGGCCATGGCTTACGGGCCCAGCCACTCTGCGGCATGTGGGATCTTCCCGGACCCGGGTACAAACCCGTGTCCCCTGCATCGGCAAGCGGACTCTCAACCACTGCGCCACCAGGGAAGCCCCTCCACTTTTTAGAATAGATCATCTAACAAAACTCAAACCGGGGGAAAATTTCAACAGTAGAACCTCTTCGTTTATTTCCATAACCAACCTAAGCACTTGTAAGAAAAGTTTCTCAACCAAGATATGGTCAGGTAGGTGAGACGAAAATACTTTTGAGGAAGAGAGGAAGACTGGTTCACCTTGTCACACACCAAGCAGTGTAAGACACTAACATCTGTAGATCAGTCCCTGAAGAATCATTGGCTACCTTTTCCCAACTTGGGCATCTCCCCTCTGTTTCTTCTTTTGAGGCTTTTTTGAGTGAGGATGGTGGGGCAGGTGCAATTCCTATTTATGCAGATCTTAAATATCCTCATAATGGTAGTTTTCTATTTGCCAGTTTACTTAAATGTCCATTGGACAGCAGTTTTGCCAGCAGATGCTACTATTTTATACTTGAGCTTCTAACAAGTTCCTCACTTCAAGATACATAGTTAAACAAAACACCCACCCTTTACTTTGTCAAATATGTACTTTGTGTACAGGACATAATTAAAGTTGCCTGTTAGACTACTACCACTGAAATGTTAGTTTGCTCCTACTGATTCCTCTTTAAGCTGTTCTTGGTAGTAACAAAGCTAAGTGCTGTGAAGAGAGGCTGTGCTTTAGAATTTAAGGATGAATTTTTCACTTAATGCAACAGCAGTACAGAAAATTATTTCAAAATTAAGGTGTATTTTTTGTTTTTAAGGTGTTTTTTTTGTTTTAAGGTGTATTTTTTGTTTTAGGTGAACAGTTTATATTTAATAGACTATCTCTTTTACATCAATTTGTTTTAGAGGAATGAAACTGTACCTGGAAAATTTTTAAAATGTCATCCTAGTGGCCTTGTTAATGTAATTTAATTTTTTAAAAATTTATTTTATTGAAGTATAGTTGATTTACAATGTTGTGTTAGTTTCTGCTGTACAGCAGCGTGACTCAGTTATCCGTATATATATTCTCTTTCATATTCTTTTCCATTATGGTTTATTATAAAATATTGAATATAGTTCCCTGTGCTATACAGTAGGACCTTGTTTTTTATCCATATAGTAGTTTGCATCTGCTAATCTCAAACTCCCAATCCATCACTCCCCCACCCCCTCCCCTTGGCAACCATAAGTCTGTCTCTATGTCTGTGAGTCTGTTTCTGTTTCTTGGATAAGTTCATTTATGTCATATTTTAGATTCCACATATAAGTGTTACCATATGGTGTTCTATTTCAGACTTACTTGATTTAGTATGGTAATCTCTAGGTCCATCCATGTTGCTGCAAATGGCATTATTTCATCCTTTCTTATGGCTGAGTACTATTCCACTGTATATATACCACATCTTTATCCACTCATCTGTTGATGGACATTTAGGTTGCTTGCATGTCTTTGCTGTTGTAAATAGTGCTGCTATGAACATAGGGGTGCATGTATCTTTTCCAATTAAAGTTTTGTCCGTATATATTCCCGGGAGTGGGATTGCTGGATCATATGGCAACTCTATTTTTAGTTTTTTGAGGAATCTCCATACTGTTTTCCATAGTGGCTGCATCAATTTACATTCCCACCAGAAGTGTAGGAGGGTCCCCTTTTCTCTACACTCTCTCCAGCATTTGTTACTTTTAGACTTTTTGATGATGGGGTTTCTGACTGGTGTGAGGTGTTACCTCATTGTAGGCTTTGTTAATTTTAATAAGAAGTGCTGCAGTAAATCTTCATGACCAGCATACAGCATAAAGACTGTTTTGTGAGAAACTGGAAAAGCTTGTGAAATATCATGATACATAGCAGTCTTTACTGTGTCTGTACAATTTGCATTTTCATTCCTAAACTATTATGTTCAAAAAATAATCAAAGGGAAGATAATGACTATTTAAGGAAGCTTCAAACAATCTTTCAAAGCTTGAAATGGAGGTTACTATCTTCTGCTATATAGTAGAA
Organism: Mesoplodon densirostris; assembly: GCF_025265405.1. Taxonomy (NCBI): domain Eukaryota; kingdom Metazoa; phylum Chordata; class Mammalia; order Artiodactyla; family Ziphiidae; genus Mesoplodon; species Mesoplodon densirostris. The sequence goes on from NC_082676.1 coordinate 78,464,305, forward strand.
TACATAAAAATGTACTTTTTGAGAGACATTCTGTGCATCTTATGGAATTTTCACTTTTGTGCATGCCTTAACCAGCCCTAAACTTAAAAGTTATTTCAGCATCTCTTCCAATAGTGCTGAAACAAACCCTCAGAACACCTGAGCCTTATCCAATTCAAAGTTCAAGAAAAAATTCAATTCTAAGAATATTTGGAGGCATAAGTGGACTAAAGAGTTTTTAGTATTTAGTGTTTCTTGGATAATGTAGCTCCCCAGGAAAGACATGTCAAGTTTAATGAATCATTCAGAGGATTAACTCAACGTTCATTCATTCATTGATCATTCGTGGATTCTTGGCTTCATCCCAGGCAGTAAGAGGTGCTAGGAGACAAGGTGGGTGCTTTCAGAAACTTCTGGTCCAGTGAAGTGCTGCTGTGCTGTTAGCACAGAGGATTGTGCATTGCTGGCCTCTGCCCTCTGATTTGGTTGGTCTTGGGTGGGGCCTGAGAAATTGCCTCTCCAAGGAGCGTCCACATGATGCTGACCGACACTGTTGTCTGCAGATCATACTTTGAGTAGCACCCATCTAAGTGAGTGGTGTGTCATTGAGAGGCCAGTACAGAAATAAACCAGTAGGGTTTATTTGGCTACTGTGGAGAGAAATGCCTTGGCTACTATGGGACCAATGGAAACGGTCATCTAGATCAGTCTTGGGTGGAAGAGAAAGTGATGCTTGAGTTGGGTTTTGAAGGATGCATTAGAATTACCTAGTGCAGAATTATCTAGTGTAGACTGATGACGCACACTAGAGGGAAGGGATAGGGATGAAGGGAATTGCAGGAGATAAACAACAGGGGGATAGGATTGGGAACAGCTGGATGTGGCTCAGGTAAAGTGTACCTGTGGGAGAACGAGGCCGTCTGCTGTGTGCCAGCCTTGGAGCAGGATGATGAACCGGGCAGGAACGTGGAGCACTTCACATATTGGGCTGAATTATTTGGCTTTTATCCACAGAAAAAAGTAGTGACATGGAAGAGGTTTGAGATGAGACAGCGGTTTTGTGTTTTAAAAACGTCTGAATTTAGGGAAGGGTAGACTGGATTAGATTGGATTAGACTGGATTAGACTGGATTAGACTGGAGGCAGGAGGAGAGGGCAGGGCTGTGAGTGATGCAAGCCAAGATCAAAGGGGGCCAGGAAATGGAGAGAAGGATGAAGATTCTAGAAACGTTGAGGAGAGACAACCAGGGTGCAGTGGCTGTGACATCCAGTCCAAAGGGGGCTTGTGCAGTTGGAATGAAGCCTCTTGCTTTATATTTAGCCTTATGGAAAGGGAAAGAAAACAGTTTTTACTCTACCATCCTCTGTAGATGGTTTATAGGTACCCACCCTTGATTCTAAGATTCTTTTAGGAAGAAGGAAAAACAAAGAGAGTCAACTTAGGGTGCTGGCTTATAATTTAGACTGCAGGAAGACTGCCTGGATTTGAAGCTCTAGCTGCGTGTGAATGCAGGCAAGTTACTTAACCTCTCTGAGCCTCTGTTTCCTCAAGAAAGACGACAGTAATAATAGTACTTCCTCATAGGGTTATTATGATGATTAATCTTTCTAAAGCACTTGTGACAGTACCTGGCAAGCAGGAAGTATCATAAAAGTGTTGTTAAGTGAAACAAAATATAAAAGGCCACAAATTAAACCCATGCATTTCCCTCATATGTGCCTTTATGAGAACCAATTTTAGTTTACACACACTTTTAAAAAGTTGTCAGTGCAGACAATTAAAAAGGGTCATTTTGTTGCTGTTCTTTTAAATATACTACGGCCAATAGGTAGGGAGTATATAAAGTTACAAAGAGCTATATTGTTGAAGAATTCTCATATTTTAGCCATATTTCTAGTAAGCATTTAAATTCTGTCATGTTAATGAGAGACAACTGAGGTAGGTGGATTCTAGCATGTCAGATGCCTTCAAAGCTAGGAAGTTATCTAGGATTCAGAAAATTACTCTGTAAAAGAGTACACAGCGGGTTTCCGAAAGACCTTTTGAAGACATCTTCCAGGAGGAGTCTGTTTTGCTAGTTCTGCTAGAGTCAAAATAAGCTCTTTTTTCTTGGCTTACAGTCTTAGACAGTTTTGGATATAACCCCTTCTCCAAGTATTTGGGGATTAAAATCAGTTTTAGCTTTGACATTATTTGCTGTGTGTTGAAAGCAGGTTTGACCTTCATTATGAGTGATGTGAATATTACAGGGAGTATTTGAAGGGCTAATTGTTTTTATTAAGGTAAACACAGGTGTGTCAGAAGCCCCGGCAGCTCCGAGTCCGTGTCCCCCACTGTGGGTGGCTCTCCACCTGCCCTCCCCACGATGTCCTCCATCTGTAAGCTTACCTAGTTCTGAGCCAGTGCTGGGCCCTGGTTTCCTGGAAGTTCGTTTCTGGTCCCTTATTCTGGGTTCTCTGTTTTGCAAAATAAGCCCTCAAGAGCCTTACCCCCCAGAGATTCTCATTCAGGGGCCAGTTACGTTTATGTGAAGCTGCGAGCAGGTATGAGGGACTCTGATGCCCATGAAAGGTTGAGAACCCCTGGCGTAGAACATATGCTGAAAAAAATACACCCACATGGACATTTAGCTTCAGCACCCTGTTCCCTGCTAGGGGCTCTGGCACCACACACACACCCTGAAATCAGTCTGATGCTTATGTTCCGAACCCATGAACCCTGAAGCTCACCCCAAACAACCCCTGTCTGCGTTAGTGGATGAAATAAACTAGGGGTTTCGGAAGGCCCAGCCTCTGACTCCCTGACTTCTTGACCCTGAACTCTGTTTGTTGAGCTCACTCTTGTCAATCTCTCTGTATCCCCCAGCCCTCCACCTGCACCCCCAATTTCATAGCCCCAGCCCTTTCATCAGTGTCTGGTCCCAACTCTGGCCCACTGGACCATGCCACCTGCTTAAGTTCTGATTACCATTAACTGGTCTCAGTGCCTGCGCATGCTGGGGACTCCAGCTCTGAGCCCTGTCTCTCTAACATTCCACTTGATTCAAGTACGTGCTGGCCACTTGGCCTGCAGGATCTCCTCTCCCAGCCTCCAAACCCAGGCTGATATTCCCGCCCGCCCTGGTCCTGGTGGAGCCCCTGCCCAGCCTGTTCTGTAGCCCCCACTTCCTGTTCTCTTCTTCCTACCTCCAACCTGACCCCCAGAATGACATACTTAAAATACATTTGTTAAAGTACAAATGCAAAATACAAATATATATAATGCAAATAATGCAAATACAAATAATGCATAGCAGACACACACAAGCTCAGTGTAGCACTGCAATGCATTTTTACTCGCATGTTCGGAACAGCTGTGGGCTGTCTTGGCAGCTCTGCTGACTTGGCCTCACGTGTGAGGGTTAGCTGGGGTGGCTTTTCTCCGATTGCCTCTCAACCTCCAGAAAGCTAGCCCAGGCGTGGTCTCATGGTGACGGCCGAGGCACATGAAAGTCATCTGCATCAGGAGGAAACGTGCAAGGCCTCTTGAGGCTTGGGCTCCGAACTTGCACATCATCAATTATGCTGTGTTCTGTCGGACAGAACAAGTCAGAAGGCCTCCCAGATGCAAGGGGTGGGGAATTAGACTCTACCTCTTTACTGAAAAGGGCAGCAAAGTCATGTGGTGAAGGCTGTGGATAAGGACGGGGTGTGGCAGGTTGGGTCATTTATGCCATCAGGCGGCCACAGCATTTCACCTGAATGTTGGAGGGGCCAACGTGAACACACTGTGCTCCTTCGAACTTGGACCCCAGACTCAATTCCCGCTGAAGTTGCCCATGGAGAATCCACTTGAGCAAAAAGCATTAGTGAACATGACTATTTTATAGGGGGAAGGAGAAGGAATCCCTTTCGCGTACTCACAGCATGAACTGCCCAAACATTCACTTAGCAGGTCTCCTCCCCAGGTAGTTGGTTAATTGGTTAGTTGGTAGGTTAGTTGGTTCTGCTAACCAGAGGTGTTTCTTGTCCCGAATCCTCCAGGCACAGCTGTAGCTTCTCCTTAGACCACATCTTGCCCCCCTATCATCTCCCCCTCCTCAAACTGGAGCCTTCACCTGGAGTTAGTACACACCTCAGTGCAAGATTGTCTTGTCACTTACAGCCTCACTTCCGCTCTTGTTTACATCCCCCTAAGCACTGCTGTACAGTTGTACTCAGAAGCCAGGCCCTAGTAAAACAAGTAAAGGTTGTGGAGGTGGATGGTAAGGGGCCTTTCCCTCTGTGTGTCTTCATCATCATTAGCAGCAACACCCCAGGAGACCTAAGATGGCTCAAGAGCTTCTTCCAGGTACAGGAGGATGGGGAGTGTTGGCCCTCAGAGGGTCAGGAAGGGAAGAGGGAGTTGGACTTTGATATAACAGCTCAGCCAACACTTGGGGATAGACGTAGAGGGTTGGCTGGAGCAGGGAGAAAAGATGGGGTCTCAGGGGAGCAGGAAATCTCATACAGCTTCTCTACTGGGAGCTTCTCATTTTCTCATCTCCTCAGGAATCCCTGACCTAGAACCCACCCAGGAGATGCTCAGCAGGTGGAAAAGTTTAGGGAGAGCCCACCCGCTGGTGGCCTGGGCACATCACCTGAACTCCTACGGCTTGTTTGGCGAGCACGTGCTTAATCGGCTCTGTCTTTTGTGACTGTATCACTGAACAAGTGTCCCGCCTGGCCTTTGTAACACTGCTTTGTCACCTCACACGTGCATTTGTCAGTCAGCTCTTTACTCTCTGGTCTTTGGGGAAATGTGGCAATGCCCTTGATTCTGCTTCCATCCCTTTCTTCTCTGAGGAACCCCTCCCTTGTCAGAGCCCCTGCTTTCTCTCTGTTCCTCTCCCGCAGTACAGAAAGTTTTAACTGGTGGAGTATCCCAGATCCTGCATTCCCCACAGAGGAACTGTACTTGGTTACTATTAGTAACCAGCCAGAGCCTCAATTGCTGAAAGAGCTGCTAAATTTGGGGAAGAACTGCATTCCTTCCTCGAATTTCAGATTTATCTGCCACATGGGTTTATCAGAAATCAAGAGAGAAGCAGCTCATGCCTTAGAAAAATCAGGCCTCCCCTTAGAAAAATCCCATGACTGTAGGTACAGTTGGGCTGGAGATAACATCCAGTGTGAATGGGAGCCTTGGGATGCAGTGGCTTCCCAGAGACTGGCTGTCATCCAGCCAATCAGAAACCGGGGCTGAATTTGAGCATCTCCCAGGCCAGACCTCTTCCCAGCTAGACAATGTTTAAGGTTCTCATCCCCTTCCCCGCCCCCTTCCACTCCACTCAGGAGAAAGGTGTGTCCCTATTCAGACAGCTCCCGAGAAAGCTTCATCAAGCAGAGCGAAGACTGCAGCCAATCCAGTAAGACTCCCGTGTCCTGACTGACCAAATGTGCAAGAAAACTCCTATTTGGGGTGGATGTTGGATGTTTGTGGTGGGTTTTACCGCCGTTCTTTAGTGTTTCATTTATTCAGACCGAGTTCAGAAGTCAGGAAAGAAATGAACTAAGCTCTTCCCTGTAACTGCAGAGAAACTTCCACCTTTCCAGGTAAAAAACCCAAATCTTCCACATACACAAATCACCTTGGCCTCCAACTCATGACAGCTTCAGAAATGAGCATGGATGTGACTAGAAGCAGGATGGTGCAGGCAAAATAAGTCGGGGAAGGAAAACGGCCGTGGGGCGAGGAGAGAGAGACTGACTGGCCGTTTCCTCTGAGAGGCAAAGCCTTGGAAGGAGGGTAAAGGAAAGCAGTGGACTTCCTTGGGTGGAGGGAGTGACACTGACTAGTGGACAAGCCGGGGGGGTGGGGACATGGCCGTCTTAGACCTCCCTGGCCCACCTCCTACTCTCTGTAAGGAGCCTTTGTCGGCTTGCCAAGCCTTTAGCTCGAGTCCCATGAATGGCCTTCTCAGGGCTGTTTCTCAAGGGCTCTTCAGTTTCTGGGCCTCCAAACAGGGCCCAGAGTGCAGGCCAGACCGAGCAGCCATTCAGGGGTTGAGGCGGGAAACCAGGCCACCCTTGACTCCTTTTTGTGAAGTATTGCCCTCAGGCCTCGGAACAGCTGAAAAGATGTGTGGACTCTGTCCTTCCCCAGAAAGAACCAAGTCCGGCTCACGGCAGCCTCAGGGGATGGCGTCGAGTGTTCCTTCACACATCCCTCCCTTTGCTCTCCTTCTTTCCTCAGTGGTGCTGTCATCCCCCTGCTGCTCACTGGCTTCCAGCTCTCACCCTTGAACCTGGGCAATCTAGCCCATTCCTGCCCCGCCCCCATCCCCACCTTCATCAGCAAAGGTGTGGAGGTGAGGGAGTTTTCTCGTGCAGAACAGCGTTCCCCTCTCACAACACAAGAGCACTTCACAGTGGGTGGGAGCACAGGGAGGGGCAGAGCCGTGGAAGAGGCCACAGACTCCCTATCATAGTGATAAGGGCAGGTGGGAACAGAGGCCACTGTAGCCAGACCCCTACATGATCCCCGACCGGCCCGTGGACAAGGAAAGGCAGGACACGTGGCTTCTTACAGCCTAAATAAATAAAAGGAGCTAGTTCTCGGCCTTTGCCACGTGCCTGCCATTTACATAGTAGCTATGCAGTCTTTCGCAAACTCCGGATAAGACGCCCTGGTTAGAAAAACGAATTACCAAGTGCAACCAGAAAGCAGTCTTTCATAGGTCATTATCAGGGCCTGGTCAGTACCACGCCTGATTGAGAGCAGCTCTCAGAATCCTTTAGTTTCTCTTGTGGGGGAAGCTTCTGCTACTGCTTCCTGCTGCCCTGTCATTTTGAGCTAACCCCCAAAGGGAGTGTTAAATTGATGTCATCTTTCCAATTTCTTCCCAGAAGCATTTGGAGACATTTGCACAATAATGGGGTGGGGGGGAGAAGAGTGTTCAAACAAGAGTTCTGTGAAAACCCCTAACTGGGATGAAGTCATTTATTTATGTGCTGGCCCCAGTCCTCATCCTTCTGATAGCACAAAGAAAGATGAATCACACAGGTGACATGATAAAGAAAGAAAAATAAAGAAATAAAGTCAAAGCAATCGCAAACCAAGAAGAAACCCACTGCCTACAGTCAACAAGAGGATTCAGTTTGAAAATTGTGGAACTGTAGAATTACCACCAAACAAAAAATTGAAGACAATGTTGATCATCTTTGAACTGGGACACATGCATTTCATTGTACAATCTGTATTTGTGTATGTCTGAAAATTTCCATAATAAAAATTACTTTAAATTGCGGTAGGAATTGGATCAGAGAGCTCATACGTGGCACGGTAATACCTAGGCACAGACCATTTTACCCCTAAATTTAATTAGCAAGGCTGGCAAGACCCACTCCAATAACTTACAGCTGAAAGCATGTTTGAAAGTAAACCTGGCTTTTTTAGTCACACGTGGACAAAGGGTTCTCTGTGATCAGCCCACCTCTGGCATCATATAACTCAGACAAAGTGTTTCCTAAATGCGGGGACTTTTGAATTTTAAAACAAATTATGCATCCACTTAAATGCAGGGATTGACATTTACGCTTAGTTGCTTAAGTGAAGACTCCTACTTCATAAAATACTTAATTAAATGGGAAAAGCATTCTACATTCTTGATCTTTGTTAATCATATCTGGGAGAAGCCTGGACGTTTAGATCACGATTTCATTAGGGCATTCTTACAGTTCCCCTGGTGGCAACATAATCTAATTTTAACAAAATTTAATTACAAGTGCAGTGAGGGTTTATGTGGACTGGAGTTGAGACTGAGATATTCTGGCTTCTGGAAGTAGCATCACCAGCCCCTCCACCTCAGACCCTCCATTTAGCCATGCCCAACCCAAAGAATTATACGACCCAGGGCAATTGTACAAATGGCTACCTGCCTATTATGTGTCTAACATTAACAGTTATAAATCTAGTAACGGCTAAATAAAATATGTTCTAGCATTCTACCTTGACAGATATGACTTTGTAGCAATCTGTAAGGCCAGGTTCAAATTTCAAATCCTTAACCCCTCAGAGTTCTGCACCAGGGAATGTAGTGGTGGAGGAGAGGTGGTCCCCGGTTCCTGGGCTCCTGCCCACAGCCCACACCTTTTCTCCTAGAACCCTGTCTTTATCTTGTAGCACAAGGAGTCTCCTTGTTCATGTGTCGTCTCCTTAGCCCACACACTCAACTCTGTCCATCCCAGTCCAACACCAAAAAGCTACACTTTGGCCAACCCTGGGGCCTAGAGGTGCACAACTCCTGGCCTGGGCTGTCCTCATGAGGAAGTAAACTTGAAGCCATGCAGACAGAGAATCCCAGAAAACGAGATACTACATGATACAGAGATTGAAGCAAGGGTTCTAGGTAGGCATGTGCCCTTGATTGATTTGCAAGGGTTAAGGGGATCCATGGGGAAGAGCTTTGCCTTGCTTTGTCCTGCTGGCAAGTTTAGGAATGGGGAGGTGGATGGCACAGACACAGCCTTGAGACCAGGAGCTGAGCCCCCACTGACTCTGCATCACCATCTCATATCTAGTTCTGAATTGTGGGAGTAGAGGTCTGGGTGGAGGCAACTGTAAAAGCATCAGACAGGGAGGGATACACATAAAAGGAAGATGTGTGTCTTGGGGGAGGAGCTCTCATTTAAAATAAGTCTATAAACTAAAAGTTCCATACACATGAAATAATCTAATGCTAGGAAAGGCAATAAAATAAAAAATCAGAATGTAAATTCACTCTATGAAGATCTGTGTATCAGTTAACTATTGCTATGTAATAAATCATCCCAAAATTCAGTTGCTTTAAACAATTTCATAAGATATTCCAACAAAGACTTTCGATATTATTAAGATCTATCTATCAAATAGATATATCTATTTGCACTAGAAAGGGAATAAGAATTTATGAATTACAATCAAGGTTCAGACATGTAGAGACACAGCAGATAGACTTGAAGGATGAAACAGTTGAAGCCAGATTGCAGGAAGTGGCACTGGGGTCAAGAAGAGAAAAGAAAATTTCCATTAGGAAGGAAAGTTATTGGTCATTCTCAGTGTTTGGGCTGGGAGAAGGGAGCAGAAATGTTAGGTTTAGTGTGAAAGCTACAACTGGTGGGGGTTCCTCTGAATCATAGTAAGGAGGGAGGTGTAGACTAGAATGGAGAAATACATTTCACTAAGGGACCATGTACTTCTGCACACAAGCACATACAGACGCACACACGCATGCATGCATGCACTCACATGAAGCGGAAGAGGATTCCTTCCATTCTTCCAGAGAGGTGAGCACCAGAGCTCAGGGAGTGGCTGGTGGCTCTGAGAACATGACCCACTGAAAGCTTCTTCAATATCAGGGCACCTGGGGATGGAGATTCAGGTAGCAGGGGCAGCAGCAGCAGTAGCATCAGAGAGAACAGGTGCCCAAGACACATCCATGCAGAAACAGCCACATGGACCAGTAGGGTATGAGAGGCAACTGCAATTGCAGAAGCAGAGGTTAGAAAGAATTAAACATGAAACAAATAAGACTACCCACTGCCAATGCCGGTGGCCACTAGAGAAATACAAGAAAAGGTATGGACTGAGATCTTGCCATTTGGCTGTGGTAGCCAATGAGTCTACAGACTTTAGGACAAACTGTTGAAGCCTCATTCCCTGGGGCCTGCAGCTGGTAAGGTGAGAGAACATTCAAGTAATACAAGAGACTGATCTGGAAGGACACACACAGTTCTTTGAGCACTGACTTGTAGATCTAAATCGGCAAAATCACATGTGTCAATCAGCCTTCCAGATGTCCTTGTATTCAAATCACTGTGAGATTCCACACACATTGAATGGGCTGATCTGTGAAACCAATAGAATATTGCACAAATAATGGCGTGTGATTTTAACAGCTAAGTCATACAAGACACCATAACTTCTGAGCTGCTTTTTTGGATCATTCACTCTTGGGAGGCCAGTGGCCATGTTGTGAGGACACTCAAGCTGTTCTATGGAGAGATCCAAGTGGTACAGAATTGAGGTGTCCTGAAACCTGTCTTGCCAGTTAGCCGTCTCGGAAGCAGGTTCTCCAGCCCTAGTCAAGCCTTCAGCTGCCTGCACTCATCTTGACTTCAACCTCATTAGAGACCTCAAACCATACCCACCCCTTTAAGCTGCACCCAGATTTCTGACCCACAGCAACTGCATGGGATAATAAATGTTGTTTATTGTTTTTTAATTACCTACACTATAGGGTAATTTGTTATGTCCCAAGCAATAACTAATACAGGTTTTAGTATCAGAGGCAAGGTCAGACAAAAGATCCTTTAAAGATGTTAAGACTGTATCTTCTCACAGATTCTCTGGATGCAATATTCTCATGGGTTCAAACCTGAGATGACTTTGTGACTTCATGTCACTTCATGTCACTTCATGTGACTCCAGCAGGCGAGCCTGGGCTTGTAAGCATGAGGGTGACAGGGATCTGAGAGAGAAAGAAAAAACACAAGCGCTTTTCAAAGCCTCTATGTGTGTCAGGCTTGCTACTGCCCTACTGACCAAAGAGCATCACGTGTCTCAGCACAGAGTCTCAGGAGGGTAATACGTAAGGGCCTGGATATAGGCAACTGTGATGAATTGGGGCTATCGATATGGTTAATGTACCACAACAATCCCCTAAGGTCGCTTTAAATATGCCAAGTTATAGGAACATTTTGAAGATGACAAACCCCTTATTCACACGTCCCTGTTTTCCACAGCTGTTTAATCTAATCCAATTTTCCGTAAGTTTTAATGAAACCTTAAGTGTCCTCAGAAGTTTAATGTTAAATCCACTCCAATCTATTTGGCCAGTTTTCACACCAAAATTCCTCGGAATTACCTTCTTTCATTGGTTGCCAGAGGCTTTCCCTAAGCTATGGTATGCTGTCTAGTAATAAAAGCCTAACTGCTTACAAATACTCTTTTTAAAATGCCTTTAAATTGTTTTCTTAGGACTGCAGCTCACTTCTCCCGGTACACACATGCCTTAGCTCTTTTTCTTCCAAAAGCAGAAGGGAGATTCAAAAGATAAAGTGCAGTGCATGGGATGTGGACGCGCAGAAACCCCATGATTATCTCTTCCCCCAGCTGGAAAGAAATAGTATTCCTCTTCCCTTAATGGTAGCTCTTTGCCCTTTGAAGTCCGACTGCCATTACTGATTTTGTCCTGGGTGATTCTTTTGCAACATTTATACCTGTCAGGTTATCATGCTTATATTGCATATGCTTTCTTTTCCTTTTTTTTTTAATGTTAAGCATGATTTTAACCTTTTTCCAGTTGCATTTCAAAAAAAGCCTAGAACAGAAAATTTAAAAAGTAAATTTCAGCAAAATCTGTTGGTGTTTTAACTTAACTCCAAAATGAGTTGTTGCAAGGCAGTTTCATGACACTGATATGTATTGCGGGAGGAATCACTGACTGCACAAAGCTCCTGAAGAAAATGATGCGTGAGTTATGGGCCTTGAAAGTCTGCATTGGACACTCGTGGGAAAATGTGCCCTACTTAGTGCGGTCAGCTCTCTTCTTTGAAGGCTGTCTGAGCTTAAAAGACATGGAATTTGTTCTCTTAATATTTTTTTATATGGCATGTGAGAAACCATTAGTACTTAAAACGCTGACATTGGTGGATTTGACATGTTTGTTTCAAGAATTTTCAAGCAACTGGAAATTTCAGGGCTGTTAGTAACTTGTAATTTTGTTGAGGCAGGACATTTAATCTGCATATGCTGCGAGGCTGGCTTTTGGGTAAGAGTCACTGAACCCGAGGGAGTCACCTCATCATCCTCATCTCGTTCCATCCTCACCCACCTGGGAGCTCTTTTGAAGCCATGGTGGTAGCTAGGTTGTTGCCACAGCCTAGCCATCCCCACTCCCCAGCTGTCTCCTATCCCCTTCCTAATAATCTATGATGTTCTTTCTGGTTTCCACTTCTACTTCCCCATCGCAGCTCAAGGACGGCATTGATTGGATTAGATTCAACCACAGTGATTGGTGTTGGGGCGAGCAAGTGACTTAAAACAATGCAGTCAAGGCAACCTTAGGGGATCTGTGTATCATTTAGCTACTGCTATGTAATGAACTGCCCCCAAACTCAGTTGCTTTAAGCGATGAGCGTTTGTTATAACTCTGCAAGTCAGCCGTGTGGTTCTTCTGACCTCAGCCGGGCTTACCTATGTGTCTGTGGTCAGCTGTGGATCAGGAAGTGGTTCTGCTGCTCCTGGCCGGACTCTCATATGTGTGGGGGTTGGTTGGTTGTAGCTTGGTTGAGGTTGGTCTCAACGGAGATGGCTTATCTCTGCTCCATGTGGTCTCTCATTGCCCATCAGGGTAACCACAGCTTGTTCTTATGGTGGAGACAGGATTCCAAGTGAGAGTGAAAATGTTTGATTCTCATGACGCTCATGCTCCGAACTAGCCCCTTGTTACTTCTACCGTATTGTGTTGTCTAAAGCAAGTCATGAGGGCGGCCCAAATTCTAGGGGTGGAGAAACAGACTCCACTTCATCGTGGGAGGAGCTACAAGCTCCCATTGCAAAGGGCATGGTTTCAGGGAGAGATGGAGCATCGGGGCCCTTTTTACAATCAGTCTACTGGAGTCAGAGTGAAATGTCAAGATCAGGATTGATTGTCTATCTCTCTCTGTGTCACTTCTGGTTGTCAACAAGGAAGTAGATGGAAGCCCTCAGAGCTGCTTGAAGCCTTCTTGCTGTCGAGAGAGAAGGCAGCCTGAAGACAAGGACAGAGCCCCTAGAATTGCAGAAGGAAAGTGCCATAGCCCTCATGATGGTGTGGACATCTGAATCAAGCCAACTCTCCCCCTGGACTTTACAGATACTTATGCCAGTAAATTCTGATATCATTCCAGCCTGTGTGATTGGAGTTTTCTCTTTGGAACAAAAAGACACCTAAATGATACTGCAATTCAACCAAATAATAGCTTTTCTTCTCCTTTAAAATTTCTCTTCTCCCAAGAAATTCAACTGCTGGTGCATGTATGGAAATGGAGAGAATGCAAAGAAAGATATGTGGGAGACTGTTCTTAGTTGGAAAGTCAAAGTCTCCTATAAATTAAAGAGTGAAATATCTTACTCGACAGAAGTTCACATCTGTGACTTTAATCCTATATTTATGGAATATTCAGGAGTCTGCACGGGTCACTTAAAATTTTCAGTTACAGTTTACTGTCTCATAGGGAAAAAATTGCATGTTTCAGTAGACAGTTACTCAAGCTGTTTTGTTGTTTTTTTTTAATTATGTCCTTTGAAAGGCACTCTCAGTTTATTTTCTCTCTATTCCCACCCATCAAGATTTTGTTGACCTTTGCATTCTATGGCTTATATTAAAAACACTATTGATATGTTGACTATTCTTTTCTTAAACTATACACAATTCTTCATGATTCCAACAAAAATGTCTAGGGGGCATTGGTCTCACACCTCCCTCACCTAGTTTGAGAATTACAGCTTTAATAGTATTTGAACATTTGTAGATTCACAAAGGACCTTGAGACATATTTTTCCCAAGTGTCAAGTGTCTACTCTATTTACCATCCATTTAAACAACAAATGGATATATAAAGCTCAGTGTAGTCATCATTGCCTAAATAATGTATTAATAGTTTCAAGTTCCAAAGGAAAGAACCCTGGAAGGAAGCCTAGGTGTAAAGCTTCTAAACCCAGTTGTGCTGCTGAAGGGCTGTGAAGCCTTAGGCGAGTCATATCAGGACTTCCTGGGACAGTTCCCTTATTGATTAAATCATATCAGGACTCCCTGGGACAGTTCCCTTGTTTATTGAATCATCCCTCACCTTCATTTACTTACAGACTTCAGCAGTTCAAGTGAAGAATAGGAAGAAGCACTTTTCATTGACTTGAACTCAAGAGGCAAGACATTTAGAATATAGCATTCACATCAGCGGTGGCAGTGATACAGATGGGAAGACACAGGGTGTCATTTTCACTCCACTGTGATGGGAAGTCAACCATGGAATGGAAACACTCTAAAAGAGCCTGGGAAACCATATATAATCTCAGATCTGCCCGAATTCTCAGGAAGAAAAATTGTTTGGTAGAAAACCCATTCCAAATTTTGCATCAAGTTTGTATTAGGCCTCATCTAGAGAAAGTTGTCAGTGTTTCAAAGGACTAATACCAAAGGAACTCGGAGAATTTCCACATTAGCTGAATAGTTTACAAGTTTCCACTTAAGCAGGGCAGCCATGTACAGCTGTGCAGTTTGTATACTGCACAACATCAGAGAGCAGTGTTTACATAGTCCGTGATGTGAGTGGCTCCCTCAAGCACACTATACACACCTATATATGGCATCCCTACCCTGAAGTCCCTTGTGTCATTTGTTAGTTGGGTTGGCACAGTCCTGTCCAATGTCAGAAGCTATGTATCTACTTGCCTTGGCTGTTCAGTCTTCCAGCGTAAGCTTTTCCCTATTAAGGAAAAAATTGGGCCTGGGATATCATTACCCCTTAGTTGCCCCAAGCCTAAGGACCCAAGCCCTGAGGTCTGTTGTCCTCAAGCCTCTCCCAGGGGACATGACCAGAGAGGTCTGGAAAAGACAAGGGGCAGCTTTCCTCTCACATCCACCAGTCAGCTCTTTCTTTCATGGCTATTATCCACTAAATGCATGTGATTCCTCTCCTTCCTGAGAGAGGTGTTTCTTCACCCCAGTAAACTCTTTGCTTAAATATTCATCAAGCCCTTTCCTACTATCAATAAATCAGCTCCACTAATTCCTGTCACTGCTAATGGATCTCTTTGCCCCACTCTCTTTTCATTCCTTCCACTCTTCCACTTACCTTGTCCTCCCAGATAATAACCATAAGGGTAAAAGCTGTGATGACTATGTGCCCAGTGCTGTGTTTTCCCTGTCTCCTTTTTTTTTTTTTTTTTTTTTTTTGCGATACACGGGCCTCTCACTGTTGTGGCCTCTCCCGTTGCGGAGCACAGGCTCCGGACGCACAGGCTCAGCGGCAGTGAGTGGCTCACGGGCCCAGCCGCTCCGCGGCATGTGGGATCTTCCCGGACCGGGACACGAACCCGTGTCCCCTGCATCGGCAGGTGGACTCTCAACCACTGCGCCACCAGGGAAGCCCCTCCCTGTCTCCTTTTAAAGATGAACTTGAAGACACTAAGTCGGTTAGGTCAGAACTGGCACAGGATCCAGGGTATGTCCTCCCCAGACCTGTGCTCTGTGTCACTGGGGATTTCATGACGCTCTTGGCCAGGGGCAGAGAGGCGAAGCAGCTCTGGACCAAGACATGTGGGCACCGGGGTGCGCTCACAGTGTCTTTCCTTCAACGCAGTATTCTTTAAATATGGGGTCAATGCTGATTTAAAAGAGAGTCTGCTGGGGGATGGAGTGAGAAGCTGCTGATGATGATTCTCAGCCTCTCCTCAGTTGTCTCAAGTTCTCCACTGTAACCACTCCCACTCCCACCTCCTAACTCAACAAAGCCCCACAGCTAACAGGTCCTAGTGCCTTAGAGGGCATGTCAGTGGCGATGGCTGAGTTATTCTGAGTGCCCACACTGGCTCTGAACTTGGCCATGTGATCTGCTTTCGCTGTTAGGACAGTAGGAAATGGGACACAGCAGGGACTTGAACAGCACATGGACATTTCCACTCCTCTCTGCAACACCCACTGCTGCTGAGAGAACAAGCCCAGCTACCCTGCAGAGGCATCTAAGATACACATGGAGCAATGACAAGTCATCCCAGCCAAAGCCATTCTTTAGCAGCTAACCCCCAGCTGACCAGTTAGTGCAAAGTGGATACACAAACAAGCCTTGCTGAGATTTTAGCCCAGCCGAGCCCAGGTCAACAGAACCACCCAGAAACCCGTGAAGGAACAAATAGCTATTTCAATCCATAGGTTTTTCAGGTTGGTTATAAAGCAATAGAAAACTGATACAGTGTCCATGGGTTGTTACTGGACTTTAGGCATTTAAGTATCTTCCCCAAGTGTCCCTTGGATGTATGGTTGTTTTCTAAGAACAAACTGTATATAATCTTTAGCATTCACCTGAGACCACCCTATGCAGACCTTGCCTTTAATGAGGCTGCTTCTTGCTGAGGCCAGGATAGTATTTGCTTCTCAGGCCCTGACTTTGGCTGATGCTTGCTGTCTACCTGGCATACGGTAAGGTTGTGCCTTGGAGCAATCGGTCAGCACCTTCGCTGAGGCACTCACTTTTGCTCACAGCCTTGCTTCCATGAATAAATCTACTCACCCATGGACAAAGCCTCCATCCGGGTGAAGGCCTTGTGAGATTGGCATCTGAGGCTTAAAGTTACCTGCCTGGATCATAGCACTGAGGCCCCAACTGCAGAATGATACAACCAAGCCCCAGGGCCAACACAGGCATCTGTCATTTGCTGTGTCCACCAGCCCCCATCCTAATCTTCTCCATTTGCTACTGTGACCCACCAACTACATCCCTTGATGTTCCTCCAGGTTCCTGGACCAATTCTCCACTTGCTATAAGTTTTCAGGGGGGTACCAATAAGGATTATCCCTCCTCCCCACCCGAGTTCTGAACTAGCTGGGAAGTAAGATCTAAAAAAATGGCATGTGGATCCATGGATCCTCCTGGACCGGGGCACGAACCCATGTCCCCTGCATCGGCAGGCGGACTCTCAACCACTGCGCCACCAGGGAAGCCCTGGATTTTTCAAATAAAGCTGATATTGGAGAATGTGGCTTATATCTGTGGGAAAGTGGGTTTCTGTATACTGAGCCTCAACCTTAGACAGGCTTAATTACCTAGATGTGATTGGATGTGCTGGGTCAGTGCCCTACTCAACGGACTGAACAAATGCTTGCTTCTTGTAGGCAGCGTTTCCTGTGTCTGGAAAGCATTTCCTCCATATCGTTATATGGATGGCTTTCTTTTTTTAAATTAATTCTCATGTATTTATTTATTTATTTATTTATTTATTTATTTTTGGCCACACTGAGCAGCTTGCAGGATCTTAGTTCCCCAACCAGGGATTGAACCTGGGTCCCCAGCAATGAAATCTCAGAGTCCTAACCACTGCACCACGAGGGAATTCCCATGGTTGGCTTTCTTATTCCTTGCATCTGAGCTCAAAAGTGACCTTCTGACCGTGGCCTTTTCTGACTTCCTGGTCACTCTCACATCACCTGTGTGGCAGTTTTAGACAAAGCCTACAAATTCTTTGACACTCCTCTCATCCTGAGATGTGACTTAAGTTCCTACCCCTTGAATCTGGGCCAACCTTGAAGACTCTGCTCAAACTAATAGAATGCAGCAGAAATGACCCTGCATAACTCACATAATTTCTGAAGTCAAGTTGTTAAATAAAGGCAATAGAGTTTCTGCCTTGCCTGCTGGGACACTTGCTTTTGGAGCCCTGAGCCTACATGGATGAAGGCTGGCTACCCTGAGGCCACCATGCTGGGAGGAAGCCAAAGCCACAGAGCAGGTGCTCCAGTGGGTGCTCACAACCCAAGTCCCAGGTGACAACCAGCATCAGCCACCAGATATGCATGTGAGATGCCTTCAGCCTGCAGTGGTCCAGCATCCCAGTCTTAGAAGCTTCCCAGATGAAACCCTAGATATCATGACAGAGACTGTATCTCCACTGTGCCCTGCCAAATTTCCAAACTACCCAATCTCTGAGCATAATTAAATGGTCTGTTTAATGCCATTAGCTTTTGGAATGGTTTGTTATGACATAATAGTAACTGGGATATCCTGGGTTTTTTTAATAGTACTATTTATCACTGTCACAAATTACATTGTTTATTTATTGATTTATTTACTGATGCCTGTCACCCCTCCTCACATGTAGCTTAGCTCTGCTAGTGCAGGGGCATGTCCGTCTTAGACCTAGAACAGCGTTGGCTCCTGGCAGGCCATCAATAAATATTTGTTGAATGAATGAATAAACGAACATCTTTTCCCTTGCAGAATAGAAATAAGAGCTTCTGGGAGAGTATTTCAATCTTTTTATTCTTCCTCTCTAGGCCCTGGAGAGCAAAACTGAGGCTGTTTCTATGAAATATAAATTAGACTGTTCCTTTTATAATATCCAGGCAAACTATCCCATGGAACATTCAATTATTCATTCAATGATATGGGCTGAGCAGCTGCCCTTACCCCAAAAGCCAGGCACTAGAGACACAGAGAAGACTCAGACTGCCCTCCAGGGCAGTCCTCAAGGAGGGACATGAAGGAGGGAGAAGCATCTTTAGCAGAACACAGCCTCAAAGGCAAGGGCAGTGACTTCCATCCACATACCACCTTATCCCCAGACCCCACTCAGAGCTGGCACATGACAGGTGCCAGTAATTGTGTGTTGACTCTTTAGTGGAGGAAACAGAAAATGTTCTGAGCTGAGCAAATAGCAAAGGCTCATATCAGCGGAGAAAGCTAAGTACCTATGTGAAAGGGAACTCTTGATCAATGTCTAAGTAACATCTGGTTCTCAACTGGTCTTGCTCTGCCATCATAAAGAGTCATTACTGAAGCCAACGTAAGATACCAAGGACCCTGGGACAGACACACCGCTGTTTTTTCAAAGCAAGCCCATTAAAACAACTTGAAAAAATAATGGCATCTGCCTCAGGTTTCTGCTTGGAGATGGATTCATGCAACCTCAGCATTTTATCCTGGGCAGCTCCGCCGAGAAGAGGCAATGGGGAAACAATTTGTATCTCTTTTAACTTAAACGAGAAGCCTTGAAGCCTATGTGTTGTCCATTTCCATAAGACTCCAATCCAATCACGGAGAAGGGTGTCAGATCTGAAGATTCTGCATGCTGTTAACTGCATGTGGTTTGTTCCTCCTGGTATTTATATCTAAGGCAATGCAAAGCCTCCGATTTTATAGCCAAGTTAGGATGCTGAGAATATTCCTGAGTAGAATGTGCCTGAAATTAATTAAGATACGGAGAAAAATTGGGCATAGCACCAGGAATAGAGGAGATATTGAGTTATGATTTGTTGAATGAGTGAATGAGAATAATTTATAAGATCGCTCTATGCTTTCTGTGGTTTCCTATATTTCAGATGTAGTCTCATCCAGCCAGGCTGTACCAAGACGATTTCGTAGAGGGAAAAAGGGAGTTTAAGAAAACAACGCCGAGAGCAGTCACGCAGTCCAACAGGGGTGCAACAGTTACTGATTTACTGAGTCCTTACACATGATGCTTTTTTGCCACTTTGGTGGCTACAGAACCTTTCTGGACCTTTCTGGCCCCTAAAGTGTCGCCATCAGAGAAGTCCAGGATGGGGCGCAGCCAGAGCAAAGACAGAAGTAGCTGAATCAGTGGGTAGGGTCACCTGGGGAAAGTGTGAATATCGAAATAGTCAGTGATCTCTGAACATCGCCAACATTTCAACACTACTCTCTCATTTAACCCTCAGCAACTCACCTGACAGTTCTTGTGTTTCATCTTACTTCCCATCCAGGAAGCAGTGTAATGTACTGGGGAAAACACAATTGAAGTCAAAGTTCTGTTTCCCAGACTCCGTTAAGCCTCGAGTCCCTCATTTATAAATTAGGGACTATGACACCTCTCTTGTAGAATGAGTATGATGATCACATGTTCTAATTTCTGTGAAGTAACTTATCCACAGGCTGCCACATAAGAAGGCAAACAAACATTAGCAGCCTGTGCTTATGTTTAAGACAGTGTGTAAGATCCTTGAAGGCAGAAACCAGCCTGATGGATTTTGACAAACTAAACACACTCAGTGCAACCAGCTCCCAGAGTGAGAACCCGAACGTCCTCAGTATCCCAGAAGGCTTCCTCATGCTCCCTTTCCACGAGCTCTTCTAAAATTTCACAATAAGCTACAAGTCTGAAATTTAAAGTAATTTCCCTCAGATTCTTAATGTATTGTGTCGTGACCATGTAAGACACAGACCATAGGCTGGACCCGGTTTAAGGCACCCACACTGCCCACCGTCCCTCCACTCAGGGTGGGTGTCTGTTAGCCCCTGTGCCTAAGAAACCACCCCAAAACGCAGTGGCTTAATACAGTAAACATGTGTTGTCCCTCCTAAGTCTGGCTAGGCTCACAGAAGCACCTGTAGGCATCTGGAAGGTCATCTGGGGGCTAACTAGTCTAGGGCAACCTCGGCTGGGACATCTGGTCTCCGATCCATGCAGTTTCTCATCCTCCAGCATCCCAGCCCAAGCTTGCTCACCTGGTTGCCGGGCAATGTGTGGAGGGAGAAAGTGGAAGCCTGGACTTGGAGGCAGGAGGGTCAGAGTCAGAGAAGGAGGTGTGATGATAGAACAGAGGTTGGACTGACATGGCCAGGAGCCAAGGACTGTGGGGCAGAAGCTAGAAGCTGCAAAAGGCTAGGAGTGGATTCTTCCCTCGAGCCTCCAGGAGGGACACAGCCTTTGACATTAAAACCATCAGACACATTTCAGACTTGGGACCTCCAGCGCTGTAACATACATTGGTGTTGCTTTGCTGCTAAGTTGGTGGTAGTTTGTTACAGCAGCAACAGTCGACTGATACAGTGTGTTCTTGCCATGTTGCAGACTCTGCCTTTCATAAGTTTTGGAATGACTGTGGACATTCTTATATGGCCGAGAACGTACCACCAAGAGCCAGGCAACCAGGCCCTGATTTGGACCCTGCACCTCAGAGACAGTCCCTCTCTGGACCCCCCTCCAACCATGACCCTCCCCATGGAGCCAGGAGTCTTCCAGGCTCACGCTCCTCCAATTGGGTCTGCACAACAGCATCACCTACTTGTTTTTTAGGTACCAATTCCTGAGTCCCACCCAAGACCTACTGAATTAGGACCAAGGTGTGTGGGGTGGTGCGGTTCAGGAGTGTGTATTTTAATCTGACAGTTCTTGGGATCCCCCTCCAAGAATCTTGAAGACAAGATTCAGAACCATTGCTACCCAGGGTCTGTGGGGGTCTTTCCCCAGGGTTTGTCCTTCTAAGGGTGAGCCATGCTAGAATGTATGCAGCCTGGGGCCCAGGAGATGGCTGTTTGGAAGAGGGTTGGGAGAGGATCAAGCTTCGTCCTATGGACTGATGTGTCTGCATCATCACACAGGAGGTCCTGGCTGTGCTGGGAGGAGCCAGGGGAGGGAAGAGAAGAGGAGATGGACTGGGGTTTTCATTTAATCTTTTGTTTCCAGGGACATCTGATCTTAACAAGGGACTGACATAGGGGAAAAGGAAAGTGCTTTGGAAAATGCTGAATGCTGTCCACTTGGAGAAATTATGATCGTCACTTATTTAGGAATCAAAATTACTTTTTATGGCATGACTGCAATAATAAAAAAAGTTTTCATAATAATAATAGTAATTGTAATAGTTACCATCCTAGGTCTGGTTCCCTGGAAGCAGAGCCTGAGATAAGGATTCATGTGCACATGATTTACTGAGGAAGCACTCTCAGGGGGAACCTGGGAGCAGAGGAAGCTGGACAGAAAAGGGGAAAAAGCAAGGCAGTGATTACAGGCAAAGCCCCCGCCTCAGCTTGATCCTGAGGGCAGCTCTGGAGTGTGAATTACACTCACTGTCAAAGGAGCTGGGCTTTGTGGCTGCTGCCCCATTAGTAACTATCTGTTTGGGGTGACACCTGGCACCCAGGCTGCCTGCCTGAGCAGGTAAAGTGGCTCCGGGAGCTTAGGGGCACACCTCTCAAGAAGGTTTCATGTGCAAGCTGTTAGAAGGAAAGCACACAGAGCTGGAGGGTGGGTGCCCAGAACCAGTGCCCTGGGTCCCAGAGGACCTGGCTGAGGCACTGACATGTCCATTTTGGCAACCCTCAGCTCTTGCTCTGTGCCAGGAACTATTCTCAGGGCTTCTCTTGTCTTCATCCATCAAACCCTTACCAGGTAACAACAGTTGCCGTCCTCACTTTATGAATGTTGTATTTGGGGCATAGGAACACTAAGTAATTAGACCAAGGATCCACCAGAGGTAGGAGGTGGCTGAACTGGGCTTCAAGGCCAGGCAAAGCAGTCCCCAACCATCGTGTTAATGGCCCCCACTTGCCTCCACTGTCTCAGGGGCCCCATCTGCCCTCCCTACCTTGGGCTTCTTGCAGGGACAATACTTCTTCGAGGGACAGCAGGAGGGTGGTTCTTTGAGTCTCCTTTATCCAGGAAATTGGAATGAGGCTTGTGAAGAAAAGGGAATTTTTAATCAACCGAGAGAGAAAATCTCAATCTATATGCTTAATTAGGTCAGGTATCCGTTTTCCTCTGAGTCTTTTCTAGTTCTTTGAAGTCAGAGGAAGCCCTGGGCATTGGAGAGGGGAAAAAAGTGGAAAGAGAATTGGGAGGAAACCTCCTATATACACACACACACACACACAAAATCAATCGTCAAGCCTCTTTAAGGATTGAATGCAGATGAAGTCAGCTATCAACCTAATCAACATTGAAAAAAATGCTTAAAATAAAAACTAGGACAATCCCCCGGAGGAGGGAAAGCTTACAATCTATCTGAAGAATTTCCTACCTCGAGAGCCTTATTCCCCCACTGTCTTACCAAAATACTGAACTTGTTTGCAGTCAATCCAAAGCCTCCTTGATGATTTAGATATTTTAGGTAAAGCAGAAGCCTCAAAATATAGATGTGAAAATTTCAAGGATATATGAGACTGATCACTGTGGAGCAGGATGCTCTGGGAGAGCCAGTGGAGATGGGTGGCGGGAGAGGGGTGGTCAGGAGGTCTGGCTGTCCTTGTAGGATCCACTGTGATGCCCACTCCCTTGACGGTTCCAGGCCAGCATCATCCAGTGCAGCAGCCTGTCATCATGGAAACGTTCTGTACCTGTGCTGTCTATTTAGTGACCACTAGCCACATGTGACTGTTAAGCATGTGAAATATGTATAGTGTGACTAAGGCAGTCAATTTTTACTTTTGTTTAATTTCAATTAAGTTTAAATTTGCATTGGTGCATGTGGCTAGAGGCTACCATATTGGATAGCTCAGCTCTGGGTCTTAACCTATTATAGACTTGGTCTTTCAAAAAGCACCTAAAAAATGAGATATTTATGTTCTACCCCTTTTTGTGCAGGTGAAGAAACCAAGTATGTCAGTTAAATCTTTCTGCATAACAAACCACCCCAAGACAGTGGCTTGAAATAACCATCATGATACTGTGGGTCACACATTCAGGATGGGCATAGCTGGACAGTTTTTATCGTCTGCTTGGGCTAAATTTATGCATTTATGGGCAGCTCCCACTCAGCTGGGAACTGGCTGGTCTAGGAAGAGCTCTGCTGCGATGGCTTATCTGGGCTCCATGTGGTCTTTTATCCTCTCAAAGGCTAGCCTGAACTTTTGCATGTGATGGCAGCGCAGGGTTCCAAGAAAGGGGGCCATAGTGTGCAAGGGCTCTGAGGCTTAGTCTCAGACCTAGCACTGCCATCCTGCTGCATTCTATTGGCCAAAGCAAATGACAAGACCAGCCCAGATTAAGGGGCCAGGAAATAGACTCCTTTTTTTGATGGAACATGCAGGAGAGTCACTTGCAAAGAGCGTGGATACGGGGAAACACAAACAATTGTGGCCATTTTAATGATTAACCACACTGAGGCCCCAAGGGTACAATGCCTGGCCTGATGTCACAAAGGAAACTTTTAGTAGAGCTGGATCTGGGACCTGGGACTCTTGACTCTCAGACCAGGGCTGGCCCTTGGTTCATTTCTTGGATTCTCTGTATATCCCTTGCCTTTGTGTTCCTCAGTTTCTTTATCTACAGAAAGATGGAGAGACACAACGATTTCTCTGACTTCTCCAGTTCTCAATTAGTGTAAGCGTTGGACTTGGTGGTTGCCCTTGGGTGAGGTGTGGGGGAGGGGCAGAAACATAGGTGTAGGAAGATCTGTAGGAGCCCAGGCAGAATTCCTGAAAGATGCCTCTTTTGTAAAGGGCTGTTTGGAAGCCAGAAAGTAAGGCACACTCGACCAACATAAGGTATTTACCGTCGAGCTCAACCCTTTGGAAAGAAGTTCATAAAAGATTGAGTTTGGAAAGGATAGGGTTTTTCCTTCCAGCTTTTTCTAATTTACAGTCCACATACTTCCTTTTCCTTTCATAAATATGATGTACGTGAGGGGAGTGATCTAAATATCTTCCTAGTTCCCGAAGCTTGACAGTATTTTCACATGGATCTCCCGTTCGATAAATCAAGCCTTGCGGATCTGCGAACTGCAATGCCAATAAAATTCCTCTGTGGAGAAGGGCGGCTGCTTCTGTGTTTCCCGTTTTGAGTCCGTGAATCTCCAAGATGGCATTCCTGCTGAGGGAAATGCCTTGGAGCAGCTACCTCACAACTGTCAGTCCAGATTTGTGCGTTGAGCCAAATCACTAGCTCACAAGTCTTTACAGAAATTAGTAGAAAGAAAAGTCTTCTGGGGGAAGAGACCTTGGAGAAGATGATGATGATCATGAAGGAGGTGAGGAAGATGAGGATGGTAAAGATGATGAGCTGGAGAGAGAAGGGGGAGGGAGAAGGGGGAAGGTGGGATGGGAGGAGGGAGAGGGGAGGAAGAGGGGGAGGGGAGGAGGCAGGGGAGGAAGGATGGGATGAAGAAGAAGAGAAGAAGAGAGGGGGACTGAACGAGAGGAAGGAAGATGGGGAGGGAGGGAAGAGGAGGAAGGGTGGAAGGCAGCAAGAGTGAAAAAAAGAGGACACGGAGGAGGGGGTGGGGGAGGAGAAGGACAGAGTTGGAGGAGGGAGGGGAGGTGGGAGGAGGGAGGGCAGGGATGGGGATGAGAGGAGGGGGAGAAGGAAGGGAGAAGGGGGTGGGGAGAGAGGACCACAGGGGCTGAGCCAGTTCTGAAGCCTGTTTCTCAGGATGCAGACAACTGCCCTGCCCTCTCTCTGGGGTGTGGACTCTCAGGGGAATCCAGTGGGAGTCCCCAGGTTAGTGACAGTGTGATAACCCCGAGTGGGGAGCCCCGAGTCTGCTCTGTCCTCAGGGTCTGTGTGACATCCAAGGAGTTGCTTTGTCTCTGTGTATTTGTCTTTTCAGCAACATAAACGGGCTCTATGAGGTGGTTTTTATTTTAAACTCTTATTGGCTAGGAAACTGCTCTTCATGTGAACTTTTATGAAGAAATTATATATACATCCCACAGATGAACAGGGCTGCTCTGTGCTCCGTGTAAGACATTTGGGTTAGACCGTCTCTCTGGAAACAGCCCCTGAGATGAGGGTACATGAGCTGTTGGTCTCTTAAGGAAGTGCTCCCAGGAGGGAGTTAGGAAAGCAGGAAGGGGCTGGGAAGAAGTAGAGAAAAGGTGCAGTTCCCAGCAAATTCCCAGCCTTAGCCTGGTCCTGCGGGGTGTTCTGGAGCATTAATGATGCCTCAGAGTTTATCATCTCCACTGAAGTAAGGGAACTGGGTTTTCATGCTCTTGGGTAGAGGTCGGCCAGGAGGATGCAACTCAGTAATTTCCTGGCGGTCCAGTGGTTAGGACTCAGCACTTTCATTGCCGGGGCCTGGGTTTGATCCCTGGTCAGGGAACTGACCCCGCAAGCTGTGCGTTGTGGCCAAAAAAAAAGGAGGATGTAACTCTCACAACTGCCAGCTCCAGTAGCCCAAGGGCAACCCTCTGAGAAGGATCACAGGGGCCGCTCCTTAGCAACAAAGCACTGCTCACCTGGGGGATGGGCACAAGGAACTCACCCAAGGAATCCTAGGGAATTGGGGCAGGGCGCCAACAATGGCTGTCACACTGTCTCTCCCCAGAAGGTAGGTAGGCTCCATAGGCAGCCTTGGTGAAGAGTAAGTGAGCCCATCTGAGACCAGTAAGTCTGTAGGCAACCCACCGGCTGACCACATGATAGAGTCACATAATGGAGCCCAGCCCAGATCAGCAGAACCATGGGAGTTGTTAGCTAAATAAATGACTGTTGTTTTAAACCATTTAGTGTTGGCATGCTTTGTATGCAGCATTAGCTACCTGATACACAGGGAAGGAAATTATCAGAGTGCTGAGTCTCATTTTCATCCCAACAAAGACTTATCTGTAGCTAGAATTTGAATATGGGTTCAGTATTGGAGTCAGAATTGGACTCTATCCAAGTTTTGCTTTACTTTCCCCTGCAGTGGCATTGAACTTCGTCAGACACCAGATAGTCCTGCCCGGAAGGAGGCAATAAGGATAATGCCTCTCCAGTTATTACTGAATTAATATTAGACAATTAACACTTTCTTTCAAATTATCCCTGGCAGTTCAAGATACTCCTGGGTTTTAATCTACTGCCTTATCATCCTTGAGGTCACTGGTACAATGGAATTTGTTCTTGAAAGATAACTTAGCTTTTTTAAAAAGAAGGAAGCAAATATTATAAAGAGAGAAAGAATAAAATAAGATTACATGGCTAAGCAAAATAATGAGGGGGGATCAAAGAAGAAAGGAGAAATTAATTGAACTGTGCTTTGAGTGATTGTTTTGGTGACCAGCCTCTTATACAGTTAAGATTACAGTGGGGAGGTTAGGTCAATATCTCCTTTATATATACATGATATATATATATATATATATATATATATATATATATATATATATATATATATATATATATATATATATATATGTATCTCAGACATTCCCATGACTTTACTTAAAGTTATTTTTAAGCTTCAGAGGAGTCCAAATACAAAAGCTTAGTTCAACAAGACCTTTCTGGAGATTTTGCAGATTGCATGTATCCTATTCTGGCTCCAGTGAGGTACCTATCACTCTGCTTGACACCATTCCTCCCCAGAATCACATTTGCATAAAAAAATTAATATGAAAAGTGTGGCGAGCCACGAGGCAGATGGAAGCCTTTGACTAATTAGTTGAGCATGGTGACAACTTTGGAGACATGCTTCAGAACAGATTTTGCCCTGACAGTACTCTGCAAATAATACAGTGTCACTTTCCTGAGAGTTGGGAGGAGAGGGGTACCAGGCCCAGAGAGTCGGTATCTCAGCTTTGGAGGAGGAGTCACCGAGAGGCTGTGCAAGGCCCCAGGGGCCTCACAGGTGACAGTCCTGTTTGCTGAGCTCCCAGAATGCCTTTTGAGGCTTGTCCTCCCTTTTCTGCTCCTTGGCCTTGAGGACTGGAGACCTTCCTCCTGATTAGCCCCAGCTCTTGCCCTTGACTCCTCGCATATACCTTGCACATCTGGTACTTATGCATCTGGGCCACTGGTATCTTGGTACACAAAACAGTCACCTGAAGGTCTTGTTAAACCCAAAAACCTGGGTCACACTCAGATTTGGATCCAGAACATCTGGGATGGGGCCCAAGATCTTGCTGTTCTAACCAGTTCCCAGGTGATATTGATGTCACTGGTGTAGGAACCACACCTGGGGTAGCTCTGCTTTAAGGAAATGATGCATTGATCCCAGCACAGGGTTTCAAACTGGCCTTCTGCGGACCAATTCCAGCCCACAGATCCATTTTTTCCGTTGTAATATTTTAAGGAGAAATTACCCACAGATATCTAGATGTTTCACCTTCTTTTGTAAAATAGAACATCTCTTATTACAATGGCAACGATTGCTTTGATGTTAGTACCAACATCTTCATTTAGAATGGACACACATGCCTCCATTTACCACAGCCCCCATCATCCCCTCTTGCACTACACTGGGCCACTTCCATCATTTCCTTTGTGGGTCTGGTCTCTGCTGACCCCTAAGTTTGTGTCCCTTAATTTAAATTTGCATAATACAAATGAATTAATGTTAACTTTCACAGGTCACACAGTTGCATTTTTACAAGAGCTTTCTGGCAATAATGCCTTAACTCAGAGCTGTGATACTGATGGTGGAAATCTCAGGCTGCAGCGGTCAGCTTCTGTAGAGAACTGTGGGGCTTCTTCAAGGACCTCGCAGGACAGATACCTGCCATGTCTCCATGAGGAGGTTAAGCTGGTTCCCTAAAAGGTGACATGTAGTAATGTGGAGATAGATGAGAAGACTACGTATGCCCTCTTGGGAATGAAAAGCCTTTATAAAACCAGGGATTTTCACTACCATGAAGCTGGTGTAATGGAGACCTAAATCAAGTTCAGAGATGCAAAACATATATAAGGGCACTGCTTATGAAAAACTCCATTTTCTCTTTCCATTTCTCCTTTTTCGATTCCCTGAAAGACACTACGTATAGTTGACAGCAGTTCCTGGAGCATTGCCTGGGTTCGAATTCTGGCCTGGCAACTTACTTTCTACATCACCTTGGTTACATTACTGAGTGTTGGAGTGCTTTGGCTTCCCCGTGCATAAATCACACCAACCTCACAGGTTTATGTGTGATGGTTCAACAAGATACGGCATGTAAAGGTCTTAGCCTGATGCCAAGTGAAGGCTTGATAAATGCCATTACCATCTGCCTCCTGTTGTAGAAAACACATTAGCAGAGGAATCAAGCCAATCTAAGCTCAAATTCCCATCCCACTGGGTACTGGTCATGTGACCTTGAGAAATACTACCCTTTCTTTTATTCATTCCTTCAACAGATATTTATTGAGCCTTTATTTCCTCACTGATAAAATGTAAATAGTAGTAATACTTCATAGAGTCATCATAAAGATTAAATGAGATAATCCATGTAAAATGTTTCTCATAGTACCTGACATGTGTGAAGTATTTAAGGTTGGTCCACATGAAATTGCTATTTTTTCAAGTCAAATATGGTGGAAAACTGACAGTTTTCTACAGTTCAAATTGTACAAGTAGTACTATCATTGCTTTTAATATGGTTATTGTTGCTGTTTTATCCCTACCAACACTAAAGGGGGTATATCAGTTAGCTATTGCTGTGGGAAAAAAACACCTCAAAATTTGGAGGGATAAAACAATGAACCTATCATTTTTCATGAGTCTATTGAGCAGCTGGGTCGTTCTGCTTTTCTAGACCAGATCTGATTGATCTTGACTGGATTTGCTCATGAGTCTGTAATCATTTGATAAAAGAGATAGGGGCAGGCTGGTCTTGGACAGCCTCACTCACTTGTCTGGGACAAGGGGGCCATGTATCTCGTCTTCCAGCAGGCTAGCCTGGTCTTATTCATGAGGTGATGGCAAAGTTCCAATAAGAGTGCAAGATCTCTTGGGCCCAGGCTTGGTACTGTCATAGCATCGCTTCTGCTGCATCCTTTTGGCCAAAACAAGTCACATGGCCAAGCCCAGAATCAAGAGTTGAGGAAATAGACTCCACCCTCTGATGGGAGGGGCTGAAAAGTCACATTGCCAAGGTCGAAGATACAGGGAAGGGAGGCGAATTCAGGCCTTTTATTTTTTCCTTCAATCAATCTTGATGAGGTATAAATAATATTTGTGTTCCTTTATCTCATCATTTATATTATTTCTTTAACTTAAAGAATGATTTTTGAAGCCAGTGAAAAGTTCTCCAGCCTCTAATGATTAGGTATCATTATCTTCCCCTCTTTTGGCTCTCCTGGAGTTTTAGGAAGCTTCTGGCTGGGACATGCATGAGTGGTCTCCTTTAGCACCTTGAAGACTCCACCTTTCTACTTTAAACTACAAGAAGCAGAATCACCTCTGCAGGAAAACAAAGTAACTACATAACAACTTAGTTGGTTTAACTCAGACCTCTTGCTAGTGAAATACGATTGCTCTTGATATTCTTTTTATCCATCACAAGCAAGGACTTTAAAGAAGACAAAGCTAACTGCCCTGTAGTCATATCATAAGGAGGGGGGAAAATCTGGCCTCTCCAATTTTTAAGACCTTAGCTACAAAGGACTTTGTGAAGAGTTTGTAACGGCTTTATGGATGAAATAATAAAAGCTAAAATTTCCGTGTCATTATATACATGCATAAAACTGTTTTCTCCTCTCAACATTCTGATGAAGGTACTAGTACTATTCCCATGTTACAGGCTTAAGAAAATGGAGGCACAGAGAAGTTAGAAGCTTGTCCAAAGTCACACAGCTACAAAGTTGGAGAGTCAAGATTTGAGCTAAGGGATACTAGGTTGGGAGCTATACAGCTAACCATTATGAAATTTGCAGTAACATAAACAACTGTCCTCTTTTTATTCAAATGATATTAAGTCCTTTCCAATTCTACTGAAGACTCAGTAGATCCAGGACCAGCAAATTGACAACGGAAGATTGCTGCTCTGTATAAAAACAAAAACATATTCTAACTTTTAGGAATTGCCCAACAATTAAATATGGTTCCCAGATACAATTGAACATCACTGACACAAGAACTCAGATCTCAGAGACTGGGTTCAAATCCTGGCTCTTCAATTTCTTACTGTGTGAAAGTGTCTAAGGCACCTAAAGTTATCTTTAGCCTCAGTTTCATCATCTTAAAAAACAAAGAAAACAAAATAACAAAAAAGGAAACAACAATAACTCCATAAATTATTGTGAGGTAAGGTAACATATGTAAAGCCCATGATTCATTATAGATCACCAACAAGGATTCATTTCCTTTTTTCCACCATCATAGGACTTGCCCAATAGAGTTTACAAGAGATCTTACAGGAATAGAAGGGGTGGGACTAGGGATTCTTGTATCAGGAAAGGAATTCGCTTAGCTACTTGGTACCGAAAGCATCACCTGGGACCCTGTTAGACATGCAAATTCATGGGCTCTACCCTTGACCTACTGAATCCAGTCATCTTGGGGTGGAGCCCAGCAGTCTGCTCTCCTGGTGATTCTCATGTTCCATAAACTTTGTGATGCACTGGCCTAGGTGACCTTCCAGCTGGGGACACTTTCAGCTCTAATTCTGTAGTTCAGGTTTATCCCTTCCTCACCACCACCCATCTAGTAATTGCTACCATTTGTTGAATACTTCCTGTGCTCAAACACATGCGTAAATATTTTCCATGCATTCAATTAATCCTTGCACCAGTGGGATTGGTACTATCATCGTCTACACTGTACAGATGAGGAAACTGAGAAGTAAAGGAACTGGTGAACTAGGATCCCATTCTGAGTCTGTTTGGAGCTCTAGCTCCTAAGCACTGCTAAATTAATCACCATTCAGGGTCTCTCATAATTCTAAGAAGGACCCTGTGGGGAGCTATTTGTATATGTCTTCAAATCTATTCATCTGATAATGCACTGGGAAAAAGGAATTAATCTAAGGATCACAGACAAGTCATAGAGAGGGCCCATATCGAAGGTCGCTGGCTGATAACCTGAGTCCTCTCAAGACTAGAAAAAGGCTGTGAGGTCACAGGGCAGTGGAGAAGGGGGCCAGGCGGTTCCTCTCAGGGGAAGGCTCTGTGAGGAGCAACCTGGTGGGTGGAAAAGCTGCCTTAAGTGCCCTGCAATTGAGAAACGCAGCTGTAGGTAATTATTGGTTCCCAGCTAGAAATAAAATAATCCTAAGGAGAACAAGGGAGAAAGAGCAGTTGGGGAGCTTCATGCGCACTTCCTCCATCAGCTGCTCTTGATGATAAAGCAATGAGTTGGATTTAACCACTTCCTGCCACCTACTGCCTTTCTGCTGGTGATGTCTCTGCAGGGAACGGGTCTTAAAACAGAATTTATGGTCCAGCTGAGCCTGCAGAAGAGGTTTCCGTGCCTATCTTCCTGCCCCATGGTCCTGAGGCAGGAGAAACCAGCAGCACAGATCCAGATAGTTTATCAGATGGGTGGGACTTTGTGTCCCATCACCCTGGGGCCCTTACCTCCCCTTTGTGTCTGCTTCAGCCACACTGATGGAGTGTCTGGCACCAGCCTCGTGCACAGGCTCTGCTCGGTGCAAGTGGGGCCTCTTGATAGAGACAGTGGTCAGGACTTCAGACGATTTGAGGAAGATGTCTGAAGATGCGCCCGACTCCAACCACCCCCAGCACCAGAATTCCTCAAGAACACCATCCCTCCTTTGGCAAAGTATTCTTAGTCTGAGACTGAATGAGGCCAAGTAGCAGCCAGGTGGGGGAAGGGAGGAGGGCCAAAGAGAGATAGTTTAGCCTGGTGAGCAAAGCACACACATTCTGGAAATGCAGGCAGAGTCCTTAAGATATACACAGAGCAGAAAGCAGCTGAAAGAACAAGGCCTAGTCTCTGACCACCAGTCAACTTTCAGATCAAGAGCAACTTCTCCTGGTGGCCCCTTGGGGACCAAACCCTGGACCTCCGGCACACAGTAATGAAGGTAAGGATGGTCCTGCCTGGCTGACATCTGCTAGGCAATCTCTCACAGAAGAATGCTGCTTCACAGAAAGCTCCACACTGCAGCTCTCTGACAAACTGTTGGCCATCCTGGCATCTACTCAGAACACAGTCCGGTTTGCAGCCCCTTTTGAATGTTGCTCGTGAGGGGCTTGCCTTAGGTAGAGTCCACCTGTGAGCATCCCAGAGCCTTGCCTTGATGCCCGAGGGTCCGGGGGTCTTCAGATTCTTGGGTCTGAAGGTGGATCAATGTTCTGTTCCACATGGAGGAGATGGAGTAGGACAGGTCTGGAAGACCCTGAACTGGAGCCTGAGGCCCCTCCGGGAAGTTTCTTCTGATTTCATTCAGCCAAGCATGCCACAAACCCCTGAAAAGGGATTCATCTCTGCGGGCCTCTCACTGTGATGAACTGGAGTTAAATTTCAAATTGTTACATACCTGTTCCCAAAACATTGCTGTAAATCAGTATTTTGGTAATTTCAGTGAAATCTCATAGAATTATACACTCAGGGGGTCCTTGTCATGTCCATGGACCTTCAGCTGACTTAGATTCTCTGGACTCGGCTTCATCGTGGGCGACTTTACAGCTCTCATCTGCAACGTGCTGGAATGGGAACTCCAGTCTGCAGGAATCCACAGTGCATTTACACGTGTATGTATAGAGGAAGGTCACTTTCTAATTCAAATCACTCTCAGGAGGACTTGGGGTTCCTGGTTAGGATATATCATCTTCCGTGAAATGGAGCACCGCTGTAGGATAATTAACACAAACGGAAATGTCAAATCCTTACACAGAGGTACACAGAGATGGCTCTGGTATTGACAGTGCCTTGCCCATCTGCAGCATTCTATCCAAGATACAAATCTACACCACCTTTGATATGGTCTGCATGTATTTCACTCTGTTAAAACTCTTGAAGATTATCTTCTCAGACCCACACAGTGAGTGAGAACTGGGGACCCTCATTTGGGAGGGGATAGCAATTTATGAAAATGAAAATAGATAAGCTTTAAACTAAATAAAAGAGACATGAACTGTTTACTGAAATGAAATGAGAGAGTTCAAATGGGGGAGTTATCCAGTGCACAGTCTCTTCAGGTCTAGATTTTCAGGGAGAGGCCACTTCTCTTGTTTACGAGCAAGTTTCCTCTTGCACAAGGTTAAATTGGAGATGCTAATGTGTGTGGGTGATGTTTCACCCACAATAAACCCCAAGGTTGTATCTGAATCATGAATGTTTGGTGGCCTGTGGAAGGGTGACTGTCTGTCCCAAATCCTGGATTTCTTTCTCTCAATGTCTGTTCTTCCCATTCCCAAGGAATCAGATTCACCCCAGTGTTCACATTCCTTCAGTCACTCATTTATGCAGGTGCTATTCTAGAGAGAGGGCAGATCCTGCTCTTGCTGGGTTTACATTCGAATGAAGGAGATAACTTAAATGTATTCAATAAATACACACCTAAAGCCATAAGAATAAAAAAAAGGGCACTAAGATAGAGTACCCTGCCCTAGGGTAGGTGCCCTGCCTATTAGCCATGACAGTCAGGGAGGGTTTGGTTCAGACAAAGCAAAAACAAAGACCCTGGACCAGAAATGAGCTTGCACGTATAGTTTTCTTTTTAACAAACTTTTTATAGCTCTTAGCACGTACCAGGAACTGTTCTAAGCACTTCGCAAACAATACACTATTTAATCCTCATGCAAACACTGTGAGGTAAATAGTAGCACTATTCATAAAATACTACCTCTTATAAATGGGAAAGTTGAGGCACAGAAAGTTTAAGTAGTTTGCCCGAGGGCATACAGCTGGTGTGGAGTGAGGATCCAAACCCAAATCTGTCCCCGCCGACTGTGCTCATAACCACTTTGCTAATGGTTCCCAAACTGCTGCACACTGGAACACTTTGGGGATCTTTAAAAACTCCTGATGCCTGGTTCCCTCTCCCAGCCATCTGGATGTGACTGGAATGGGCTGAGAGTTGGGCACCGGGATTTTTCAAAAGCTCCCAGATGATTGGGATGTGCAACAGATTTGGAGCCCAAGGGCACAGTACCATACATTTAGCATTTGAGCATTCGAGGGCCTGAAAGAAGACCCTGTGTCTAGGCTTGATGAACAAGTGAAGGAGTGGCGTTTCCTCCCCTTCCAGCTGTGTTGGCTGACTTTTGCCTGTTTATGCCTTTGCTAAAATCAGAAGCATCCACATAAAGAAGACACGGTCTACTTTGAATCAAGAGGATGCTGGTTTTATCCGTGATATCATCCACATCAGCAGTGCGTACTTGGCTCTTCCTCTAAGAGGGGCACACAGCCCCCTTGTTGCCTGACCTGGGGAGAGCACCGCACAAAGGCCATCAGAGGCCAGCTCTGCTGGGCAGCGGCAGTGGTGGGTGGAGCTAGTCCCTGAACCCTGGGACATCAGCTCATCATTTCTGAGGGAGCCCTTTTTATATTTTCTGCAGAAGTCAGTGCTCCAAGTGGATCCTGCTTCTTCTCACTTTACCAATGGGCTGTTTTGTGCTCATGCTACAGATTGCTCTTTTATTCACCAGAAAGTTGGGTGAAAACAGCTAGTACTTAACTTCAGGAAGTGGGGGAAAGTCTATGCTGCATCTGCATTTGGATCACAGTTAGTATGGAAACTTAGGGAGACACCAGGGAATTTATTGTGCCTATAGGCACTGCGGAACTGGGTAGGGACAAAAATTATGTCACTGATTCCAATATTTGGCCCAGACACATCCCTAATATCTGTCTAAGGCGGGAACTAGGGCTATTTTTCTGGTGCCAAGGTTCTGCTTGGTAGAATTCAGAGCAGGATGAGTGGTTGCTATGGGCCATTGGGTCAAGTTTGAGCATCTGTAACAGGGCTTCCTGGGTGTCTCATACCTAAATGATTGCTCTGGAGTCTGAGGAAATGCCGATTAAGTAAGAGCACAAGGGGCTTCCCTGGTGGAGCAGTGGTTGAGAGTCCGCCTGCCGATGCAGGGGACATGGGTTCGTGCCCCAGTCCGGGAAGATCCCACATGCCTCGGAGCGGCTGGGCCCGTGAGCCATGGCCGCTGAGCCTGTGCGTCCGGAGACTGTGCTCTGCAGCGGGAGAGGCCACAACAGTGAGAGGCCCGCGTACCGCAAAAAAAAAAAAAAAAAAAAAAAGAGCACAGGGAAGTCAAGAGAGCTTCCTGACACCACCTTCGGTGAGTTGTTGAACTGGAATTGGAAATGAGCATGTCTTTTCCGGGTGTGGCTCATTCAACTCCACACCCCTATTCATGTGGAAAGAAGCCTTCTGAGGACTCCTAAATGGGCAGTGAAGCAATGAAAAGAGCTGATTAAGGCACAGATGCCAAGAGCAGACTCCATATTACTTACAATCCTACAGCATAACATTTTATGTGATTATAATATTTCACGAGGGTAGTGAAGGCTGCGCTGTAAAATGCCCCATCAATGTCCCAGCTGGTAAACCGGAGATTATGAAACAAAGCTGCAGGTTAGGAAGCCAGTGTCATCCACATGCTCCATTAATGTTGTGTACAATTAACATTCACAAGGGATGGCAGAGTTGACTCCCAGTGTGAAGATTTATGGGGCTTTCTATGGAGCAAGAAAAGGCAGATACATGTCAAAGACACTTGGTTAGATTCTATCCCTCCAAAAACCCTAAAATTATGACATACTTAAGGACCAAGATGAGTCTTATCTGCTCATAACTTCAAACACTTTGGAGATTCCATGAAAAGTAATGTGTTAAGGTGAAGTTTTAAGATGTTGGTAATATGTGATAAGTATTCCCTAGGTTAACTAAGTGACAGGAATCTCTGGGTTCACCCTGTGGTCTGTGGACGAGGGGTTGTGGTGAAGGGGTCATGGAGAGATTCATAGTTTTGGCAGGGTTGGCAATTATTACAGGGAATCCGAATCTATGTGCATGTGTATGTGTGTGTGTGTAGGTGCGTGCATGCGTAAAGATTTGTGTATAGAGTATATATTTATGTATATGCATGTTTTAATTGACTGCAGATGCTAGTCAGTTGAATAAAAAGCTTACTGATTTCACATTAGCTCTTTGCCATTTTCTTAATCAGCAAGCACTAGAAATTTGATAACTATCCTGCTCCTTTTCCTTGAACTAAAAGAAATTAATCCCTTGGGTTAATGATGTGGCAGTACGTAACAAAACCACGCAGAGACAATGTGGGAGAATGCACACCTGCCCTCGCTTCCTCCTGGATGGGAGAGTTCTCGGTAGAAGAGCTCTAGATCTGCCTCCAGATCCTGGATCTGATCAGGCCACAGGGCAGAGCAGTGGTCCTGCTGAAATGATCAACACTGGAGAGAGAGGAAAGCAATTATCTCAAGACTTTCGCAGAAGAAATCCAGGGAGGGAAAAGTTCGGGAATGAAGGATCTGGAAGTGCAATGGGTCTGATTTGATGGAAAGTCAGGAGAGTTTTAAGAGAGGGAGGAGAGAGAAGACATTGGGGAAGCTACTATAGATGTGAACTATTGAAAAGGACAAATACCAGGAAACAGGACCATAAGTTGTCTTTAAAGTTAAAATGGACAAATGCAATCCTTTTTCAAGAGATTTCAGGAAAGATTCAACTTGCATTGTAGATACACTTTGGCTGATGGATTATTATTTCCTTGAATATGACACCATACAGGAATGAACTGTAGGGGAAAAGCTGTGGAAGGCCTTATCTTATATAAGTTACAGTGGCTCTGCAGTCTCTAAGCCTTTTCTTCTTCTTGACCAACGGATACTTCATGAGACTGGAAAGGGCAACTTTGCAGGTGGAGAAGCTTTCTGAGCCTGAGGAAGCCAGAATCACTACTATGGCAGGTAGGCCTGAAGCTTGTCATTTTTTTTTTTTTTTTTTTGCAGTACGCGGGCCTCTCACTGTTGTGGCCTCTCCTGTCACGGAGCACAGGCTCCGGATGCGCAGGCTCAGCAGCCATGGCTCACAGGCCCAGCCGCTCCGAGGCATGTGGGATCTTCCCGGACTGGGGCATGAACCCATGTCCCCTGCACTGGCAGGTGGACTCTCAACCACTACACCACCAGGGAAGCCCATAGCTTGTCATTTTTAATGAAAGACCATTAAAGACCTTGGTGTTAATGAGCACAGTTTGCTGGCAATAGCCATGTCATGGTTACAGGTAGTAGATCAGCAAAAGAGGTCACGAGAGGGAAGAAATCAGAGTGCTACATTTGCTGTCATTTTGAGAGAAGGGGAAGTGCTGACTAGAATTTGGGAGGGAACAGCTTGCCTTTGCAGATAGCCAGTGCCATTATCAAGGGGAGCCAAGGGGCAAGAATGGCACGAGGCCGTCCAATATCAGTTTGGAGCTATAGAAGCCCAGGACTCGCCTGCCAACCATAATCTCCATGCCATGTGCATCTTCTTGCCAAAGGTCAGTGTGGCCATGCCATGCCAAGTGCACACTGGTGGCCATGCTCAAGGGGAGGATAAAGGGTCATGGGGAAACCTTCACTATAGAGAAAGCTGAGTTTATATAAAACCAGAGGAAATCATGCAAAGTGAAAACTCCAAGGGCCCAGGAGCCTTGGTTAGATTTTTCTCCATTATTTGCTCTCAAAGCCTTCTGTAATTTTTGTTCCTAGCACTTCTTAAAATTACAACTAATTACTGAATAATTATTTGTTAATGCCTCTCTCTTTGGACTCTGAGTTCCATGTGAGCAGGGATAAGTTTGTTCGCCCTAGTGCCCAGCATGATTAGCTTCTGGTAGGCGTTCAGTGATTATTGATTCATTGTATGAGTAAAATAAGTGTGATCAGAGGTGGAGCAGGAATGAACAGGCGTGACTAGGGGAGGGATGGTGAAGGAATGTGACCCAGAGGAGAGGTAAGAAACTCTGCACAAAGTTCTAGAGAAAGCATTAAGTTGCTCCCATTGAGGGTGAGACTGGATCTTCTAGAATAGTGGTCCCCAACCTTTATGGAACCAGGGACGGATTTCATGGAAGACAGTTTTTCCACAGACTGGGGCAGGGGATGGTTTCAGGATGATTCAAGTGCATTACATTTATTGTGCACTTTATTTCCATTATTATTACATCATAATATATAATTAAATAATTATACAACTCATCATAATGCAGAATCGGTGGGAGCCCTGAGCTTGTTTTCACCACCACTCACTGATAGGGTTTTGATATGAGTCTGCAAGCAATTGATTTATTATGGTCTCTGTACAAACCTCTCTGCTAATGATAATCTGTATTTGCAGCCACTCCCCAGCTCCAGCGTCACTGCCTCAGCTCCACCTCAGATCATCAGGTATTAGATTCTCATAAGGAGCGTGCAACCTAGATCCCTTGTGTACCCAGTTCACAGTAGGATTTGCACTCCTATGAGAATCTGATGCTGCCGCTTATCTGACAGGAGGTGGAGCTCAGGCAGTAATGAGAGTGATGGGGAGCGGCTGTAAATACAGATGAAGCTTCGCTCACTCGCCTGCCACTCACCTCCTGCTGTGCAGCCCAGTTCCTAACAGGCCACAGACCGCTACCAGTTGGGGGTAGTGGGACCAGTGTTCTAGGACATCGCTAGATAAAGTGTGGTCCATAGACCAGAGCATCCACATCACCATCACCTGGGAGCTTCATGGGCATGGAGGGTCTTGGACCTACCCACTGAAAGAGAATCTTCATTTAAGCAGATGTCCAGGTGATTTGTGTGCACATTAAAGTCTGAGAAGCACTGCTCTATGGCCTGAGCAAATGTCCTGCTTACTAACGTGGCTAAGGAGAGTGGAGGAAAGGCAGGAATCTGCCCATTGAAATTATTGCATAATAGGTGTGATGTTCGGTCTTTAGATAGGGAAGTCTCCTGAATGTAGACTTATGGACAGTCCCAAAGTTGGACTGTGAGAGGTGACTGAAATCATGCCAAGCAAATCATGCCAAGTTGACTCACATGGGGAAAAATCACACTATCCAAACAGGGAAATGGAAAGGCTAAAGTGTAGGAACTGTTTGTCTACAGTATACTTATACCATTGGCTGAATTTCAGGGAAAGGAGAGAGAAAATGAGGATGAATGAGCAAGTCCTGGGAGGTAAAGAGTTGGTTGGGGGTTCTTGAGAGATCCTTCAGGGAATGACATGGAGGTAGGGGAGATGAGAGGGAGATGGAACAGGAGGCCATATTTAGCCAAAAGAGCTGTTTTATATATTTGGGTTTTACCAAATACTGGAGTGGTATAAAGGGAACGTGGATTGGCTTGCATGCCATGTCAGAAATGTGACTGGAAGAGGGAACAGTTTTAATCTAAACAATTATGAAAGTTCATGAAGTGTTTTCAGACCCTCCTTTTAGGAAATGAGAGAAAATACAGAGACTGAGGACATTTATTTTTGCAGGTACCTATTATTTAATACAAATACAAAGCACCCAAGGCATCATCACAACTTTATCCCAGATCTCTTTTCAACTGAGCCTGGAGTTCATCTTAACATACAACTCTAGCAGGCACTAGCAAATGATTAGAAATGGCTCTGGAGGTGAAACTCATTTACCATTTTGGGTTCCAGGAAATAGAAAGACATATGAATAATTCCTCTAGCTCTATATTCTAGTAATGTAATGATGATTTTGTATGGGGACAAGAAGTGAGCATTTGTCAATTTTCCTAACTACTCAGTACCATTGAACACCCTTCCTATTCCTGAGGTATTTTCAATTTTATGATAACACCTTCCCAAGAAGGTGGCCCACAACTCGTTTTTCCCCATCTTCCCTTGCAAATAGACTCCACCAATCATGTGTACCTGTGCAAGATTTCTGATTGGAAGAGAGCAGCAGGATGAAGCTGGTACTTCACAGATTCCATTTTTGGTGAAGGGGGTCGTGAAGACATCCAGGTTTCTAGTATATTAATGGTAGAGATTCTGGCATCTGGCTACCAACTTCAGGGGTGCAAGCTGAGGTATCTTTACCTAGCTACAGCAGGAATGGGGTCCTGGCTGGAACAGAGGTACCCTGTGCTTTGGCCATTGTTGTTGACTTTGTAGCCTCTAGACCTGATGCTCTGGCTCCTCTGGAGATTCTTCAATACTCTTTCATATGTTTCTTTTCTTCTTAAACTAGCTAGAGTGGATATTGTTTGCAATTAAGATTCCTGAACCTGTGGTTTTAAAGAAAGCTCCAATTCTTCATCTTTCTTTATGAGAATTGGTAAATTACACCATACTTTTGTGATTTACAGCAATAATAAAACTATTATCTCTCATGTTTCTGTGAGTCAGGAATATTTAGGAGTAGCTTAGCTTAGGATCTCATTTGCACTTAAGATGTGTGCTGACGCTGGAGGATCCGCTTGCAACATGGTGGGAAGCGGGTGCTGGTTGTTGGTATTTGGCCTCAGTTCCTCTCCATGTAGACTCCACTACAGGTCTTCTCGACTGTCCTTGTGACAAGTGGCTGGTTTCTCCAGAGGAAGAAACCCACAAATGAGAGAGAGAGAGAGAGCCAGGCAGAAGCTATCCTTTTTATGACCTAGCCTGGGCACCGTCACTTCTACAACATTCTATTCATTAGAAGTGAGTCACTAAGACCAACCCACATTCAAGATGAGGGAAAACAATCCCTGCCTTTTATTATTTATTTTTAATAAATTTATTTATTTATTTATTTATTTACATTTGGCTGCATTGGGTCTTTGTTGCTGTGTTCAGGCTTTCTCTAGTTGCAGACAGCAGGGGCCACTCTTCATTTCTGTGCATGAGCTTCTCATTGTGGTGGCTTCTCTTGTTGTGGAGTGCAGCTCTAGACACGTGGGCTTCAGTAGTTGTGGCCCATAGGCTTAGTTGCTCCACAGCATGTGGGATCTTCCCAGACAAGGGCTCAAACCCGTGTTCCCTGCATTGGCAGGCAATTCTTAACCACTGTGCCACCAGGGGAATCCCAGTCCCCACCTTTTAAATGGGGTAGTGTCAAAGACTTTGTGGTCACATTTTAAAACCACCAACGAGGCTCTTTGCCATGTAACTCTGCAGTGCCTTCTCACAGTAGATGACCCGAGCCATTTGACTTAATTTGGCCAACAGGATCTTTGGAGACAGGATGCAAGTAAACATTTGAAAAGTGCTTGCATGCCTTCTTTCACTTGCTCTCTTGCATCTCTACTGTCATCGTGAGAATGTTCCCAGGGTAGCCTATTGCATGACGAGAACTACGTGGTACAGAGTCAAGTATGTTAGTGATCCATGACTGCATAGCAAATTATCCCAAAAGTTAACATCATAAAACAATAAGCATTTATTATCTTTCAGAGTTTCTGTGGTTTAGGAATTCAGGAGTGGCTTAGCTGGTCGATTCTACTCAGGGTTCCAGCTCAGGGGTTATGTTCATCTGAAGGCTTGGCTGGGGCTAGAGAGTCCACTTCCAAGATGGTGCTTGCATGTGTCTGGCAAGTTGGTGCTGAATGTTGAGGCTTTGGTTCCTCACCATGTGAATCTCTCCATTGGGCTGATTATGAATCTTCATCACATGGTATCTGGCTTCCACTTAGCTGAGTGATCCAAATGAGCAAGGCAGAAGCTACAGTGTCTTTTGGGACCAAGCCTTAGAAGAACTGTGTTGGCTTTGGAATATCCTATTAGTTACACAGGACAGCTCTACGTCATGTGGGAGGGGACTGCACAAGGGCATGGACATCAGTAGGCGAGCATCACTGGGGACCATCTTGGAGAATCACAACCACATCATGTTGCCCCAGTCATTCCAGTTGAGGTCAACTTATATCAGACAGTAGCTAGACTGACCCCAGGCACAGGAGCCATCCCTGGACAATCAGCAGAGCTGATCCAGATGTGTGAGCAATAAACAAGGTTTTGTGCTTGTTTGTTTGGCAGTGTTACTGTGGCACAGTCAAAATAATGTGCTGATACAGATGCATTAGTGACCCTGGGAGATTTAGATGATTATGAATTAGAATTGCAACAAGAATCCCTAGCCTCAGTTTTTCAGTTGACTAATGCTAAGATTCATGTATAAACAGAATCACTGCCTTTGAGGACTTTATTCTAATAATTTATACACATTTAAGCATTTGAGCCATTGATTTATTTGTTTCTCCTTCAAAATAAAGCTCAGGAATAAATGCATGAAGTTGCTTTTTTTCCCCTTGTCTC
Source organism: Mesoplodon densirostris (assembly GCF_025265405.1). Taxonomy (NCBI): domain Eukaryota; kingdom Metazoa; phylum Chordata; class Mammalia; order Artiodactyla; family Ziphiidae; genus Mesoplodon; species Mesoplodon densirostris. The sequence continues at coordinate 78,506,623 of NC_082676.1, forward strand.
AATAGTATATTATTTATCTAAAGAATTAAGAAAATTATTATTTCATTAATTTATAGTAATACAGCTTTAGAGTATAACTTAAGACTTGAATATATAGTATATTTGTTGTATAACTTTGCTACAAAAAAGCAAGTATATTAAAAAGTATATATAGTTACATGTATTCTTTTGCTATTTGCAAGGGTACAGAATTGTTTTATTTATTTATTTTTTAATTTAATTTTATTTATTTTTTTATACTGCAGGTTCTTATTAGTCATCCATTTTTATACACATCAGTGTATACATGTCAGTCCCAATTGTCCAATTCATCACACCCCCACCCCCATCCCCCATCCCCCACTGCTTTCCCCCCTTGGTGTCCATACATTTGTTCTCTACATCCGTGTCTCAATTTCTGCCCTGCAAACCAGTTCATCTGTACCATTTTTTTAGGTTCCACATATATGCATTGATATACAATATTTGTTTTTCTCTTTCTGACTTACTTCACTCTGTATGACAGTCTCTAGATGCATCCACATCTCTACAAATGACCCAATTTTGTTCCTTTTTATGGCTGAGTAATATTCCATTGTATATATGTACCACATCCTCTTTATCCATTCATCTGTTGATGGGCATTTAGGTTGCTTCCATGACCTGGCTATCATAAATAGTGCTTCAATGAACATTGGGGTGCATGTGTCTTTTTGAACTATGGTTTTCTCTGGGTATATGCTCAGTAGTGGGATTGCTGGATCATATGGTAATTCTATTTTTAGTTTCTTAAGGAACCTCCATACTGTTCTCCATAGTGGCTGTATCAATTTACATTCCCACCAACAGTGCAAGAGGGTTCCCTTTTCTCCACACCCTCTCCAGCATTTGTTGTTTGTAGATTTTCTGATGATGCCCATTCTAACTGGTGTGAGGTAATACCTCATTGTAGTTTTGATTTGCATTTCTCTAATTTTGTTCTGAATTGTTCTCAAGCTCTTTTGATGTGTAGAAAGTAGAATTACTTTTCATAAACTTTTAAAATATTTTTAAAAATCAGTTTTACTAAGTCTAGTTTACATATATTAAATTCATCAATCTCAACTGTGCAGTTTGGTTAGTTTAATGAATGTGTATAGTCTTGTAATCACCACCACGGTTGAAATATTGCACATTTCCATCATCCCCCAACATTTGCTCATATCATATGCACTTTTAAGTAAACTTTTTTTAAGTAAAATATACATGCAGAAAAAAGCACCAGCCATACTTGTGTAGCTTGATGAATTTTTACAAAGTGTATCTGTCATTCAAATCAAGAACTAGAATGTAACAAACACTCCAGGGGTGCCCACATGTCCCCTTTCCCCAGTGGTAACCACTAATCTGGCTTTCATCACCATAAATTAGTTGTCTGTTTTTGAACTATTATAATAACTATTCCATTCCATCTGGTTTCTTTTGTTAAACATCATCCTTGTGAGATTTTCTCATATTGTTGCATGTAGTTGTAATTTGTTTATTCTCATTGCTATCATTGTATGGATATGTCACGATTTATTTATCCATTCTATTCCTGATGAACATTTGGGTTGTTTCCAGTTTTTGGCTGTTATGAATAGACCTACTGTGAACATTCTGATACCTGTTTGCTTGCACTATTTGATGGCTTTGCTTTTTTCAGGGGATAGAAGGGATATAATAGAATCAAACATTGCTTGTTCATTTTGATCCAATTTACTACTGGGGGCTCTGGCCAAAAAACAATAGACTTTTCAGAGGATATTTTACCTGATAGAAGATTAGGCCTCAGGTTTGTATTTGCTATATTTTATGAGAAATAAAAGAGTGGATTTTGAAACTTGAGAGGCAGGTTACTGAGATGGTAAAATGTTCTTCACATTCTGGGCTCTGTACCAGCCTTTGATCCCTCTCTCCCTCCCCCTTTCCCCCTTTCCTTCCTTCCTTCCAATCATTTTTAAATGGATGTGAATTTCAAAGACTGAGTTGAATTGTCCTCAGATGGGGATTTTTTTTCCATGAAAGTGAAGATGAAGTCAAGTGTTTTTCAATTTGTTCTAAATGACTTCTTTTCCTGGGAAATAATTTAGACTTTCATAAACATTGAGACATTTTTGTTGTCTCAAATTTTGTTCTGCTTATTACATCCTTCCAGACAGGTCTCTATAAGCCATAATGAAGGCTGCGACAACCATCAGAACACACATCCGTTCCATCACCGAGGCGCTGGTAGCCCTGCCATTAGAGAAACCTAACATTTCATCTGCCAGTGGTTATGAGAAAGTTTCAATTTGGACTGGCCAGGCCTCGAAATGATCTACAAATGGCAGGTTGCAGGCTGTTATTTTATAGACCATAGGCTAGTTGGAAAGTCCTATTTTTTTCTAGGGAAGGTCATCTGTTCAATATTGAAATTACTTTTAAACAAGGGCTACTGAAGGGCAATCCCACGTCCCACATGCTACACATATTTTAAGGAAAAAAATTGCAAATTCTAGCTGCTTCTAGTTCTTTTCTTGGACAAACTACCAGTTAACCTATTTTTGAAAGGTCCTTCCAAGCCATGTAGACATGTAGTGAGCAGGTGGGGTCAGCTCTCCAGTCACCACTCCCTATCAATCCTTTCTCAAGGACCCTTAATGACCCAGTTTGGTTCATCCTTACCCACAACTTCACAGTTGGCCCCGATGGGTTAAGTCAGCTGCTCTTTAGCCTCTGATATGATCATCATTGGCTACACATTGTAAGTCAGGCTAATCAGGTCAGCACAATTCGTTTCTGGACCTTTGGTTTGAACTACTGGGACAGCCTACTGTTTCCATTTTGTAGGATTTGGAACTGGGAGCTGGGAATCTTGGGGTTGCTGACAACTATCTCTGATGCAAGGCTACCTGCTGTTGTGTAAGGAAGGAACATCAAAGAAGCAGTGTTTGTAGTATTTAGGCTCTGTCATTTCTGCACTCTCCTGAGTGAAGCTGGTAAAAAAGAATTTCTTCTTTCTTTCTCCCAGTTGTGTCCATTTCAGTAAACAGACTCATTTTTGACAACTGCCCTAAGGACCTGTGAATGACCATAGAAGCTAACTACGCCTTCAGTTACGAAAATATCAATTTGCATTCACAAGAGAAAAATTCAAGTAGCCTCAAGGGTTGGGGTTTGTGTTTCTCCCCCTTAATGAACATGGGACTCTGAAGCACACAGATTTTGGTGTTACAGTCTCATTCTCTTTGAGGCAGAAAATTCACTCAGTGGAAGTCATTTGCATTTCTGTTTGAGCAGCCTGGAGACAAAAATAGTGAAATGAATAGCCTTTTAATTTAAGCGGCTTCCCAGTATGAATCCAAAAATAGAAGGCACAATTGTCTTGAAGTTACTGGAGAAATCACTAAGATCCAAGCCCAGCACATCAACACAAAACTACTCCCCAGCCCCCAACCAGGGTGTAAGCATCTTTCTCACTGATGCCAGACCTTCCACAGAAACCGGGGTGAGTGGGAGTTTCTGGCAGGCGGATGTCTAGTCCCAAATGGACACACCTGTGTCTCTTTATTGGTGATTAGTTTGTCTTAAAATATGACATATTGGTTATACATATGTGTGTGTGTTATTACATATTTGTGTACTTCTCAAAATCAAAATAGAGCCAATGATGAGAAAAAAATCTAATACATTTTGACTTTTCAAAATGAAAATAGGGACTTCCATAGTGGTTCAGTGGTAAAGAATGCACCTTACAATGCAGGGGACTCGGGTTCCATCCCTGATCAGGGAACTAAGATCCCAGATGCTGTGGGGCAATTAAGCCTGCGCGAGCTACAAGTACTGAGCTCGGGGGCCTCAGCTAGAGCCCGAGTGCCGCAAACTACAGAGCTCACGTGCTGTGGAACCCGTGTGCCACACACATCTACAGAGCCCACAGGCCCTGGAGCCTGGGCACCACAACTAGAGAGAAGCCCACGCGCCGCAATGACAGATCCCGCATGCTTCAACGAAGATCCTTAGTGCCGTGACTAAGACCCGACGCAGCCAAAAATAAATTAAATAAATAAATAAGAAAATAGGAAATGGTATCATAGCATGGTTAGAAGTGAAAGCCTGGTTCCAGAGATGCCAGAAAGTCCTGAACACTGCAGTCTTCTGCCTCTGAGAGCTAATATCCTGTTGGAAATTCCTGGGGTTAATCTTGCCTTTGGGTTGGAAGGGAAGAAAAAGGGAGAGGTGTATGCAGTCTGAGTTCAAGCCAACATTCTGAATTCCTTATACAGTTGAAACATCTCTAAGCAGAACACTAGCATCTTGTGGTCACTCCTTTTTGGGCTACACCCCGAAGGTCCTCAAGCCTTGTAGTTGCCCAGCCTCGAGACCCAAGAAAGAGCCCGGAGACAGCAACAGAAACATCCAAGATTTATTGGACAGGGGAATCTTACACAAAGGGTCCTGGAGCAACACCCCACCACATGTGGCAGACGGTGGGCAGGACGTGGCAGCAGTCTTTGCTATTTGAGGGAGAAGGAGGCTACCATGTATAGGGCAAAGTGATGTCAGGTGGGCTCATCAGTTACCAGGGACAAATTAAGCCCTATAATTAAGAGGCTGGATAGTCATGTGAGTGAAGCAGGGACTGGTCAAGCAGGGGATGTACAGAGAACAAGAAAACAGCCACCTGAGTGTCCTGACCATACACCCCTAGAGAAGGATTTGGGTGGGAAGACATGCGAGATGGTGACGGATGTTTCAGGAGAGAGGGGCTGACGGAGATGAACATTAGGCACTGACAGAGCAGGCGTTTTCTCTGAAGGAACTCTCATTTCTCTCTGATGAGAAGAGGTGCTCATGTCTAGCTTCTCTGAAACATTTTTCTCCACTCTGGAATGGAAACAAAATGCCTTAGGTTGAAGGATATAATTCTTCTCTAGAATTTTAGTGGAATGCAAATTCTGAGGGAAAAATTGGATAGAAACGCCATTAAAATAAGTTCATTTGATTAAAACAAGAGAATAAGTTGCATGATCTGGCAGAATCAGAGGGTCGCTGAGAGGAGAAAGATCAGGGTCCCCTGCACAGCATAGAGTCCCCACTTGGTTCAATTCCTGTGCTTCCAGTTGGAATACATAGCAGAGCTGAGCTCCACCTCACACACCTTTCTGGACCCGTCCTCCCCATGTGCAAGAGCAATTCCCTTGATAGAAGTTTCATCTTTTAACCCGAGGTCTGTATTTCCCTTTTTATTTACTCCCCCAAGACCATGGTCCTTGGCAAAATTATTATAGGACGTGTGGTGAACTTTGGTTTAGTCATCTGCCTTCTGCCCTCTCCAAGTCCTCGGGTGTGTCTCTTCCCTACCAGTCTATCCTCTATTTCCCAGCCATCCTCAACTACCCTCTACCTGTGTTCAGGTCTTCAGTGCATCTACTCATTTCATTCTCAAGACAACATGATGGGGCATGTCCTATCATTGGCCCATTTTACAGATGGAGAAAGTGAACCTCAGAGAAGGAACCATCCCAGGTTCCCACAGCACTCACGTTTTAGCTGGAGATTTCTGAAGACAGAGCAACCTCTACACTCCTAAGGAATATATTCTCATAAGAGAATTCCAGGTGCTAGGAGGGACTGAGGACCTCAGGACGCTCTTCAGGAAAACCAGTTAGATTGGCTCCACCCATGCAGGCTGGTTCTTTGCTTTCAGTCTCCAGGGGAGGAGGGAGTGGTTCTATTTGGACTGGAGAAGCCAGCCATGAGCTTTGGAACAATGAAAGTGGGGACGGATTCTTAGGCTTTGCAAACAATGAGTCCCTCTGTTTTGGAAAACACTCCTCATCCTCCCTTGATGTCAAGTGTGGCATTGAAAGACGTAGAATAGAATAAAGAATACGACCGGCAGTAAAAAGAAACATGTCTTGCTGCTAGCTCTTTCCATGACTCTCTTGAAATACAAGGGAGGCCCTTCTTTGGGCTTCAGATTTTTTCCGTCTGTGACACGAGAGCTTTTCATTAGGTCATTGCTCAGGCCCCCATGTTAGCTAAACTTCTTCTTGCTGCTTGAGAAAAGGAATTAAATCCCCATTTACTATGCGTAGTCTAAATTGGAAACCTTCCAGTACAAAGGTTTCCAATCAACTATTTTTTTCCCCACTAGTGCCTTTATCTCTCTCACCTTTGGGATCAATCCTGACTTCCTTCTTGGGCTGTTAATAATTAATAGCACAGGCGTTAATAAGTCCATGGTAATATGTTTTGATTTGATCGTTTCTTTTCATGAATTATGGATATCATTAAAAAGCAATTTTTAGAAAGTCCAAGAAGGGTACAGAAGTTGATGGGAGGTCAGAGGAGGTGAGAGGGCACACGATCTCGCTCTGCCATCTCTGTCACGTTTAATAAATAGCTTTCAGCCTGCAGGAATTGAAAACTGCTGGTAGCTCCTGCTCTTCTCAATTCTCTGCTTATCCTTGCCTGTGATCTCACACACGGGTGATGTAACACATGCCTTTGGTGGTGAAAGTATCAAATGATAATCCTTTTCTAGAGGACAATGTTGGCAGGATGCTTATCATTTTTGGTTTAGTGGTTGCATTTCTAGAAATGCACTTAAAGAGAATAGATGAGAGTCTGTGTAGTATTTGGCTCTGAGACTTTGCAATGAAGCCCTGTCTTTAAGGTCAGAGAAATGGAAGCAACCTAGGTATCAACAATAGGGTACGTGGAAATGATAGCGCACTCCTATAATGGGACATACTGTCGTCATTAAAAAGAGTGTTAAAGACTAACATATTTTGATAAAAGAAGATGTTTATAGTCTATTGTGAGGTGCAAAGGCAGGCTGTAAAGCATAAATAGAGTATGGTCTTATTTCAGTTTTGTAGTAGGTAAAGGAAATTTCTTCTTGAACCTTGCCCATACACAGAAAGGCTTGACCCCTGCATAACCAATGCCTGCTTAAGTCTTCAACAATTCCTGCTGGACCCAGTTGAGACTCACACTCCTGTAGTAAACTGGAAATGCAAATGGCATCACACAGTGGTAATGACCAATCTCAATAGCGACTTTTCAATCCCCTTCTGCCACCAGTCTCAAGGAGCCTTTTGCATCCTCCCTTATTTGGAACGGACTTCTCTTCATTGTGGTCTATCTGGCTCTCACACTCCCCATCAGGAGAGCCCAGCTGAACTCTCTCCCGCTGCAGCTTTCTTTGTCCATCAGCCTAAACAGAGACCATTTTGGGGCTTTAGTTAATTGGTGTCATGTTTGAATGTAGGGGATTTTTTGTTGTTGTTGTTGTTGTTTTGCAGTACGCGGGCCTCTCACTGTTGTGGCCTCTCCCGTTGCGGAGCACAGGCTCCGGACGCGCAGGCTCAGTGGCCATGGCTCACGGGCCTAGCCGCTCTGCGGCATGTGGGATCTTCCCGGACCAGGGCACGAACCCGTGTCCCCTGAATCGGCAGGCGGACTCTCAACCACTGCGCCACGAGGGAAGCCCTGAATGTAGTTTTTTACTAGTTGTAGTCAAACAATTGTTATCTTCAAGTTTTCTCGACTACCTTTTGCATGCCGTACACCTGTAAACATATACCTTTGAGTTACTGACCCAAGGGGATAGAGGACCTTGAGGAAGCGATTTGAATCAAAAGTGAAAATTCTTCCCCCTCCTACCTTCTCTCCCCCTTCTGGAGGGCAAGGTAGGTGGGAAATGAAAATAAGAAATTTACCCACAGGATTTGGACCACTTCTTCCTTCCAGAACAAATTCATTTTCCACCCTGGTTGGGACATGCTCTCAAATGAACAGATAGAATCTACACCCTTGTAGGAATTTTGCCAGTTTGGATGGAGATGGATTTGTGGCCTGGTACACAGTCTTCCAGTTCCTCGAATATAATAAACAGAAACAGACTCACAGACATAGAAAACAAATTTATGGTTGCCAAAGGGAAAAGTTGGAATAAATTAGGGACTCGGGATTAACAGATACACATTACTATATATAAAATAGATACACAGCAAGGATCTACTGTGTAGCACAAGGAACTATAGTATCTTGTAATAACCTATAATGGAAAATAATCTAAAAAGAATATATATGTAATATATATGTATAACTGAATGGCTTTGCTGTATACCTGAAACATTGTAAATCAACTATACTTCCATTTAAAAAAAATGGAAATAGAACTATAGGATGGAACCTGTTTCTGTCTGGAGTGAGTACCAGGTGGGACGTGGCTCTGCATCTTACGTAGACCAGAGGTTTCACACTTCATTTTATTTAAACCCTTTCCCTCCCTTCTTTCCAATATAAGCTCACATCACAATATTTTGTCTGCTTTTCTAATTTAAAAAATGGGGCTTCACTGTTTGGTAAGACTGACAGATTTTCCTCATCATTTGTTTGACTAAAGACTCGGGAAACTTTGAGGGGTCCTGCTGATGGTTTCTTCCCACATTTGAATGAAACGCAAAACAAAAAGCTTCAAGTGCCAAGGAGTAGGCAGGTGTATTTATATCGATGCTATCTATAGCTGCTGTTTCTTTGGCTGTTAGGGAATGAGTTGCTCCCTGCTGCAAACTTTGAGACTGTGGAACTTTTGGATAAAGTTAGGTCAAAATGCTCTTTTACTGTCTTCTCCTCTTTCCAACTTTGCCCACTGTGGTCCTTGAGCCAGTCGTGCCCCTGGTGTCGTAGTGAGCCTGGATTAGAGCTCCCATCAGTGGGCAAGCAGGAGACCCCATCTATCCTGGAGACCTTGTGGTTTGCAGGTAGAGGAAGGGAGGCCTCCAGGCCAGGAATTGGCAAGCTCTTTCATGAAGGGCCAGAGAGGAAATATTTTCAGCTTTGTTGGTCTCTGTCACAATTACTAACTCTGCCATGGTAGTGGGAAAGCAGCCATAGACAACTGAGAGTGGCTGTGTCCTAATAAAACTTTACTTACAAAATCAGGTGGCTGGGCTGGGCCATAGTTCACTGACCTCTGGTCTGGGACATTTGGAATGTTCACGGTTAATGTACAGAGGCGGGACATAGTAAGTGTGCTCACTAGACAGGTCTGAGTTTGAATTCTAGATCGTCCACTAACCAGGAATGTGTCCTTCGACTAGTTACTGACTTCAGTAATAAAATGGTAATAAAAATCCCCACCTTGCAGGTCAACTGGAAAGAGGGCTGGTTCAAGTCCTGGAATGATCTTCAACCACTTGTAGAAACGTGGCCAGGGTATTTACATCACTGTTTCTAGAGACTAAACTAGAAATTAGGTTTCAGATGCTGGGGCCTGTGGGCCATACTCAGCTGACTGGTGTTTTATTATTTGGCTTATGTAGTGTTTTAAAGACATGGGTAGCACCGAGTATGAATGCTTTTAGATATATTGTATGTTTTGATTTATCTGTCACTACTACTCTGTTGTCTTATGACTGAATAGTTTCACGTTTTAAAATTTCCTGCCTGGTGTCTATAGGCGTTTAAATTTATGACCCCTTAATGGAAGGAATCTAAAGTCTTGTCAAACTTGGGAAAGAATGTGACTCTTCCACTCTCAGAGGATGATGCCAAATATCGTTTCAGTATATGTTTCTGTGGAACTAGTCACACAAGACATAGTGGTTTAAGAAAAGAGTCAAGCGTTACTTCTGAGTCTAGGAGTTAGCCAGGCTGTTCTGCTGATGTGGGATGTGTTCAGCTGATCCCGCTGGGCTCTATCGTGCCAGTTGGGGCTCAGCTGGAGGAGGGCTGGGGTAGGTCTGCCTTAGTTCACATAACTCCACTCTCCTGCACGTGTCTCATAAACCTCCAACAGGACAGCTAAGGCAAGTACTCAGAGAAGCAAGAGGGGAAGCACACACCATGCTTTTACAAGCATCTGCTTGCATCAAGTTTACTGCTCTCCTATTGGCCAAGACAAGTCACGTGGCCAAATTCAGCGTCAGTGTGTGAGGCCACTACCAAAGGCACAGGGAGCAGGGGAAAACTGGGGCTATTAATGCAATAAATCCATCACAAACATTAAGGCAATGGTTTGTATGCAGGTAGTGGAGACAGCATTATTCCCTTTGTCATTGCTGAAAAATGTGGTAACTTCCCCCAAACAAAGACAACAGTGAATGTAAGTGTGTCTGAGTGTGTGTGTGTGTGTGTGTGTGTGTGTGTAAGAGATGATGTTTCATTCTTTTCTCTTTCCCCCCCAAACCAAGAGCAAAGGAAGTTTTGGAGACTTTTGAAAAACTTTTCTCTCAGTTCTTTTGGCAAGTGTTAAGAAGATGATTTTAAGGACACTGTCAACTGGGAGATCTTTTTCCAAACAAACACAGCCCTCCTTTTTGACATCTCGATTTTGACATCAAGAGCTGCCTGCATTCTTAGTTTGGAATTCATTTTCAGAAAGTTGGTCATTTTTAATTCTGGCACAAGCCAAGAAAAACTATTTATTTTAAAGGTGACAGTGAATTAAAAAAGAAACATGGATTGGTTATGTTTGCAAAGTAAACATTGTGAGTTTTCCATAGACCTGTGTTCAAGTGATGACAGTAAAAGATAGGGACCAATACTGATTTCGTAAATCTTTTCCTTTGGTACAAGTGTTGTGGATAAAGTCCCCTAGGTAAGCACTGGGATAAAACTCAGAAGGCTGAAATGTTGAGACTATATATCACTGATATTTATTCTTTAGAAGATAACTTAGGGTGCAATGAGGGAAAAACCCCCATGTTTCCAAAGCATTGTTTCTGACTTTTGGGTTTTTGGTGGGTTTTTTTGGCCACGTGGCACGTGGAATCTTAGTTTCCCACCAGGGATTGAACCCACGCCCCGTGTCCTGGAAGTGCAGAATCTTAACCCCTGGACTGCCAGGGAAGTCCCAGTTTCTGAAATGTTAATGGAGGTAAACAGCGCCAGAGCACAGAACTCTCAGTCCATTGTTCAGCCACTAGGTTGGCTAAGTGCTTAGAACCACAAGAGAATGAGAGGAATGCCACAGCTGAGAAAACTGAATCCACTCAATGTCAGAGCTGAGAAAGCTGAGTCCACTGAGGTGAGGATGAGCTCCTTGACGCCCAAAGTGTGGTCCGTGGACAGACAACATCACATCATCCCAGAGCTTGTCTCTACCCAACCTTGGCTCCACCCAGACCTGCTGAGTCAGTCTGCATTTTATCAAGACTTCAGGGATTTGTGTGCACACAAGCATTTGAGAAGCACTGGTTTATAATGAATTATAATATAAATTAGAGGCTCCATCTGGCTTTAATAGAAACATTGATGTTACAAAACATTTATTCATAGATCACTTGAATAACGGCCCTGAATCTATTATCATTGGGCCTCAGTATTTACATCCGTCTGAAACGAAGCAGGACGCTATGGTCCTTCCCCCCATGTCCTCTGCCCGCCTTTTTTTTTTTTTTTTTTGCAGTACGCAGGCCTCTCACTGTTGTGGCCTCTCCCGTTGCTCCGGACGCGCAGGCTCAGCGGCCATGGCTCACGGGCCCAGCCGCTCCACGGCATGTGGGATCTTCCCGGACCAGGGCACAAACCCGCCTCCCCTGCATTCGCAAGCGGACTCTCAACCACTGCGCCACCAGTGAAGCCCTCTGCCTGCCTTTTGACTGTGGAAAAACTTTAGCCAAAGAACAAGTTTAATCAGAGAAGTGAGAAAATGCAGAAACAAAGGAAAGCAGTCAAACAGGACAAAACAATAACAGTTTAGTCACTAAGCAAAGTCAAGGAGCTTTAGTTCCTCTTCAAGGGCTGTAGATAATATTCTGAGCCATGTCCTGTGAGCTGTCTTGTACATACTGAAACCCCCACCAGGTGGAAGAAGTTGACTACATGAAGACCAGACAGTAGCCATGACAGAAGCCGCCAGAATTCCAAGAATTGGCCTCAAGGAAATGGAAACAAACCGACCCTGAAACTGAAGATTAGCTGTACTGAAAACAATCAAGATGATGCGGATCAGACCACTGCATGACCAATTTCAAGATGACTGTCAGAGCTGACTGTGCTGTTACTACATGTAGCCCCCTCCCTCTGTCTAGAAAAGCTCTGGGCAAGAGCTGACTGTCAGTTGGGGGAAGTCAGACTTCTAACAGGCATCTGCCCTGCCCTGCCCTCCCCCAGTTGCCGGGATCCAAAATAAAGCAAACTTTCCTTTCCACCAACCTCGCCTCTTTATTGGCTTTTGAGCGGCGAGCAGCCAGACCCCACTTTCGGTTACATGTCCAACAGGGACCCATAACTCTCTTGAATGCTTTCCAAAGCGGTTGAGGCCATCAAGCAGTTGCTATAATAAAGTGCTCTGAAGCAAATGGAGAGGTATAAATATTGGGTCTTATTATTTTATTAAAGAAGTACTTGGATCTAAATATCTCAGTGCAAGTCCCAAACACTGACAAGGCTAATGAGGTCAAGAAATGCTGCTGTACCTTCATGATGCCATGAACTGCCCACCCTAGTAGCTGGCATTCTAGCCACTGTGGTGTCTGTGAATCTGCTACATGTGTCAGTGATGACCCATCACTTCAAAGGACAGTCTGCACACCTGTCACTTGATTCCCTCTGAGATTTTGTGGCTGAGAATGTCCTCTGACCAGCTGCATCACCTGGGGGCTTGTTGGAAATGCAGAGCTTCCAGCTGGATCCCCATCTACTGAACCAGAACCTACAATTTGATGAGATCCTCCCTAATCCCTGGGTAAATTAATGTTTGAGAAACACTGATCTAAGTGACTGTTTTCAGCTTTGGCTGCACAGTAGAATTCATTGGGGGCCTTTAAATACCAATGTGTAGGCCCCACCCACTCTAAGGCCAATTAAATTAGAATATTTGGGAGCGACCCCTGTCATCTGTATGTTTTTAAAGCTTCTAGATGATACTCTGAGATACTATTTGGGGGTGCAAAGTGAAACGGAGATAAAGGCCAGGAACAGTCAAACGATACAAGTCTTAGAAGTATTTGGCATTTGAAGTGAATTGGAGCTTGGATGTGAGAGGAGTAAGAAAAAAGAGTGACGACAAAAAAAGAAAGTGGAGCCGAGTAGAATCCCAGCTGTGGAAATGGCAGGGGACCTTGTGGGAGAAGCTAGACGTCACACTGAATGTTAAGTTATATGTGCTGCTGTGATACAAAGACTTATTTTTTTTAATTAATTAATTTTGTTTTTGGCTGCATTGGGTCTTCCTTGCTGCGTGTGGGCTTTCTCTAGTTGCGGCGAGCGGGGGCTACTCTTCATTGCGGTGTGCGGGCTTCTCATTGTGGTGGCTTCTCTTGTTGAGGAGCACGGGCTCTAGGTGTACGGGCTTCAGTAGTTGTGGCATGCAGGCTCAGTAGTTGTGGCTCGCGGGCTTAGTTGCTCTGAGGCACGTGGGATCTTCCCGGACCAGGGCTCCAACCTGTGTCCCCTGCATTGGCAGGTGGATTCTTAACCACTGCATCACCAGGGAAGTCCAAAGACTTCTATCTTCCTGGAACTTTTAGTAAAGGTACAGGAGGTTGGCTTGTTTTATGGAAAATAAGGAATAAGGACTGAGCCCAATGCCTGAGTTTATGTAGAAAATATGCATTAAGGGTGGGGTGATGATGCAGGTCGCAAATACAGGACACCTGATTAAATTTTTAATTTCAGATAAAGAATGCAAACCTTTTTAGTATGAGTGTGCACTATGCAATATTTGAAATATCTGAAATGTACATTTATCTGAGAACCCTGTATTTTTATTTGCTCAATCCAGCAACCTTATCGTGAACTCAAAACTGGTTCGTGAGAAGCAGGAGCTGAGGGCCAGAGGCCATCATAAGAATGCTAGTACTGAGCTGGCAGAAATCTTGGCAAAGACATTGGACTTAAGATGAACTGAGTCATCTTATCTACATTTGGTTTGAATCAGAACTAAATGTATTCAAATCTTTATTCTCCATTTTTCTATTTTCTTGCGTCTCCCCACTTTCCCCTCTCCCATTCGCCTTTGCCTTCCTTTTGTTTATTTGTAAAGTGAGCTTTTTCTTGACTTGGTGTTTGTTCTTTTCCCAGTGTCCTCCAGTTCTAGCTAAAGTACAGCTCTGATTCTTCAAGTCAATACAAATTCCTTGGTATTTTCGAACCCGCTCTTATTTATTTACCGTCTTCTCCACCACAGCATTGGAGATGGTCCATAAATTTACATTTCTAAAGCGCTTCCATTCTACTCTATTTGGTGATAGACGATTTCCTGAGGGCAAGAAACAGAGTCAGCTCAGGGTGGTGAGAAACATCTGCGGGTGGAGATGAAAACAGCAGCAAAATGAAAACAAAGAATGTCTTCTGCAACCAGCCCCCACTAACAGCCCTCTCTCCCTGTGCCGGCTACAAAGAGCTTTTTCATATGGGGTGGCAAGCAGGCAGGGGACCTCTCTCAAAACCACCAAGTCTGTTTATGTAGATACTATTTTCTTTTGAAAACTGCCTGAGGAAGAGCCTTGTGAAGCGTCTTTCAAGAAAACCATGGGCAAGCTTGGGTGGTAATGGAGATGCAGAAAGAACAAAGGGGCAAGCACCCTGGGGTGTTGTTTTTTGCACCACAAAGAGGAAAGAAAAAGAGAAAGAAATGGGATAGATCAGTGCTTCTGAAAGTGTAGTCATTAGACCAGCAGTATCAGCAGCACCTGGGAATTACTAGAAATACAGAACCTCTGGCCTGCTAACTCAGAAACTCTGAGGGGGTCCAGCAATCTGTGTTTTTAACAAGCCCACCAGGTGATTCCAACAAACGCTAACGATTGAGAACCACTAGGACGGACAGTTTTACCTCTTCACCCTCAATAAGAAAATCTCATCTCTGCTACCAAGCGCCACCATCTTGGTTGATGTGGATCGCCCGGATGTGCAGGGCTGAGCTGTGAAGACGAGGAAGGAGGAGGCTTCCTTTCGCCTAGGGAATCTTTGTCTTTAGTTGAATGATAAAGCGGTGTCCAGGATAGGTAAGGACAGAAGAAATAGCACAGACTGAAATGAGACTTACTCTTTCTGTCAGTTTCCAAGATCCAACAAGCGTCACACAGAAGGCAAAGTTCCCATTAGATACTCGACTTTCTATCTAAGATCACAAGTTAGTTGAAAGAGAAATTTACACTTTTTTTTTTTTTTTTTTTCTGTACGCGGGCCTCTCACCGCTGTGGCCTCTCCCGTTGCGGAGCACAGGCTCCGGACACACAGGCTCCGTGGCCATGGCTCGCGGGCCCAGCCGCTCAGCGGCATGTGGGATCCTCCGGGATCGGGGCACGAACCCGCGTCCCCTGCATCGGCAGGCGGACCCTCAATCACTGCGCCACCAGGGAGGCCCTACACTTTTATTTAAATATTACATGTATCCATAATAATAATGGCTACTTTGAACAGATGACATGCACTGCTGAACATGAGCAGCCGTAAGTCATTTGTTGAGCAGAAAACTACTCAGAGAGTCTGCAGAGATACACACATAACCAATGGAGTAAAGCCCTTGCCCATGGGTCCACTGTCCTGGAACCAGGCTTTGAACCCTCTGCTGGGCAGAGGCCAACTCTCATCCCAGTGGTTCTTGGCTTTGGCTGCATTCTGGACTCACCCCAGGAGCTTTAAGAAACATGGATATTTGAGCCAGGCCCCAGAAATCCTGATACGTTAGGTCTGGGGCATCACCAGAGCCTTGGGAGTTTATAAGCTCCCCTGGGATTCTAATGAAACCAGGGCGGAGGCCACTGTCTTATCAAGTCTGTAGCTAAGTGGTTCTCAGTCCTGGATGCAAATTAGAATCACCTGTTTCCTCTTTAAAACAAGCCAGCAGTCAATCAGGCCCCATCTCCTGGGATTGGGATTTAATTGATGTGGGATGGGGCCCAAACATCACATTGTTCTAGAGTGTAGCCAGGGTGGGAATCACTGTCCCGAGAGCACAGGGGGGCAACGAACAAACGAGCTGGCCTTGTAATATGGCCCCAACCCTGCCGTTAACACTGCAGATAAAGTCCTCACCCAGAATGGGTTGTCCCCAAACAGCAGGAATCAGACAGCTTAGTTCAGGATTATTGACAATTCAAATAAGTACAGTGTGTTGCAAAACGACCTCCTGTTTTCTGGATAAAGTCAATTGGCTAACTCTTGGATGGTCACCCCAACTCCCAAGTAAAGTTAGGATGAACTGTGTGTCACCAATAATGCTGTCAAGTCCGCCACCCCAAGAAGTAGCTGTTGTTTATCTTGAAAACGTGTGTCATCAGTTGTATCTCTGGGCTGGATGAAAGGGCAAGCATGACTGCTTTCAGTCTCTGCATCTCTTACCTAGCAGATGGCCTGTGACGTGCATCACACTCTGGTTTAATGCTTACCTGGTAATAAATGACTTTGTGGAGAGGATTTCTGGATTGGGAGGAGACTTTTTAAAAATTACATTTCCCTGGCAGTGCTTGTGTCTGTGTGTGCATGTGTCTGCACACATGTACGTGTGTTGAAGGTGAGGGACTGAGCATGTTAAGATCCCGCCCCCTTCCCCACCTCTGTGCCCCATTTCCACAGCTTTTTATCACTGTTTCATTTTGGTTTTCCTTGCAAGGCTTACATGAGAAGAAGCTTTGCTCTACTTTAAAAAAAAGGTTGAACACCAGTGAGTGTAGTTTTTCTTGGTCCCTGTGGCCCTGACATTCCGGGAATCTAGGGCTCCTGCTAGGACCACAGCCTCCACCCTCTCGGAGTTCCTGATGCATCCAGGGCACCACGTCTGTGCAAAGGGAGCTGGGAAGAGGCCCTGTACCACCCTCAGAGGAAGGAGGGGTGCTGCTGAAATCGCTCCTAGTGGTGGTGGTGCTGTACCTTTAGGGTTGGAACAGACACAAAGCAGAGGAGGGGAGGGGTGCAGAGAGGCAGTGATAAAGGTGGAGAATTGGAGAATGATCTTCCCTTTGGGAACAGCCCTGTGTCCTCTGGAGCCCAAGACACATGGTTCTAGCTTCATTTATGATAGTGTTTTCAACAGTCCAAGACTAGAACAATATCTGAGCTGGTGAGAACAGATGTGGTTGAGTTTGCCTTCTACTAAGGACAGTTTGGTCTGGATAGTGGCCTCCAGAAGCTGCTTCTGATGTACCCAGTTCTAGAGTTACAAGAATATTTTTAGACTTGATGGGTGCTCTATTTTCTCTTTTCTTTTCTACTTTCACTATTGCTTCCACAATTTTAGTGACTCTTTGGGGGTCTGTGGTAGACAGAGAGAACACCAGACCTCCCAGACTCTCTCTCCACCCTTCCATCCACCACTCCACAAAAAGCCTCATTGTGTTCACTGACCTCTGGGGCCATGAATGGAGCCTTTATTCCAGCCCTATTTCTGAGTGTGCTGCAAGTTTCCTTAAGTCCAATGGTTTTGACGTCACTTACACAATTAGAAAACAGAAGAGCTAGAAGGAATTTCTGAAATGGTCTGATCCAACTTCATTCTTTTCCTCTCCTTTTCTTTTTTGTAACAGAAAAGAGGACAGGACCAGAAAAGTCAAGATAATTGCCCAAGATAAAGCAGTTGGTTGGCTACGGAGCTGATCTGCTGCCTCTGAATCTAGAAACACTCGGCCAAAACTCTGCAGATTATTTCTTTCAATTTTGTCATGTTAACATTCTCATGGGAAAGCTAATGGACATACAATCCCATTACATGATAAATGGTTTTCTCCCATTTACTTGTCAGGGAAAATTTTAAAGCTGGAACTCAGAACTCTCCTCTGGTCACCCGTCTTACTTCTTCAAACCCTCAGTCCAGGGTGAGTCCAGGGTGAGGTTTGCTGTAGAATTTGTTTGTTCAACTGATGGATTTCCAGCTTGAAACGTTTCTGCCCTTTTGTCACTGTCCAAGCAAATGGAGGGATGTCTGTGGGAATGAAGTTGGAGTCCTGGCTGGTTAGAAGCATGCATTCTTTTTGCTTGAGTCTTCAAGTTGCAGACTTAGGTTTGCCTTGGTCTCTAGACTAAAGTATAGGACACTTTGTAGTTCAGTAGCTTCTGTTTTTAGGGAGGAAGCTCTTTGTTTTAATGTCTCCTCATCCTTGGACATTGATTCCTCTACCTTAGGTAAGGTAGGTTCTTTCCTTACCTTAGTAATCAGTGTTCAGCTTCTTTGTTGATCTGAGTCAAATTTTTCTTTCTCTGAGAAGACTTCTGTGACCTGTTGGCAATGTTTGTGGGTATCCACATTGCTTCCTGGACACACCTTAGAACAACCTTGTCACAGTGCCCTGTAACTGGACTATGAAAAAGTGAAATGGAAAGTTTCACTATTAACATGCATTATTCTAAGTGAACAACATCAGAAAAAAAGGAAAGATACTGTATGATTCCATTTACATGACATTCTGGAAAAGGCAGAACCATAGGGACAGAAACCAGATCAAAGGCTGCTTGGGAGTAGGTGGAGGGCTTGGTCACAATGGGACATGAGGACAATTTTTGTTATGATGGAGCTGTTCTATATCTTGACTGTGGTGGTCATTACAGGATTGTATGTATTTGTCAATACTCACAGGACTATGTGCCGAAAAGGGTGAATTTTATTGTATGTAATTTATACTTTAATAAATGTGACTGCAGAGAAATAAACAAGGACACAAAGAGACCATGTCTTCAAAGCAAAAAAGTTCCAAACCAACCAAAATTGCCAACTCTCATAACCGAACTAAAACAAACAAAGCCTTCTTTGTTCTGGGATCCGTGTTTTTATGTTTAGAAATAAACTTCACTTAGTCTCAAAAACTGCCTGAGTTATTTTGAAAGTTAGCATGAGGTTTCCCCCAAGATAAGCATGAGGATTGTCTCCCTGGGGCCAACTCTATCACCTGGCCAAGAAGGGCCCTGCAAGCGGCTGCCTCTCTCCTTCTAGAAGCATGACCTAAGGTCCAGTTTACCCTGTGCCAATGGGGATACTGAACACACGTTGGGTGGCCTCAGAACCCAAGGAGTTTGGGTTTGGCAAGTGGGCTGTGCTGCTGCAATTCGCCAGGTGTTGTGTCTGTACAACTGGATGGAGGACCCTGCTGGAAGCCGAGAATGAGGCATCATCACGGCCATATATGTAGGCTGCTGATCAGTGCTCCAGACCCACCAGAGATGCAGAGACACAGTGAAAACCAAGGGAATTAGGGAGCACTTTAGTCGCCCAATCAGAGTAAACACAGCAGGGATCAGATGGAGGCTGCAGATGATTAAGTCCCTGGCAGAGCCTGTGATTTGACAAGTCAAAGGATGTGATTTTCTGCCTGCGTTGGTCAGGATGGACTCAAGAATGAGGCCAGGTGCATCCAAGGGCTGAGGATCTCATGACAGAAGCTAGGAGAGATGCGCCCACTCAGGTGCCTGCCGACCCACCTCGGGAACATGATTTCCCATGATGCTGATTGAGGTGGTGAGGTTGTGATGAGACTGGGTTTTTCAGAAATCTAACAGAAATTTAGTACTCCAAGTGGACCCTGTAATTATAGTTGTGTAGCTGAACGAGCTGAACTTATGTTAATAAACTCAGACACACCAAGAAACTACACTTTGTTCTACTAACTATATCCCAACTTTATTACTTATATTTACCCTGATTGAATGCCAACTCTTTTCAAGCTTCAAATCCACTAGAGCCACATTGTCTAATAGGATAGCCACTAGCTACACGAGGGCATGGAAATTTAAATTTATACTAATTAAATGAAGAAAAATCTAAAATTCAGTACCTAAGTTGAATTAGTCTTATTTCAGCTGTTCAGCAACTCGATGAAGTGGCTGCTATTTGGAGCTGTGCGTATGGATAGGACGTTTCTATCATTGCAGAAAGATATTGGTCAGTGTTGCACTAGAGACTATTTCCTCAAAAACCCCCTAACCTAAGATGCCTAATTGTCAACTGAATAAAAACCTTTAATCCTAAAAAATAAAGTTCGCCTCATGCACCCTAGCACCCAGCCCACCTTTCTCAGCTTCCAGGTGGTTCTGTCATCCCTGAGATGGTAGAGATTTTTCACTTTTCGAGTCTGGGTCTGGATCATTTCTGGTTCATGGACCATCTGGTTTATTTGCCTTAACAATCATCTGGTTGTCTTTCTCTCCTAGTGGCCAGTGCTGAGGCGTTACGGCAGCCTGTTCTGGGTTGTATGTCTTTTGAAATCTGGGAAAGCTCCCCTTCAAAGGGATCCAACCACAGGGACTGCAGGCCAGTCTGGCCGGCTTGGTTGAGAAGGTTGTTCTGTGTGATGTGCTACACCACTGGCCTTGTTGTCATCCGCAAGTTGTCTTGGCTGCATCTGTCTGCTCTGCAGGTTTTTTTCACAGCTGTGTCTGTGCCTGTGTTTGCTTTGGGCCTGTGGTTAAAATTATGCTGCTTGCAATTATCTGGGAGAAGAACCTTTTCCCCAGTGCTGTGCTGGTCAATGTTTAACAACTGGCTCTCTGGGGAAAAGGGTCTGGATTTGTAGCATCTGCTGAATATCATGGTATAAATAATCCCACCATGACTGATTTCAAGTTACCAGCCCAATGTCAAGGAGCCGAGAGCTAAGTTTTCCCACCACACAGATCCGATCGCTGCCAATAACCTCAAGAACATAGTGATACGAAAACATCGTTAAAGAATTAGAGGGATGTTTGGGAGATTGGGATTGACATATATACATATGTATAAAATAGGTAACTAAGAAAAAGCAAAGACCCCCCAAAAAAAAGAGAGAGAACCTGCTGTATAAAAATAAAATAAAAGTCAAAAAAAGAAGAATTAGAGGGATGAGTTTTGAATATTTATTACTTCTGTTTCTATTAGTATGTATGTGTTTATATAATTAAATTTTAAATAATGGTTGCGTTTAACAACCAGCTCCCAGAATTCCTGAAAATTTAACAATTGGCTCTCGTGTGAGCTAGTATGAGCCAGCTCTGTCACACCGCTGCCCCCCCCCTTTTACTGAGGAAATATAATTAGCATCTACAATGGGTGGTCAGTTCCTAAGTGTCACTAGTACTCTTGGAGGTCCATGGATTGTGGGGATCTGTCATCTGTGAGTGCTACAGGACTGGCTAGTTCAGTTAGACCGATCTGCCGTCAAAAGGAGTAAACAGATACAAAGATTTAGAGAATTAAAAATGACCAAGGGCGGAAATCTCTGCCTTCTAAGGGAGATTTGCCTGCATGACGTTGTATGAATGATCCAGAGTATGCGCTGCTTGGGAAAGTAGGTGGCGTGGGAGTGACTCCTTCTGGCTTGTCCAGAGCTTGTTGACCTCCTGTTAACATGACTTGAGAAATCTGAAGGGCTTGGAGTCTATGCCATTTTCTGTTTTTCTTTGGGAAGCCCAGTTATTCCAAAGGCTGGACTCTTGCATTATATGTTATTGCACTTACAAACACCACTCAGTGCTTCAAAGTTGTTTAGGACTTTTTTCTTTGATAAGTGGGAACTCCTGAAAGCTGAGGACAAGTGTCTGTTTGGTATAGTCATTTCTCCAGTTCCTGGTCCGATGTCCTGGGTGGAGAAGGTACGTGATAAATGTGGGCTTAATAAATGCGGAGATGCTGGAGTTGGGAAGGGGAAACTGGCTTCATGCTGTTGGCTTACTTTCCTGTTAAGTATAGGCATAGTATTAAAACTGTTGAGTACCAAGCACCTCCTGAGTGCTTTTCTGCTATTTTTCCCAGGTCCTCACACCCTCATGGAACAAGATGGGAGGACGGCAGAGTAAATAAGATTAGAGTTCAGAAGTCAAGAGCTTTGCAGACAGATCCTAGGTCTGTTTCCTCGCTGTGCCACCCTGGGTGTGTCATGCCTCCTGGCCTCAGTTTCTATATCTATAAGATCACAGGATCTCTCCTGCTCCACAGACTTGTTAAAATTGCATGAGATGATGCATGCAAAGTAGCTGGCACATGGCAGGCACTCAAAAGATGAGTGTTGTTAACGTAACGAATTTCCATATTCTCATTCCCGGGTAAGATGGAAGTAGCCCGCTTCCCAGTTGCATTAGCAGAGATACCAACACAGGGATACTATCTTGACCCAGTGGAAGCCCAGCAAGAAGGGTTAATTCACCCCTTCTGTGGTTGCAGGTGCTATAGACTGAGGACAGAGTGATAGGCAGCTACACCTCCCACCTTCAGGGAATTCAGAGATCAGTGGGTAAGTGAAATATATACCCCAATTATTATGATACAGTATAAACTAGGAAATGTAGCTACTAGAACAGAATTTGAAAGAAAAATTGACTGAGAGAAACGTTCTGATTATTAAACTTGAACAAATGGGGCCAAATATCTCCTAAGCCTCTGTCCCATGACCTCTTTTGGGAGCTCTTGGCTGTCAAAATCAAATCCAGGTGCATCCCCAAGGGACGTGGGAAGCTCCATGGCTTTTCTCTGGGTCATTTGAAAGTAAATGATGCAGCCGGATATTACAGAGCTTTGTATCTTAAGACTTGATATCTCTGCCAGCTAAAGGATCAAGCCAACGTCTGACCCCTCAGGGTTGTTACAATTTTGATTATTTTCCATTGGAGGCAGCACTATTGTTACCCCCCTGTTTCTCAGTTATGCCACATATCTCAACTGTTTGACACCCTTCACAGAAAAAAGAGATCTCCTGCTGAGGTTTTCACAGATCTTTGTAGAGTCTCTTTGGATTTGGGCATTTTGAGGGCAATGCATTGAGTGTTCTTTCCTATATTTGTACCTTCCTATTTCCCTCTCCAACCCTTATCCCCATTTCTACTCCCAAATAGTTTCTTTTCTACTTTTATGAAACATGCATGATCAATTCTGTAGCTGACAGCACCTAAGAGCATACTTCCAAGAAGATCCAACTTTAAGAAAAAATTATTTTGCCCTCTCCACCCACCCTTGCCGGTCTCCAGTATGCTGGGCCCTCCTGAAACGAACAAGACTCAGTTTGAATTGCATATCAGGTACGCGGTTACCTTCACAGAGCAGTTTGGGTGGCACAGAGCAGGTAGAATCTCCAAGCGTGCCGAAGTTTCCCTAGGGTCTTTTATATTAGTTTTGAGTTTTTTGGAATTTAAGTGTATCCTTTTAAAATGAAGTCACTCTGAAGAATGGAGCTACCTTCAGCAATTCTGACTTCAGCCAGGAATTGTTAAGGGCTAGGAAACATTAGAAAGATTTCAGGGCTTGGAGATGGGCGAGAGCAGGACCGTAAAAGAACAGAAAGGGCCTTGAAAGACAAAGCACAGCTGTTCATACTCCACTCCAGCCTGGCCAGCTGCACATCCTTGAAGCCAGTGGTCCTTACAGGATGGTCAGTCTAGTGGCAGCATCAGCACCACTTAGGGTTTTCATAGAAGTGCAGAACCTCAGGCAGCTCCAGATCTGCTGAATCAGAATCTCTGGGGATGGGGCCCAGAGATCTATGTGTCAACAAGCCCCCCAGGGGACCCTGATACACATGCAAGTTTGAGAAACACTGCTCTAAACTACCGATTCAGACCCACTTTTTTTCAACTTTTCTACACAGGTAGCAGGAATTTGGTTTTTACAAAATCTGAGACCTTCTCTGGCATAAGGAGAATTTAATGAGTGTGTATCATTCCTCAGAATCTTACAGTGTTTGTGCTGAAAACTTACATTGTGAATTAAGGCCAGCTCTCTCTCTCACTCTGCTGCAGTGTTCCTCGTGGTTCTTACAAAAGAGCAAGTTTTGAGACAAATCTTGTTAATGATAATTGAGACTGATGCAGGAGATAATTTCCCACAATCCTCTGATCCAGAAGAAGTCAGCCACAATTCAAAGAGAATCAGGCAGGCTCTCAAACCCTTCACTAGGTACACAGAACTGAACACTTGTCTGAGTACGAATACAGAATATGAAGAAAAAAAAATATACAGTGGGCTAAAAAGAGGAACAGCTATTGAATATCTGAGATTCCACTTGCTTTATTGCTGTTAAGATAACAGGAGAAGAGATTGTTTTCCTCCCATTATAATACAGCTGTGGATAAGTAGCTTTCTGAATTCCAAATATCAAATAAGCAACAATTTATTGAAGAATCGAATCATTAAACTCAAGTTAGTAGAAACATGTTACTAAATGGACAAGGCCTTTCTCTTTGTAAACTAGAAACAGAAATTATATATTCTTCCGTATTTTGATGGAGCAACTAATAGTATTGATCATGTACTTAGCCATGTAGAAAATCTTAATAAAATATCCCAGAGAGATTTTATAGACTACATTCTCTGATTAGACTCAATTAAGCTAGAAATCAACTAAAATTACACACTTTTTAAAGTATTTGGGAGAGAGTGGGAAAAAAAAGAACACTTTGTACAAAAAACTATGGGCTGTAGTTAAGGCTATATTATGCAAAAATATGTCTTTATTGCTTTTATTATTTATAAAGAGCTATAAAAGTGAACTTCATTTTCAAACTAAGAAATCAGGACAAATACGGTAAACCAAAAGAAACGAGAAGGAAAGATGCTATTGTAAGTTCTCAAAAAAAAAAAAAAAAATAGAAAAACAACAATAGAAAGGAAACATCAAACAAAAGCAATTTCACTGAAGAGATGAGTAAGATTAAGTGACAAGCATGATTGGTGAAAAAAAGGCAAAAATATTCAATGTGTGACATGAGGAAGAAAAACCACAATCTGTGAGAGGTTTAAAAATTTATTGGAGAATAGTATATATAAATATATTGTAAAAATTTTATTAGTTGGAAAGGTATAATCAAGTAAAATGGGCTTAAAAAGAATTAAAATATCTTGTTAGGCCAATAACCAGTAAGTTGATGGTAAAATAATTAAATATCTACCATTTAAAAAAAACGCAGGCCCAGATAGTTTTATAGTCAAAACTTGACGTAACTTTTAAAAATATAAAAGTTTCTCTGCAAGTGAAGTGGTTGGAGACTGCAAGAAAATGACAGAAAGCTAAACAATTTGTTTTATTAAAATTGTATAAACTCAGTACTCTGATACCTAACTCTGATAAGGTTTATATAAAAAATAAAGCTCAGAGTTAGTTTGTTACAGATGCAGATTTTCTCAAGTGTCAGCAAAAAGATTTCAGCCAAATAGTAGAATAAGAATGCCACAGCCCAATGGTACTTATTCAAAGAATTCAAGGACATTTCAAATTCTGAAATATATCAAAAGTTCCTTACCTCAATGAATTAAAGAGAGGAAAAGCCATATGATTATACCATTAGAAACTGAAGAAGTACTTTATGAAATCCAGTGTCCATTCTCCTTACAAATTCTAAGTAAAATTTGAATAGAAGGAAGGAAGTAGGCAGGATAAAGACATACTTAACAGAAAACATGAAAATAAATGGTAAAACCCTGAAATGAATCCCATTAAAATATGGAAAAGTTAGGGGTAACTTCTATTACTATAACAACTGAAAAATATTTAACAAGTGCTAATTGATGCAATAAAACTAGTAAATAAAATAATCAACACAAATACAGCAAAGAAAGAGACTCATTTACTGTACCCTTACAAAATTCAAGAGACTCCACTAAAACAACTATTAAAATCATTAAGAGAACATGAAAATTGGGGGTGAGAGGGATTGGTTAAATACACAAAATCAGTAGCCTTTCTCCATACTGAAATATCAAGTTAGAAAAGGGAAAATTATTATTCATGATAATGAAAAAAATATTTAAGAATAAATGAGAAAATATAGGTGAGAAATGGAGAAAACTATAAAATCTTTCAAAAATAAATGAGAAAACTATCATACTGCTGGTTAGGAGGATATATACCATGAAAATACTGATTCATCCTAATTTAATGAAATTTGAATCTGAGTTGAATCTGGTCCAAATAATTAAAATTCCATTGGAAGACCAAATGATTAAGAAAAGCCAAGAAATTTTTGAAAAAGAGTAATGATTAGGGACTTGATATAGCACTTAAAAATGCAAAAATTTACTGTATTAGTTTCTTACTTGTACCATAACATATTACTGTAAACTTGGTAGCTTAAAATGACAGAAATTTATTCTTTTACAACTCTGGAGTCCAGAAGTCTGAAATCAGACTTAATATCAGACAACCAGGCCGTCCCCCATTGTTTGTAATTAGAATGCCAGTACAGACTTCTCCCTTTCTGGTCTACCACAGGAATGGTTTATATTTTATAGAGGTCAGTGGGGAATCTTCTTTCTACTTTTCCTGAATCACAGAGAGTTTTATCAAGATCCACAGAGCCAGGCTTATGTCTATCCAAAATCATGTTTGTTCGTATCTAAGCTTGGGTTCCCCAAAAGCAGATACTTGAGGCTAGGATTGGGGTGTAAGTCACGTGGGTTGTGGATTACCAGGAAGTTGTACAACCTCCTGGTTGAAAGTATCAAGAGATACTTACAGGGGAGTGAAGAGTTGAGAAAGGGAAGGAAAAGAAACCGGGTATGTGTTAATGAGGTGTGTTAATGACAGGTTACTCCAAGGGTAATCATATCTCAATATCACTGGGAAACTCTAGGGGCAGTGTAGAACAGACTTCAAGAGTTGTCCCAACTAAGTGCTGAGAAGCTAAGGTAGTTTTACCTACCAGTTCCCACCCCTCATTGCTTGAGGCCAGTTTCTGTGGGATTCACCCCCCAGCACCTGTGACCACCTCTGTGTTGGGGAGAGCAGAGAGCAAGCCCACAGACAGGGAGCTGGCAGCTGCTTGCAGCAGTCCACCTTTACTTGAGCACCAACACCATCTGCTACAATGACCTAGAAAGATAGTTCACATCTTAATTGCCAACAACTTTATTTCATAAATAGGTTAGGACTTCTAACTTGACCTTATAAAGATAATTTAGCCTATATTCTTAAGCAAAGTGAAAACACTAAATTCATTCATTGATGAGTATTCTGTTTTTTTGCTCTGATATGAAGAAAATTGTATT
Source organism: Mesoplodon densirostris (assembly GCF_025265405.1). NCBI lineage: Eukaryota > Metazoa > Chordata > Mammalia > Artiodactyla > Ziphiidae > Mesoplodon > Mesoplodon densirostris. The sequence continues at coordinate 78,533,501 of NC_082676.1, forward strand.
TTAAATTAAGATTCTAAATATTTTTTGCGATTACCTGAAAATATTGGGAGTGTCTGGGTCCTGACCGAGAAGTTAAAGATCCATGCAGTTCACTCCAATTGTGACATTTAAGCCCATCCAATCTCATTAACAGGCAGTGAGACTCCCACAAACACTCCCTATTTAAACTGATGAGCAATTAGAGCTGACGGAGATATGTAAATGAAAATATTCACTGTATTTGTATTCGGACTGAAAATCACCATAGTTATCCTGCTCACAAAATCTAGCCAATGGGGCAGACATGGTCCCTTGGGTATGTGCTTCTCTGGATTCTTCTCTGTTCCTTTCTCTGTGCTTCTTACCTTTCCAGGGGCTAGACCCAAGAATGGAGGCATTAAAACCAGTGTTGTTTTGCTTTGTGTCAGAATATTCTTTGGCAATGACATACTTCTCTTTTTTTTAATTTGATGATTTTCTTCAAATCTAGACTTGCTCTTACATTATTAAGACTGGCACTTGCTTGCTGCAATGCCATCTGAGGCTTGTCTTATTGCCAGCAGGTCTCAAATCCTAGTTTTCTGTCTAAGATGTAAGGGCAGAAATGTTATTTATGGGTAATTACAAAATCACCTTGCTCCATTTGATTTATTGGAGAAATTTCAATCAAGGTTTAGTGCTCATCTCAAGCAGACAACTATGCTGATAGTATTTAATGATTTACTGAATGCTGTCAACTCTGGCTCTTTCTCACTTTCAATTTTTAGATGGTGGATTAAGGGCGTGTTTCAGATGCACTCCACGCTATGGAGATATCTGGTAGGCCTGGAAACACAGCCCGGCCCTTCCGCCCTTCCTCTTGCTGGTAGTTGATTTGATTGGCTGTGTTTTCTACCTGTGTGCATAGCTAGGAGGGGCCTGAGGTATCACCTAAGGTGCTCTGGCTCCTCCTGATTGTAGTATCTACTGCCAAGGTGTTGGGATGTGAGTTTGACTGGCGGTGACAGGGACAATCAGAGGCACTGAGTGAGTGATGAATTTATTGTTTAACAAAGTAAAACTTATTTACATTGAGTGTAGATTCCATTTGTGTCATGGAATATATTTTCCAGATATGCCAATATTATATTTTTAATTAAATCTTTTTGATATTTGAGGTATAGTTTACCTAGAGTGAAATGCATGGCTATTAAGTGCATGGGTCAATGAGTGTATGTATTCATGTAACATACACCCCAGTCAACATACCAAACATTTTCATCACCCCAGAAACTCCCTTATAACTGATTCCAGTCAGTTCCCCCATTTTCAATCACACTTCAAGCTTTCTATCAGTACAGAACAGTTTTGCTTGTTCTTGAATTTCATGTAACTAGAATCATATAGGATGTACTTTTTTGTATCTAGCTTCTTTCACTCAGTATTATGTTTGGTTTTTGAAATTCATCTTCGTAGTTGTGTAAATCAAGTTTGTTTCTTTTCATTGCTGAATAGCGTTCTATTGTAGGAATATACAATAAGGTCTTTCTCAGATCTCTTGTTGATGGATATTTGGATTATTTCCAAATTTTGGCTAGTATGAATAAAGCTGCTATAAATATTCTTGTACAAGACTATTGTGGGCATATGTTTTCATTTCTATTGAATAAAACCTGGGAGTGAAATTGTCGGATCATAGAAAATGTCTATGTATAAATTCACATCACTTTTATGGTTTAGAAATGCTTCCTTAAGGCTACATGATGAAATGTAATAGATTTCCAAAGCCACTCCTAAAATTGAGAGTGAATTTTTACCTATATATAGTATCCCAGCCATTTCTGCCTGTATGCAACATATTGTTCAGTAACCCAAGGTGTAGTTTGCTTTTCTTGGCCTGTGAGGATGTCACCTAGAGGTCATTTTGAGGAGTATATTCAGCCTGCCATGTCCCCCAATACAATTATGCCCTCGAGCAAGGGAGGAGCCCATGACATCAATGAATGCTTATTGTGCTGTCCTGATTGCATATAAAGGTCTTTTCCCTAGGAAGAGGGCACTCTTGGGACTGGGTCCTGCATGAGCTAGAAAAAGTGATGACTGCTATGATTACCTACAAAAGATGTGTGTGAAGGGTGCTGGTTAGAGACCTTGTAAATAACAAAGGAGAATGTGAAGCCAAAAAGTCTTTTGGAGCAGCAACTAAGAATGGAGTCAGGATTGCATTATAGACAATGGTGATAGGATTTTAAGAACTGTATAAATTGCTCATTTATTTAATTTGATTTGTTGTCCTCTCTGTTTATTCTGCAGCAATTTATAAGAAGTTAAGCAAGTAAGCTTCTTGATGGGGCCAGGGTAGGGGGTCTTTTGGAGAAACCATATTTCCTGCTGGGGCTGGAAAGATACTATATGGGGCAGAGTAGATTGCAACAGAAAGGGAACCAGACATGGAAACCAGCCTGTGTGACCTAGGAATTCATGGTCTACAGGCTGATGGTGGGAAGTGTTCTTCAGTGCCTGGAGGCTCAGGTACTCTTAAATTCTCCTCCGTTACAATGAATTGACCAACTTCTAGCCTTGTGCTTGTCCAATTAGTCTGTACAGCTGTATCTCTGACTGTTATGTCATTGTGTGACCTTGACAAATCCTTATGACATTGGGTTTTGGCAGGTTTCCTTGGGCATTTGTGCTTGAGTTTTCCGCTATTATCCAGGCAAAGGCGATGTAATTCCTTAATTAAATGATTGGATTTCAATCTAGGCTCCCTTTTAGCCTATGAATTTCCTACATAAATATCACCTAATTTGATGATGTGGGAATTTTGTTTCTTGGCCTGAGTTCTTGATGGCAATTCAACATGATTAAAATGTCTGGAGAGCATCTTCAAGTAGAGCAGCCTTTGGGGCCCCATTGTCATCTGATCCTTGAATGGATGTCTGTTTCTCTTGGCCCTCTTACTCCAACTTTTGATCATTTATGAAATACTGCCAGGTGAGAAGGTAGCCTCTTGGGGAAGATTTGGAGAGATTAATTCATGCTTTAGTTATTTGGAGGCTAGAGGGCTGTACCTCTCCACTTGCAGGAGTGCTGGATCATGGCAAGTTAACCAAAGAACAGGTCCCCATGTTCTGAGAAAGTATTAGATATCAAGACTCCCTCCCCTCCATTGGTGGGAATTGCAGTTTTAAAAAATTCAGTATTGGATTCTAAGTTTCTTTAATGTTTTTCTTTTGTAAGGAACTGGACTGAATATATTTGCTCAATCTTTTGTTACCATATGTCCCCGGTCACCTGGCGAGAGTGGAAGCAACAGGCAATTTAATTTGTTCACAGTATAATCTTGGGTCCTTTTGAGTAAGAGCTTTTAGCAGCCCTACTCCCTAATTGTGGAATTTACTACCAATTTCTAGTCACAGTGCCCTGCCTGTCTCTGCTTAAATAAACTAAAACGTTCTGCATTCCCAGAAGAATTTGAAACACTCCAGTGCGGGGGTTGGCAGTGGGTGGGGGTGGGCGTGAAAGGGCATCTGAAAGAGGAAGGGAGAAATGTTTGTTGTTCAGTGCTCAGGTTTTCCCCTGGAAAGAGGGATGCACAAATTCACACTCACTCTTATTTCTGTTTCAGGAGACTGTGTAAGGAAAATAAGAGTAATGATAATAAAAATCAAGGAAAACAGTAGAGGGGAGGCATGGAGAAGTAAAAGAGGTAAAAATGGAGAGGAAAGCAAAGCTCTTGGAAGAGCCAAGGAGGGAATGAATCAACCTATTCTCTCATGTCCTTTCCTCCCACTTCTCTGTAACTGCAGTGAATTTAGTGGCTTTCTTAAATCAGTGACATTCACGTATATCACAGGGCTGTTCTTTTTGCTGAAATATTTATTTGCCTTGAGTTGGACTGTATGAAACGTTAACCACAGACTTAGTAACTGACACTTAATGTTCCCTTGTTTTTCTGGACGTCATTGCCCAAGGATTAAAGACCCCTGAGATGGATTAGAGCCCCTTCCAACACCCTGTCCACCCCCAGAGCTGCTGCAGCCAGACCCCAGACTCCAGTGGTGGCAAGCTCAAGTTACCTCTACAACCATTGCACCCTTAAGCTGCTGAGATGTGCTTTGAGATTTCCTTTGTTTGTTGCTTATTCATTTAATTTATTAACTGTACAACAGAGAGAGCATGTTTGCAAGAATTCTGGTAAAAGCAAAGTGGTGGAAAGAGTGAACAGGTTTATGAATATGATTTCATCATAAGCTTCCCAGGGGAGCTGGAAATCCTTTCCCATTGCTATACAATGGGCTATAGAAAGACTCAGTGAAAAGATGTCACAGCAGAGGGTGGGAGAAATTTTGTGAATCCTAAGGCTCCTGATGACCTGTATCAGGGACATAAAGTGACATTCAGCAAGTAAAGATTTCAGCTTTCAAATGGTTACACACACACACACACACACACACACACACACACACACGCAATCTGGACCTCAGTAAGTGAAGATCCCTCATCTTGGCACAGTGAGAAAAGACGTTATTCAGGAATCCTAGCAGGTAGTTGAGATTCGGAGACTCTCTACCCAGCTTTTCATGGAATCGGATTATTTATGAGACTTTGGGGATTAAGCGTAGCATCTCTTCTTACAGCTGAGCTTGAAGCCCTCTTGTCTCTCTTACAACGTGTGAAGAAAATCTGCTACAGAGCTCTCCACTCTGCATAGAGAGCCATGGTGCGTCCACTGTGAAGGAGTTTCTTCATTTATAATTAAGATCAGGAAGCAGACTAATGTGTGTTTTCTAAGAGAAAGTAATGACCTTCATACTGAGAAAATGTAACCCTCCACCTCTGTTAGGTGTCAGTGTCCTTTCAAAGGAGAGTTGGGCCAGGTGAGGTGGGGAAGGATCTGAGAACTGGACAGATTTGGAGGATGGGATGGTCACAGGGGTCATCAAGGTTTACATCGGAAGACACAATGAACTAAGTCAAAGCCAGGAAGGACCAGAGAGGATGGGAGGAGGGAGGGATCACAGGGACTGTGGTCTGGGCTAGAGGTAGAACTCGAGTTCCTGAACTAGACAGTAACCTCAAGGAGAATGGATGATGTTACCGCTTTACTCCCCGATACCACCTCCAAGCTTAGCCCGCAGTTCAGCACATAGTTAATGCTCAATAAACATTTACTAATGGGATGAATGAATAAATGAATGAAGTAGAAACTGCAGGGACTGCACAATAACCTAGGACATGTCCCGGTGGGCCAGGGAATAAAACAGTGATGCTATTAGCAGAGCAGGGGCGTTGTATTACATCTGGTCCCAGGCACAGGCAAGGAGGTCTTTTTGGAAGCAGGCATGAGTTCTAATCTAATGGGCTTAGATTCTGGGTATTTACCCAGAAGAATTGAAATCAGAATCTTAAAGAGATATCTGCACTCCACGTTCACTGAAGCATAATTTACAATAGCCAAGATGTGGAAACAACCTAGATGTCCATCAGCAGTTGAATGGGTCAAGAAAGTGTGGTATATACCTACAATGGGACATTATTTAGCCTTAAAAAAGGAAATCCTGCCATATGCAATGACATGGATGAACCTGGAGGACGTTATGCTAAATGAGATAAGCCAAACACAGAAAAACAAATACTGTATGATCCCACTTATATGAGGAACCTATAATAGTCAAATGGATAGAAACAGAGAGTAGAACAGTGGTTGCCAGGGGCTGGGGTGGCGAATGGGAAGTTGCTGTTCAACGGATGTAAAGTTTCAGTTATAAAAGATGAGTAAGTTCTGGAGACCTGCTGTACACCATTGTACCTGCAGTTAATAATACTGTACTGTACACTTAAACATTTGTTTAGAGGGTAGATCTCTTGTTAAGTTTTCTTATAACAATAATAATAAAAGAATTAGATGCAAGGATGGTTTGATATTGAATGGCCTATCTTCAGGCCCATGGCCTTTACATTCTTGCTGGGCAGACACAGGGCTGTGATCTGGGCCTGGTTTGGAGGATTGTGTAGGGCAGGTGTGAAAGGTCTCAGCTAAACAGATCTGAAAGGTATAGAAGCCACTCTTCCTTGATTCAGCTGGCTCTGGGAAAACTCACATTTCAGCGCCATGTTTAAAGGTGCAGGCAGGAAAGGAGAGTTGGTGTAGTAGAAGTTTGTGCCTCCAAATCTTAAGTGGGGTGTGTGTGTGTGTATGTGTATGTGTGTGTGTGTGTGTGTGTGTGTGTACATTTATGAGAGAATTTAAGGTGCAGTACATGGAAGGAGACATCAGAGAAACAGTCACACCTGGAGATAAACAGAAATATGGAGAGTGAGATAGATACAGAGATAACAGACACAGAAAGAGAACAAGAGAGACAAAGGTATAGAAAGAGTCAGAGATAGATCTACTGGAATTTCTCCCCCCTCCCCCATTATTCACGATAATTGGCATGACTGAGAATGGAGTGGTTCTTATCAATAATGAAAACTCTAGAGGTCTATTTCTGTTAGATCACAGAAAGTTTAGAGAAGTTAAGATTAAAAAAGAAGAAAATCATCCTCAAAATAGAGAAAAGGTATTCTTTAAAAAAGAGAATTCTGTCACTATGAAATAATAAAATTATTTAAGTTTAGAAACACAGAAAATGCACCCAGATGGATCCCAGTTCCCCAGGATGTGGGCTGGGTGCAGGTGATAGGCCTTACTGGCAAGCCACTGTGCTGGGTATTTTGGTCATGAGCTCTTTCCTGAGAGTCCCTCCTATATCTGTACCCATGTACAGATGGGTACAGATATAGGAGTAGACTATAGCCTGACACTATGGTGACTAAGAAAATATTTATGGCTCAAAACATTAATAAGAAGGTGCTCTTTTCTTTGCTCTTATACACATCCAGGAGAGCTCCAGGCCAGTTTTCTTCCTGGCATCTCTTCCCCACCTTGTGCGTAAACAGAAATAAATTATACTGCAGGCTGGTCAATAGGAAGTCTTCCAAACCCAGGCTTTAATTCGTCTTGGGTGATAGTTCATCTCACACAGTCCCACCAGACAGGAATAACTTATTTTAATTGGCCATCTTTCGTGAACTGGAGCGTAGTCTACTTTCGAAATGACACAGCCACTTTATTGTCACTGTATTTCTCTGACTCATGGTGATCTAACTGAAGGGAGTAGATCAATTTTTCATAAATCATAAAAGTATGTAGAAAGATAAAGTGGATTTCTTTCCCCAGCCCTTTCTAGCTCTCCACACAATGCCCCAAAAGAAAAGATCATTACTTTCAGTGACCATCCAGCGATACTTGGAATTCCCCCAAAGAAGGTGGCCTTAGGAAGTAAAAGCCAGAGAGACAATGGCTGGGAAAGGGAAGAAGGTGGGCCATTCTCCAAGCTTCTTTGGCCCTTTGTTAACTGGGTTAACTGAGACTTTCATAGAGTCTGTGTTCTTTATCAGAGACCGTTGTTCCTTGGGACTGGGATGGTTATTTATGTAATGGCATTCGGACTCTTACACCCTTCAAATACCAGGAAGGTAGCAAGCATATGCCCAAGAGTGTGGGCAGATGGACGATGGGGGCAGGAAGTCCCTGCACTCCCAGTGGAAGCCTCTGGAACCACGTCATCACGTGGACAGCACACCCTGGCCTGAACCTCAGTGTCATTTTCTTTCTCTCCTTTAACCAAGGACCTTTTTGGAAGAGGTTGGGAGGGGATGTCAGGCACACCCACTCTGTGGTTAAGAATTGCCATCTTAATAAAGACAATCTCAGTGGGCAGGTTAATCCATATAGAGACAGTGGAATCCTGTGAATTCCTCCCACCATCACTCTGGATGCCCCATAGTGGGTGAGGCCTGGCCTCTGGGGGTTCCTATGCTGCCCTTTTCCAGGGTCTCTATGCATATACCTCTATGGCCCTGGTTTAGAAACCCACACCTTCTCCCCATGGAAGGCAGTCACTAAAGAATTTTAGTCATCTGCGTCTAGATTATAGAAGTCCTATGGGTAGTTAAGAAGGATTTTTTTCAGCTGGAAAATAATGGTTTTCAAGAAAAAGGAGGAACATGATTGTAAAGGAGATGTAGGTATGTGTGGCTGTGGATGTGTGTACAAATGGTATCTAAATTATGAATCTAAATTATGAATATTTAAAAGATAAAATTTTAAACAATGCCCAAGAACCATTAAGTATCCATTCACACACATAGTTTAGAAGGTGTAGTTGGAGGCACTAAATCACTTCTTGGAGGCACTCAGGGTCCCCGTCCCTTTCTTGCAACTTTTCTGAGCAATTGAAGTCTCCACTCACTCCCTAGTAAAACTAAGGTTCTTACTACCTTAGCTTCATACATCAGGGAATAAATGGAGGCCGCCAGGTAAGTCTAAGGTTGGTGCCAAAGTTTGTTGTACTTCGGGGCACCTTTTCTTGTGTTCACATAAAACAGACTCATATGTATGCGTATGTACACGTACATCATTACACATATATGTATTTTGAGGTTTTAGATAAATATAACTAAGACATAGTATAGCTGTCATCTGTAAATGTTCAAGAATAACCATCCTTAGGTAAAACTGGTATACTCTGATTTGAAGTTCTTTAGCAGGCAAAATTTTCTTATAAATTAAACTTGGAAATATTTTTACCTGATCCATTCCAGCAATATATTTCAAGTACATTTACTTTCCCCACTTTCTTTCTGATAAATGGTATAGTTTAGTAATGAATAATTGATTTATTGAAGCATATAGGGGTGGGGGGGGCTTCTTAATTCTAGTTTTGTAAAGAGTTGTTTTGGCTGTTTGCCCAAGGCTCCCAGTTCTAGAACTGCTAGTTTAGTATTCCGGAATCATGAGCTTGGTGGCCTTCCCTGTTAACACACCTCTGGGCTATGTCTGTAAATAAAATGACTCTGACTCACTTTTGCTGTGTCTGTCTTCCAGGGTTTCAATTTAGTGTTCAGATGCTGCTCTGTGAGCGTACCTTTAAGAAATGTGTTGCCAATAGATAGACATAATACAAAGACAGAATTACCCAGTTAGCAATGCCAGAAGACATCTCTGAGCAGTTATGGAGATGAAGATGTCTGGAAAGTTTATTGCCCTTAATTTGATGGCATTTCCTTCCCTGCCCCCTCCCCCATCTGTAGGTGTTAGGAGATCTTTAAGGGAGCTTGACATTTAGCTTGGAAATGAATACACTTTTTTTGGGGGGGGGGTTCTTCTTAACAACCAGGGTAAGTTTTCATGGGTAATTTAGCAAATGTCAAACTTTTCTAATAATGTAGGTTTGATTTATACAGCCAAGCTTGTTATTCTCATTACCTAGAAGCCTCAGAACTTGGGCAGCTTTCAAGCCAAGTTTCACCACTGGCCTCAAATGCCCACAGCCTCCCAGGGAGACATGTGCCTTCTTCCCTCTTAGCATTTCAGCTCCTGCCTCTTTTCTACCTGCTCTGATTTCGAACTCCACCAGTCAGGATGCCAGTAGGTAGAAATATCAGCTGCTTCGTTTTCTTTCTGATTCCTCCTTAATACAACAAAACACATCAACAAAAGTCACTTCTCTTGATAATCACACAATATCCTGTCTTTTAATGATGCGAGCAAAGTGGGAAATTTTGGCTTGTGACCAATGAATCAAGACTTATTTGTTGAATGGCATTGCACGCACTGTCCTGTCTACACACAATTCTTATTTGCTTACCCAGTATCAATTTCCATTTTTTTCCTAGTAATCCTTCTTTTTTCTTGGTGCACGTCATTTGGTTCATGTCAATGTTCTCCCAGGGTGAAACTGATTCTGCTCTCACTTCCTTGTCATGTGATCCAGGCTGGCCAATTGGAGCCTAACATCCCCTCATCTCTGTGATTGGTAAAGATCAGCAGGTGACCTTATGAAAGCCAACCAGAGCTGAGAATGACCATGAATAAGAACCTCTTTTCCCACTGCGATTGCTGAAGAAAGAAATTGCAAGCCTGAAACTGTCAGTGTCCATCTTTGGGTATAGCCTGCCTGAGAATAAAGCTACCTCAGGGAAAATCAGTCAAGAAATAGAGAAAGAGGCCCACTTTGAATCCTTGGACTGCCACATCTAAAGGCAGAATCCACCCTTAGCCTTTCCTTCCTTTTTCTTTAACCCAGTTTGAGTTGAATTTTTTGTCATTTGCCACTGAATGAGACATATTCCTCTCCTGCAAGGGCTGGTGTGAGGAGATAAAAGTACCAGGTCATGTTTGATATATGGGGCGATGGAGGCAAATGGGGGGTGGCAAACATCCCCGTGGGTGAGGGGTGTCTGTGAAGGGTTCATATTATGGAAGATTTTGCATTTCAGCCAGGCCTTGAAGGGTGAAGAGGATTTGGAGAGCCAGAGAAGGTCCTCATGTGAGCATCTGTTCCTCCTACTCCACCTCCCTGAGACCACTTGGTCTCTGCTGGGTCTCTCTCCATTGATCCTTTAATGCTCCTTTTTCTCAGGATTCTGTGCTTGGATGACTTCCCATCATGCTCTCTAGCTCTTGATTCAATCAACACCCAGAGTTTTTGATTACCACCTCCATATGCAAATGATTCCCAAATCCATTTCTCCTACCAAGATGTCAGTTTTGAATTCTAGCCCACATTTACAACTGGCAACAATTTTCACCTTTTAAGTCTTAGAGGCTTCTCACACTTAATATACTAAACTTAAACTCATCACCTTCCCCACCCCCACCTCTTTCCTTTCTTCCAGGTTTTAGTCCTAATTTTGGCTCACTGTATTGTCCAGGTTTTAGTCCTAATTTTGGCACACTGTATTGTCCACATCAAGGAATAAACCCTGAATTCATCCTCGATTCCTCCCTCTTTGAACTTAAAATAATCAAAAAATTTTTTCTACTCCCTCAATATCTTGGAATATTATACCCCTGGCCTTAGTCAAATATCTCTGCAGATTTTTGCAAGGGTTCTAGCTGGTTTACCTTACAACATTTGCCTTTACTGACAGATATTTTTTTTTCAGATCTATTTTTATCATATCACACCCATATCTTGGGTTCCCTTTTGACTAACAAGGTTACATGCAAATCCCTTAGCATGGTATATAACACTATTCATGGTCTGGCCCCTGAATTCTTTTTCTTGCATTATCTTTCACAAATCACCAATGTACTCCCAGCTGTATCAAGCTAATTGTAGTTTCCCAAACACACTGTGTTCTATTCACAACTGCTGAATTGGCAAATGATTTTTGTTGGCTTAGATGGGCAGAAAGACCAGGCACCAGTAATCTTTGGGTAAATCTAGGATACAAAGAGAAGTCAAGCACGGTCAGCACTCAAGGCAGAGAGACTAGCCATCTTCTCCAAGATGGATGGAGGTGCATCTTATGGGCTACAAGATCCTCACCAAGGGGGTGCCCAGCAGAGATAGTCAGGTATGAATAAGGGAGACTCATGGTAGACCTTCAGGAGGCCTAACTACTTCTTCCAGGCCCACCCTTACTTATAGAAGACTGAGCAATTTCTTCCTCTAAGTTTAGATGGAAATATGTCAGGAATCATCTCACCTGGGCCAGGTGCCCCACATAAATCTTGGGGTTAAACTGTGTAGATTGTAAAACAATCAGGCATGAACACAACCCTCATGTATCACTCTTGGATTAGGTTAATGCTGCTTGGCTCAAAATCGTTCCTGAACTTGGGTTGGCTGTCTAGTCACTTCTGGGGTCGTGCTAATCAGTCCTTAGACCAGCCATAGGGGTCATGCTGCAAGACACCATGGCCCCCACCTTTGGGCCTTTGCATGCTCCCTATGTCTGATCTGCCCCTTTTCTCCTTCTCTACCTGTGAACTGCTGCTCACGTGTTAAAATTCGGTATGGATGTCACCACCTTTGTAAAAATGCCTTTGTCCTTTCACTGTTGTTAGAGAAGCAGCTCTGATGTTCTTGATGCACTTTGTATATCCCCTCTTGTAGAGCTCACTGTGTTGCTGTGATTGTCTCCCCTGACCACATTCTGTTTATCTTGGCATCCCCAGGGTATGCGTAATGTCTGGCCCATAGCAGGTGCTCATAAAGAGTTTTTGAATAAATGACTGAATGGGACAAGGGATGGAATGAGCAAAAGGAACAAACCCGGAGAGTCAAATATACACAGCTTGCTTGTGAGAGCTTGTTGCAGATGTGGTGGAAAATACATTGCAGACATAGATTGAAGAAGTCAGCCTTATTTTTGTAGTAAAATGTAGTAAAATTGCTCTAAATGTACAATATTGTGAATTTGATTGAAGAAAGTGTGAACTATCTCAACAAATGCATTAATGGGTTCCCACTGAAAATGGTGTTATAGAAATGTATTTGTTGCTAGAAATGTTCAATTTTGACATCAATTTAAAGTATTGACGTAGGACAAAGTCTCACAGGGTTGATTCTTGGAATGAACTAGATGTATGCATCAGTGTAGTTTAGCTGTTATAACAAACACCCCTTGAATCCAATGTCTTGACCCAATAAAAGCTTAATTGTTGCTCATGCTTAATGCAGTGAGGATATTCTTGGTTGGGTGGCTGTGCTCCAAGCAGTGAATTAGGGACCAAATTGTTTCTATCTTGTGACTGTACCACCTTGTAGCTTCAAGGTTGCTGGCAGCAGGCATAGGCAAGAGAGCAGGACAGTTCCACAGGACCTTTGCTCTCTGTCTTCCTTTGGGGTGTGTGTGTGGCTGACTAGGATTATAGACTAGAACTCAGTTTTGTGGCCCTACTGAAGTTCAAGGGGGCTAAGAAATGTGGCCTTCCTTTATGGCTAGGAGGAAAATGATGTGGTTTCATAACCATAGAACACTGTTCCTTCTGCACTAGAAAATTTAAAAAAGGGAGAGAGTATGCATTTAAAACAAATTATATAGTTCAATGGAAATAATATTCACAGCTCTAAGTCTACCCTAAAAAGACCTGTAGAAAATTACAAAAGGCATGTGGCATTATTTTTCAACTGTGGAAATGGTTGCTTTGTACTCATTCAAGTGGACAGGATCATTTAACAGCAGTGATTCTATCAGCATCACCACCATCATCATCATCATTATCACATCTTCATTGAAAGCTAATATGATGGATAGGTCACTGCACTAGGTAATGGAGTTTCAAGGAGGCATAAAGGCCTTGAGGATCCATCTTATAATCGAGTTGAGAAATCAGAGTAACTACATTTATAAGGTAAATCATGCTGCAAGACTATATGTGCTTAGAGCTAAATGAGTGGCACTGATATTTTGGAGAAATGGGCTTCCTCAAGATGGATATAATGGACTCTAATAAATATGAGTATTGCCTGTGTCAGAGCATCGTGGACTATGAAAACCATGATGGCCTTTAGGGATATAGGCCACCTCCTTCACTTAATAGGTGAGTGTAGCAACTCTTCTCTAAAGATGTCCCCCCTTTCCAGATCTTATAGAATTATAATCCCACTCTTATGTGAGACCCTCTTCTTGAGTCTGAGCTAGGCCCCTGACTTGCTTTTTACCCAGAGAATGTGGCAGATGTCACACTGGGTCAGTTGCAGGGCTAAACCTGGCAGCTTCTGCCTTGGTTTGCTAAGAATGCATTCTCTGGGGGAAGCCTGCCACCATGTCAGTGGGCAAAGCACTGTGAGGTGCATGCTGTGAGGAAGCCCAAGCTAGCCATGTGGGGAGGCCATATGGAGGGAGAGATGCCAGCTAGCCATTAGCCATCCCAGTTCAGATGCCAGGTATGTGAGTGAAGCAACCCCAGCCAAGTCTATCATTCAGGTGACTCTCACCCCGCCGCCACCTGACTTCAACCACATGAGAGACCCTGCGTGAAAAATTGCCAGCTGAGTCCAGCCAACTCACAGAACCATTGTTGCCTTGAGCCTCTAGGTTTTGGAGTGGTGTGTCACACTGCCGTAGATGATCAGAACAACGAGGAAACTGGGATCACAGAGGCTACACGAGCTCCCCAAGGGCAAGCACTGTTTGTGACAGAGGCAGGAGGAGAGCCACGTTCCTCGATTGATTCGCAATCATGTGTATTTGAGACCAGGGCTTCATGAACGGTAGTTTAGGGAGGGTGCTAAGGCTTTGATTCCTGGGCTGTTCCCTCAGCTGTTCTGATTCAGTAGGGCTGAGAGTCTGAATTTCTAACAAGCGCCCACGTAACATTGATGCTACCGATCTGCACGGCACTTTCAGTAGCCCTGCCTTAGACCAGGCCAGAGCTGACCTCTCTCCCAGCACAGGGTTGGCAAACAGCAACTGCTCCTTTCCCATGGTGCCTCTTCACAATTGCCTGCTTGCTGCATTTCCAGGTAAGAAATTGAAAAGTACAAAGTGACAGGCCTTGTTCAGGAAGTGCCTGGTCACAGCTGAGCCAGATTTTAGCTTTTCGAGCTGTAGGTTGAAGAGGTCCATATGGTCTGTGAGAGGAGCCCCACTTCTCTGAGCTCTGCTTTCTCTCGCTATGACAGCCTGAGTCTCATAACCTCGTTACCAGAAGCAATTAGGGCCATCATCCAGATTTGCAGATCCATTTCCCATGGAGACGTGTGTTAGGAATCTCCCACAGTGAATTTAATTAGCAGAAAACTCGGTTCAGCCAGCGACCTGCAGTGCAGAAAGCAGTCATGGCTGCCCAGCAATCGAGGCTCCCTTTTCTTAAAAAATGACAGGTTTTCTTAAAAGGTGGTGATGAGTCCCAGCCAGACATCAGGTGGGACTCTGTGCAGTCTGATTTCCTGTAACTAAGCAACTCACACATCTTGCTTCTATTCAGTTTAAAGAACTCACCTAGGCAGAGATGCCAGTGAGAGACAATAATGGCTTGCAAATGATGGTGTTTCCTTAGTGTACCTGGGCCTAGGTTGGCCACTGGTGGACCTCAGCAGATGTTTTGGATGTGATACCGTAATCATATTTACTTCTGGGATTGTTAGTGAAGATTATCTAATGAGTATTTATATCCTACCTTAGTGATGGGTGCACTGTGAATTTGCTTTAGCTATCTCTGCATAAAAAGCCAGAGGATTATAGTCTTCTTTCACTGTGTGCTGGAGATGAAAGGTGACCTTGTTAGGCATGAGTGAAAGTCATGGGCAAACATTTGTCAAGCATCAGTGGGGGGATAGACCCCTCTTTTGCAGAATATTCATGCTATTACAATACCTATTATATATGATGTGAGAAATTGATTGAATATGCTCCTTGTACTAGAATCCTATATGAGGATTAACAAATATATTAGGTACCGGATGGTATAATTTGGCATTGACTAAAGTTATTGGTAAACTGAGAATTTTTATTGTCCCCAGTGTTTCTGGTTTGGACTAATTGATTGATGATAAAATTTAGCCAGGGCTTTTGCACTAATGGGGCTGTGACTTAAGGGTGGGTGTTCGTGGCGGTAACTCCAAGGGGAGGATTTAGTTGTGAAAGAGGAGCTCTTGGGTCAGTTGGTGAGTGCCTCTTACTTTCAATTATGATACCAATTTACATTACCATAAGCAGCCATAGTTGAAGATGTCCATCCATTTTTCTTCATCATTTCTAAGATGGAACAGTATTATTAAACAATCAAACAAAAAAACCTGGTTCGTCTCACACCTCTTAAAAATCACACCTATTTGTTTTTATTTACATTTATTTGATCACTACTGAAATATGTTTTTTTCTTACATTTATTGGGTACTCACTTCTTTCTCCTTCTGGTCTATTCATGAACATTAACTTTTTTTTTCCATTGGTATTTTTGTCATTCTTTCTCATTGATTAGAAAGATTTTAAATATAAAGGTTGTTGAGCCTTGAACCATGTTGGTAAGCATGGGTATTGAGGGCACGTAGAAGTGTGCTTGAGCTGTTGGGCCAGATAAGTTGGTTATGCAATGGGTGATGGGACAAAACGGTGGGTTTCTGTGAACCTCACCCAGGTGTTTGCATGCAGAGCAAAGGAAGAATATTTGCAAAGGTGGAGCTAGTGGACAGCTGTCTAAAAAGGTTGAAATTTGAGGTAATGTATTACTTTAATTTACATTCACTTTACAGTCTGTGCACATGAGAATTATTTGGAAGAGGTTTAATTTTACTAGCTGCTGAAAGCAGGAAGGTCGCTAGCAACAGAGCAGAAAGAGCTAGGCAGTTTGTTAATGCACTGGGGCAGTATTGTAACAATGCAAGGCAGGGCTAATGGCTCGGCGGGGGAGTCCATCGACCTCCAATTCTCTGGCTTTGAGGGTAATTTGTTTTACTGCGCTAATATGTTTTTTTCTAGCTAGCATTTTCTGTAGTGTTCTGTTGTTGCCTTAGTTTAAAAAGCTTGTAAATACAGCTTGAAGGTGCTCTGGAAGGAAAAGGTATTGCCAACTTTATCCTGGTGGATTAAATTCACTGCATCCACTTCTTTTCCCATGAAACCCAAACGTGCTGACCTTGTATGTCTTTCGAAATATGGCAGAACTGAACTTAAAACCTGGACCTTTTCAGGTGGGTGCGTCCTCATCTTGAGTAGACCCAAAAGAACTCTTAAAATAGCCAGAAAATCTAATTCTGTTCTATCACAACCTACCCAATTTTGTCACATTTATTATGTTTAGAGTGACTTGAATGTTTAGCCATTTTAATCAGTGAAAAAACTATATTTGGTCGAAAATTTAGTTTGTGACTACTGGGAAATTTGATTTATCTGTTTTAAGCAACCATCTGGAGTAAGTTTATTTGTACTACGTGTCATGCATATATTTATGCTGCAAGATCAAAATCCTTAAATTGCATCTTTTTGAAATTGTATATATTATATAATGACAATTGCCAACATCACAATGAAGTGATTACATGGCTTTAATCACTTAAAAAATGTAAACATCGTGCAACAAAAAGACTACAGTGTATAATGAGCAAGTTCATTTACTAGAATATAAATGTGTGGTGAATAATGAAATGTATACACTGTGAGCTGAGATGAATCTTCTGTCATTAGAAATACAATTACAGTGTATTGAAATTTCCAAGGTCTAACAAAAGTAAATAGATTGTTATTCAGCCGAAAGCAGATCCAATTCATTTGTGAAAGTTTTCCTTAATTATGCCATGAATATATTAAATAATTTATATTTACTAAAGACTGCAAAATATTGATAATGTATACATACATCTGTGTATTTTTTTTCAATCAAAGAGCAGTGTTTGTCTGGGTCTGCTCTGTGTACAATTTGAAGTCTTCCCAGGTAGCTTTCAGTGGTCTACTATTGTCCCTTTACCCCACACCCCCTGCATCTTCCTGAGAGCACCACTGCATCCCCTTATGCTTTATATTCTCCCTATCAAAATCATTTCATAGGAAAACATCTGAGGAACACAGCCATACAAAAGGATGAGCTAAGGGATACTAATTCTTCATGCGTATGGCATAGCAGATCCCTCCTGTCACTGGAGTCATACCAGCTTGGGTTGAAATTCCAAAATTGCCACTTCCTACTTGACCTTGGGTAAATTACTTAACCTCTCTTGAGTTTTCTTTTATGAAATAGACTATCCATAATATCCTCTTAGGGTTTTGATGAGGATTAAGTGGTGTATTTCATATATTGCTCTTGATAGAGTGTGTTGCTCATGATGGGTTAATAATGTTACTTCTATTCCTCTACTATAATGCTAGTTCCTTTCTTTTGCTAATTGCAGTGTGATCTTTTTGGTAATTAGCTTCTCCTGTCTTCTTTCCTGTTGTGTCAGGTAGGACATTTCAGACATGTAACGTAACACCCACCTAAAAGTAGTTTAAACTATGAGAATATTTATTATATCACATAGAAACAAGCATAGCAATTGGGGATTCAAGGATTGGGATGGTGCTCAGTGGTGTCATCAAGGATCCCTCTTTCTGCTTCCTACCTTCACCATATTGAATTGGTCCTTTAGCTCTCGGTCCTCAGGGTTGCAAGATGACTGCTACTGTTCCAGGCATCAAACGTAGCCATGACCATATCCAGCTGAAGAAGAACAGTGTTTCTTCCTTGCATCTCTTTTTATTGAGGTGAAAAAGTTTTCATTACTTCTTACCCCTCTCCCAGCAGACTTTCCCTCAGGTCCTATTGGCCAAAGTCATGACATTGTCCCATGTCTTAGTTTCAAGAAAGGATTGGGAAAGTATATAAATATTTATTATTTAGAATAAAATAAGGATATTTTAGCCTCCTTTTTGAGGAATAAGACAAGGAAAACTGGGAAGGCTCCCACAGGCATTTGTACCATCTCTAAATCGTGTAAAGTACTTATCTTGATGGGGTAGTATGGAGATGAAATGAGGCATGTGGCATATATATGGTTATCAATAATAGATCATTTTAAGGAAATCCAAAGGATTGTTTCTCAGGGAGTGAGGTTATGTGTATTCAACATGTGATTCATGGGGCATAAATTGATTTGAACAGCAGAGAATGCCATCCAGATGATCTTCCATTGCACCAGGTGGGTGGGAATCACCTTGTCCTAAGGCCTTTGCAGGAGAGTTTGGGGGGTTATGGGAGCCTGAGACTTTGTCTTACTTTAGTTATGCATAGGAAACATCCATCTGGGAGTCCAAGTTGATGGGCCTGGGATGGATAAGGAGCTACAGAGAAAATGATGAGAGGTGATCCCTCTGTTCCACCCAGAGTCCGAACAGGGAGATTTTCAGAGTTTGAGGAAACCACCAGCCATTTCTGGAAGGGCCAGCCCTGAATATTTATATTTTGTTTATTTATTCTACAAATATTCATTGAGAACCTATTGTGAGCAGACATGGGGCTAGATGCTGGGGATTTAATGGGTAACAAGACAGGCTTTGTCCTCAGGTAGCTCCTGGTCAAAGTGACCAAGGCAGCCATGTGACAACTTGGTTCAGTTTATGGGGCTGTTTCAGTAAGCTGTTTCACGGTGTGCTAGTGGTGAACGTGTGGCCTGTAGCTCTGCATGGAAGAGAGGTTGTCAGGAAGTGTCCATGTTGATGGGTATAGGTTTCAATGTTAGTGAAGGAGAAAGAGGGCAGAAGACCATTCCAAGTCATGAAATAATAATAAATTCCACCATCAACGTTGTGTTCCCTGCTTTGTGTACATCATCACAATCCTGACAACAGCCAGGAAGGGAGGGTGGCATCTCAAGGTGTTTTCTTCCATTTTACAGGTGAGTTTTATGAGGCGTAGGGAGGTTAAGTGCCCTGTCCAAAGTCGCACAGTAAGTGGAGAAGTTGGTGTGGTACCCCAGGCAGGGTTGAGGGGGAGCGTATATTCTTTGTGAGAATGATACTGCCTTCTCATTGTCCCAGGGAGACACCCAGCCTTCAAGAAGGTGACATGAGAGTCATATCATTTGGTTGCATAGAGAAGTGCTCTATCTTACTGCTCAGTTTTCTTTTCACAGCAAGTTTTCTACACAGTGGTACTGCGAGCTGATAGTCTACACATCCATCTCTGGTTAGGGCACCCTCCCCAGAGCTACACCTGAGAAGGAGGGTTGGAGAGAAAATGCAGATCTTGCAAAAGTTGTAAGAAGAGCCCAAGGGAACACTCTTTAGTCTAGCATTTTGTGCATATTTGATTACAGTGTGAACCAACTTGGATTCTTGTGTACTGTGATGTCCCATGTGTTAAATCTTGGTTTAGCTCACTGATGTTCCACTGCATATTTTTATAGTTTTTCATTTTGTATCACTTAGTTTCTGCCGTTAGCAAATAAGACACAAGTTTTCAATGAAGACCTTTAAATCCTGGCTCCACACTTTCTTAGTTTCCATCATTGCTTAAGAGTTTACTGACAGCACATTCTCAGTGTTATTCGTAAAGTCAAATGAGCTAATATTTGTAATGTTCCTGGCACATCCATCTACCTCTCCTCCTTCTTTATACATTTAAGCCACCTGCAAATTCTCAAACAGGGAGACCTGACATTTCTGGGTCTGTTGGTTTAGCCAGGGCCTAGGTTGCAGCTCAAGCTACATATTAGAATCACTGGGTGAATTAAAAAAAATACTGAGCCCAGGACTCACCCCAGACCAGTTAAATAAGGATCTTTGTGGCACACTAGTGCTATTGTAATACATTCCCAGGTGATTCTAACAAATGGTCTGGACCACAACTGGACCAAGAAGCAAGAGAAGCTTGAGGATAAGATTACCTTGTGGACAGAAGTATTATTTGCAATAAGGCTGGGGCAGCTAGACAATGTTCCCAAGCCCTGGTAGGCTACCTCTTATCTGGAATAAATGTTTAGGCAAATGGACTCCATTGAAATGGCCCACAGATTTCGCCTCCTCTATGTCTTCACATCATAAAGCCATAGCAATGAGGTCTGGGGCCACAGAGAGAGAATTTAGAGTTCCAAGCATGGTAGACCTTCAGTATCTGTTGGATGAACTGAGATTCTTGCTGGAGGGATGATGTTGGCCTGCTGAGATGCTGCTGGAGGCTCGGGCACCAGAGGACCTTCAGGTTTATATCAGGAAGATACCTTCACTCTTCAGTGAAGTTCAACACAGAGGGACCACTTAGGTCTATAAAGACAGTGCATTCAGACTTAACTTGCATAGGCTGGGGGTAGGAGTGGGCAGTTGTTCAGATTCCTACCTCAGAGTTCTCTAGTCAGTAGGTTTGGGTGGGGTCTCAAGAATTTGCATCCTAACCAGCTTCCAAGTGATGCTGCTGGTCTTGGCCACACTTTGGGAAGAACTCTTTGAAAAGCCAGCAAAGGAACACTTGACTGGGAGCTTCTCCACAGACCACATAGATGGCTTCAGAGCAAAAGTTCTCCTAGGTTAGTTCTCTGAGCCAGAGATCTTCTGGGAGAAGGTGCAAGGGTGGACCAGCCATGGTGAGGGAGGCATCATTTTTTCCCCATTCAGCCTCCAGAGGTGAAACAGAGAGAATAATTCAGGGTGACACTACAGGATATTGGGGTGCAGGTGAGTGAGGAGGGGGTCTTCCTGAACATCTTCATCCATTAGAAAGAGGATGGTGTGTGACAGACAGCTGGTTTCCAGGCTGCAAGGGTGCAAGAGTGCTCTCCTGTTTATGTCAGGACTGTCCCCTGAACCCTTGCTGGAGGGCTGATTAGACTACCCGCTGCTTAGTTACCAACAGGGAGCCTTCTTGCCTCCCAGGGGTGCCTGTACCAGGAAGGCGGGAATATGAAGAAGCAGCAGTTTCCCCTGGAACTGAAGAGGCTCTGGAAGCTGCTGTGAGGTGGACACATTAGGGGGCAGATATGCAGAAGCACAACTTTTTATTTTATCTGTAATTGAACTCAGCTTGCTCACCAGTGCCCCACCCCCACCCCCCATTTAAGACAACTCAGTCCCTCTGGTTTAAAATGTAACCGCTGTGAGGCAAATACGCAGGGGATTCAGACTCCCGAGCGCTCCTTTCTAAGCAAGGTGGTTCTCTGCCTCTTCCGGGTTCCTTCTTCTCTTCGTTTCCTAGGAGGACGGCTCAGTCAAGAGGCTGCACATCTGGAATGAGAGGAAGGGATCTAGTACATGCTTATCTTTGAGTCCCCACTGTCTTCTCCTGCGGGGGGAGGTTGGGGACGGCCCCCATCTCTGTCCCCATCAGCCCTGGCCGTTGGATGTGCTCTGGGGTCTACTGCTCATGTCTGTCCGGGGCACTGCTTCCAGGGGAACGTCTGCCTTCCTTGCTTGGTTGGGGGTCGGGGCCCTAGTCCATCCTCTCAGAGCTTTCTGGATCTCCCTGTAGCATGTGTGGGGGAGAGGAGGTAGGTTGAGGTGGGAACTCTTGACCTTTTTGCCTGAACAGGGCTTGACTGCAACCCCTGAGGCTGCTGTACAAACTGTGGGGTCTCCTAGGAGATCCTCCTTCCAAACTTGCAAATGGGATCCCAGGCACCTCTCCTCTGCTGACAGGCTGCCTCCGGATCCCCCCACCAGCCCAAGCCCGGGAAGGTTCATTTCAGTCCTTGTGGTTCAGGAAATGCCCCAAGTCACACCGGATTCTGAATCTTCCCTACTCTCTGGCTTTCTGTCAGCAAAACAAACAAAAGTAAAAATACTCCTTTGAACCCTGCAAGCTTTTTTTTTTTTTCTGGTTTTGCAAATGAAAGCTTTGTTTTTAACTAGTCTTTTCCCTCCCCGAAATGGGCTTCCAGAGGCAACTTTGGAATCAAAACCTGAGGACTGAGTCCTTTTATTCTTCCCTGGACTCGGCTCCACACCAAGCAATGAAGGCCTCAGTATCAGTGGGAAGGAAGTTGGCGGGAGCAGGTGGTGAGAATCACTGGGAATGAAAATATTTTGGATAATATTTCAAATGATGGCGCCAGAGCACTCTCGGGGCCCGTGAAGCCCTGCAGCTCCTGCTCTGGCCCCTGCAAACATCCCCCTTTGCTTTTCTCCTTCTCTTACTCCCCTTTCTCCTCTTCCTCCCTCTCTTTCTCTATTCTGGGTTCCCTGAGTTATTATAGCTCTGGCAGCAGGACCAATGTGATTGAGCAAGATAAAGTCAAAGATACTTTACCTTTCCTGTCCAAAATTCAAAGAAATAGCGTTCTCAGGGAACCCATAATCTTTTTCAAATTGTCAGCAGCATCTAAAAGTTTCTCTCTTTTCTTCCTTTTAATTTTTTTAAGCTAAAGCAAAAGTGAAAAACAGGGGAGTTTGCATTTCCTATGAAATAATTTCTCTTATACATGGCTTTAGATGTCAAGCTTGGGGGAATATTACTGTGACTTCAGTGGAGCCTACTGATGTTTAAAGCTAGTATATGTTAGTAGGAAAAGTGTGCATACATTGAGAACTATTTTCTGGAACTCAGCAGATAGGTATGTTGAAAAGATAATGATACAGCCAGAGGGAAGCTTCGTTTCAGCGTGCTGACGGCCATTTCCAAATGCACGCAAGTCTGCCTGTATTGAAAATCTTTCCACCGACAGCCAGGGAAAAGCACTGCAAATCTGAGAAGCAAACTGTAAAAATGCAAGCAGTTGCTAGAGCACTGGAAGGCTCAGGGGAGAGACCTTGGGAAGCCAGCACTGGAAATGGTCATTTAAAGAAATTGGGCTTCTTCTGAATAGTATATTCCGTTTGTAGTTTTTTCTGGTGACGAAATTAGTATGGACATAATTAGGATCCTAGAAATTAGTGTTCGATTTTAATGCTGAGATTATTTATCTTGATTCAGCTTTTAATTATTCCCATCCAGAAGACCGTATATCCAACTGGCTCTTTTCTTAATTTTGATGGTTGTTGTCATTGTTATTGTTTGAATTAGAAGCCTAGCCTCTATGTTAACAGTTCCTTGTATGTAGTTAACAGAATATAATGAACTGAGGCTCTGGGGCACAGGTCAAGTTCTAGTCCTTGATTTGGACCGTGATTACACAGGTTACATTTTGTGAAAATTTTAATTTGTCATTTTTCTGTTTGGATGTATTATTTCACTCAAATAGCTTACTTTGGAAATTGAGAAAAATGGAGGCACATCTATAAAATCTTTTTTATATAGTTTACACATTAAAGCTCATTTTATTATTAATTTCAAACCCAGGAATGTCCCAGAGCAATTGGTAAAGGTGGCTGGGTATATAAAATTTGTGAGATAAAAGGAATTTTAAAATATTATAACTCATTCCCTTCATTTTGCCAGTGAAAAAGATAGGAACCAGAGAGTCAAGTAACTTAAAAAATCCTGGCTTATAAGTGGTAGAGGCAGAATTTGAATGCAGAGCCATATTTTCCACTATGCCATTTGCATAGTAACGTATGGACTCTGTGCTAGATAATACAAGAGTCTATCCTTTATTTGAATACTAAACATTGTGCATACATCATCTCATTTAATCCATAAAACACTCCTGTTGGGAGATGGAATTTTTATTCCCATTTTTCAGATCAAGAAACTGAGGTTTCTCTAGATAAGTGACTTAGCCAAGGTCACACCATGAGTGTTGGATTTGAATTTGTCTATCAGTATATCTTTTTTTGTATACATTTAAAAAGCATATGCCAATCCTTTTATGTCCTTAGGTATTAGCATCAGCATGCTATCTACTTAAATGAGGATTTTACCAACCACAATAAGTCTAACTATGATATTAAGCCAGTGAGCACAGGGGCTGCTAGGAAGGACTTGTTCACTGAACAAAGACCTCTTCAGCCCTTGAATGGAAATTAAAAATTTCTGTGGTGAAGTAAAACTAAACTGGGCTTGGTTGCCCACCCCAATGACATGTCCTGTACCCACATCAGGTTAGAGAAGCAAATAGTTGGCCTCAAGGATGCCAGCCACAGACTTGTGTGAAAGCCAGACACCTTCACTCTAGAATTATGAGCTGAGTCTAGCTCAGTGCTCTGTGAAAATAGGTACTTTCTGGATGATTTGTGATTGCTTGGATGATGGCATAGACACTAAATGCTGTCATTACTGAGCTATAACCACTGGAAGTAATTTTCTCTCAGCATCAGGGACCACAGAGAACTTGTTCTGTGCCTGTTATGAGTCTACATCGGAGAGAAATTCATTTGCTCAAGGAAAGTTATTAAAATACTCTAATTCAATATTTGTGTGAGAAATCATATAATTGACAAATTACAGGTGAGCAAGATCAGTGAGCTCTTTTGTTTCTTCTTTCTGGGACCCACTGCAAATTTCTTGTGTTTACTGTGTTACAGCTTCTTAGATGAATGATTTGTCTATTTGAGCATGGGATTAAAGACACATGTTCTTGACATAAAAGCCAAATGCAGCTGAAAGATCTACTCTGCTAGAATATCACCATTCATAGTGCTACCATTAGCATGTGTGTTTTATCCAAAGGTGACCACAGCCCTGTTTTGTATAGGGCAGTCTTGATTTGTCAACAATAAATAAGAGATCATTCTTGGAGCTACTGACTTTAACTCTTACCTTATCCTTAACTTGTCCCATTACTGAAAGAGTTTAACAGTTTATCAGGGATCCTAAAATAAGTGCACAAGTCGTTTTATCTTTCCTTGATTTTCACATTGAAATGCACCATAATTTTTCTCATGTTCCTTTGAGAGTCTTTCTATGGTATTTTTATTTTGGGTGGGGAAGGGGTCTTTTGTTTGTTTGTTTTTTCTGCTTTTCAGCCTCTAAATGAATTCTCCAATGTGCAAACTATCTTTCCTTTCAGTATATACCTTCTCATTCCATGATCTCATCCACTCTCTTGCCCAGTACTTTTCAAACTTTAGTGGACATAAAATCATCTGGAGAGTTTGCTAAAATACAGCAATTCTGACTCAATAGGTCTGAAGTGGAGCTCAAGAAAGTGTATTTCTTGGTGGGGGAGAGATAAGTTAGGAGTTTGGGGTTTAACATATATACACTACTGTATGTAAAATAGGTAAACAACAAGGACCTACTGTATAGTACAGGTAACTGTACTCAATACCTTATAAAATAACCTACAATGGAAAATAATCTGAAAAAGGACATATATATATATATGTATATATATATAACAGAATCACTTTGCTGTACACCTGAAACTAATGCAACATTGTAAATTAACTATACCTCAATTTAAGAAAAATAGTGAAAAGGAAAGTGCATTTCTTATATTCTTCCAGATGATGCTGTTGGTCTGTTGACCATGCTTGAAGCGGTCCTACTCTACAACTCAGATGATCACATCTAGGTAATGATACCAAGTTCTAGGCCTTTCTCAAGAGCTTGACACTGATTTTTCAAACTGCCTTCTGGAGAGCTCTCCTGGATGCACCTACCAGAGTCTCCTGTGTAGACTGCCCTCAGCATTGCCACCTCATCTTCTTACCTTCCTGTGTCTACTAATAGCACCTCTTTTATCCCAGGTAGCCAAGCTTGAGGCCTCAAAGTCCACTTGCTTATAGCTCTCATCTTTTGGCTTTTGTCATTTGGTGCCAAATCCAGCAGAGCCCACCTAATTAGCAACCCTCACAGCCACAAGCTCCACTTGTGCTCCCCAATTTAGCTACAACCATACCAAGCGCTCAAATGGCTTTGTGTCTTTAAAAGTGCTGTCTCCTCAGCCTGTAGCAACTGTTTCCTTCTTTTTTACCTATTACATGGCTACAACTGATGGGTCACGGATGGATGGAGAGCAGGGTTCTATTATTGTAGAGACTAGGATAATTTAGACTAGGGATTCCTAAAACAACCTAGTTCAATTTAGATAGAACATTCTTGGGGTAAGTTGGAGTAAGGATCTGTTTCTTCCTCTGTTTTTCTCAGCTCAACCCAACTGCTTCTGAGGTCCACGTGTCACCCACATTGACTGACATCCAACTTGGTGACCTTAGTTTGCCTTATATTGTACCTCTTGCTGGCCCTCCCCCACCCCTTGAGTAATAAGCTTTTTTTTTTTTTTTTTTTTGCGGTACGCGGGCCTCTCACTGTTGTCACTGTTGTGGCCTCTCCCATTGCGGAGCACAGGCTCTGGACGCGCAGACTCAGTGGCCATGGCTTACGGGCCCAGCCACTCCGCGGCATGTGGGATCTTCCCAGACCGGGGCACGAACCCGTGTCCCCTGCATCGGCAGGCGGACTCTCAACCACTGCGCCACCAGGGAAGCCCTATTCTTAATAATTAGGGTCATTCTATGTTCCAAGTAAAAATCTTTAGGTCTAATAGGAAGTCTATTTGGGGGACACTTTTTCAGTTTATGAGAAACCTAGGTCAGAGTACCTGAACTGGAAACTGACCCATAGAATAAAGGTAGCTCTAAACATTCATGAATATTTCAAATTTTCACAGCTTTTCCTTTTAGAGCATGACAGATTTTTGAAACATTTGTTGAAAGCTTTTCAAAAACATATTACCCATTTCTGTGCTTTCTGAAACAAAAATTCAGAACTAAACCTGTCTTTTCTTGATGATTCACAACTGCCATAGCAAATACCACTTTCTGTGTCATGATGTGTTTTTCTGTCTTTTCTCCAGTTTCCGGTTGTGGCTTTAAAGGTAGCTAGCCTGCAGCTCTCTGTCTTAACAAAGTGCTGATTTTAATTGGCAGAGTCTGGCAAGTTAGATAACCAAGAATGTAACAACCATATGCAGTATATGTCAATAGGCTCAGGGCGAACTGAGGACCCATCTGCTAAACCATGATTTTCAGCATTTGTACTTTATCACAGTCATTTCAACAACCCAGAGTGACTCTGTCTTTACTTCCTTTTCCCTCTTCCCTGCTCTCTCCTTCCTTCCTTCCTTCCTTCCCTTTCCCCCCCTTTCCTCCCTCCCTCTCTCTAAATTTCTCTTTCTTTTTGTAAATGACTTTGGATTGCTCAGCTATGTCTCTGTTTTCTACATAGCTGTGTTTTCTGGTGGAAGACTGACCTTCAGATGAGTACAACTCAGTTACGTTTTCACTCTTTCACGGATGTAACGTGTATTCATTTCTGAGAAATACACTTAAGTTTAAGGTGAGGACGCTTGTTGGAATGTATTGCCATCATTTAAAATCTATAGCATGAAAATTCTGGGAGGGAAGAATTTAAAGCTCCCATTTGATACACTGGCCCCATTTGCATATTTTGTTTTTTGCAAAATGTAAGTTGAAATTTTAAATCATTTTGCATAATGAAGACTTAGAGTACACGGTCTAGAAATGGCCTTTACTCTAGTGGCATAAATCATGTTAATTACAGGAGATTTTGGAGTTAATTGGGAAAGAGGAAGGAGAGGTATTATATTGGATTAAAACTGTAGTGTTAACTACCAATCTCTATTGCTATTTACATTCTATATCGACAAACTTATCTTGCTAAGGGCTAAAAATTGATTTGTCCAGCCTCATTTCCATTACAGTTAAAGTCATATGTGAAACAGCAACCAATTTTGCAAAGGAGAAAAAATGTATCTACCCTCACAATTAACTAGGAAATTGACATTTTCGTATTTCAGGCTATTGGGTCCTTATTATACAGAATATAATTGTTAAAGATGTGATATCCTGAAATGGCAGCTCCCAAAGACTTAGTTAACCTTTTCCATGCTCTAGCACTAAGGTTAGATGCACCCCTTGCACTATGAAACCTAAGTGTAACTGTAGACTTTTCCTTTTTAGCTAATCAGTTAATATGTATCTGCAAAACAAGGTACTATGGCATATGAAATTATAAGAAAGATACATTCCCTATCCATGAGGACCTGCTATTTTGCTAGAAAGGCAAGACAAATGAATAAAACCTATGGTGAAGGCACGTCTTGTGCATAAAGCCAGCACATACAGAGTTCTTTCAGGAGTGAAACTGCATGGGTAGATGTGAAGTGAATAAGGAGGTAAAAGGGATCAGTGTGGGCTGGAGTTGGGAAGAAGTTCTCCTGGAGGAAACAGGGCTCAATTTTGACCTTAAGTGTTTTCTAGAAAAAAAGTGGAGCAATGAGGCAGAGATGGTTCACCAGAGTCCTGCCCAAGATGGAGGTTACCTGGGATGCATGAAGTGAGAGGAAGGGTTAGTAGAAAAAGAGACCTTTAAGGATGCTGAGGAAAATGGCTGTGTAGCAACCATCCCTGTGATTTGAGAAGCTGGCATTTAGAGTGTAGATAAGTGATCTACACTCTAAATACCAGAGGAGAAAAGTGCTGCTTCCTCAGAGCCAGTGGGAGGGAAGAAAGGATAGAAGGATGTTGACAGCACTTCTGATGGGCAGCTGGAGACTTTTCAGGAAAGCAGATGTTCTTCAGCTGGGATCCTTAGAAGCTGAGCCTGAGACAGGGATTCTGGGACAGGTGATTTATCGAGGGAGAGAGAGCAATAGGAAAAAAGCAGGATAGGGCAAGGGAAGAAATCATCAATACGGGCTTTCCACTAACATTGAGCCTCAGCTGATCCCATGGGAGTTCTAGAATGTGAATGGCACCAGAGGGCTGTTCTGTCTGAGGAAGCTTCTGTAGCCTGTGTCCATCAGTCGTTAGCCAGCGGCAGGTTGCCTCCAGGTCAGAAGAGGGAGGGCATAACCTCCCAGGCATTTCCAGGCACATGGCTTCTGTCTGCTGAAGGCCATTCTCTGGCAAAGGGGGAAGGTATGAGTCACTGGCAACCAGCACTGACATAGTTGGGAGAGGTGGTACATCTGCCCAGGAAAGGGGATTGGGATGGGGCCCCAAGGAATCTACCAGGTAGATCTTCTTACTCTTAAATAAAATGCTCTTTATCAAGCTCCCTCCTCCAAGTTTGTCATGTACTCTCACAAGCCAACTCTCTGATGCATCCTTAATTAGAAGGTAAAAATAGTCTGGCCCTTTCTGAAAGTCCCTCCCTCACGCCCCAGCGATCTACAGATGTCACCTCCCCTTTGTCCCTGGTTTTGCCAGATTCATAGCCTAACCTAAATATTAAGTAGCAAAAGGCTTTATATCTGTTTCAGCCAGTTTCCAGAGGAAAGGTAGGAGGGCCTTCGGGGGATAAATTCTCTCAACCATCCCATAAGTGATAGTCCTGGATATTGGCTACTGGGACAAAAATCACTGTCTTCTTGCCTGAACAAACTGATGGACATATAGAGGACCATTTTTCATGTAGGAAGACAGATTTGTCTTGTTCTCAGTAATACATGTGCAAAAGCACACACACTTTAGTGTTATCCAGACCTAAGACAACAAAGGCCCACTCACCTAGAATTTTAATATTTGGAGAAATCAGGGCAAGAAGAGGCGTATTTCTAGCCAGGAAGATTTGACTTTGGCTGCATGTTAGAAACCTGAGAAACTTAAACAAAACAAAATAAAGTAATGTCTAGGTGGATTAAACAGAATCACAGCATAGAGACAAGGGGTGCAAGGATTGGTATATTTTAAAACTCTCAGAAGACTCTAATGTATAGCCAGGACCTAGTCTCTATCAGAGAGCTATTACTATTCAACAATCCACTAAAGCTCAGTGGATTAAAGCAGCAAGTCTTTATTACTGGACCCTCTTGAGTCTGAGGGTCAGCTGGACAGTACTTCTGGTATAGGCTGGGCTTACTCATGCCTCTGGGGCTCAGCTGTGCCTTGGGGAGGTGGTTCTGCTAATCTTGGCCAGGTTCTCACATGGCCGGGGGTCACCTGGCTGTTGACTGACCTAAGGGGGCCAAGGCTGGACAATTGGGCTCTGCTCCGTGGGATCTCTCCTCCTACAATATGTTCAGATCAGGACTTAGCAGAGCTCCAAGAAATAGAGCAGAAACACACAAAGGCTCTTGAGTTCTAGGCTCAGAACTAGTAGGGCTTCACTCTGCCACATTCTGTTGGCCAAAGCAAGTCACAAAGCTGGCCTCGTGTCAGAGCAAGAAGAGACCCCAAAGTTCGAAGGCCACGTGTGTTGATAGAGGGAGGCCAATAATTGAGGCCAATAGTGCATTTGATCTACTAATTAGACAGAACCCCTAACTTTACGGTAGGACAACTGATTTGTCAAAGTGGTTAATTTAAGACTTAGGTATTTCATCCACAGACCTGTTCATTGCCCCCTTCCCCCAACCTCATTCACAGCTCTTCAACTGAAGTTTGGCCTGTAGCCATGGCACAGACATATTTACATAAAATACATATCTGTCTCTACTTTTAAACGTCTAGTTCACTTTTGTTATGTTTGCGATCTGGACTCAACTTACAGAGAGTAGATCCACAAATAGAGGGACAAGTGAAAGCACATACTTGAAATCCATTTTCTAAAGTATTAGCAATGGAACATTAATTATGAAATATGAACAGCTGAGGTATGTTCTAAGAAAGTGGACGTTTACTCTCACATTTTGACAACCCACTCTAATTCTTCTTACTGTATTTTTGTGGGTTTCCTTACCTCAAGAAGTGTCGATCTGAAGTTGGCGGAAAGATAATGGAGGAGTAAGTTTCCCGTGGACCTTCCATCTGGACAGAAACACGTTGAAATACTTATACACCTGCAAATGACCTGTCATTCACCTCCCAGCAGATTTTTCAAAGTGCAGATGAAAGATATTGTTTTCTCTTCGGGTTTTTCCACGACTGGTGCCTTCCCCATCTGGCCCTGCCTTTTCTACTTAGCTTCACCTTCTCTGGCCTAGGATCTGGCTTGACTAGAGTCATTCCTGGCCCATTAATCTTGCTCATGTTTTTCCTGCCTCTTCCTCCACCTCCCTGGCGTGCCATCCCCTTCCTCTTCTCTCTGCTCTTTCAAATCCTACTATATTCTCAAGAAACTGCTCCAAACTGTCCTTGGGGTCTCCTAAGACTGTTTTGGCCACACCAAACCTTCCGTCCTTTGAACAGCCATATAACTTATTGTCTGAACCCACTGACACTGTTCTGTCTTGAACAGCTGTCTGGCTTTTTTAGGTATGTACGCCGGCCTCATCTGATTGGCCCGTGAGTCAGGTGTGTCAAGACAATTGACTGTTTTGGCTGCTTAGCTATAGCTGGACACAGTCACAGGAGTGTCAGCTCCACCAGGCCTGGGAGTCCCTCTGCTTTGCTCATTCCTGTATCCACCACATGGAGCACATAGAAGATGCACAACCACATCTATTGAATGAATGAAGAAGAGCAGGCAATCAATAAATACTTAATAAATTGGTGTTTCAGCAATGAGAAACAATGAACATTTGGAGTGTGGTAGGAATCCAGTGTTTGTGCATTTATCTATTAAAAATGAGCCCTTATTATAGGGAAAGCATTGGGGAGTTAAGCATAAATGAGACCTCACTGTGCCATCGAAGATCTCACAGCCTGATGAGGGGAGGCCACCGTTATTGAGTGCCTTTTGTATACCAGGTGGTATTGCAGTAACTGGCTTGTGTTATCAGCAACTGCAATGGTGTTAAAGGGCCCAAGCCCTAGGACTTGAACTGTATGACTGTTGACTTCCAAACAGCTGAGGGCCTTGGACAAGCCAATTATCTGTTCTGGGACTCAGGGTTCTCAACCTGTGAAATGAGGAGAACATCAGGAAGGCCCCCTCTAGTTCTCACTTTCTTTGACTGGATTATCTTAAGAAAGGCTTAATATCCCTCTGATGAAATGACATGATTTCAAATTTATGAGGACAAATGCCAAACTGAAAAGTGTGTCATCTTTCTTTTAATTGTCTGGCAGGCCTTTCAGTGCCAGCACAACCTGCCTTCACGCCAGTGTGGTTGAGAATATTAAGGTTCTCAAGGCAACTCTCTAAGACATTTACCCAGAATGCTATTCAGCATCTCACATCCTACCATCCTGAATTGGTTAACATGAAACAGAACAGCAAGAACAGAAGTTATTTCTTCCTGACTGGGCCTAATCTAAAGGGTATTTTGTTGAATCCTGTTGCTCATCCACCTACCCAAATTCCCTTTGAACCTGCCTAGGAACAGAATGTAATGTGTGGAAATTGATCACTGTTAGCAGTTGCCTCAAACTCAACAACTCAGTAAAAGAGTGTTGGTACTGGCTCTTCCTGGACCTCAGTGCGTAGTCCTCAGCGTTGTCCCCAGAGGAGTTGGACAGGATCCTAGCCCCTGTGTGACTCAGGAGCAGTGACCTGTCTCCCTCCAGACTCACTGTGGCCACCATCATCATGGGGCTTTATCTGCCCCGTTTTTGGAAAGCTGTCCAGTTTTACAGACTTCCAGACTGAGCACTTGTATAATCTCAGCCCTAAAGGGAGCAGATACTGCACCTCACATAGGTGCATTAACCTGTTTAAAATGTCAACAAGGATGGATTCTTTTATGAAACTAACACAGTATTGTAAATCAACTATGCTTCAGTTTTTAAAAAAGGGATGGATTCCTTCAATGCTCATCTTTCTGAGTCTCTCAGCATTGAAAAACACTTTGGTGCTGGGACCGGGCTTGCCTGTCCTCCCTGATGATGCAGCAAATGTCTCCGTGCCAGGTGGGCCACGCTGCAGTCCCCCAAAGTCAGCCAACAAGAGGCTTGTTGAGCCAGAGGGAAAACAATGTCCAGAAGCCTCCATGGAAAGCACACTTTGTCTCACCCCATTTGGGCATCTATGGGTCTAAGTTGGCTGAAACCTAAATGTGCATGGAAGTTGAATTCTCCCAGTGACATGGGGCAGTGCTGGCCAGCATTCCAAGGGTGTGTGCTTACCATACAGGCGCCTATTACAATTTTGTGACAGGAAATGGGCTGGTCAGATCAGTCTGTGAGTGAGTTTGTCACTGTGAGTGCAAAATGTTGCCTGTGGAAAGTGGAAGGAAGGCTCCCTGTCTTCGAAAGAATCTCTGTCCGAGGGTAGGAGACAGGTGCTTGCTGGAGGCTGTCTTCTTGATGACACCCAGGTCCCAGACAGTGACCAGCATTTACTTGTTGCAGGTGGCTTTCCCATTAGCGTTAAAGGCAAATAATTTGCAATGGTGTGTAAAACCCTCAAGGACCGGCCCCACCCCTAAACTGTCTCCTAATCCAAGGCCTTCCTCACTTGTTTTGGTCACTTAGCCTTCTGACTACCCCAAAACTGAGTGGTTGAAGATGACAACAATCACTCAGTTTGCTCATAACCCTGGGGTTATGTGAGAAGGCTCAGCACTGCTGTACACGGTGTCAGTTGACTGGGCTCAACCCTGGGGGCTGGAGCACGTGCTTCTGCTTCTCATGTGGCTGTGCAGTCAGCTGGAAGCTCAGCCTCTGTCCCTCTCCATGCGGGCCTCTGTGTGGCCTGGGCTTCCTCACAACATGGCGGCTGGTCCCAAAGGTAAACATCCCAAGAAAGAGAGCAGAGCAGAAGCTGTTCTGCTTTTTATGACCAAGCCTGGAGGTCACCTAGCATCTCTTCTCTCATACTTGCCGTACACTACAAGTCAGGGCAATCACAAGGTCCTGCTTAGGCTCAAGGGGAGGAGACATAGACTCTTGATAGAGGGCAGGGGTGGCAAGGCTCTGGAAGGTCATCTGGGAGGGGAATATTGCAGTGGCCATCTTTGGAATATAAAAGCTGAGATGTTCCTGTATCACACTGGGCATTTTCCCTCTCAGGGCTTGGCGTTCACATTCTGTTTGTAATGCTCTTCCCTTGGTTATGCATGTGTCTCACTTCCTCAACACCTTGGGTTCTTGACCCAAATATTTTTCTTCTGCAAAATGAACACCCACACCCTAATCCTTTCCCTGCTTTCTTTTTCTCAATAGAACTCGACACCATTTACATACTGTATGTTTTACTCATTTATTCTGTTTTTTACTATTCCTGTCCTTAAATTGTAAGCTTCCATTAAGGGAAGGATTTCTGTCTGTTTTATTCATTGTTTTTTTCCCCAAACTGAAAGAGTGCCCGGCACATAGTATGGACTCAATAAATATTTGAGTAAATTAATGAGCAACTCCCCTCATAAAACATAAGACATGGCAGTGATTATTTGTTCTTATATCCTTTGGACCTTAGGTCTCGAGGGCAGTACCAAGAATATAGACACTTTATGATAATTTAATTAGTGAACAAATTAAATAAACATAGTGGTTTAAAACTGTTTCTTGATTTGAAAATATCAACAATAAACCAACAGCCTCCAAACACAGTCACTTATTCCCCCTTCTCATCTGTAAAGTAACGGCGCCACCCAGTATGGATATTAAATTCTGCCCTAACAGTGCTGCTTCTGCCTCCAGTTAGAGCCGGGGAGTTATCAGAACAGAAAAAGGAAAAATTGTGGGAGATGCCCAAGAGAACAGACACGGCTCTGACAGTGAACCTCTGGGCACCTTCCTGATCGTTCCTCTATTGTTTGTCATCTGAAGGGGTTGACCTGTAAGTCAAGCCGGGAAGAAGGTGGCTTTCCCCCAATGTGGTTCAATGCTCGCAATTAAGATAATAGATGTCTTAGAAAATGGGAAGAAAGCAGGAAGACAGTTACTTCACATGTTATCAGGTAGTCGACTGGGCACTTGATTGGGCACTTTTGCTGTCCGTGAGGAACGACCTCTCTTGTTTCACTGCCTTGCGCTTGTTGACACATTCTCCAGAGATGTTTGGAGTAAAATAGTGACATTTCAAAATGGATTAATAAAGGATGCTCTAAATTGGATATATTCTTGAATTTTGCTGAAATATTATTCACTAAAGAATACAAGTTGGTATCAGGCTGGAATGCCCTGGACCCAATAATCAGGTGTATTATTCCTGAAGTTCAAAAGGAGTCTGCTCTGAGATGTGCCAATGATGACATTTCAATGGATGTTGCATTTGGCAATTTTTTTTTTCCCTGACAAAGTAAAGAGAAGCAAGAACCATGGCCCCAAACAGTTCCAACTTGGTGGACAGGATTGCGACAGTGACCTAGATGTGTCACCTGAGTCACACAGGGTCCCTGTCACTCCCTCTTGCATCAGAACCCCGAATCTGGGACTATGTAGGAAAAAGGCAGAGGGTGGCCTGTTCTCTTTGTTTGGGAGTATATGAGGCAAAGGACATCCCAGGACCTGCCAGGGTTCCTTCCTCCTAAAGCAGAGGTCACAAGAATGAAAGGATCAAACATACTTTGAGCTCCTTCTGTGACAAGGTATGGAGAATATAAACTATTAATGTAATTTATGGGCAGGAGTGCTTTGCATATAAATGAAGCAATCAATGGCCCTTTTGATTGGCATTTATATCTCCTTTTATAGAGATCACAT
The DNA here is from genome assembly GCF_025265405.1 of Mesoplodon densirostris. NCBI lineage: Eukaryota > Metazoa > Chordata > Mammalia > Artiodactyla > Ziphiidae > Mesoplodon > Mesoplodon densirostris. The sequence goes on from NC_082676.1 coordinate 78,569,018, forward strand.
AGAGTAGTGTTATAATTCTTGACAGGTTTGGTTTTTTTTTTTTTTTTTGGCGGTATGCAGGCCTCTCACTGTTGTGGCCTCTCCCGTTTTGGAGCACAGGCTCCAGACGCGCAGGCTCAGCAGCCATGGCTCACGGGCCCAGCCGCTCCGCGGCATGTGGGATCTTCCTGGACCGGGGCACGAACCCGTGTCCCCTGCATCTGCAGGTGGACTCTCAACCACTGCACCACCAGGGAAGCCCTTCTTGACAGTTTTGATTGTAAAATATATGGGACTTTAAGCTCCCTGGAAGAAAGCAAAGATGATTAATATTAATAATGGACAACTAAGTACACAACAGACATGAGTAATATGTTTTGTATTTATATAGCTATTGTTTTGACTCACTGGGAAACACTATATGCTTTATTGTCAGGAATGCAGTAATAATAAGACACTCTATTGTCTAGGTCACATAAAAGAAGACATTCAAGCTAATCTCTAAATCCTATTAATTTATTTACTCACATTATAGAAAAAACAATAACCATTTGACTCTACCATTCAAACTAATGTATTCAAAGCAATGTGCCTGATTAAAGACATAGATCAAAATTCAAATAACTTCATGCAAATGCAGTCAGTCCCAGAATCATTTGGAAGTGTCAAGGAAGGCTGTGGATCTTGAAAGAAAAATAAATAAGAGACTGAGCAAATCAAAGCATATTTATATCACAGTGATGAGCGTATTTTGTACTTTTTTTTGTTGTTTTGGGGGGTTTTTTTGTTTGTTTTTCCTTCTATGTGCAGGAGGCTGAGTGAAGCAACTCTGGGCTCTGTCAGTAAAAATACAGTTCTAATAAGAGTGTGTATTGTTATGGAGAAAATTATTTCAATAGAAAATGCACATCTCCTAGATTATATCTAGCGCTTGGAAAATTGCAAAATGTTTTACCACCTCTATTTCCCACTTCCTCCTCCCTTCCTGGGACTCTATCCATGGCCACGGGGGAAAAGTAGAAGCAGAAAACAAGGAAGAATGGACATTGTGGTCCCCTCAATTTAAGGTGTGCCTTTGAGTCAAAATAGAACAAATCAATAAGTAAATGTTACATGTGTCAAGTCTTCATTCAAAAGACATTTGGAATGTTTTAAGACAAATATATTAGAAAAAAGGTGAAAATGAAGTGGAATAGAAGTAAAAGTTTGTATACTATGTGGAAAATATGCCCCCCTCCCAAATAAGTAAATGAACAGTATGTTGAATTCTGAGAAGTCCTAGTCATTTGTTAGAGGTAGGACTTAAACTTGGATCTGAGTTTTTTTTAAACCAAAGAGAAGAAAAACACATGGCCAGCTACATAGTTTACATAAGCAGAACTACTCTTTTCAGAAAAATATGTTTCATTTTCTAAGATTTGAGAGGAGCTGTTGTTTTGATTTTACTTTGTATTTTTTTTTGTTGTTTGTTTTTTTTTTTACTTTCTCCATGGGCTTTTAAAATCAGATTCTGATGATAGAGACAGAAATAAATTCTTCCATCCTATCCCCTTTACAATTTGCGGTGGTTTGGGAGGCTCATCTCATACGAGGAGATGTTATGGTTCCCCACTGCACATTCACCTCTGACATCCTGTACCTTATTTTTAGTGCTGTGCCCATTAGCCTTTGCTGTGTAAGTAAGCTATTCCAAAACTTAGCACTTACACCAACATTTATTTGCTCACAATTTTGTGGGTTGGCAATTTGGGCTGGGCTAGACTGGGCCGTTCTTCAGCCTGTCTTGCCTAAGTTCCCACTCATGCAGCAGCTGCCCCTGGCTGCTGGTTGGGCAGGATGACCTCACTCACATGTCTGGAGGTTGGTGGGTTGAAGGCTCAGGTGCTATGTTTTTCTCCCATTTGGCCTCTCCAGGAAGCTAGCTTGGGCTCATTCAAACTGCTATCTCTGAGTTCCAAGAACAGCAGAAAAAGAGCAGGCCTCAATGTGCAAGCTCTTTTCAAGCCTTTCTTTTCATTATATTTGCTTAGGTCCCATTGGCCAAAACAAGTCACAGACCAAGCCCAGATTCAAGGGGTGGAGAAATAGACTTCTCTTCTAAGAGTAGGGGCTGCAATGAATTTATGGCCATTTTTTTTGCATTCTACAATGCAAGTTTATTGCTGCCAATGAAGGGAAGGGACCACCATACCCTTGTTTATACTGTAGCTTGAAGAAAGGAACTATAGCTTCTACTCTCTGCATAAAATCCTATGTCCTAGAAGGAGGTCAACTGTGGGGCTTGTGAGATGCTCTTTTAGAAACAGAGGAATTCACTTCTCTAGTCGCTGTGGCAGGGAATGAGAAACCACATGATCTAAGAGGTGTGGGAGAGTAAGGAGAGATAGAAAAGACACAGGTGGACACTGTGTGTGTGAGAAGGTTGTCTTACATCCATGTGGGGTGAGAGATGAATAAACCTGTCTTTCGGTGTCAACCAGTTTTTTTTGTTCTTTGTTCTTTGGAGAGCAAAGGAGAATTATTGAGCAATTTCAGACTGTTATAAGTCATTTTTCCCAATCCACACCAGGTGGTGGGGTAAGATAGAGTCAAAAAGATTATCACGAAGCATTCTTTTCTTTGGCAGGACCTTTCAAGGTGCCTTCTTTTATTTCTGACAGTTTCTCAGAGGCGTCTCCAATGTTCACACAATCACAATCATCTTAGCGACCGTGTGGTGTCTACCATGTTCCCTGCTTCAGTTCCCTGTAGGGATGTCAGCTGCCGAGGCCTCTGATGCTGCCAAATGGCCTTTGAAGACTCTGAGGATACTCTGGTGCTGATGCAAGCTTTGTCTCCCACCCGTAATGAAAGTGCTAGCATCAGCATTGTTGGGTTGGCAGGTGCCCCCTTGTGTTCTTGATAAAGCTTTTCCTACAATAGCCACCTATAGATTTGCTGACTCTTATATTTGGTTTATTTGGTGCCTTGACTCAGTTGGATGAGTTCTCCTGTAGTATTTGTTTCATTTCTCATGCAAATAGAGCTGTGATGGACCTGCTCACAGGTCCTTCATATAAACCTTGTATCAATTACCTATGGCCATGAGATGCTATGTAACAACCAACCACAAAACCTCAGCTATGGGTCACCTGAGTGGCTATGGCTTGGTGTATAATAATAACCTACCTGTGCTCAGCTGTGGGTAGTCGGGTGGCTTTGTTGAGCTTGGCTGTGCCCTTTAACATGTCTGGGGGGGGGAAGCTTAGATTGAGGGATGTGGCTCCACTCCATGTCATTTCCTCCACAGCAGGCGAGCCCAGGTTTGTTCTTATGCCAGTGGCAGGGTTCCAAGAGAGGGCACATGCTCACAGCCTTATGAGGCTGAGGCTCAGAGTCTCCACCATGTTACCTCTCCTGTTCAAAACAAGTCACCAGGCCCCTAGGATTCAAGGATGGGGAAACAGACTTTATCTCTTGATGGGAGGAGCTGAAAAGTCGCATCACAAGGGATATGCATTTGGGAAGGGCAGAGAATTGGAGCCATCTTTGCAAACAATCTAACACACCTGAAAACCTCTGAGTCTTGGGTGAGCACAGGTTGGCAACCCAGACAACTTCAAATGCATGTTAGAAAGATTAATTTGGTAATCCTTCTAGAAGGTGGTAGATAAACTGACTTGGGTAATGGGAGGGGAGGTTGGTGTAACCAGCAAATGGCTTTGCTTTAATACAGTAGGGTCTGGAACAGGGATAGCAAACAGGCTGCACACAGTGTGACCCATTTGTCATAAATGCCTTCAGTGGGGAGTTGAGGAGAATTATGTGGCCACTCTCCTGGTGAACTGAAAACTGAGGCCTGATGGATTGGCCATGTTCGCCATGGTCATTGAAGGGAGGAGTGACAGCACAGTCCCAGGTATTTGCCATTTTTGTCCTATCAAGGGCAGTGGCAGTGAGGTTAAAGAGCCTTATGAAATTAACGAGGAGGTAGAATTATAACATATTAATGATCAAGTGTAAAGGAGGAAAACTATTATTCCAGGATAATCCTAGATTTTGGATTCAGGTCCTATTGAATGATAATGTCATTTCTTGAAGTGGGTCATAGTATACAAGGAGTAGACTTTAGTCTGTATTGTATAGGTCAGTCCTGTACCCTATCGTGTAAGGAGCACATACTTTTTTGTCACCTATTGGTGTACAACAAACCAGCCAAAAGCTTAGAAGTCGTGATGGTTAATTTTATGTGCCAGCTCGACTGGGTCATGGGGTACCTAGGTATTTGGTCAAATGTTATTCTGAGTGTTTCTGTGAGGGTGTTTTGTTTTTTATTAGCAGACTGAGTAAAGCAAGTTGCCCTCCCTGATGTGTGTGGGACTCATCCCATCAGCTGAAAACCTGAATAGAACAAAAAGGCTGACTTTCCCTGAGTCAGAGGGAATTCCTTCTGCCTAACTGCCGGGGAACTGTGACATCAGGTTTTTCTTGTCTTTGGACTCAAATGGAAACATTGATCTTTCTGGGTCTTGAGTTTCCTGGCCTTTGGACTGGAACTACACTGTCAGTACTCCTGGTTTTCAGGCCATTGGACTCAGACTGGAACTACCCCATCATCTCTCCTGGGTCTGCAGCTGGCCGACTCACCTTGTAAATCTTGGGACTTGTCAGTTTTCATAACTGCATGATCTAATTTCTTTTGATAAATAAATAAATAAGTAAGCAAATAAATAAATATTTTATACATACATGCATATCCTGTTGGTGGTTCTTTTTGTCTGGAGAACCCTGTCTAACAACGCAGAAGCTTAAAACAACAACCATTTTACTTCTCAGGAATCTGTAGGTGAGATATTTGGACAGGATGGAGTGGGGATGCTGGGTGACATCTGGGGCCTCCATTCTTCTCCCCCTGACCTCTCCCTCTACCTGCTCTCATTACAAATAAGTCTAGTCTGAGCTACTTTAGAATTTGGCAGATGCCTCGCAGGAGTGAGCATTCTAAGAGGACAAGTTCTTCTTAAGGCTCTGTTTCCACCATGTTTGATAACATCCCATTGGCCAAAGAAAGTCCAATGGCCAAACCCAGGGTCAGTGTGAGAGGGGTCTACACTAGGGCATGGGTGTCTGGAGATGTAGTTTGTTGGGGCCACCAAAGTTAAAGTCTGTCACTGTGGGGAGGTTTGATGCCCCACCTTAGGTGTGTTGGCTCTGATGTGTCTATGTGATGTCAAAGTAGGGAGAGTCAGGTGACAATATGGGTCTGAGGCTAAGAAAAGATAATTTCTTATCAATGGATAGAGACATTTGGAAATCATGAATACATAGGGGTATATGAAAATATTCCAGAATCAGTACAACATGGACATCAACCAGTCAGAACAGATTCTGGCTATATGCTTGAAGCAGGATCTCAGGGGTCACCTGTTATGCCAGGGATTTTCCCTTTAGTTATGGGATCATTGGGAGGTGTCAGAAGTACCAAGAGAGGAAGCAGGACAGTCAGGGTAGTGGGAGGGCACGAGGCACCGACTATTTACCAATTGGCAGGAAATATTGCAATACTTTGGCAACTGGTCTGAGTATACAAATGACAAACCCTGTATACAAACGACAGCTGAAGCCAGGGGCAGTATGGTTAACATTGCATTGGGATAGGGCATAAGGTTAAACTGTATGATTGACCTATATTTATCCACTTCTGGTTACAAAGAGCACAATTTTGTATGTCAACCTAATCCAAAATGAGACAAAACTAGGTCTAAAGTGGACACAAAAATTTAATTAACAGGCAGTTGAGCCCCCAAAGAAATTGAAAAGAGTGACTCTGTGGAAGCCAAAGGAGGAGCACAGGAGAGGGAGAGAAGGGGTAAAAGTCTTGAAGATTATGTAGTAAAGTTCAGGTGAGAGAAGAATGTGGGTGTATTTCTTTTTTTAATTATTTTTATTTTTAAATTATTTAAAAATTATTTTTTTCTTTTTATTGAATGAAACACTCTTTAAATTCTAGAGTGCTTTACAGTTTTCAAAAGTTTCACACACATGATTTCATATAATCCCATAATAACACTTTTTCTTTTTTCCCTACCCTACATTGCCTCTCCCCCCTTGCCTCTCCCCACTGGTAACTCCTAGTTTGTTCTCTATATCTGTGAGCCTGCTTCTTTTTGTTTTATTCACTAGTTTGTTGTACTTTTTAGATTCCACATGTAAGTGATATGATACAGTATTTATCTTTCTCTGTCTGACTTATTTCACTTAGCATGATGCCCTCCAAGTTCTGCCCTCCATGTTGCTGCAGATGGCAAAATTTCATTCTTTTTATGGCTTAATAGTATTCCATTGTGTGTATGTGAGTATGCCACACCTTATTTATCCATTCATCTGTTAATGGGCACTTAGGTTGCTTTTATACCTTGGCATTTGTAAATAATGCTGCTATGAACATTGGGAGTGCATGTATCTTCTTGAATTAGTGTTGGCTTTTTTGGATATATACCCAAGTGGAATTGCTGGTAGTTCCATTTTTAGTTTTTTGAGAAACCTCTATACTGTTTTCCACAGCAGCTGTACCCATTTACATTCCCACTATGTACAAGGGTTCCCTTTTCTCCACATCCTCGCCTGTTATTTTGTGTTCTCCTTGAGCATGGTGATTCTGACAGGTGTGTGGTGATATCTCATTGTGTTTTTGTTTGTTTGTTTGTTTGTTTGTTTTGTGATACGTGGGCCTCTCACTGCTGTGGTCTCTCCCGTTGTGGAGCACAGGCTCCAGACGCGCAGGCTCAGCGGCCATGGCTCACGGGCCCAGCCGCTCTGCGGCATGTGGGATCTTCCCTGACTGGGGAACGAACCTGCGTCCCCTGCACCGGCAGGCAGACTCTCAACCACTGCACCACCAGGGAAGCCCTCATTGTGGTTTTGATTGCATTTCCCTGTTAGCAATGTTGAGCATATTTAGTGTATCTGTTGGCCACCTGAGGAGGTGCATTTGGTAATTAGGAGGCCATTGGTGACCTTGGTGAGTTCAGCTACAGGGAAATGATCAGGGCAGGTCATGTTTCAGAGGCTTATGAGAACTTGACAAAGATGAGTTTAGAATAATGTTTCCAGAAGCTTTGTGTAATAGTGAGGGGGAAAAAGGGGTAATTGATTGGGAAGTAGGGTTGGGGAAGATTTCATTTTTTAAGATGAGAAAGACTTGCCCACATTTATATGAAGAATGGAAAGATAACATTTTAAGATCCTTCAACTCGATGTTGTAAAATTATCTGTTAAAAAGGTAAGATGTTGAGTGGAAAGAGCAGAGTCCTGGGATCACGAGCCTGGGGCCCTTATTCCAGTGTTTCTAGTCTTGAGGGACAGTTTGGCCACTTCATAACAATTCTTTCTTTGTAAACAGTGGTTCTCATCTTGATTGCACAGTAGGATGACCTGTGGGAGCTTTTAAAATCCTCCACGCCCAAGTCTCATGCAGACAGTTACATGAGAATCTCTGGGATGTACCCAGGCTTCAGTATGTTTTAAAGTTCCTAGGTTATTCCATGTATGTTCAAGATTGAGAACCACCACTGCTTTAGAATGTTAGTTATTTATCTCCTATTCCCTCAGCTTTGGTGTTTTAGTCAACAAAGTCCCGCTCAACATTTATCACCCTCAGTATCAGTGGTTCCCATGACAATAGCGGCCATTGCAGACCTTCCCTCAGCGCAGTGATTCTCAATCCAAGCTGCGTGGTAGAATCTCCTAGGGTACTCACAGTATAGTGGTGCCTGGGCCTCACTCCAGAGGCTTTGATGTAATTGATCTGGGTTGGTTTATGGGTTGAGTTTTGTCTCCCCAAAAAGATATGTTGAAGTCCTAATCCTTAGTACCTCCGAAGGTGACCTTATTTGGAAATGGCATCTTTAAAGAGGTAATCAAGGTAAACTAAGGTCTTCAGGGTGGGCCCTAATTTAACATGATTAGTGTCTTTATAAAAAGGCGAAATTTGAATACAGAGGAGACATGCAGGAGGGAAGATTATGTGAAGAGACATAAAGAGATCACCATGGTAAGATTCGATTGGAGTGATGCAGACATGAGGAACATCTGGGGCTAACAGAAGCTGGGAGAGGTAAGGAGGGATCCTTTCCCTACAGGTTCCAGAGAGGGAACCTAGATTTCAGACTTCTAGTCTCTGGAACTGTAAGACAATACATTTCTGTTATTCTCAGTCAACCAGTTTGTGGTACTTTTTATGGCAGCCCTAGGAAATTAATACAAACAGGCTTGGATATCCATAGTTTTTAAAGTGGCCTAGGTGATTCTAACGTGCCAGGATTGATTTACTGATTTTCATAACTATTAAACAACTTAAATGTATAGCAGGTATAACCCAAGTAGAAAACAAAGTCAAAATGAGTTTAGGAGCCATGCAAACCTAATTATCACAAGTCTAATATTTAAAACTTAGTCACATGCTGAGTAATTTTAATGCCTAGTAATATATTTCTTCTTAACTTGGAGCTCTGTATTGTAAGAGAGGCATTTGCCGTCTTGCTCCTCCACAATTCCTTGCCTGGATACTTATTTTTAGTGTAATTTTTCACCTTGAGTGATGAGATTCTGGATTTCCACTTCACATGTGCTTTACAGGTCGCCTCATGGTGTATTCTTTTTTTTTTTTTTTTAATTTTATTTTACAGATTTAATCAGTTATACATATACATATGTTCCCATATCCCCTCCCTTTTGCGTCTCCCTCCCACCCTCCCTATCCCACCCCTCCAGGCGGTCACAGAGAACCGAGCTGATCTCCCTGTGCTATGCGGCTGCTTCCCACTAGCTATCTACCTTACGTTTGGTAGTGTATATATGTCCATGCTGCTCTTTCACTTTGTCACAGCTTACCCTTCCCCTTCCCCATATCCTCAAGTCCATTCTCTAGTAGGTCTGTGTCTTTATTCCTGTCTTACCCCTATGTTCTTCATGACATTTTTTTTCTTAAATTCCATATATATGTGTCAGCATACAGTATTTGTCTTTCTCTTTCTGACTTACTTCACTCTGTATGACAGACTCAAGGTCCATCCACCTCATTACAAACAGCTCAATTTCAATGGCTGAGTAATATTCCATTGTATATATGTGCCACATCTTCCTTACCCATTCATCCGATGATGGACACTTAGGTTGTTTCCATCTCCGGGCTATTGTAAATAGGGCTGCTATGAACATTTTGGTACATGTCTCTCTCTGAATTATGGTTTTCTCAGGGTATATGCCCAGCAGTGGGATTGCTGGGTCATATGGTAGTTCTATTTGTAGTTTTTTAAGGAACCTCCATACCGTTCTCCATAGTGGCTGTACCAATTCACATTCCCACCAGCAGTGCAAGAGTGTTCCCTTTTTTCCACACCCTCTCCAGCATTTATTGTTTCTAGATTTTTTGATGATGGCCATTCTGACTGGTGTGAGATGATATCTCATTGTAGTTTTGATTTGCATTTCTCTAATGAGTAAAGATGTTGAGCATCCTTTCATGTGTTTGTTGGCAGTCTGTATATCTTCTGTGGAGAAATGTCTATTTAGGTCTTCTGCCCATTTTTGGATTGGGTTGTTTGTTTTTTTGCTATTGAGCTGCATGAGCTGCTTATAAATTTTGGAGATTAATCCTTTGTCAGTTGCTTCACTTGCAAATATTTTCTCCCATTCTGAGGGTTGTCTTTTCGTCTTGTTTATGGTTTCCTTTGCTGTGCAAAAGCTTTGAAGTTTCATTAGGTCCCATGTGTTTATTTTTGTCTTTATTTCCATTTCTCTAGGAGGTGGGTCAAAAAAGATCTTGCTGTGATTTATGTCATAGAGTGTTCTGCCTATGTTTTCCTCTAGGAGTTTGATAGTGTCTGGCCTTACATTTAGGTCTTTAATCCATTTTGAGCTTATTTTTGTGTATGGTGTTAGGGAATGATCTAATCTCATACTTTTACATGTCCCTGTCCAGTTTTCCCAGCACCACTTATTGAAGAGACTGTCCTTTCTCCACTGTACATTCCTGCCTCCTTTATCAAAGATAAGGTGACCATATGTCCGTGGGTTTATCTCTGGGCTTTCTATCCTGTTCCATTGATCTATCTTTCTGTTTTTGTGCCAGTACCATACTGTCTTGATTACTGTAGCCTTGTAGTATAGTCTGAAGTCAGGGAGCCTGATTCCTCCAGCTCCATTTTTCGTTCTCAAGATTGCTTTGGCTATTCGGGGTCTTTTGTGTTTCCATACAAATTGTGAAATTTTTTGTTCTAGTTCTGTGAAAAATGCCATTGGTAGTTTGATAGGGATTGCATTGAATCTGTAGATTGCTTTGGGTAGTAGAGTCATTTTCACAATGTTGATTCTTCCAATCCAAGAACATGGTACATCTCTCCATCTATTAGTATCATCTTTAATTTCTTTCATCAGTGTCTTATAATTTTCTGCATACAGGTCTTTTGTCTCCTTAGGTAGGTTTATTCCTAGATATTTTATTCTTTTTGTTGCAATGGTAAATGGGAGTGTTTCCTTGATTTCACTTTCAGATTTTTCATCATTAGTATATAGGAATGCCAGAGATTTCTGTGCATTAATTTTGTATCCTGCAACTTTACCAAATTCATTGATTAGCTCTAGTAGTTTTCTGGTAGCATCTTTAGGATTCTCTATGTATAGTATCATGTCATCTGCAAACAGTGACAGCTTTACTTCTTGTTTTCCGATTTGGATTCCTTTTATTTCCTTTTCTTCTCTGATTGCTGTGGCTAAAACTTCCAAAACTATGTTGAATAAGAGTGGTGAGAGTGGGCAACCTTGTCTTGTTCCTGATCTTAGTGGAAATGGTTTCAGTTTTTCACCATTGAGGACGATGCTGGCTGTGGGTTTGTCATATATGGCCTTTATTATGTTGAGGAAAGTTCCCTCTATGCCTACTTTCTGCAGGGTTTTTATCATAAATGGGTGTTGAATTTTGTCAAAAGCTTTCTCTGCATCTATTGAGATGATCATATGGTTTTTCTCCTTCAGTTTGTTAATATGGTGTATCACATTGATTGATTTGCGTATATTGAAGAATCCTTGCATTCCTGGAATAAACCCCACTTGATCATGGTGTATGATCCTTTTAATGTGCTGTTGGATTCTGTTTGCTAGTATTTTGTTGAGGATTTTTGCATCTATGTTCATCAGTGATATTGGCCTGTAGTTTTCTTTCTTTGTGACATCCTTGTCTGGTTTTGGTATCAAGGTGATGGTGGCCTCGTAGAATGAGTTTGGGAGTGTTCCTCCCTCTGCTGTATTTTGGAAGAGTCTGAGAAGGATAGGTGTTAGCTCTTCTCTAAATGCTTGATAGAATTCGCCTGTGAAGCCATCTGGTCCTGGGCTTTTGTTTGTTGGAAGATTTTTTATCACAGTTTCAATTTCAGTGCTTGTGATTGGTCTGTTCATATTTTCTATTTCTTCCTGATTCAGTCTTGGCAGGTTGTGCATTTCTAAGAATTTGTCCATTTCTTCCAGATTGTCCACTGTATTGGCATAGAGTTGCTTATAGTAATCTCTCATGATCTTTTATATTTCTGCAGTGTCAGTTGTTACTTCTCCTTTTTCATTTCTAATTCTATTGATTTGAGTCTTCTCCCTTTTTTTCTTGATGAGTCTGGCTAATGGTTTATCAATTTTGTTTATCTTCTCAAAGAACCAGCTTTTAGTTTTATTGATCTTGGCTATCGTTTCCTTCATTTCTTTTTCATTTATTTCTGATCTGATTTTTATGATTTCTTTCCTTCTGCTAACTTTGGGATGTTTTTGTTCTTCTTTCTCTAATTGCTTTAGGTGCAAGGTTAGGTTGTTTAGTCGAGATGTTTCCTGTTTCTTAAGGTGGGATTGTATTGCCATAAACTTCCCTCTTAGAACTGCTTTTGCTGCATCCCATAGGTTTTGGGTCGTCGTGTCTCCATTGTCATTTGTTTCTAGGTATTTTTTAATTTCCTCTTTGATTTCTTCAGTGATCACTTCGTTATTAAGTAGTGTATTGTTTAGCCTCCATGTGTTTGTATGTTTTACAGCTCTTTTCCTGTAATTGATATCTAGTCTCATAGCATTGTGGTCGGAAAAGATACTTGATACAATTTCAATTTTCTTAAATTTACCAAGGCTTGATTTGTGACCCAAGATATGATCTATCCTGGAGAATGTTCCATGAGCACTTGAGAAAAATGTGTATTCTGTTGTTTTTGGATGGAATGTCCTATAAATATCAATTAAGTCCATCTTGTTTAATGTTTCATTTAAAGCTTGTGTTTCCTTATTTATTTTCATTTTGGATGACCTGTCCATTGGTGAAAGTGGGGTGTTAAAGTCCCCTACTATGATTGTGTTACTGTCGATTTCTCCTTTTATGGCTGTTAGTATTTGCCTTATGTATTGAGGTGCTCCTATGTTGGGTGCATAAATATTTACAATTGTTATATCTTCTTCTTGGATCGATCCCTTGATCATTATGTAGTGTCCTTCTTTGTCTCTTCTAGTAGTCTTTATTTTAAAGTCTATTTTGTCTGATATGAGAATTGCTACTCCAGCTTTCTTTTGGTTTCCATTTGCATGGAATATCTTTTTCCATCCCCTTACTTTCAGTCTGTATGTGTCTCTAGGTCTGAAGTGGGTCTCTTGTAGACAGCATATATATGGGTCTTGTTTTTGTATCCATTCAGCCAGTCTGTGTCTTTTGGTGGGAGCATTTAGTCCATTTACATTTAAGGTAATTATTGATATGCATGTTCTTATTCCCATTTTCTTAATTGTTTTGGGTTCGTTATTGTAGGTCTTTTCCTTCTGTTGTGTTTCTTGCCTAGAGAAGTTCTTTTAGCATTTGTTGTAAAGCTGGTTTGGTGGTGCTGAACTCTCTCAGCTTTTGCTTGTCTGTAAACGTTTTAATTTCTCCATCAAATCTGAATGAGATCCTTGCTGGGTAGAGTAATCTTGGTTGCAGGTTTTTCTCCTTCATCACTTTAAGTATGTCCTGCCACTCCCTTCTGGCTTGTAGAGTTTCTGCTGAGAGATCAGCTGTTATCCTGATGGGGATTCCCTTGTGTGTTATTTGTTGTTTTTGCCTTGCTGCTTTTAATATGATTTCTTTGTGTTTAATTTTTGACAGTTTGATTAATATGTGTCTTGGCGTATTTCTCCTTGGATTTATTCTGTATGGGACTCTCTGTGCCTCCTGGTCTTGATTAACTATTTCCTTTCCCATATTAGGGAAGTTTTCAACTATAATCTCTTCAAATATTTTCTCAGTCCCTTTCTTTTTCTCTTCTTCTTCTGGAACCCCTATAATTCGAATGTTGGTGCGTTTAATGTTGTCCCAGAGGTCTCTGAGACTGTCCTCTGTTCTTTTCATTCTTTTTTCTTTATTTTGCTGTGCAGCAGTTATTTCCACTATTTTATCTTCCACCTCACTTATCCGTTCTTCTGCCTCAGTTATTCTGCTATTGATCCCATCTAGAGTATTTTTTATTTCATGTATTGTGTTTTTAATCGATGCTTGATTCATCTTTAGTTCTTCTAGGTCCTTGTTAACTGTTTCTTGCATTTTGTCTATTCTATTTCCAAGATTTTGGATCATCTTTACCATCATTATTCTGAATTCTTTTTCAGGTAGACTGCCTATTACCTCTTCATTTGTTAGGTCTTGTGGGTCTTTATCTTGCTCCTTCTCCTACTGTGTGTTTTTCTGTCTTCTCATTTTGCTTATGTTACTGTGTTTGGGGTCTCCTTTTTGCAGGCTGCAGGTTCGTAGTTCCTGTTGTTTTTGGTGTCTGTCCCCAGTGGCTAAGGTTGGTTTAGTGGGTTGTGTAGGCTTCTTGGTGGAGGGGACTACTGCCTGTGTTCTGGTGGATGAGGCTGGATCTTGTCTTTCTGGTGGGCAGGTCCACGTCTGGTGGTGTGTTTTGGGGTGTCTGCGGACTTTTTATGATTTTAGGCCACCTCTCTGCTAATGGGTGGCGTTGTGTTCCTGTCTTGCTAGTTGTTTGGCATAGGGTGTCCAGCACTATAGCTTGCTGGTCGTTGAGTGAAGCTGGGTGCTGGTGTTGAGATGGAGATCTCTGGAAGATTTTCGCCGTTTGATATTGTGTGGAGCTGGGAGGTCTCTTGTGGACCAGTGTCCTGAAGTTGGCTCTCCCACCTCAGAGGCACAGCAGTGACTCCTGGCTCCTCAATTTGGGATGATTTGTTGTCTATTCCTGTATTCCACAGATGCAGGGTACATCAAGTTGATTGTGGAGCTTTAATCCGCTGCTTCTGAGGCTGCTGGGAGAGGTTTCCCTTTCTCTTCTTTGCTCTCACAGCTCCTCGGTCTCAGCTTTGGATTTGGCCCCGCCTCTGCGTGTAGGTCGCCGGAGGGCGTCTGTTCTTCGCTCAGACAGGACAGGGTTAAAGGAGCAGCCTCTTCGGGGGCTCTGGCTCACTCAGGCCGGGCGGGAGGGAGGGGCACGGAGTGCGGGGCGAGCCTGCAGCGGCAGAGGTCGGCGTGACGTTGCACCAGCCCGAGGCGCGTCGTGCGTTCTCCCAGGGAAGCCGCCCCTGGATCCCGGGACCCCGGCAGTGGCGGGCTGCACAGGCTCCCGGAAGGGCGGTGTGGACAGTGACCTGCGCTCGCACACAGGCTTCTTGGCGGCGGCAGCAGCAGCCCCAGCGTCCCACGCCCGTCTCTGGGCTCCGCGCTTTCAGCTGCGACTCGCGCCCGTCTCTGGAGCTCCTTTACGTGGCGCTCTTAATCCCCTCTCCTCGCACACCAGGAAACCAAGAGGGAAGAAAAAGTCTCCTGCCTCTTCGGCAGCTCCAGAGTTTTCCCGGATTCCCTCCCGGCTAGCTGTGGCGCATTAGCCCCCTTCAGGCCGAGTTCTCGCCGCCAGCCCCAGTCCTCTCCCTGCGCTCTGACCGAAGCCCGAGCCTCAGCTCCAGCGCCGCCCGCCCCGGCGGGGGAGCAGACAATCCTCTCGGGCTGGTGAGTGCCGCTCGGCACCGCTCCTCTGTGCGGGAATCTGTCCGCTTTGCCCTACCCAGGTATGTGGGGAGTTTCTTGCCTTTTGGGAGGTCTGGGGTCTTCTGCTAGGGTTCAGTAGGTGTTCTGTAGGAGTTGTTCCACGTGTAGCTGTATTTCTGGTGTATCCGTGGGGAGGAAGGTGATCTCCGCGTCTTACTCTTCCGCCATCTTACCCGGAAGTCTGATCATGGTGTATTCTTTATTTTTCATGCCTAAGGGCACTGTCTAGCACCTTTCCCTGTTGGACTTTATCCTGTTCATTTATAATGTAACGTTTCTCCAATTTGTCAAAGTTACTTAGAATTCTGATCCTGCACTCCAACATTCTAATTCTTAGTACTAAAGGAGAGTCCCCAGGACAATTGAATTAAGAATTATATGAACTCCAGGAAGAATCAATTTGGAGAAGATCAGATAATGGAAGGGTTATTATGGGCTGCATTAAAGTGCAAAGATGTATGAAAGATAAATGGTCAGTGCATGAATTATACAAAGAGTTCCTTAAGTGAGATGGTAGGATCAGTCCTTGTCCAGACATCATGTGAGATTTGGAATCTTGCTGCTGTCCCTCAAAGTGTGCTCCACAGACCAGTAGCATTGACATCACCTGGGAGCTGGTTAGAAATGGAGCATCTCCGACTCCATCCAAGATCTAGTGAATCTGAATCTACATTTTTGCAGGGTCTGTAGGTGAAGCGCATGCATATTAAGTTTTGAGACACATGATGTAGACACGACCACTACCTTGAAGAGCTCACCAAGTAATCTGGTTGAACTTGGTAGATCAGTGTTTCTCAAAGTGTGGTCTGGAGGCCCAGCTGTATTTGAGTGGCCTTCAACACTTGGTAAAAGACAGGATACATTTGGCCCCTTCACAGACCTCCTTAATTGGAATCTTTGGGGATGGGACTCAGGAATTTACATTTTTTTGATAAATCACCTAGGGGACACTGATGCACATTAAAGCTGGAAAATCTCTTCCCTAGAACAATAAACATTTATTTTGCTTCAACACACTTGAGGAATATGACACCCCCCCCCCCAACCTTCCCTTAGTAACAGTGGTTCATAAGAGCAGTGTTATGGGAGTGGCAGCTGCAATCTCCTAGACCAGAATCATTCAAAGGACGGTCCATGGGTCAGTCAATAGCATGGCCGTCTCCTGAGAGCTTGTTAGAAATGCAGAACTTCAGACTTCACCCATATCTCCTGTTATGGGATGAATTGACTTCCCCCATAATTCATATGTTGAAGTTCTAATCTCCAGAACTTCAGAGTATAATCATATTTGAAAGTAAGGAATTTAAAGAAGTAATTAAGTCTGGTTGTCTGAGATCTGCAGACATCTTCAGACCAACATTTAGTAGCAGCTAGTAGATTCGATAGGACATTATTCCCTTAATGAGTTGTAGATCAGGGAAAAATATATTTATTTATTCAGTAGTCGCTGTTTGGCTTATATCAGTAATCTTTAGTAAATGAAGCTCATTTAGTGCTTCATAAGTATGTTTGAACTTGACTCTATCTTTCTGGCTCACAGCAGGCCTCTAAGTTTAGTCAACACCTTCCTGTAGACATTCCTTTGATCTGTTCATAAACTGTCCTCGCCTGCTGGGTCCTGATACACGTGTCCATATAAGCACACATATGCACATGTAACCATCAGCAAGGAAAAAAATTAAACAATGCTGAGTCACAGAAAGACTCCAAAATGGCATGTGTGTCTTAAAATACCTTTACAGATGTGCTCATTGTTGAGAAACTGCTTTGCTCAAACCTAAATCCAACCTGATGGTTTTTTTTTTTTTTTTTGGTTACAATATAATTAGGCTCTGAGTCAGCTTTGAATCTTATGTTAATGAGACCCCCTACAGTCTTGGCTCATACCTTCAAATTAGAGATTGATCTATAATTAATATGGCTTATAATGCCAGTGTCTGAGACAAAAGAGATCATTGGGCGGCTGGGGAGGGAGAGGAGAGAGGTGTACCACATACCAAGCTGGCTCCTGGTGACAGGAGCAGGTGTCTCTGGGTAGTATTTCTGCTGGCTCGAGCTCTTCTGATGAGGAAAGCAGCTAAACTGCCCCTCTGAGGTCTTAAGGGACATGGGTGCTGCAACTAGCTTCCACCCTAAGCAAAACAATCCTTCTCAGAGACACCCTGGTCGGCCCCTGCATGAGTTTTCCAATCTTTCCAATATTGAACTGCCTTTGAATTCTGAAAAAAAGCACCAGGACGAGGAGTCATTGTTTTTGTTTTTTTTTCCAGCGATTTTTGGAGCCATGTGACCTCCCTACACTGTAGTTTTACAGCCTTGAAATTCCCAGTGATTGGAAGAGAAGAGCACATGCTGATTAATTAAAATCCAATTTTCTCTTCTATCCTAATTGCAGCAGTAGAGGGAGAAAAAAGGAAGAGTTACTATTCCAAAAATGACAATGATCCCTAGACTGTTTGGGCTTATTATGAGCTCCATGTTACAATTTGTTTTAAATTGAATCAATAGAATAAACATGGAAATGAGCTCTGTGAAATTATTTATTTTTAAAAGATTTAAATGAGAGCCTGCATCATTTTGTTTAACATTTTTTAGACTCTGCCTGGGTAGATTTCTTGATAAAGACAAAGGATAAAACAGGGTCTCAGGTTTGGGGGTAGGGCTGGGACTGTCCTGTAGGTCTGCCCCTGTGTAGCTTTATGACCATGATTTTGAACCCTGTTTAGGACCCTGCAGTGGATCAATCCCTGTTAGCACAGGAGATGATCTGGAATCCTACCCCCCAAACACACAGATCTCAAAACATAATTACTTTCAGTTCACTTTGAATTTTTAGACTCTGTGTGATACTGAAGAGTTGGGGTGGCTGAATGGAAACACAGGGAATCATCAGAGGGGCTGGGATGGCTCTGTCCTCTGATTTGGTGCTGAGCATGTGGGCTGCGGTGGGAAGAGCATCAGTGTGGGAGGTGGTGACCCAGCACCTTGGGACGGGGGCTGGCTGTCCCAGGAATTACCTGGTTCACTGCTTCTCATGGGAAGGAAGAGGTGATTTTTACCTCTTCTCTTTCCACGAAGTCTTCATGTAATCTGTAAAGTTTTATGGCCTCTAGTTGGAGGCTGGGGGTTTGGGGGAAGGGAGGAGTGGTCAGTGGTGGACACCTGGGGAATTTAAAATTTGCACTTTGTAACTGTCCTGTTTAAATGAGTGAAGTACAATATATTGCTAAGTGTAAAAAAGTAGGTTACAAAGTTGTGTATGTATACTTACATTTACAGAGAAATTATATTATCTATATTATGTATTAATATGCCTAATATTTATATATTTATGTATATATTTATACATAGGCATATTTCATGTAAAGTACATTATATATAATATATACACATATTAATGTTATATATATGTACATATTTGTATATTTATAGTTTTTAAAGTTTTAAAATATATGTATATATATTACATGTGTGAGTGTCATATATAGTATCTGTATATATGCATATATAATACACACCATAAATGTGTAGGCATATTTACATTTTTATATATAAAATATGTATAAATATGTATGTAAATGTGTAATTACATTTTAAAAATGTTTCTTACATATACAGCAGTGTGTATGTGTATATAGCTGGATAGGATATAGAATATACATCAAAATATCAAATGGATACAGTGGCTCTATCTGGAGAGTAGGATTGTTGATCACTTTTATTTTCTTTGTATCTTTCTATATTTTCTCAGTGTTCTATGATGATAAAGTATTGCTTTTGCAATCACAGAAAAGTCATTAAAAGGGAAAATAGAGAGACCTTTCTGCATGTCTTGGACATCTCCAGGACAATTCTTTTCCTTCTGTGATGAGTGAGGGCTCCTGGTTCCCCAATCATGAGTTCCTTTCTTCATCTCAGATTGTCATCTGTGTCCTCTAGGCCCAAGGAGCAAAGTCTGCAGGCTACAAGGGCTTGAAAGGCTCTAGGATGGGTCCCTGTCCTCCTCCCCTTCCCCTTGGCATGCATAAACTCACGCATCTGATATGATCACAGAGAAGCCCCAGGGTCCCTTAAATGGTCCTGTTCTTTGTGTTCACTGATGCTGATCTGATTTATCATATAGTGTCTTCCATCCCTCAATCTTTCATGGCAGACAAGGGGGAAACAAAGCTGTATCTAATATACACACGTGAAGCTCAAGTTCTGGACCAGTATTCTCATGCGCTTAGGGACTGGGAGGGCCTTCAAACCAGATCACAGGTTCCCACCCCACAGAGATTCTGATTCAGTGAGTCCGACGGAAGCCTGAGGTACTGCCTTTCCAACAAGTCCCCAGGTGATGCCCAGGCTGCTGGACCACCCTTCTCAAAGTGTGGACCCCACTCCAGCAGCACCAGCAACTAAAAGTCTGGGATTTCCACCAATGGGCCCTGGTTCTCAGGCCTTCAGACTTGGACTGAATTGTATCACCAGCTTTCTTTGTCCTCCAGCTTGCAGACGTCAGATTGTGGGACTTGGCCTTCAGAACTGTGTGAGCCGATTCCTATAATAAACCTCCTCTTATATATATCTCTATATTTGTTCTGTTTCTCTGGAGAACTCTGACTAATACACTGTCTATTTCCAGAATACTTTCATCACCTCAGGTAGAAACTCTGTAACCATTAAGGTGTAACTCTTCAGCCTCAGCTTCCCCGACCCTTGGTCACCTCTAATCTACTTTCTGTCTCTGAATTTGCCTGATTTAGGTAACACATATGAGTGCAATCATGCAATATTTTTCCTTTTGTGTCTGGCTTATTTAACTTAGCATAATGTTTTCAAGGTTCATCCATGTTGAAGCTTGTATCTGAATGTCATTCGTTATAAAGGCTGAATATCATTCCATCGTAGTTATAGACCTCATTTTGTTTATCCATTCATTTGTAGATGGACACGGGTTGTTTCTACCTTTTGACTATTGTGAATAGCCTGCTATGGACATTGGTGTATATGTATCTGTTCAAGTCCCTGTTTTCCATTCTCTTGGGTATATATCTAGGAATGGAATTGCTGGATCACATGGAAATTCTGTCAGTATATTTTACTTCTTAAGGAACTGCCAAACTGTAAACCATTTTACTTTCTGGGGGCCCTTTTAAAGTCAAGAATTTTTAAAAAGTCTTACCTTTACACATACAAAAAAATATTCTGCTACCTTCAGGATGAGGTGATGTCTGCCCTCTTAGACATAAGATGGTGGCACTGTCATCCTGCGAGCGTATTGCCAAAACTTCTTTCAGAACTTGTGCAAGGGAGGGGCTTAGAGCTTCAGTTTCATTAACTTTGTGATAAATCCATCTCTGTGTATTTCCATCCAAGAACAACTACTTTTCATTTGCTGAAAATCACTGAAGTTCTGATCTGCAAATAAAATAAACTGAAAAATTGAAGAGTTATTTTTGCTGCTCCAGGGGACTAGCATCTTGATTGGGCCTTGGCATTCCAGCCCATCTCTTTATCACATTTGGGTTAACATCCTCCCTTAACTGGCCACTCCTCAGCCCACTTTAGACCCAGCCAGGAGGGGCCCCTGCTCCAAGCCATGTGCTTTGGAGGGCCCGATGCTGGCTGTGTTCCAGAGACCAAGGCTTTTTGTCTAGATTATTCTTCAGGTATCCAGGGCCCTAAAATTTCTTTCCAAAGTGCCATTATTTGTTTTCAGTAAGTTTGTTTTGCAGTGAGCTGGTATAAGAGGTGCCCTGAGCAGCGAGAGGGGCACCACCAAGCTCTTTCCCCAGGACCTACACTCAGCATCTCAGCGTCAGGCTGCCATAGCTTTGAACTGTGTCTGTGAGCATCTGTGCTTTATCTCGATTTACCTTTTGCATCCATTAGCAAGATGTATCCTAAGGTAATTGCTTCTTCACTTTATGCCATTTTGGCTTAAGAAGGGTGTCATAGGAACACTCAACTCTCAGGTAGCAGGGAAACTGGTACAGTGGTCCCTAAGTATATGCATGGGATTGGTTCCAGGACTCCCCTCAGATACCAAAATCCACAGACACTCAAGTCCTTTATATAAAATGGGGTAATACTTGCATATAACCTAGGCATATCCTCCCATATACTTTAAATCATCTCTAGATTACTTATACTACCTACTACAATATAAATGCTGTGTAAATGTTTGCTGGCAGGTGGAAAACTCAAGGTTTGCTTTTTGGAACATTCTGGATTGTTTTTTTCTAATAATTTTCATTCGAGGTTGGTTGAATCCATGGATGCGGAACCCATGGATATGTAGGGCTGACTATATCTATTTCTAGACAAATGACAGCAAAACAGAATAGTTTCTTTGATTGGCTTAGACCAATTAGGATTTGTCCTCCGGGGACTGGGCACAGCTGCCTGAAAAAAAAATCAGGTTACTCTCAGCAAAAAGGAAGAGAGAACTTGGTTTAGGCTGGGAAGCCATAGCAACAGATAGAACAGTTACTTTCCTTAGAATTGTAAAGGACGATTAGTAATTAGGAAGGAAAGAAGGAAAGAGGATTTGTCACAGGGTAGAAAAGGCAGCCACAGCTGAGCTTGTAATAAGCAGATTGTGAGAGGAGATTGTTCAAGTGAAGTTCTATGGGCCTTCATTATAAATAGTGAATGATTAATGACAGTGCATTTCCTTAAATTTATGACTCGTATTTGTTACATAACACATCACTAATAAATAACGTCTGATGAATTAATATTGCTGTTCTCCCTCAATATTTTCATGATGTCATTTCACCAGAATTAACTGTTGCCAGAAATCAACCCTAAACTCTTCATTGCTCATGAAGTAAAATGACTTAATCAGCTCATCCTAGAATAGCTGAAAAGGAATCTGGAGTCACCATTTAAAATCCTGATGAAGCATTCAGCTTCTGACATTCCAAGGAGAGGCAAGTGGGCTTGACTTCTTGTTGTCTTACCCCGGGGACAAGCATAGATGTATTGTAGGAAAAGACACAGATGCCAACAAGGTGCCATACATCTGAAGGCTGCTCAGATGCTTGTCTGACCCCAAGGTATTTCTTACACTGATCTGTCATCTGCCTGCCACTCAGCATTTACATCCCAGTGGTGGCAGCTTTATGGCATCCTTTTCTATGCAAAGAATAATGCATTTATATGGACCATAAATATTTTGACCTATAGATACCACATATATAACAAGTGGCCTGGAGGTCAGAATGACATCTCAGTAGCTACATTTCTACATTGTCCTGCTAAGTGGCACTTTGGGTTAGGAAGGGGCTATATAGATCAGTAGAGGTGATCTCCACTTTTGGAAGTGACGTGGTAGGAGATCACAAAGTAGATCTACATCTCCAATAGAACATTCACAGTGTGCAGCGTGGGCTTCTTCCAAGAGCAAGCATTCCCTCCAGAGACAGAAAGTGGAAGCTGTCAGTTTCTTAAGACCTTGGCCCCGGAATTGGCATGACATCACTTCTTCTTTTTTCTCTTTGTCAGTAGTCAGAGAGCCTAATTCAAGCGACAAGGGGCAGGGACATAGAATCCACCTCTTGGTGGGAGGAATATCCAAGAATTTGGGTGCCCCATTACAAGACTGCCACATCATCTTGAATGTCATCTCTTCAGAGAGGTCTTGCCTGGTCATCTCCTCTTAAGTAGCCCTGGCCACTGCCCAAATCACTATCATGAGACTTCTTTGATTTTCTTCATATCATCATTACCTGTGAATGCAAGTAATGCATTCACAGGTAATGAATGGACTTTTTTTTTCTGTGAGTGCATTTATTTAATTGCATAATTTTAATCTCACTCCCTGCCCAATATGTGATTTCCAGGAGAGCAGGATCTTAAGGGATCACGTTAACAGCTCTACATGCCGCCCCCCCCCCCAACCACGTAGCTTAGCAGGAGCTCCGTACAGAGTTGGTGCACCATAAACAATGGTTGAGTGAATGAAATTTTTATCACCTAACTCGTTCAATAGCTCAAAACACAGAGATGCCTAATACTCACCGTCTTGGTCCCTCAGCTTTCTTCTATAATCTGGGTTCTCATTAATATGACTACTTTTGGACCTGAGAAATCCAGCTAATTATCACAGACTTACCCTGTGGAGCTCTTAGTCAAAGCTGCCTAGAATCATTGTGGATGTGGCTGATCCTTGCCTTATGGAAATGTACCAAATACCCTGTCACACAAATTCCTAGCTCTGACATGAAAAAATTGGATTAGGAAATAGCTAAGGAAGAGATATTCATGAAGAGACAGCTTTCTGAGGTGCAGAGAAGAAAATGTCTCTGTGTATTTGTTACTGTCCATGGTTATGCAGTTATTGGGAAAGCGAACAGTAACACTGCAGCAGTATCCTAAGAAAATGCGCTGAGTGGCTCATTCCCTGTTGGTTCAGAGCCTGCAAATCTGTCTTCCAAAGTGCAGCTGGAATAAAGCTGCAGAATAATGTGTGGCTTTTTACCTGCTCCCAAGTCCTTTATTGGGTCCCAGGAGGGTGAAGTTGAGAGGGAAGAGGAATAGAGAAGCTTGTATACCAGATTCTGTGTATGCTGCAGGCTGGCAGGCTGCAAGATGGATATTTACCAGCCTTCAACTTGCATCTTAAATTAGTGATGCATCTCCATTAATGAGGGCAGATCTCACCATGATGGTACATCTCTGTTTCCTCTTGGAAGAAAATAAAGTCAATTAAGACCATTGCATTTTGGGGCTTCCCTGGTGGTGCAGTGGTTGAGAGTCTGCCTGCTGATGCAGGGGACACGGGTTCGTGCCCTGGTCCGGGAAGATCCCACATGCTGCAGAGTGGCTGGGCCCGTGGGCCATGGCCGCTGAGCCTGCATGTCCAGGAAAAAAATCATTGCATTTTGGAGGAGAAGTGATTCATACAGTTTTTTATTAGTAGCACAATGGTATTGTTTTCCTTTGTTACCAAGACAGCAATGAACAGATTTGTAATGGCTCAAAGGTGGGTGACAAGTAAAACAGGCTATTAGGAAGGTGGCTGCTGTCAGGCCTCTAAACAGAGTAGGAGGTTTGAAGGATTTAAAAATAAAATAAAATCCATACTCTATGCCATTGGTATCATCAGATGAATTTTTATACCTGCTTCCAGTCACAGGCCTTACACTGTCTGGTTGAAACCTGTAAAGAATGGTATTTTCCTGGTGCATCTCAAGTAGTAAAAGAATATAAAGCAAACTTTTAAGTCATTTTTGAAAAGTAAAGAGTGATTGTATCAGATTTGATTGCTGTAAGGTTCCAGATGGGAGTTTTGGTGGTTATTTTTACATGTTGTATATTTTAATATTTATTATTTTTGATTCTATTTATATATTATAATATATTTATTTTTTTCGATTTTGTTCACAAGTTTGGTTTCAAGAGAGAATTAAAAGAAATACTTTGTTGGAAGTTGTTGACGTTTTCCTCAAGAAGTCCCTGTGAGGCTGAAGAAAGTTGAAATCAAGGAGGTAACATGTGACCAAGATCAGTGAGAAAAATAGGAAAGGACCCCAGGTCTATGGATATATTTAAAACTGAACAGGGAAAATACTCAATACAGAAACCTAATACAATCAAAACAGAACTCTTCATCTTTCCTTTCATCCTAAAATTGCTTTTTCCTCAACTTCTCTAACCCTCTCCAAAAATGTCACCATTCTCCCGATTTACCAGGCTGGAATATTCTACTTATGATTCTTTCTATCTCCTTGTCTTTTATCTTCTTGTCTTCCTCTAAGATTTGACCTTTAGATGTGCCATTCCTTCCTTTTTTCTTATATCTATCCTTTTTTTTTTTGTTTTTAATTGTTGCATTTCCAGTTTGGAATGAATTTTTGTTTAGTTATGGATATACTGAGCTTGTACATAACATTCAGGGTGGAATTTTCACCAGACAGGTATGAATACAGGGTTGGAATTCAGAGGAAGTCTCAGGGTTTCCAGGGAAATCTAAATTTGAAACCCATTCAGAAAAAGTCACAGTGCTGGTTTTGACATTGAACTGGTTGGAGATGGTCAGAGAGAGATTAGGTTCAAGCCTATTCTTCAGGTTAATGGGAGCAGGAAATGAGTCAGTGGAGGCAGGTTCAGAAAGGGAAGAAAGAACACAGTATATGCAACCCTTGGAAAGCAAAGGAGACCTGAGCTTCAAGGAGTTAACAAGTCACCACTGTCCAATATTGTAAAGAGCTTCAGGAAGGATGGAAAATGAGAGTAGCTGGTTGAGTTCAATGTCCAGGAGGGGGCATTCCAGATTTAGCAGAGTCTTAGGACATTAACTGGAATAGAAGCAGAAAATGACTTGTGATGAAGGAGTCTAAATGGGAATAAAAGTCTTCAAAATGGATCTGAAAGCTTCTCAAGTCCTACTCACCTCTGCAGTTGCCCTGGTTGGGGTTTCCCCACTCCCCTCCCTAAAAGAAGCTCAAGGAAAGGGTGTGAGTTCAGGTGGGTCACTGTGGAAAGTGATCCCCAAACAAAAGTGGGGTCTGGGGTGCAGTGAAACGGAGAAGGTGAAAAGGCACACGAGGATGTGTGCCCATCAGATGAAGCTGTTTGCACCTCAAGGCCAAAAGGTGGTGTAAACTTTAGGCTAGTCCCCCATTTCTTCTCCCAGTTTCTTCCAAAATGTAACTTTTTTGAAGCTCTTGCTTCAATGTTTTTGAAGAAACATCTGGCTAGAATACCCTTTGCTCATCCTGATAACCTCCTAGGCCCCTCCCCAAATCTAATGAAGGTTTCAGCCCCCCAAGCCTCCTGTACCCACTCAGCTCTCTCTGCCCCCCTCCAGAGCACAGGGACTATCTTCTATTGCCTCACCTGGAAAGGAACCTTCTCTGCTTCTTCAGATCACTCCAGGCGTTTCTTTTATTCCCATCTCTGTCATTGGATCTAAGTCTTTGGAGACAAAAGCCAGGATGTTGTTCAGACAACATATGCGGATTTGTCATCTAAGATAGCCAGCCCCTCCACCAACACACACACACACAGACACACACACACGGAGCCAATGAAGCTGATGGGTAAGTGCTCCCCTCTCTCCTCCCTACCAGGAACAGGTCCCTGGCAGGATGGAACCTGTCCACTTGATAACATGCCCTTGGAACTGGTCTTCCCTCCTTCTCCTGAACCTGAATGAGAGAAACTAAAGTGGAGAAAACCATCAATGAGTATCTCCAAGTAAAACTGCTAGGTCGTGTGCTGGGGGCCTCCAAGGAGCTCTGGTCCTTTATGTCTCAATGTAGAAAGAATTCAGTAAGAGGCAAAGTGATAGGTAAGGAGTGATTTATTAGAATAGGATGCTTGTGAGGCTTACCAGCAGGCAGGCAAAAGGGTGCCACACCCCGAGAACTTAGTGGGCTACAGTTTTATAATCAAAGGAAAAGAGGGGAGGTGGAAAAGACCACCTTCTTTCTCATTCTTGAGTAGACGTCATGCTTCCATTATCAGCACCTCCTCCTTTTTGTCCCTGCGTGGTCAAGCCGGGACTGTCATGGGGAAATGAAAATGGGCAAAAAGGTGGTAACACAAGTATTATATTCAACTATTAATATCTTCAAATGAATACTTGAATGGGAGAAAGGAAGGGCAATAAAGTGAGAGAAAGCCATAAGTTAACAGTTTCAAATATCACCCAGTCACAGAAGTTTTATTGTTTTTCTCCTTAGCTTGACTGTAATAGGCTATAAATTCATTGAAATTAGGCAGATACTACCTATATTTTAACCTCTTCTATTACCTAATATGGTGCTGCACATATGGTCACCACTTCAGTATTTGTACCTTGGTTATATCCTTGACTCTGAAAGGTTTTTAAATATGAGGGCTATAGAGGACTTCTCATTTTTAAATAGCTACTAAAACAGGTGAGTACCTCTATTCTAGTTGGAGAGCAATGCTGCCTGTGGAAGGGCTCATTAGGTAATCAACAGCCTCAAGAACGACAAGGAGCAGCTAATGGCCTGTGTGGGCGAAATTGCCTGCCCTACCTCTGGGCTTAAACGCTGTTCTCTTCAGCACCTCGGAGAGGGAAGAAGAAAGCATCACACATCAGTGTTTTTGCTGTGAGGTTGCTTTTTGTTTTCCAGCTCCCTAAATGGGTCTCCCAACTTTAATGGCCCGGAATTCTCATCTCAGCCTAATCTCCCTACTTCTTTACTAGAGTAAAACCCTTGACCTCATCTTCCTTCACAGCCTTACCTTGGTAAATACTCCTAGTATGATCAGTTCTAGCTGTTTATGCTGTAAATGAATTCTTTCCTCTTGTCCTCATCAGAAAGCTCCTGGTTCATTTAGTGTGTAAGAAATGCCAGGACACACACACACACACACACACACACACACACTCGATTCTCAATGCCTTCTTTTTCTTCTCCCCCAATTAAGATCACTTGTTGATATTCTCAGAGAGACTACTTTACCCAACCAGGCTTGTTTTGCCCGACACGCAGCAATTCGAATGATGAGATGCTGAGGTTGGCAACAGAGATAAGGTTTATTCGAGGCAGCCAAGTGAGGAGATGGGAGGACATGTCTCAAATCCCCCTCCCCAAAGGCGAGGGGCTTGGGGTATTTATGGGTAAAGAGTACAGGAAGGTCAGAGATGCAGGTAAGGTGTTTGGAGGCAGGGGAAGGCGAGGTGATGGCTGCTCTGCACAGGGGCTACTGAGCTTCATGCTTCTTCCTAGGATGTCTGTCAAAAACCCGGTGGTATTGGAATGATCCGAGGGTGGAGTTTTCAGCCTGTTGATGTCAAAAGTTTGCCCATGGGACACTCTCTTACACTCAGCTGAAGGGTTGGTGATCCTGACTGTTTCGAAGTAGATGGAGAGCTGATTCTAAATTCCTTAAAAACAACTTGGGCAAACGTCTTAAGGTTCATACGTCAGAGATGCTATCTATAAGGGCAATGCAGGGCGTTTTGTGATTTACCGTCTAGGCTACATGATTCTGGGAAGGCAGTTTTGCAAGAACAAAGGCAGATTACAATTTACTACTTACTAGACAGGCAGGTTATGGTTGATTGGATCTAACTAATGGCAACCCTGGATTTTACCTATCTATTTTAAACTGCGTCGTTGTCCACCATTGCATAGATTGTGTGAAGTGAACAATTCTCTGCTACATTATAACTGGGCCAGACTGAGCACCCTCCGTTGTTTCCACTTTGTCTTTGTTTCCAGAGACTAATATCACTGGGGTGGACATTGAGGGATGATTTATTCTAGCTCTGTTTCCATTCGGACAGCAAGTAAAGCACCCACACTTACTTTTACAGAGTCCGTTTTTAATAGCAAGGAAATATTTTAGTGATTTTGTTACTATGTAACACATTTTAAAAAGATGTTCCCAACTAACCTAAACTCTGGATAGGCCTTGAAAGAGGGTTCTGTATGAAGGGGATCTTTCATATCATTTTTTTTTTTTTTTTTTTTTTTTTTTTTTTTGTGGTACGCGGACCTCTCACTGTTGTGGCCTCTTCTGTTGTGGAGCACAGGCTCCAGATGCGCAGGCTCAGCGGCCGTGTGGCTCATGGGCCCAGCCGCTCCGCGGCATGTGGGATCTTCCCGGACCGGGGAACGAACCCATGTCCCCTGCATCGGCAGGTGGACTCTCAAGCACTGCCCCACCAGGGAAGCCCTCATATATTTTTGACAGAACCGAACGAATAGCCCCAGATAAAGATTCTACGGGCTGTTCTGATAAAGATTCTACGGGAAGGGGAGGAACAGAAGGGAGTCTATTTTCTTCTGTGTCTGCCGAAGATGAAGGAGAGAATTAGGACCAACTGGACATTTTTATTCCTAAGAAAGGTCACTGGCACTTCCCGATGCATTATGTAGGAGCTTATATCAAGGTGTGATATTAATGAAAAGTTGTTAAACTCCTGTTCTCTTGGTTCTGTTGCTAACAAATTCCCGGGCTCAAGGTATCAGACCTTTTGTCTACCTTTTGCCCAGTTTTCCCCAAGGGCAAGGGAATCTTCTTTCCAGCCAGACTCCTGGGTATCTTACTGGGAACCAGTTTCTAGGAAGATGATACTCATCGTTGCTAAGGTGATAGGAATGGTTTTGGCAAAAATATCTTTCTCCTGAAAATCTCTAATGTTCCCAAAGAGTATTCTCACATAATACACATAAGAAATAACATCTTTTAATATAACCTTGGCAGTGGTCTCCCCATCTTCCTAAGCAAACATTAATAATACATCTTTGGGGGATGGTTATGTATTTCCTTCTCAGACTTCCAAGAGTAGGCTAGATCATGCTGTGAAAGTTAGGTGAAGGGAAGGACAAGCAGGTGCTGGGATTCTCCAGTGTGGCCACTGAGAGACACTTTCCCCTGGATAATATTATCAACAGATTCTAGAATTGGAGGAAAATAAGACCTTTAAAAAAGTGTGTTCCTTTATAGTTCCTGGAATGGTATTTTCCATGGAGATACCCAACATTATCCCTGGGAAAGACAGAGTGAATGCAGAGAAAGAATAAATTACACGGGGGACGCTCTAATGAGAAACTTCTTAGTGTAAAAAATTAATAAACAGAAACCTCAACTCAATGGAGTCAGGAGACCAGAAGGGGGAGCTCTCGCGCCCTGTGACAATAGCAGAGCCCAACAGAAAGAAGAGTCTTCTTCTTTGCTGGCAAGGACTCAGCCAGTGAAAAAGCATGGACGCTTTGTGTCCTATGTCTTCCAAACTTCCTTTTCCCCTCTATAAAAGAGTGCGCCTTCCCTCTCCGTGGGGGACTTGTACATGGCTGGCCATGGTTGCAGACCCCAAATACAAATTCTCTGTTGAACCCCAATAGACCCATCTTTGCCAGAGAAATATCTGGCAGTCTGTTTGTTTCAGGTCAACATGAGTCAAGACTTTCTTGGCTGTAAGTGATAGAAACCGAACTGAGTTTAGTGTTAAATAATCAGAATAAGATAGAATTCCAGGCAGTGTTTGGAGTTTCCACATCTGCATCTTATGTTTTTTAAAATGTGATCCCTTTCTTATTCTGAAAATTAGCTAAAAGTTTGTTTGTCTGGCCTTCCCTTTTTTATCCTTGAAGCAATGAAGCTGTGCCCCTGGTAACTGCAAGGCTGACTGAGGTGCAGCAGCTAAGCTCAAAGATTCATCTTCCTCAGCCTTCACTTCACTTCATTAATTTTTCTCTCCTGTTACTCTCTGTGATTGGACTAAACAGGTCCCAGAGTGAAATCTCAGCCTTTTTGACCCTTAATTCCAATTTCTGAGCTACCAAGGAAGTGCTTGTTCCTAGTACATTACAGTTTTGTGGGGACACTTTAAACACACCCAGGAGCTGCCTTTGTTTGAGAAATGGAGCCTTAGTCTCAGAGCATTTTCCTGGGATTGGAGTTGAGGCACATCTCCTGCAACACACGCTAGGCTAGCAGTTGCTTGATTCATTGAAAAAAAAAAATCATTGAAAGCAGGAGGTCATAAAAAATGATTCACACACACCTTAAACATTTTTGTTCTAACATAAAACATATAAATTGCCATTCATTTGCCAACCTTTGATGTAAAGCTGAAGTCTTTTCTCTTAATTGGCACTATATGTGGTCTCTCTTATTAAATCACATCCTTAATGCATCCCCTAAGATTTTCGACATCAGTTTCTTTACATTGGAGCAAGAATTAAAGTGACTTGCAAAGCAATCTGATTGAATAATCTTCCTCAGTTGTTACAATTTTTCCCCAAGCCCTTCACAGTTTTCTCAGCCACACGAATTCAATGGTTTGTATGAACTTTTACTGGCTTGCTTTGATGAAGCCATTCTGAAGAATTTGACTTATTTTTCACTGACATATCTCTCTTTGTGCACTCATATTTCATCGATTACATACATTTAATTTATATAAGATTCATTTGCTTACATAATAACAATAACAATTAAAACTTTAACACATTTGGGAATAAACACAGCTGATTCTTGGTGAACAGTACTAAGTTATCAAGTCAGAGTTGAAGTGCCCTGGTTTACTAGAGAAAAGCCTTTGAATGAGTGTTTGCAGATGTTTGGGGCTTTGTGGCAGGTGCTGGCTGTGCCCTGCCCTTGGTTCCTTGGTCCACTGGGATGTCACCTGCAGCTTTGGTTTCTTCCTCCTTCTAGTGACATATCTCTTTAACTAAGGAGAGTCTGGTCGTGCCAGGGAGCCACTCATAATGCATGAGATTCATTAGGATGGGAGTTCATGGAGAAACAGTCCAGCTTTTTGTGCTTCAGTGAGATTTTACTCAGTCCCTAGGAGCCCATGGAGATCACTGGCTCACTAAGAGCCTCTTTATTAGGTCCTTCTCCTTCCAGCTTCCTTCCCCATTCCTCATGGGTCTTTCTAGCATCACCTCCCAAATCAACAAATGGCACCTACATTCTTGACTCTAGGTCTTCCTTGGAGGGAACTGAACCTGAGACAAGCCCCGCTCAGGAGGCTGTGTAGAGAGGATGGAGAGGCACCATCAGGTGAGTGGATTCAATGCAAGCCATGCGAGAAATGTCCATCCTTCTGAGAAATCTAATTTGGTATTTCCCTCCTCAGACCGTGAAACAATTTCTGCCCTTGTTTTCTACACACATGGTGCTTCCTTGCAACCAGCTTTGCCTTCCTTGTTGTGAGCCCGAGGAGGACACGTCTCAGGGAATCTGTTACAAGCGTCTGGCTGGAACAAGAGTTTGATGGAATTTATCTCAGTCCTCCAAACCCTAGTCTATCATCTCTTTAACTCTTCATTTGCCTTGAACTTTACAAACTGGCCATCCTGGGCATCCTTTGGCATCATGTGTGTCCCGGTTTCTATTTTCCATCCTGATTCTTAGGTCCGCTTCACCTAGACCTCAATTTACCTATGGTTCTGAGTTTCTAACTATAGGAATTTACCACTTAGCCAAGACCCTGTCTTGGACTTCTGCCCTGAAACTTCCAGGCCCACTTCCAACTCTCTTTTCCTCCCCACCCTTCCTCTTACCTCTACTGTGGTCCTGGACTTGGACCCCTCCCTCACCTGTGGAATCTCGGCAGTATTTCTAATGCACGTCTTGATGAGTATTTTCCTACAAAACTTACCTTCCTACCACTTAATGCCATTTAAATGTTTTTCTTCAAAGATACACAATATTGAATTAATGCTCTTTCAGAAACAAAAAGCTATTTTACTCTCTCTCCCCCGTTCTTAAGTACAAGTGTTTGGATTGTAAAGTGATTGAACCACACTCCAGTCTCTCTTATTAATGGAAAATTGGTGATAAATTGCTGAGGCGTGACTAGCTCATTTCCCAACACAGCTGCAGATGCTTTATGCTGGGCTCACTTTCGATTTCTCAGAACGAATGGAGAAAACTGTAGAGCTGACACCTTTCCAAAGGGTACCCAGCGTCACTCCCTAGAGATGACCGATTGAAGGTAGCGCCACATTTAGCCAAGGCTGTTTTATTCTTTGTCTTTATCATCTTATGGTTTGGTGAATTCAGCTGCAAACTTTGAGAAGGCAAGTATTAAACATTTTCTTTTTTAAAAAAAATCATTCTAAAAACCAATCTAGTGGAGGACCTTCAAGATGGCAGAAGAATAAGATCACCTTCCTCCCCACAAATACATCAAAAATACATCTACATGTGGAACAACTCCTCCAGAACACCTACTGAATGCTGTCAGAAGACCTCAGACATCCCAAAAAGCAAGAAACCCCCCACATACCTGACCGTGTGGCTGACATGGTCTTGGTGCTCTGGCCAGGTGTCAGACCTGAGCCTCTGAGGTGGAAGAGCCGACTTCAGGACATTGGTCCACCAGAGACCTCCCGGGCCCTCATAATATCAATCGGTGAGAACTCTCCCAGAGATCTCAGTCTCAAAGCTAAGACCCAGCTCCACTCAATGACTAGCAAGCTACAGTGCTGGACACATCATGTCAAACAACTACCAAGACAGGAACACAAACCCACCCATTAACAGAGAGGCTGCCTAAAATCATAATAAGTTCACAGACACCCCAAAACACACCACCAGATGCGGTCCTGCCCACCAGAAAGACAAGATCCAGCCTCATCCACCAGAACACAGGCACCAGTCCCCTCCACCAGGAAGCCTACAGAACCCACTGAAGCAATCTTACCCACTGGGGGCAGACACCAAAAACAATGAGAAATACGAACCTGCAGCCTGTGAAAAGGAGCCCCCAAACACAGTAAGTTAAGCAAAATGAGAAGACAGAGAAATACATAGCAGTTGAAGGAACAAGGTAAAAACCCACAAGACCAAACAAATGAAGAGGAAATACACAGTCTACCTGAAAAAGAATTCAGAGTAGTGATAGTAAAGATGATCCAAAATCTTGGAAATACAATGGACAAAATACAAGAAACATCTCACAAGGACTTAGAAGAACTAAAGAGCAAACAAACAATAATGAACAACACAGTAAAGGAAATTAAAAATTCTCTACAAGGAATCAATAGCAGAATAACTGATGCAGAAGAACGGTTAAGTGACCTGGAAGATAAAATAGTAGAAATAACTACTGCAGAGCAGAATAAAGAAAAAAGAATAAAAAGAATGGAGGACAGCCTCAGAGACCACTGAGACAGCATTAAACACACCAACATTCGAATCATAGGCATCCCAGAAGAAGAAAAGAAAAAGAAAGGGACTGAGAAAATATTTGAAGAGATTATAGTTGAAAACTTCACTAATATGGGAAAGGAAATAGTTAATCAAGTCCAGGAAGTGCAGAAAGTCCCATACAGGATAAATCCATGGGGAAACACTCCAAGACACATAATAATCAAGCAATCAAAAATTAAATACTAGGGCTTCCCTGGTGGTGCAGTGGTTGGGAATCGGCCTGCCAGTGCAGGGGACGTGGGTTCGTGCCCCGGTCTGTGAAGATCCCACATGACGTGGAGTGGCTGGGCCCGTGAGCCATGGCCACTGAGCCTGCACATCTGGAGCCTGTGCTCCACAATGGGAGAGGCCACAACAGTGAGAGGCCCACGTTCCGCAAAAAAAGAAAAAAAACTTAAATACAAAGAAAAAATATTAAAAGTAGCAAGGGAAAAATAACAAATAACATAAAGGGAATCCCCATAAGGTTAACAGCTGATCTTTCAGCAGAAACTCTGCAAGCCAGAAGAGAGTGGCAGGACATATTTAAAGTGATGAAAGGGAAAAACCTACAACAAAGATTACCCAACAAGGATCTCATTCAGATTTGACAGAGAAATTACAACCTTTACAGACAAGCAAAAGCTAAGAGAGTTCAGCACCACCAAACCAGCCTTACAACAAATGCTAAAGGAACTTCTCTAGGCAAGAAACACAACAGAAGGAAAAGACCTACAATAACAAAACCAAACCAATTAAGAAAATGGTAATAGGAACATACATATCGATAACTACCTTAAATGTAAATGGATTAAATGCTCCACCAAAAGACATAGACTGGCTGAATGGATACAGAAACAAGACCCGTATATATGCTGTCTACAAGAGACCCACTTCAGACCTAGGGACACATACAGACTGAAAGTGAGGGGATAGAAAAAGATATTCCATGCAAATGGAAATCAAAAGAAAGCTGGAGTAGCAATTCTCATATCAGACAAAATAGACTTTAAAATAAAGACTATTACAAGAGACAAAGAAGGATAGTACATACTGATCAAGGGATCAATCCAGGAAGAAGATATAACAATTGTAAATATTTATGCACCCAACATAGGAGCACCTCAGTACATAAGAAAAATGCTAACAGCCATCAAAGGGGAAATTGACAGTAACACAATCATAGTAGGGGACTTTAACACCCCACTTTCACCAATGGACAGATCATCCAAAATGAAAAAAATAAGGAAACACAAGCTTTAAATGATACATTAAACAAGGTGGACTTAATTGATATTTATAGGACATTCCATCCAAAAACAACAGAATACACTTTCTTCTCAAGTGCCTATGGAACATTCTCCAGGATAGATCATATCTTGGGTCACAAATCAAGCCTTGGTAAATTTAAGAAAATTGAAATCGTATCAGCTATCTTTTCCAACCACAATGCTATGAGACTAGGTATCAATTACAGGAAAAAATCTGTAAAAAATACAAACACATGGAGGCTAAACAATACACTACTTAATAACCAAGAGATCACTGAAGAAATCAAAGAGGAAATCAAAAATACCTACAAACAAATGACAATGAAAACACTATGACCCAAAACCTATGGGATGCAGCAAAAGCAGTTCTGTATGCAGAAAACTATAAGAC
The DNA here is from genome assembly GCF_025265405.1 of Mesoplodon densirostris. Lineage (NCBI taxonomy): Eukaryota > Metazoa > Chordata > Mammalia > Artiodactyla > Ziphiidae > Mesoplodon > Mesoplodon densirostris. The sequence goes on from NC_082676.1 coordinate 78,604,311, forward strand.
ACCGATGAAAAATTAAATATGATATAAATAGGTGGTGAGATATACCATGTTCTTGGATTGGAAGAATCAACATTGTGAAAATGCCTATACTACCCAAAGCAATCTACAGATTCAATGCAATCCCTATCAAACTACCAATGGCATTTTTCACAGAACTACAACAAAAAATTTCACAATTTGTATGGAAACACACAAGACCCTGAATAGCCAAAGCAATATTGAGAAAGAAAAACGGAGCTGGAGGAATAAAGCTCCCTGACTTCAGACTATACTACAAAGCTACAGTAATCAAGACAGTATGGTACTGGCACAAAAACAAATATAGATCAATGGAAAAGGATAGAAAGCCCAGAGATAAACCCATGCACATATGGTCACCTTATCTTTGTTAAAGGAGGCAAGAATATACAATGGAGAAAAGACAGCCTCTTAAATAAGGGGTGCTGGGAAAACTGAACAGCTACATGTAAAAGAATGAAATTAGAACACTTCCTAACACCTTACACAAAAATAAACTCAAAATGGGTTAAAGACCTAAATGTAAGGCCAGACACTATAAAACTCTTAGAGGAAAACATAGACAGAACACTCTATGACATAAATCACAGCAAGATCCTTTTTGACCCACCTCCTAGAGAAATGGAAATAAAGTCAAAAATAAATAAATGGAACCTAATGAAACTTCAAAGCTTTTGCACAGCAAAGGAAACTATAAACAAGACAACCCTCAGAATGGGAGAAAATATTTGCAAACAAAGCAACTGACAAAGGGTTAATCTCCAAAATATACAAGCAGCTCATGCAGCTCAATATCAAAAAACAAACAACCGAATCCAAAAATGGGCAGAAGACCTAAATAGACATTTCTCCAAAGAAGATATACAGATTGCCATCAAACACGTGAAAGGATGCTTAACATCACTAATCATTAGAGAAATGCAAATCAAAACTACAATAAGGTGTCACCACACACAGGTCAGAATGGCCATCATCAAAAAATCTACAAACAATAGGGCCTCCCTGGTGGCGCAAGTGGTTGAGAGTCTGCCTGCCGATGCAGGGGATACGGGTTCATGCCCCGGTCTGGGAGGATCCCATATGCCGCGGAGCGGCTGGGCCCGTGAGCCATGGCCGCTGAGCCTGCGCGTCCGGAGCCTGCGCGTCCGGAGCCTGTGCTCTGCAGCGGGGGAGGCCACAACAGTGAGAGGCCCGCATACCGCAAAAAAAAAAAAAAAAAAAAATCTACAAACAATAAATGGTGGATAGGGTGTGCAGAAAAGGGAACCCTCTTGCACTGTTAGTGGGAATGTAAATTGATAGAGCCACTATGGAGAACAGTATGGAGGTTCCTTAAAAAACTAAAAATAGAACTACCATACAACCCAACAATCCCACTACTGGGCATATACCCTGAGAGAACCATAATTCAAAAAGAGTCATGTACCACAACATTCACTGCAGCTCTATTTACCAAAGCCAGGACATGGAAGCAACCTAAGTGTCCATCGACAGATGAATGGATAAAGAATATGTGGCACATATATACTATGGAACATTACTCAGCCATAAAAAGAAACGAAACTGAGTTATTTGTGTTGAGGTGGATGGACCTAAAGTCTGTCATACAGAGTGAAGTAAGTCAGAAAGAGAAAAACAAATATCGTATGCTAACACATATATATGGAATCTAAAAAAAAGAAAAATGGTTCTGATGAACCTAGGGGCAGGACGGGAATAAAGACACAGATGTAGAGATGGACTTGAGGACATGGGAAGGGAGAAGGGTAAGCTGGGATGAAAGGAGATAGTGGCATGGACATATATACACTACCAAATATAAAATAGATAGCTAGTGGGAAGCAGCTGCATAGCACAGGGAGATCAGCTGTGTGCTTTGTGACCACCTAGAGGGATGGGATAGGGAGGGTGGGAGGGAGATGCAAGAGGGAGGGGATATGGGGATATGTATACGTATAGCTGACTCACTTTCTTATACAGCAGAAACTAACACACCAATGTAAAGGAATTATACTCCAATAAAGATGTTTAAAAAATAACTACTGGCACTGATTTTCAAAATATGTTTCTGGTATAATATTTTTCAGGCTAGGGGTCAAACTTTAGACTTTTCCAGCTCCATGGCAACCTTATGCATTGGTAAAACTATTTATAATGGGACAAGGTACCATAAAAAAAATTTAAAAAACTGATCTAAAACTCATACATGCCTTGGAAGTGCTCTGTATTTAATGCACAATAATTCATAATAATACCTTATTCTAATTTTTGAAAGCACATTACATCTTACAAAACATCTTCACCCATAAATTCTCTATTTTAATCCTCAACCATCCTGGTGAAATATTTCTCAATGTTGCCATTTGGTACATGAAGAAGATGTTCTGATAGATTTATCGATGTGCCCAAGGACACACTATATTACAAACGACACTTAAGCTCCCACCTTCTGACACCACACCTGGCATCCCAGTGGATATCCATCTTTGATCCTTCCCAAGTCTTCCAGTTCACTCCATCTCCAATAAACTGCTCTTTAGTTTAATCACTGATTACCTACAACTGAGTGTCTATCTCACCAAAGGACCAACATTAGTGCTGGAGGTTTTAATACATGTATAAGATCTAATTCTTTTTTTTTTTTTTTTTAGTATTTATTCAGATTTTTATTTAAAGTCAAGTATAATCTATATTTCTATAGTGTTTTTTTTTCTTTCCTTTTTTTTTATTTTACAAATTTAATCAGTTATACATATACATATGTTCCCATATCCCCTCCCTTTTGCGTCTCCCTCCCACCCTCCCTATCCCACCCCTCCAGGCGGTCAGAGAGAACCGAGCTGATCTCCCTGTGCTATGCGGCTGCTTCCCACTAGCTATCTACCTTACGTTTGGTAGTGTATATATGTCCATGCCGCTCTTTCACTTTGTCACAGCTTCCCCTTCCCCTTCCCCATATCCTCAAGTCCATTCTCTAGTAGGTCTGTGTCTTTATTCCTGTCTTACCCCTATGTTCTTCATGACATTTTTTTTCTTAAATTCCATATATATGTGTCAGCATACAGTATTTGTCTTTCTCTTTCTGACTTACTTCACTCTGTATGACAGACTCTAGGTCCATCCACCTCATTACAAATAGCTCAATTTCATTTCTTTTTATGGCTGAGTAATATTCCATTGTATATATGTGCCACATCTTCTTTACCCATTCATCCGATGATGGACACTTAGGTTGTTTCCATCTCCGGGCTATTGTAAATAGGGCTGCTATGAACATTTTGGTACATGTCTCTTTTTGAATTATGGTTTTCTCAGGGTATATGCCCAGTAGTGGGATTGCTGGGTCATATGGTAGTTCTATTTGTAGTTTTTTAAGGAACCTCCATACCGTTCTCCATAGTGGCTGTACCAATTCACATTCCCACCAGCAGTGCAAGAGTGTTCCCTTTTTTCCACACCCTCTCCAGCATTTATTGTTTCTAGATTTTTTGATGATGGCCATTCTGACTGGTGTGAGATGATATCTCATTGTAGTTTTGATTTGCATTTCTCTAATGAGTAAAGATGTTGAGCATCCTTTCATGTGTTTGTTGGCTGTCTGTATATCTTCTGTGGAGAAATGTCTATTTAGGTCTTCTGCCCATTTTTGGATTGGGTTGTTTGTTTTTTTGCTATTGAGCTGCATGAGCTGCTTATAAATTTTGGAGATTAATCCTTTGTCAGTTGCTTCATTTGCAAATATTTTCTCCCATTCTGAGGGTTGTCTTTTCGTCTTGTTTATGGTTTCCTTTGCTGTGCAAAAGCTCTTAAGTTTCATTAGGTCCCATGTGTTTATTTTTGTCTTTATTTCCATTTCTCTAGGAGGTGGGTCAAAAAGGATCTTGCTGTGATTTATGTCATAGAGTGTTCTGCCTATGTTTTCCTCTAGGAGTTTGATAGTGTCTGGCCTTACATTTAGGTCTTTAATCCATTTTGAGCTAATTTTTGTGTATGGTGTTAGGGAGTGATCTAATCTCATACTTTTACATGTCCCTGTCCAATTTTCCCAGCACCACTTATTGAAGAGACTGTCCTTTCTCCACTGTACATTCCTGCCTCCTTTATCAAAGATAAGGTGACCATATGTCCGTGGGTTTATCTCTGGGCTTTCTATCCTGTTCCATTGATCTATCTTTCTGTTTTTGTGCCAGTACCATACTGTCTTGATTACTGTAGCTTTGTAGTATAGTCTGAAGTCAGGGAGCCTGATTCCTCCAGCTCCATTTTTCGTTCTCAAGATTGCTTTGGCTATTCGGGGTCTTTTGTGTTTCCATACAAATTGTGAAATTTTTTGTTCTAGTTCTGTGAAAAATGCCATTGGTAGTTTGATAGGAATTGCATTGAATCTGTAGATTGCTTTGGGTAATAGAGACATTTTCACAATGTTGATTCTTCCAATCCAAGAACATGGTACATCTCTCCATCTATTTGTATCATCTTTAATTTCTTTCATCAGTGTCTTATAATTTTCTGCATACAGGTCTTTTGTCTCCTTAGGTAGGTTTATTCCTAGATATTTTATTCTTTTTGTTGCAATGGTAAATGGGAGTATTTCCTTGATTTCACTTTCAGATTTTTCATCATTAGTATATAGGAATGCCAGAGATTTCTGTGCATTAATTTTGTATCCTGCAACTTTACCAAATTCATTGATTAGCTCTAGTAGTTTTCTGGTAGCATCTTTAGGATTCTCTATGTATAGTATCATGTCATCTGCAAACAGTGACAGCTTTACTTCTTGTTTTCCGATTTGGATTCCTTTTATTTCCTTTTCTTCTCTGATTGCTGTGGCTAAAACTTCCAAAACTATGTTGAATAAGAGTGGTGAGAGTGGGCAACCTTGTCTTGTTCCTGATCTTAGTGGAAATGGTTTCAGTTTTTCACCATTGAGGACGATGCTGGCTGTGGGTTTGTCATATATGGCCTTTATTATGTTGAGGAAAGTTCCCTCTATGCCTACTTTCTGCAGGGTTTTTATCATAAATGGGTGTTGAATTTTGTCAAAAGCTTTCTCTGCATCTATTGAGATGATCATATGGTTTTTCTCCTTCAGTTTGTTAATATGGTGTATCACATTGATTGATTTGCGTATATTGAAGAATCCTTGCATTCCTGGAATAAACCCCACTTGATCATGGTGTATGATCCTTTTAATGTGCTGTTGGATTCTGTTTGCTAGTATTTTGTTGAGGATTTTTGCATCTATGTTCATCAGTGATATTGGCCTGTAGTTTTCTTTCTTTGTGACATCCTTGTCTGGTTTTGGTATCAAGGTGATGGTGGCCTCGTAGAATGAGTTTGGGAGTGTTCCTCCCTCTGCTATATTTTGGAAGAGTTTCAGAAGGATAGGTGTTAGCTCTTCTCTAAATGCTTGATAGAATTCGCCTGTGAAGCCATCTGGTCCTGGGCTTTTGTTTGTTGGAAGATTTTTTATCACAGTTTCAATTTCAGTGCTTGTGATTGGTCTGTTCATATTTTCTATTTCTTCCTGATTCAGTCTTGGCAGGTTTTGCATTTCTAAGAATTTGTCCATTTCTTCCAGGTTGTCCATTTTATTGGCATAGAGTTGCTTATAGTAATCTCTCATGATCTTTTGTATTTCTGCAGTGTCAGTTGTTACTTCTCCTTTTTCATTTCTAATTCTATTGATTTGAGTCTTCTCCCTTTTTTTCTTGATGAGTCTGGCTAATGGTTTATCAATTTTGTTTATCTTCTCAAAGAACCAGCTTTTAGTTTTATTGATCTTGGCTATCGTTTCCTTCATTTCTTTTTCATTTATTTCTGATCTGATTTTTATGATTTCTTTCCTTCTGCTAACTTTGGGATGTTTTTGTTCTTCTTTCTCTAATTGCTTTAGGTGCAAGGTTAGGTTGTTTATTCGAGATATTTCCTGTTTCTTAAGGTGGGATTGTATTGCCATAAACTTCCCTCTTAGAACTGCTTTTGCTGCATCCCATAGGTTTTGGGTCGTCGTGTCTCCATTGTCATTTGTTTCTAGGTATTTTTTAATTTCCTCTTTGATTTCTTCAGTGATCACTTCGTTATTAAGTAGTGTATTGTTTAGCCTCCATGTGTTTGTATGTTTTACAGCTCTTTTCCTGTAATTGATATCTAGTCTCATAGCATTGTGGTCGGAAAAGATACTTGATACAATTTCAATTTTCTTAAATTTACCAAGGCTTGATTTGTGACCCAAGATATGATCTATCCTGGAGAATGTTCCATGAGCGCTTGAGAAAAATGTGTATTCTGTTGTTTTTGGATGGAATGTCCTATAAATATCAATTAAGTCCATCTTGTTTAATGTATCATTTAAAGCTTGTGTTTCCTTATTTATTTTCATTTTGGATGACCTGTCCATTGGTGAAAGTGGGGTGTTAAAGTCCCCTACTATGATTGTGTTACTGTCGATTTCTCCTTTTATGGCTGTTAATATTTCCCTTATGTATTGAGGTGCTCCTATGTTTGGTGCATAAATATTTACAATTGTTATATCTTCTTCTTGGATTGATCCCTTGATCATTATGTAGTGTCCTTCTTTGTCTCTTCTAGTAGTCTTTATTTTAAAGTCTATTTTGTCTGATATGAGAATTGCTACTCCAGCTTTCTTTTGGTTTCCATTTGCATGGAATATCTTTTTCCATCCCCTTACTTTCAGTCTGTATGTGTCTCTAGGTCTGAAGTGGGTCTCTTGTAGACAGCATATATATGGGTCTTGTTTTTGTATCCATTCAGCCAGTTTGTGTCTTTTGGTGGGAGCATTTAGTCCATTTACATTTAAGGGAATTATTGATATGTATGTTCCTATTCCCATTTTCTTAATTGTTTTGGGTTCGTTATTGTAGTTCTTTTCCTTCTGTTGTGTTTCTTGCCTAGAGAAGTTCCTTTAGCATTTGTTGTAAAGCTGGTTTGGTGGTGCTGAACTCTCTCAGCTTTTGCTTGTCTGTAAACGTTTTAATTTCTCCATCAAATCTGAATGAGATCCTTGCTGGGTAGAGTAATCTTGGTTGCAGGTTTTTCTCCTTCATCACTTTAAGTATGTCCTGCCACTCCCTTCTGGCTTGTAGAGTTTCTGCTGAGAGATCAGCTGTTATCCTGATGGGGATTCCCTTGTGTGTTATTTGTTGTTTTTGCCTTGCTGCTTTTAATATGATTTCTTTGTGTTTAATTTTTGACAGTTTGATTAATATGTGTCTTGGTGTATTTCTCCTTGGATTTATTCTGTATGGGACTCTCTGTGCCTCCTGGACTTGATTAACTATTTCCTTTCCCATATTAGGGAAGTTTTCAACTATAATCTCTTCAAATATTTTCTCAGTCCCTTTCTTTTTCTCTTCTTCTTCTGGAACCCCTATAATTCGAATGTTGGTGCGTTTAATGTTGTCCCAGAGGTCTCTGAGACTGTCCTCTGTTCTTTTCATTCTTTTTTCTTTATTTTGCTGTGCAGCAGTTATTTCCACTATTTTATCTTCCACCTCATTTATCCGTTCTTCTGCCTCAGTTATTCTGCTATTGATCCCATCTAGAGTATTTTTTATTTCATTTATTGTGTTTTTAATCGATGCTTGATTCGTCTTTAGTTCTTCTAGGTCCTTGTTAACTGTTTCTTGCATTTTGTCTATTCTATTTCCAAGATTTTGGATCATCTTTACCATCATTATTCTGAATTCTTTTTCAGATAGACTGCCTATTACCTCTTCATTTGTTAGGTCTGGTGGGTTTTTATCTTGCTCCTTCTCCTGCTGTGTGTTTTTCTGTCTTCTCATTTTGCTTATGTTACTGTGTTTGGGGTCTCCTTTTTGCAGGCTGCAGGTTCGTAGTTCCCGTTGTTTTTGGTGTCTGTCCCCAGTGGCTAAGGTTGGTTTAGTGGGTTGTGTAGGCTTCTTGGTGGAGGGGACTACTGCCTGTGTTCTGGTGGATGAGGCTGGATCTTGTCTTTCTGGTGGGCAGGTCCACGTCTGGTGGTGTGTTTTGGGGTGTTTGCGGACTTTTTATGATTTGAGGCAGCCTCTCTGCTAATGGGTGGCGTTGTGTTCCTGTCTTGCTAGTTGTTTGGCAAAGGGTGTCCAGCACTGTAGCTTGCTGGTCGTTGAGTGAAGCTGGGTGCTGGTGTTGAGATGGAGATCTCTGGAAGATTTTCGCCGTTTGATATTATGTGGAGCTGGGAGGTCTCTTGTGGACCAGTGTCCTGAAGTTCGCTCTCCCCCCTCAGAGACACAGCACTGACTCCTGGCTCCTCAATTTGGGATGATTTGTTGTCTATTCATGTATTCCACAGATGCAGGGTACATGAAGTTGATTGTGGAGCTTTAATCCGCTGCTTCTGAGGCTGCTGGGAGAGGTTTCCCTTTCTCTTCTTTGTTCTCACAGCTCCTGGGTCTCAGCTTTGGATTTGGCCCCGCCTCTGCGTGTAGGTTGCCGGAGGGCGTCTGTTCTTCGCTCAGACAGGACAGGGTTAAAGAAGCAGCCTCTTCGGGGACTCTGGCTCACTCAGGCCGGGCGGGAGGGAGGGGCACGGAGTGCGGGGCGAGCCTGCAGCGGCAGAGGTCGGCGTGACGTTGCACCAGCCCGAGGCGCGCCGTGCGTTCTCCCAGGGAAGCCGCCCCTGGATCCCGGGACCCCGGCAGTGGCAGGCTGCACAGGCTCCCGGAAGGGCGGTGTGGACAGTGACCTGCGCTCGCACACAGGCTTCTTGGCGGCGGCAGCAGCAGCCTCAGCGTCCCACGCCCGCCTCTGGGCTCCGCGCTTTCAGCCGCGACTCGCGCCCGTCTCTGGAGCTCCTTTACGCGGCGCTCTTAATCCCCTCTCCTCGCGCACCAGGAAACCAAGAGGGAAGAAAAAGTCTCCTGCCTCTTCGGCAGCTCCAGAGTTTTCCCGGACTCCCTCCCGGCTAGCTGTGGCACATCAGCCCCCTTCATGCTGAGTTCTCGCCGCCAGCCCCAGTCCTCTCCCTGCGCTCTGACCGAAGCCCGAGCCTCAGCTCCAGCGCCGCCCGCCTCGGCGGGGGAGCAGACAAGCCTCTCGGGCTGTTGAGTGCCGCTCGGCACCGCTCCTCTGTGCGGGAATCTCTCTGCTTTGCCCTACCCAGGTATGTGGGGAGTTTCTTGCCTTTTGGGAGGTCTGGGGTCTTCTGCCAGCGTTCAGTAGGTGTTCTGTAGGAGTTGTTCCACGTGTAGCTGTATTTCTGGTGTATCTGTGGGGAGAAAGGTGATCTCCGCGTCTTACTCTTCCGCCATCTTACCCGGAAGTCCTCCTAAGATCTAATTCTTGAACTTAAAGATTCTACGGCTTTTTAGAAATTGCTCTGATGTTTCTGTTATTTTTGCCACCAGGGTTGGCGCCCATCCTTGACTTGTATGGGGCCTCTTCTCCCTGCTGCTGGGAGTGTTGGCTGTTATTAGCTCCCAGCAGGCCCTCTTCTCCTGAGAGAATTGCCTGTGGCTTTCAGGAGCTGCACCAGCTAGAAATGTCTGTAGGGTGTGACCTTCTCTCTTTCTTTTTCAATTTTAATATTTTTTAATTGAAGTATAGTTGATTTACACTGTATTAATTTCTGCTGTATAGCAAAGTGATTCAGTTACACATATACACATACACACACACACACACACACACATATATACATGATTTTTTATATTCTTTTCCATTATGGAAAAGAATTCATTGGATATTGAATATAGTTCCCTGTGCTATACAGTAGGACCTTGTTGTTTATCCATCCTATATATAAAAGCTTACATCTGCTGACCCCAACCTTCCAATCCATCCCTCCCCCAACCCCCTCCCCCTTGGCAACCACTGGTCTGTTCTCTATGTCCGTGATTCTGTTTCTGTTTCATAGGTAGGTTCATTTGTCTCTTGAGCTTTCAGCCAATGACAGACTGATCGGGGTGCCACGCACATTTTAGAACTCCCCGTGGGGGTCAAGCTTAGACTAGACTTCACTTGAAATGACTTCCTTGCTTACCTTTTTCCCCTGTTCTCTCCTGCATTTCTCCCTCCCTGACTGGGTCCTCCTGAGAACTCTGTCACTTGCCAACAATCCCCAACTCATGCTCTGCTCCTAGGGACCCTGACCTAAGACATCATCTTTTTGGGGTTTTTAGTCTTTTATTTACAGCTTCACGTCCATATCATGTTGGTCCTTTCTACTGGCTTCTGCACCTACCTAATCACGCAGTTGCTAACCATTTTAGTAAATGGAGGAGAACTAGCAGCCTGGTGGCTTTAGGGTTTTGTGCTGAACCTACACCCTCCATGTTGCATAAGGCACCTCAGCTGGTTAAGCTGATAGGTCTGAAGAGTGAGGGTTGTCCTGCATTTCCTAAAATAGCAGAGCAGTAACTGTACTATTTTAGATAAGGACACAAAATGCCTGGGGATGTAAAGATGTGATTTTTTTCCCTCACAAGATCAAATTATATGAAAAAGCTTGCAGTAAGCACAAGAGAAGTTAAGTATGTCATGATTTTCACTTGAAGTGAAGTCAAGGCAGTGGCTAGGGACCTGCTGTTGGGTACCCCTCTCCAGTGTCCTGAGGCTACAGATTGGCACCGTGTGGGAGGTCTCCTACCCACGGCCACTGTGTGTTGAGTGGGGAGTGAATGCCAGAGTCTATGCTCTGAGGAAAAATGCAAAGAGTAAACTGGAAAACCAAGCCCCAAATTGGTAGTTTATCAAGGAGGCAGTGGTCACCAGGTGAGGAGTGAGGACAGAGCCAGCCACGAGATAAGAAGAGAGGAGGCAGCGTAATGAGGAAGGAGCTCAGTCAGGGCCGGATGGGGTGCTTGTTGACATCTTTTATGTATTTCAGAAAAAAGTTTGCTTGGCAGACATGACCAAAGGGAATGATTTACACTGAGCACGTGCATTATGAGATGGACAGAATTGCCTAACATTTAATAATTCTGTGAAGTATGCACAATTATAGTCTCATATTCCAGTAAAGGAAACCAGACTCGAAGTTAGATGACTAGCGCTAGGTCACACAGCAGCAAAGGGTAGGGGACTAGTGCTCAAAAAGGACTGATTCTGAGCCATTTACTACAGGCTCTGCTTCCTCCCCCAGCCCCTCCTCACCCCATACCAACTATTCTTCTGCTCTGTAATCACTATATCCCTCTGAAATGCAGATAATTTCTCCATTTTACAGAGTTGGAAGTCTGAGACTCAGTAATGTCACTCATACCACACAGCTAATTTTATTTTTTATTTATTTTTTTTTTATTTTGTGGTACGCGGGCCTCTCACTGTTGTGGCCTCTCCCGTTGCGGAGCACAGGCTCCGGACGCACAGGCTCAGCGGCCATGGCTCACGGGCCCAGCCGCTCCGCGGCATATGGGATCCTCCCAGACCGGGGCACGAACCCGTATCCCCTGCATCGGCAGGCGGACTCTCAACCACTGCGCCACCAGGGAGGCCCCACACAGCTAATTTTAGATCTATTTTTTCCTATCCATAATGGTTGTTATGGGAATGTTCAATAAGAAGTTCTGAACACCTGTTTATGAAGAGTTGTTTCTTTGCATAGTGTCAAGTTGAGCTTCTTTTTTGCTTGTTCTCAGTCTTTCCCTTTTTGCAAGCTTTGAAAGACACTTTCTAGCCAGGGCATAGCAGGAATTAGTGGGCATGTCCTGGTCCAGTGACTCAGTAGTGATCAGGATTTGGCTGTTTTTGTTCTGGTTGCTCTCAGCTTCCGCTTTTCCCATCCAGAGAACAGACGTTTCTTGAGTGTGTTCTCTTTTGGCTCCTCCATCTTTCTCTTCATTGATTGTGTTGCCTTCATTGATTGTCTTCCAATCTTACTCAGGTCTAAGGTAGAACCATCAGGATTGTACCACAACCCTCCTGACTCCTAAATAACCTCCCTTGATCATCCCCTTGGGCTTAACCAGCTGCTTTTCATCACTGCTCACAGCAGTAGACAACTTACTGGAACAATCATCACTCACTAATCCCTCCATGTCCCATTTGGTATAATACCATTATCTCTCTAGATGCATGCAACACATGTGATTGTGTATCAATACATCATTCCTACCAACACATATATGTAGCATATTATTTTGTACTAGGAAAAGTTTCCTGGAGCTTACCATGGGTTCAATCTCCCCATTTTATAGATGAGGAACTGAAGCCCAGAGTTGTGACTTTGCCTAGGGTCACACAGTTACACAATTAGTAGAAAAGCAGGGACCAGAACCCATCCTCCTTCTCCCTCTCCCTCTCCTCCCCTCCCCCTCTGTCCCTTCACCCTTCCCCTCCCCGCTCCTCCCCTCCCCCTCCTCCTCCCCTCCCTCTCCTCCCCCTCCTCCTCCTCCCCTCCCTCTCCTCCCCCTCCCCTCCCCCTCCCCCTCCTCCCCTCCCTCTCCTCCCCCTCCCCTCCCCTCCTCCTCCTCCCCTCCCTCTCCTCCCCCTCCCCTCCCCCTCCTCCTCCTCCCCTCCCTCTCCTCCCCCTCCCCTCCCCCTCCTCCTCCTCCCCTCCCTTTCCTTCCCCTCCCCTCCCCCTCCTCCCCCTCCCCTCCCTGTCCTCCTCCTTCCCTCCCTGTCCTCCCCCTCCCCTCCCTCTCCTCCCCTCCCCCTCCCCTCCCTCTCCCCCCTCCCTCCCCTACCCCCCCATCATCAGTGTTTTTCCCCACAACTCCACTGCCACTCAAACATACCAGGAATTCACAACATGTGCCATGATGTATTTTCAGGAGTTCGTGTTAGCATGAAGAATGTATTAGGGCTGCTTCCCCAGAAGCAGACCCTACAGTAAGGATTTGGGTAAAAGTGATTCATGGAAAATGTGCTCCCAGGAGAAACCAGAGAGGGTAGAGAAGAAGCAGGTCAGGGAAGAGGAAAGAGCCAAGCAAGCGTGTGACTCCAGGCACAGCTGCACCTCACCTGGTCCTGTAGGGATCTCAGAAGTGCAAAATTGACACTCCAGAGTAAATTACACCTCCCTGCTCAAGACCACGGAGCTGGGCTTTCATGCCTCTTTATCAGTCAGTCCTCTCGGAAGACATGAACTTCTGATGTTTCTGTGCATACAGTGGCTCCAGGAGCCCATGAGAAGACATCTGAAGGAAGCTGCAGGCCCAAAGTGTTAGAAGTAAAGACACAGGAGGCTGGTGTCAGGCCCTTGGCTGACCGCCAACAGTGTATGCTACAGAGAATTAGGTCATGGAAGTGACACAGGGTCCCAAACCTTTCCCAGCCACCTGGGCCTTCTGTGTCTTTGTGCCAGACACTCCTTACCCATATCTCTACTGGCTGCCTCCTGCACTCTCCATGTCTCAGTTCCCCTTCAAAGAGGCCTTCCATGACCACCCTATCTAACATAGGTCCCATGTCCACCCATCACTCTCTATCTGATGGCCTGACTTTATTGTCTTTGGTGCACTTTTTTCTCCCTAAATTTATTTGTTTCCAAGTTTAATAGCTCTCTGCTCAATATAAGCTCCACAAGGCCTGAGATTTCATCCTTCTTTTTACCATTTTCTCTTCAATCCTAAGAAGAATGCTTGGCACAGAGTAGGTATTTCATGTATATTTGTTGAATAGTAATGGATGCATGAAAAAAAACACCAATTGTGAAGTGTCTGTAGAGAACTGTGGAGCTATTCTGAGGTTCTGGCAGTAGGTATTCTGGCTCACAGAATTCGTTGTTATTCTCCTCTTATCAATATGCAAGGGAATAGATATGAAGAATTGCATCAAAGTTCAATCTATAGTCTTCCAAATTATTGTAGATAATATTAGCCTTAATGGGTATATTTTACAGTGGTGAAATGCTTCCAGAAAGTTTTTGAAGAAAATTACGGCATTGAAGGGAGCCTTTTAGTTCTTTGATACATTATGCCACTCAATGGAATATAATAGCTTCTCTTTTTCCCCCAGAAGACATGTGCATTTCATTATATGTCATTATCTGATATATGTTTGGCATAAAAGGCACTTTTCCCTTCTTTTTTAAAAAATCTTTGCATGGGATGCATATGGTAGAAAATTTCCATGAGTTGGTATCATATTCTGCTCTACAATATATCTCAGTTGGGAATAGCCCAGCCACCCCCGCCTTTTTCTTCTACTGTGGTGTGGGGAATATATTGATTTATTACATGATTTTTATTCTTTTCTTCAGATGAGAAAGTGGCCTAGGCATTCAGATAGCACAAATCTCTCCCCCTGCACCAATATTTTTTCCCTTTAGCCAAATACCATTTCCCTGAGCAGCAATTTAGTCATTACCCCATGATATAAAAGAAATGTAAAATCTGTCACAAGGAAGATGATGTTGTGACACAGACAGGGATCCTCTGGGAAGTTTAACCAGCTTTTCCACAAGATTGAAATGACTGTGACACTATGTTCAGATTCATAATTAAATTTATTCTTTTTTATGTGCATGTGTTCTTCTTTACTATGGAGAGAATGAGAATGAGAAAATGTGTCTCTGGCTACAGACTAAAGACAGGAATCAATATTAACCTTAAAAATAGCAGCTTAAACATATGGGTTGTGCTTTAATTTAAGTCCCAAGGCACTCAATGTAAAGCATCAAACTAGAGCTGTGACTTCAGGTTTGGGCTAATAATAGAGGGCTAATATAATCCCTGGGAGAATTGTAATTACCTTTTAAACGTCTCTATTCTGTGCTAGGCAAGAGTTGCAGCTGTGTCTGGTCTCTTCACTGCAGTGTTGGCACATGTAGGCACCTAATAAATATTTGTTGAAATTAGAAATAGAAATAGATATGAGAGGAGAGTTGGGGGGGGGAAGGGGAGGAGAGTTGGGGGAAAAGGGAACAGAGTGAGGGGAGAGGAAGAGACTTCTGAAACAGGTACACCGGAGGTTTGGTACTGTGAGAATAAACCTACACCCACTACATAGTGAAGAAGTGCAAAAAACAAGGGAAGCAACTTGGAGAAGCAAAAATCAGAAGATGCTGGGTAATCAGGAAGAAAGCAAATAGACTGGGAATGTATAAGATGTACAACACTGCAATAATTATCCCCGTTCTTCACCCCTCCCTGTATCCATTCATTCTGCCATATGACTGCAGTGTTCTGTCCATTGTGGGGTTCCCATGGACTAAACCACGTGATTTTCTTTGGTCAATAAAATGATGGTTCAGAGATGTGCTGAGGGTATGTGGGGTTCCTGATATTTTTTTTTATGGGTTCCCTGTCTATACAGACAGTTTGATTTTAAAATGTGTTACAAAGTTAATAGGCCCATCTGACATGTATAGTGATATATTGATGAAGATTTATAGTAATAGGTAGAGAAGAGGTACTTATGTATTTGGTTGTTGTCCAATCAGTGCTTAGGAAGATTCTGCATAATCTAGGTTATCACCACTTTCTCTTCAGGTCCAGGAATCATCTCTTCATGTTCTTTATTGTTATATGCACCATTCTGGGCTAATTTTGTATTTCTCCCTGCAAAAAAAAAAAAAAAAAGTAAAAACTCTGTTATTACTCAGAGAACCACAAAGAACCAGATTCTTCAGAATCTGTTTGTATAATAACATTTTGAAACAATATAGACAATTTTTGACTCTTCAGTTCCCTAATACCATGTATTTCCTGGTGGTGACTTCATCACTAATGATGTTGTATCATCCATTGTACCACTGTAAGTACTGGGTTCCAGTGAGTCTTTCAAAGGTCATTGCTGTGCTTCATTGAAGATGACCACAATTGTAAGTCTTACTTAGACTATACAGGGAAATATGCATGATAATTGTTTTCTGATCATGTTAAATTTATGATTTGGAATTTGATAGATTAAAACTTGAACAACACACCTTCTAACCATTTCTTCTCTTAAGCTCTTAAGGCCATAATCATTATTTCTAGAATGTGATCTCCTACCAGCAGGAAGGCTAGGTGATGGACCCATAGGTGGAACACATAGCATGGTCCCAAGAGCAAAAAATGTCCATCCCTGTGAGGCATGGCTTAACGCTTACTCAGGAAAGCATCACTCCACCACATGGATTGAAAGGTCCATTACATTGGAGACCAACGGTCAGCAAACCCTTTGGAGAATATAGGTGTGGCCAACTCCAGAGACCTTCTTCACACAAGGCATGGAGCCTGAGGGGGGAGCAGGGGAACCACACTAGGGACTAGTGACATAGAGCTCACTGGGTAGAGGATGGCTCTGCCACACCCATCGCTTTCAGGTGCTTCAGCCGCCAGAGGCCCCATGATCAGAATGCAAATGGATGAGCACTGATCAAGCCCATGGGTAGCTTTTGATTGTTAGCAGCCAGGAGCCCTGATCTTGTCCTGTGTCTGAGGTGAGTGAGATTCACCCAAATTTAGCAATTCAGCCCTGCTCTAGTGGCACAAATTCATGCAGTCCCACAAAAGAAACGTTCTGATGGCCAATCAGAACAATTTGTTCATCACACCACCCTCCTAAAATCCCCAGGACAACTCCATGGGCAGGAGTCCTAGGGATCTTAGGTACATCTGGTCAACCCCATGGACTAAAGGATTAGAAAGTGCTGTGAAGGGAGAAACAATGACTAGGGTCCACATGGGTCCTGCCCTTCACGAACTTGTCAGGTTTCTTAATACCTCTGTGTCTCCATTTCCCTTTCTATAAAATGGAGGTAATAGCAGTTCCTATTTTGAATATTTATTTTGGTGAGGACTGAGTTATTTCATGCAAAGATCTTAGAAAGAAACTTGCCTGCCACAAAATTTAAGAATTTGCTGTTTGTCTTGAGCTATTTACCATAACCCATGTCATGCTATATCTCCTGGCATTTCCCTGTTGTGTTTGCCTCATTGAAATGCACAATTTCACTGCACGACAAACTTCTTGATTTCTTAGCCAGCACTAGAGTAGGAAATGTGAAGACTTCAGAACAAAGAGATATCCTAAAACACATGTATGTTGTGCTACCAGAAAGATGGAGACACACCAAAGCCTTTCCTCAGAAGGTATAGATGATAGAAAATAGAAATGACAGCTATTGTTCTAGGGAGAAAAAAAGATTGTAAACTGAGATTACAAGTGATATTATGTTTCCCTTCATCTACCTCTGGTAGTATTACTTCTAATGCTATTAGGACTTTTATTGCCATTTTTTTTTTACCATCCAACAAATGTCAGTCACTGTACAAGATGTGTGTCATAGAAAGAAAATGAAGGAACAATGCTTTATGGTTCCAGTGAGGGAACAACATTTCTAAATACTTTCAGAGTCTCTGAAGAAATCTCAGTGTAATTTTCATTGAGAAAAGGGTCCCTGGGTTATCTGGAAAATACGATTTAAAAAATTATATATCCCCAAAGCAATGATGTATGTATAATTTTAAAATATTTTCTTTAATATAGCAAATGCAAACCAGAAAGTGATGTTTAACTAGGTGACCAATGCATATCTGGACAATTCTTTTATATGGAATTATTATAATTAGCCAGTTAAGGAGCAGATGAAGGTAACCAGTGAAAAGGCCTCTGGGCCTTGAGTCAGAAGATTAGGCTCTTTTTTACACTAGCTGGGCATATTACCTCAATTCTTGCAATTGCAAAATAAGAATGTCGAAATAAGCAGAATCAGCCTGTGATTGTCTGCTTTCAGTAAACACTAGGAATATTATTGTTGGCATGTTTGTGGCAAATCCAACAATGTTACTCCATTCTTAGATATAATAATGACATCTGTCTTACACACACACATAATTCCTATTACTACTAGTCAGAATAATTGATTATGATCCCATGGGTCTTTGGGAGAATGATTCCCATTGATCATATTCTCATTCTTTTAATAGAAAGCCTAACTTTTAAAGATCTTAGAGCAGTTTTGACTCTTGTTAGTTCATGCTGAGGCAAAGAGAAGTACAAAATGCAAAGGAATGTTTGACCAAAAAGAGTGTGAAAACATGCTAATACTCACTAGTAATTATGGGGATAAAATTAAAACTGTAGTATAGTTTAGTATATGGTATGATATTGTATAGTAAGGTATAGTTTCACAACCATCTTATTGGCAAAGTCATTAAATCTAATAATATCAAGTGTTAGGGGAATGTGGGAAACCATTATTGATGGGAGTGTAAATTGGTTCAACTACGTTGGGGAAATATCTAGCAATAACAAGTGTATCAGTTATCTCTTCCTACAATAGTATTGTGTAACAAACCACCCCCCAAATTTAGTGTTTTAAACTAAGAACCATTTATTGATTCTGATGGGCTCACTCAGGCATCTGTGGTCAGTTGTAGGTCAGCTAGAAAAGTCTAACAAGTCTTGACAAGTCACATGGTTGGTTTGGGGCTGGCTAAAGGCTGGTCTAGGATGGCTGATGAGATGCCTGGGTTCTCCTCCACATGTCTCTTATGTGTGTCTGTTCTACCCACCAGCAGGCTAGGCACATTCTCTTGGAAGTCTCAGAGAAGCAAGAGTGAGCAAGTTTAATCATGCAAGGATGCAAGCAGAAATGCACACTTTTCAAGCCTATGCTTGCATCACATTCATTGCCATCCAACTAGCCAAAGCAAATCACATAGCCAAGTTCAGGGTTACACTATTATAAGAAAAAGTGTGTGGATAGAGAAAGGCCATTAAATAGGGCTATTCATCCAATCTATCTGACTCATCAAGTTGCATGGAAGACTCCTATCCTATGACCCAACAATTCCATTCATAAATCTCTAACCTATATGTTCAAGGAGACATGAATAGGTCTATTGATTATGATATAGTTTGTAATTATAAAAAGAAATTGGAAAGGCCCTACATGTCCACCAAGAGAAATGTTAAAAATTTGATAGAGTCATACAACACATACCATGACAGAGCAAAAATGAGTAAACTAGATCTATAGCTTGCACAAGATATGAATCTTCAAAACCAAATATTAAGTAAAGAAAGCAAGTCAAGGAAGGATATGTAGAGAATAATATTATTTATGAAAATTAAAGTAACAGAAACACAGCATGAAAGTGATTCTTTGTTTATGGAAATATATACAGTAAAATACCAACTTATGTGGTTCCCTCTGGGAAGGTGGAAGAGAGGAAGAGAAGAAGCAAGAGTGGGAAGGGAAATGGAAAAGGGCTGGATTCTGCTGTGCCTGAATTATGTCTTTAAGGAATTGGTAATAGAAATATAGGTCTGGTATACTCTTCTTAATTGTGAAATAATTCATAATATTAAAAAAATTCTAAGAGAAATATTCTGTACACATGAAACATACAGAGGTCTATCTAGGAAAGCATGAAGAACTCTTTTACCCATCTAAGAAAGAAGTCTATATATGAGTTACTGAATGGACCAATGCAAATAAACTGACATTTTCTTGGGATGACATGACAGCAGGGTTGGTGATGTAAGCAAGAATCCCAGTGAGCAAAACCCAAGGAGGTTTCTGTTCAGTATTCAAGCAAATTGTCAGAGCAGACCAGCCTCTATTAATCAAAACCAAGAGAGGGTCCACTTACAGATAAAGTGA
Organism: Mesoplodon densirostris; assembly: GCF_025265405.1. NCBI lineage: Eukaryota > Metazoa > Chordata > Mammalia > Artiodactyla > Ziphiidae > Mesoplodon > Mesoplodon densirostris. The sequence continues at coordinate 78,623,833 of NC_082676.1, forward strand.
GTATAAGAAAATATCTCTGTGGAGGTATTGTCACCCACACAACAATGGCAATAAAAACTTTTCATGTGCATATCCTTAACTCAGTCTTGTTTGGTGGCTCCATTTCATGGAGTGATCCTGAAATAGACTAGGGATAGAAGGAGAAAATGGAACCCTCAGAACCCATTGGCCAGTGTTACTCCAAGGGTGGTCCATGAACCAGCAACACAGACATCATCTTGGAGCTTGAGAGAAATGCAGATTCTCGGGCCCTGCTCCAGACCTTCTGAATCAAGCTACCTGGGGGTGGAGCCCAGCAATCTCTTTTAACCAGCCCTCCAGTTGATTCCAGTGCATACTCAACTTTGAAAAACATGGTCACAACCTCTTTTAAAATAATTAACAGTTAACTGGCATCTAAGCAATGACTTGTAATTACCCCAGTCTCACTGTGAAATGTTTACAGGAGGTTTCCATGAGACTATGATGAGAAATGGGGCAGCTAAAGCAGGAATTTTGGCTCTTATTGTACTGAAATATATTTATTATTACACTAGTCATCTTAGTACAATACCAAAGTTGGGAACTGAAGAACTAAGAAGGCAACTGAAAAATATATCTATTCACACTTTTTATTTTCCACACTTTGAACATCTTTATACCTTGTATATTGCTTTTTGATTTAAAAAATATTATATAGCTCTCTTTTGATATATATCAAACACATCACTATCTATTCCACAGAGATTTCTAACAGAAGGATGAACTGTTCAGCTTCAAATCATATTTTTATTTGCCTTGATGAAATAAAATGCTGTGGAATTTAATGGAATGCCATAGAAAACTACTTTAACTTTTATTCTAGTGGTCACATCTATAAAAGTGGTCACTAAAAAAAGTGCTAAAACATTTTTTTGTTCTATTACTATTGATATTCATATATTAGTATATCTCAGCCACCATTCTATGTTTTAAGGATAAATTAGTAATAAACCAATGCAGCTGCTGATCTCATGGGGCTTAGGAGCTAGACTGTAGTTAGGGACACAGACAAAAAATCAACAATTTTATAATATGTTGTAGAGAGTGCAAAGGCCCTGAGGCAGGAGCACGCTGGGGTTTTAGAGAAATAACCATTAGGCCAACTTGGTTGAAGCTAAGTAAGAGAAGAGAGTAGCCGAGGTAAGTTACATAAACCTATTTGATTTGGCAATGTGAGAGCAATCAGCTCTTTCCATGCCAAAAGAGATTTTGGAGCATTATCCCAAATCAATCAACTTCATTTCCTATGCTCTATGCAAATTATGCAGCTGAAACCAAAATGCAATTAAGAGGACAGTTTTCTCTCCTGTCAGTAATGATGAACTCTTTATATGCTGTCTGGGATGTAACGTTGCCTGCACAGTTGGGCAAACCAGGAAGAGAATGCCAGTGCTGTTAAACAGTGCCTTCTTCCTCTCTGTTAGGAGAGCTCTCTTGCTCCTCGGCCATCATTTTGTTGCAGTTTAGAAACATGTTTCTATCTGGGCCAAGGCTCCAGGCAAGGTGGGAGTAGGGGGTTGTAAAAATGAGTTATAAGCCCCTTTATTTTATAACCTAGGATGATCCTTTGAATTTTGGTGAAATCCCTCTTACTTCATATATTGAATTCCTACTTTTCAACACAAGGTAAAATGTTTAGAAATTCTTTGGACAGTAGTAACTAGGAGAGGGCAAGCTTGTGTCACAATGTGTCTGCAGCTATTGAGAATCTTGGGAAGTGCCGTGACTTCTTTCTGTTGAGCCTTCTTTCAGCTTCTAGAAACTGTCAGGTCCCCTGCTGCCACAGGGCCTTTGCATGTGATGTTTTTTTCTGCTTGGATGTACATTGGGATGACCTGGAGATGCCCAGACCGCACCACAGACACATTAAATCAGGATCTCTGAGGTGGGATCCAGGCATCGGTACCTTTTAATGTTCCCCAGGAGATTCTAGTGTTCACCCCAGCTTAAGAACCCTTGTCCCAGTACTTTGTTTCTCAGCCTGCCTCACAATCCCACTTCACACCTACTCCTCTTTGCCTTCCTTTGCTTAATAATCCTTCCTCAGAGACACAATTCCTGACATTTCCCTGCCCCGACCCTAAGTCAAATCGCCTTCTGGTACATGTACCTCTTCTCTGGAAACTCTTTTCATGGTAGTTATTTTACAGTTCTTTGTGACATTATTTGTTTAATATTTTTCTTCTCCCTCTTTTTATTTTATTATTATTATTATTGGCTGTGCCATGCAGCAGCTTGCAGGATCTTAGTTCCTTGACCAGGGATTGAAACCGCTTCCTCAGCAGTGAAAGCACAGAGTCCTAACCACTGGACCACCAGGGAATCCCCTCTTCTCCCTCTTTTTAAAATACTGTTTAAAAGACTCATTTACTGGGCTTCCCTGGTGGCGCAATGGTTGAGAGTCCTCCTGGCGACGCAGGGGACACAGGTTCGTGCCCCGGTCCGGGAAGATCCCACATGCCGCAGAGCGGCTGGGCCCATGAGCCATGACCGCTGGGCCTGCGCGTCCGGAGCCTGTGCTCCACAACGGAAGAGGCCACAGCAGTGAGAGGCCCGCGTACCTCCCCCCCCCCAAAAAAAAAGACTCATTTACTAAGACACTCAACCCTTGCAAGCCTGGTATCTTCATGATGGACAAGACTGATAACTGGGTCTGACTTAAATTCTTAACCTACTATTTTTTTTCTGAATTAATCAAATGACCTTTGTAAGCAAACCAAACCTGTGCTGATCAAGGTCATTTCCAGCAAATTTATCTTCCCCAAACAGAATTTTATGGTTCAAACTAAAGCCATTGAGAGGGCACCCTGAAATATGAGAGGCAGCCCAAGGATCTAAGAATTAAAGTGCTTATTTCCTGCCAGACAGTTTTTGTGAAAATGAACCTTGCCTTATGTGCAGGAAAACATTTGGTGTTTAAAAGATGTACCTCGGGCTTCCCTGGTGGCGCAGTGGTTGAGATTCTGCCTGCCGATGCAGGGGACACAGGTTTGTGCCCCGGTCTGGGAAGATCCCACATGCCGCGGAGCGGCTGGGCCCGTGAGCCACGGCCATTGAGCCTGCACGTCCGGAGCCTGTGCTCCACAACGGGAGAGGCCACAACAGTGAGAGGCCTGTGTACCTCAATCAATCAATCAATCAATATGTATGTATGTATGTATCTCCTTCTCTTGACTATGAGCTCCATGAAGGAAGTGACTATGTCTGATTTTGTTTACCATTAAATAAATCCTCAGGGCCGAGCACCTGGCACCCAGTAAACATTCAGTAACTGTGTTGAATGGATGAACAGGAAAGAAGAAAACTATTCAAGGAGTTTATTTTTCAGCTGATTTTTCCAATTCAGTTGGAGGGGAGGCAGGTGGAAAAAAAAGCAGTGATCCTCATTCCTGAGTTAATATTAGCATCACCTAGGATAGGAGGTGTTGAAAAATACTGATGCCTAGACCCCAACCCACACCAACCAAAAAACCCAGACTCTTGGAGGTTGGGGCATTGGTGTATTAGTTTTCTATTACACTTAATATATTACATGCTTAATTACTAGATTAATTTAGCAGCTTAAAACAACGAATTTACTATCTCACAGTTTCTGTAGGTCAGATGTTCAGATGCATAGTGGCTGGATTCTCGGCTCATGTTATCAGCTGAAGTCAGTTTGTTGGCTGGGGCTGGAGTTCTCCCTGTGGCTCTTGATCTCTTGCAAGCTCACTGGTTATCGGCAGAATTCATTTCCTTGTAGTGATAGGACCGGGGTTCCTGTTGTTTTCTAGCTTTTGGCCTGGGGTCACTCTCAGCTTCAGGAGGCCAATCTGAGGTCCTTGTCACCTGAACCCCTGCATCTCAGCAAAAGAGAACCTCCTTGGTGTCAACACTCTTCATGCTTCAAATCCCTCTAACTTCTCTCCTGTGACCAGCTGGACAAAACTCTGCTTTTAAAGGGTCTATCCAAATAATCTCGCTTTCTTCTTTTCTTATGGTGTTTTTTTCTTTTTTTCGCTTCTCATTAAAAAAAATTGAAATACAGTTGACATACAACATCATGTAAGTTTAATGTGTACAACATATTGTTTTGATACCTTTATATTGCAACATGGTTGGCATCGTAGCATAACAGATCATTTCCCTTTCTTAAATCCAACTGTGGTATATATTATAAAACTAATCACAAAAATGAAAGCCATCAAACTCAGTCCTAGAGATTATGCAGGGTGTGTAAACTAAGGATGGGGGTCCAGGAAACTTTGGGGCCACCTTAGAGTTTTGCCTACCACAATTGGTATTAAACAACTCCCCAGATGAAAGTGAGAAACACTGGACTAAATCTATCATATATTTCAAAGGACTATGTAAAAGTGGTCTTTATTTTTTTTAAATTTTTATTGAAGTATAGTTGTTTTCCAGTGTTGTGTTTCTGGTGTACAGCAAAGTGATTCAGATATATGTAAATACACACACACACACACATACACACACACACATATATATATATATATATATATATATATATATATATATATATATATATATATACATATATATTCTTTTCCAGTATGGCTTATTAAAGGATATTGAAAATAGTTCCCTGTGCTGTACAGTAGGACCATGTTGTTTATCTATTTTATGTATAGTAGTTTGTATCTGCTAATTCCAAACTCCTAATTTTTCCCTCCTTCACCCCCTTTCCCCTTTGGTAACCATAAGTTTATTTTCTATGTCTGTGAGTCTGTTTCTATTTTATAAATAAGTTCATTTGTATCATATTTTAGATTCCATATATATCATATGGTATTTTTCTGTCTGACTTATTTAGTATGATAATCTCTAGGTCCATCCATGTTGCTGTAGATGGCATTATTTCATTCTTTTTATGGCTGAGTAATATTCCATTTGTGTGTGTGTGTGTGTGTGTGTGTGTGTGTGTGTGTATACATACCACATCTTCTTTATCCATTTATCTGTTGATGGACATTTAGGTTCTTCCATGTCTTGGCTATTGTAAATAGTGTTATGAACCCTGGGGTGCATAAATCTTTGAATGTGTGCCCAGGAGAGGGATTGCTGGATCATTGCTGGATCATATGGCAATTCTACTTTTAGTTTTTTAAAGAACCCCCATACTGTTTTCTGTAGTGGCTGAGCCAATTTACATTCCCACCGACAGTGTAGGAGTGTTCTCTTTTCTCCACACCCTCTCCAGCATTTATTATTTGTAGACCAAAAGTGACCTTTAAACACAGTAATTTTTTAAAGAAATACATCTTCTACTCATCAAAAATACCTCACCGGGGATATGGAAACATATATATATGTATAACTGATTAAATTTGTTATAAGGCAAAAAATTAAAAAAAAAATACTTCACCAATCAAGACATCAATAGACTAACTATGGTGTAGTAGAGATTTACTAAAAGCCCAGTGTAACTCACAGTAGGTATACCATCTGAGAAAAGCACTGCCTGTGGGACTTAAACTATACCATTTCTGAAACCTAGTGTCTCTGTCAGGGTTCCACCCAGTAACAGCTCACCCATATAGTTCAACTGAAGAGCCATTGGTGGAAAGATTAATTACAGAGATGTGGGTAGGGCTTAGGGAACAGTGGAGGGACAGAGATGAATGCTGAGACCAGCAGTAGTGGGAGGTCATTACCACCTGTGGGGGGAATTGGTGTCTCTGGAATCCATGGAGAGCTGGAAGGACTCTGTAGATGGGAGGAGACCAGATATAGAAGCAGGAAGAGAACAGGGAGAAATCCTCTGACTTTTCTCACCTCCCATTCTCTGATCTCCTGCCAGTACTTCCTAATGACCCAACCCAAGGGGAAGCCAGCTGCCCAGTGGGTCTGGGAGGAGCTGTCCAGAGGGAAGAGACCTCCTGGGGTACAAAGCAGGGCAGAGAATGGGAGAAGGTAACTGGCATAGGCAAATGGAGAATAACCATCACACTTTGAAATTGATGTATTTTTTTTCAGATTGAGAAAATATATTTTGAAGATTAAAAAGAGACATAACATGGGAATACTTATAATTTACCAGAGTGGTTTCCTATATATGTGGAGACTGACAGTTAAATCACTTACACATCAATCCTGGGCCCGGGGTTGCCTCCTCATTTCATTTTTAACTTTTCCAATTCCATGTAGCTAGCTGTAGGGAAATGAGGCTGGCACTGGAGGGGAGGCAGGGAAAGGGAAGTTGAAGATGTATGTTTTTATTTTCAAGACCAATAATATTCATGCCTTTAAAATAGTATAAGCACAAAGTTATCATGTTAATAGAATGAGTAATTCTACTGATAAATTAGGACATTCCTAGGTCATATATCTCACACAAAATATGCATAATCTGTTTGATATATATGAGTAAAATGAAGATAAAACAGTATTTTTAGCATACAAGGACTTTGAAAGTGTTTGTTCAAAGATTTATAGCATATGCAAATTTGAAACCTCCTTCCAGTGTTTTTGTGATTCTTTTTCATTAAAATAAGAAAACCACCGAAGCAGCTGCCTGGATATTGCCCTAAATTTTATACTTTCTCTCTTTCTTGTTTTCACTTTCCCTTCTCCACACCTACATGTGTGTTTGTATCGCTCAAGTGTTATAAAAGTAATCTTGAACATTCTCTACTATCATCTTAAATTACCTAGTTGCATGTTATTGATATAACATTAATAAGTAATAAACAATATTTAAATTTAAAACTTATAATTAATATTTAAATTCAAGAATCCTGCCTCAGTAAACCTTTTAGTCTTGTCTCTTCCTAAAAATAAATCATAAAACAAAATTTAAAAACAAAGCAAAACAAAAAGTAAGACATTGAAATGATAGGAAAGAATTATAACAGGAGGGAGCATCAGCAGCACTAAGGTGCTGCCAGATTTCTGAAGGCAGAAGGTAGCTGTAATCGTGCCAACAGATGATTTGAATGAGCTCAGAAGTTGGTAGTTGAATGTGGGGTTTTCATTCGGTGGCCTGTGAAATCAGCTGATACAGAGAACAGAACTGGGAGAAAGGACAGAATGTAGTGGGTAGCTGATTTCTATTCTATTGTATAGAATAGCTTCTCCAGCCCTCTTTCATCCCTTGAGTGCAGTTGCAGAACTCATTCTCAGGATAAAGGCAGAGATTCTCTCCAAAGAAACAGAAGTTCTGGGCAGAGCTTGGGCATCCAGAACAGGGGTTAGTGCTCTAGATTAGGACCCATTTTATTATGCCATTTGGAGGAGAGACAGGGCCTCTTGAGTGCTCTCTTCTCAGGGAGTGAAAGAGAAGCCAGCCAGATGACATCCTCTCATCACATACACAGATTCACAGTGAGTCCTCTCCTTTAGTGTAGAAGCTGGTAAAGGCTGAGCACAGCTGCTGACACCATTAACCTAGTTCCTCAAGAATAAATCACTGGATAACCAAGCAGCATGTCCAAGCATTTGAAGAAAACTGGCAATGCAAAGGAGAAAGAACAAGATGAGCCAAAAGACAAATAGACTCAAGGAGATACATAAAAAAATTAGGGAAAGAGATGCAAACTTAAATTTAAGATCCAGAGGTATTTGAGGTGTTATTGCACCCATAAAGAGAGAAACATTGTAAATTGAATTCATAATTGAATAAATTAAATCTGTTAGTAAAATAGCTAAAGAAGAAGGAAAAAACTCATCGGACAAAGATATCGTCTCCAGAAAACTTTTCCTGATATATAAGAAAGAAAGTCCTTAGGGGACTTCCCTGGTGGTGCAGTGGTTAAGAATCCACCTGCCAATGCAGGGGACATGGGTTCGATCCCTGGTCCGGGAAGATCTCACATGCCGCAGAGCAACTAAGCCCATGTGCCACAACTACTGAGCCTGCGCTCTAGAGCCCACAAGCCACAACTACTGGGCCCACGTGCCACAACTACTACTGAAGCCCTCATGCCTAGAGCCTGTGCTCCACAAGAAAGAGAAGCCCCCAGGCGCCACAATGAAGAGTAGCCCCCGCCCACCACAACTAGAGAAAGCCTGCACGCAGCAACGAAGACCTAATGCAGCCAAAAATAAAAATAAATAAATTAATTAAAAATATATAAAATGCATAGAATAAGTCTAATTAAAATGTATAGGTCCTCTACATAGAAAATTATAAGATATCATTGCTAGAAAATATGAAACTCAAAATGTATAATGATACTATTTTCATGAACAGTAAGAATTAATATTGTTAAGGCATCAATTCTATTCAAATGTATATATTCAATAAAATTTCAATCAAAATCATAGCGGGTTATCTTGTAGAAATTGGCAAGTTGATTCTAAAATGTATATGGAAAAGTGGGGGGTCAAGAATAACAAAAACAATCTTTAAAATATAGAGTTGGAAGACCTATACTACCAAATCTACCCACGCCATCAATTTAAAGATACCGTAAATTAAGAATGGGTAGCATGGTGCCAGGGCTCACTGATAGAACAATGGAACAAAATAGAGTCCAGAAACAGAGCCATGTATTAATGGTTTCTTGATTAATGACAAAGGAGGCATTGAACCCAGAAGCAAAAGACATCCTTCCTTTGAATAAATAGTACAGGGTCAATTGGATATCAACATGGAAAAGTTGAATCTTGACCCCTACTTTTCATAAAAATAAATTTCAGGTGACTGTAAATCAGAATGTAAATAGTAGAAGTGCAAAACTTTGAGAAGACAACAAAACAAAGTATCTTCATGGCATAAGTGTAAGGAACTTAAAGAGCACACAAAAAGCACTAACGATAAAAGACTGATGAAATCAATTATTTCTGTTCATTAAAACATATCATTAAAAGAATATAAAAGGCAAGCCAAAGAATGGGAGAAGATAATTACTACACATTTGGCCAAATGAGGGGTCCTATCCAGATATGCAAAGAGCTCCTACAAATCAGGTAAAAATGTATCAGTCCAATGGGAAAACTGGTGAAAGACCTGACCAGTCATACAACAAATGGCCAACACAGATATTAAAAAGATACTCAATTAAAATTTGAAAGACAAAATACCATTACACAACAGTCAGAATAGCTACAGTTAAATAGACTGCCAATACCAATATTGGTGAAGATTTAGAGGAACTAGAACCTTCCTATGTTGCTGGTAGGAGTGATATTGGTGCAACTGCTTTGGAAGTGGTTTGGTAATATCTTCTAAAACAATGTAACCACACTGTATGCCCTAGATGTAACAAAATAGAACACACTAGAAATGTGAATATATGTGCGCCAAACAAAAATGTTCTTTATAACTTTATTTATGATGGCCAAAGACTGGGGAAAAACCCCAAACGTGTAAACTTTAGAAAGGATAAGTTTTTATATATTCATAAAATCAAATACTATTCGGAAATTGAGATAAATAGGTCACTTCTATAAGCAACAATGCGGATAAATCTCACGAACCTAATTTTGAGTGACAGGAGTCAGTCGTGCAAGAATTTGTAGTATTTTGTTTCTACGTATATAAATTTCTAAAACAGGCAGAACTATTAAGGTATTAGAAATCAGGAAAATGATGCTTTATGAGAAGAAGGGGGTAGTGATTGAGAATGGGGCATAAAGGGGGCTTCTGAGGCAGAGATAGTGTTTTCTTTCTTGACTAGTGTGATTATACTTATGTGATCATTTTTGAGATGATTCATCAAGCTATAATTTGTCTACTTTTCTATATGCATATTATACCTAATTAAAAAGTTTTTAAATAAACACAACTGAATTACATGCTAAAGATTAAGAATTGGATTGGCATTAAAATTCTCACATCAGCAGCCTTGTATCTTAAAAGATGGTGTAATTATGCCTTCAAAACTTTGAGGGAAAAAATAGGGGCCCAGAATTCGAGAAATTAAAAGATATATTCATTCATGTAAGGACTCATTAAATTCACCTCTTATACACCATTTCTAAAAGAATCCAGGAGAAATTCAAAGTCCTTAGGAAACAATAGAGCTAACCCAGGAGAACAATAAAAAGAAATAATGACAACTGTGCTTATGGCCTAGAAGCATTTTATATCATCCAACAAGTAGCATGATAAGGAAAGTGGATGCTTTAAGCAATGTGATAAAATACAAATTCTTTCTGACAAGAAAAAAAAAAGGAAAGAAATGCACAAAATTCTCCAAGAGATTTATAAAGTTGTATAAGAAAATTATGTTACAAATTTGAAGCAGGGCTTCCCTGGTGGCGCAGTGGTTGAGAGTCCGCCTGTGGAGGCGGGGAACACGGGTTCGTGCCCAGGTCCGGGAGGATCCCACATGCTGCAGATCCACTGGGCCCGTGAGCCATGGCCGCTGGGCCTGCACGTCCGGAGCCTGTGCTCCGCAATGGGAGAGGCCACAACAGTGAGAGGCCCTCATAACACACACACACAAACACACACACACAAAAAAAAAAATTGAAGCAAACTGAAATGTGTCATTATATTGAACAAATGATGGAATGTAATAGAATATATTTAACCTTGATTGAAATATTCCCCTTCAAGTGACTCAGGTAAGGGACCTAGGATTACTTCTTTGTGAATTCAACCACATCACTGATTTCTGTTAATCATCATATTTTTAACATTGCTTATTGGTTCATGATTTTCAGAACCAAACTATGGATGCAAAACCTTATTATGATTAGAGGTCAGAGTGTAAATGCTACACAATACTGTCAAAGCAGTGCGATGCTTGGCAGATTCTGACAAGTGGTAGAGATGGGGGCTGTGAAAGTCAAGTGCAAAGAACATTAATGCCTCATCTTATATGGTGAGAAATTGAGAGTTACAGCTTAAAGCTGATGTGTCTAAAATAGAGATCTTGGCATATGATTTAAAATTTTTTTAACATAATTAACAAACATAGGAGGAGGAAGAGAAAGTAGATGGAGGACATATAGAGAGAATAAATATTTCTTGTGTCAATATAAAGCCTGAACAGACACTGCTTAGTGTTGATAAATCCAGACACAAAGGCACAATCAATTTTACTTAATATTACCTCCAACGACCTAAAGGTAGAATAGACAAAAATTGTTGTCTCTGAAGAGAGGGTGCGGAGGGTGAGGGAATGAGAAAGATATAAGGGAGAGTCTTTCTTTTCATTTTGTGCCTCTTTCTTTTTTCCTTATGCTTTCTGTCTACATGCTTGCATTACATCTATTAAAATAATAACTAATACAAATTCTCAATTAAGACAAAAATAATTGTCAAGGAAATTACCTAGAAGCAGAAAAGTTTATGTAGTAGTTCATATACAGATTCTCAATTAAGACAAAAATAATTGTTAAGGGAATTATAGAAGTAGAAAAGTTTAAGTAGTAGTTCATATACAAAACCCATAGTTGGAAGTCTTATGCTAAAGACCTTATTTTGGTACCCCTGTGAAATGATCTTGTTTTGCTTTCTGTGGTAGACTGCAAAGTTGACCCCATACTTCACAGCTCTTTTCTCATAGAGGTGGGTTTTTCCCATCCCCTGGAATCTGGCTGGCCCTGTGACTTGCTTTGGCTACTGAAATAGTAGCAAATGTGATAACAAGAGGCTTGAAAAGTGTTGATAAATTGGGGCTTACACTTGCTACTCTTGGAACCTGAGATTTCTATGTGAAGAAATCTGAATAGGCTGCTGAATGATGAGAAGCATGTGGTCCCCAAGAGATGACCAATGTCTAGGATATGAATGAGGTTTTGCTAGATTATCCAGCCATCAGCTAGCTGACCAAAGACTCCTGAGTGAGCCTGGCCAAGACCAGATGAACAATCCAAGATCAGATGAACTGTCCAGCCAAATCACAAACTGTGAGCTAAGAAAGTGGTCATTGTTTTATGTTTTGAACTGTCTTTTATGTAGTCAAAGCCAACTGATAACACTTTCTATGAATATGGGTATTTTGCTTACTACCATCTCATAGGAACTTTGTGAATACTAATAAGATCAGAATGGATAAGATTCTTGAGATATTACTGGAAAAGAAAATTTAGTATATCTTTTGATTAATAGTGTATATTTAATAAATATATCTTTAAATACATGATGAGTTTTTCGGTTCACAAAATTTATGTGAATCTCTCTTCATTGTTCCATGTCTGTGGTAAAAACGTTCTTGCTAAAAATACTTGTACCTATTTACGATCACATAAATCTGCCCAGATACTGCTTTGCAACGCTTTGTACATCAAACCTGCCTTGAGATACCACCAGCACAAAAAGGACTAGGTAAAAGATTGAACTGGGATTAAATGTTAGGTTTTGTCAACTGTAAAATTCACAAGGGAGCGTTAGTTACGATTTTCAGCTCTCCAACTAACAAAGACAAGGATTTGCTCAGCACTATTCAAGAAAGTCAGTGGATATTTCCAAGAACTTTCACTTTTTCAGAGATAGTGAAAAATAGATTTCTTTAGGAAATAATTCAAAAGCCCAGTTAAAGTTGAGGATTGAGGAATTATTTTTTTAAAGGGCTATCAAATTAAAGAAACCTCTAAGGGAAAAAATTAACAATCTAGATTCACCACAGTTGAAAATATCTAGATTAGGTTATTTAGATTTTTCACAACTAGTTCAAGGGTCAAACTTGAACTACATCAAGGTGTCAAGACCATTCCTTTGGAAATAATAGTCTTTTCAAATAAATGGAGCCTAGACAACTGGATATCCACGTGCAATAGAATGGGCTTGGACCCCTTCTTTACACCATACACAAAAATTTAATTAAAACTGGATTCTAGACCTAAATGTAAGAGCTAAAACTGTTAAACTCTTGGAAGAAAATATAGTAGTAAAACCTTTGAGACCCTGAATGACACAAAGTCTTCTCAGATATGATACCAAAAGCACAAGTGCCAAAAGAAAAGAAAAATAAATTAGACTTCATCAAAATTAAAAACTTTTTTAATTTTTAAAAATAAATTATTTATGTGTTTATTTTTGGCTGCGTTGGGTCTTCATTGATGTGTATGGGCTTTCTCTAGTTGCTGCAAGAGGGGACTAGTCTTGGTTGCGGTACACGGGCTTCTCATTGCAGTGGCTTCTCTTGTGGAGCATGGGCTGTAGGCACATGGGCTTCAGTAGTTGTGGCACATGGGCTTCAGTAGTTGAGGTGCATGGGCTTCAGTAGTTGTGGCATGCAGGCTCAGTAGTTGTGGCTTGCGGACTCTAGAGCACAGGCTCAGTAGTTGTGGTGCACAGGCTTAGTTGATCCACGGCATGTGGGATCTTCCCAGACTAGGGCTCGAACCTGTGTCTCCTGCACTGGCAGGTGGATTCTTAACCACTGTGCCACCAGGGAAGTCTTAAAACCTTTTTTAAATATTTTCATTTTTAATTGAAGTATAGTCAATTTACAATATTATATTAGTTTCAGGTGTACAATATAGTGATTCAATATTTTTATAGATTATACTCCATTTAAAGTTATTATAAAATATTGACTATGTTCCCTGTGCTGAACAATGTATCCTTGTAGCTTATTTATTTTACAATTAGTAGTTAGTACCTCTTAATCCATTACTCCTGTCTTGACCTGCTCCCCTTCACTGTCCCCACTGGAAACCACTAGTTTGGTCTCTATATCTGTGAGTCTGCTTCTGTTTTGTTATATTCATTTATTTGTTTTATTTTTTAGATTCCACATATAAGTGATTTCATACAATGTTTGTCTTTCTCTGTCTGACTTAATTCAATATTAAGAATTTAATATTGAATTAAATATTAAATGTAATATTTAATATTTAATTTAATATTAAATGAAATGCAGAATTTCATTCTTTTCATTCTTTTTTATGGCTGAGTAATATTCTTATATATATATATATATATATATATATATATATATATATATATATATATATATATATATATACATATATATGCATGGCACATTTTCTTTATCTATTCATCTGTTGATAGGCACTTAGGTTGCTTCTATATCTTGACTATTCTAAATACTGCTGCTGTGAACATTGGGGTGAATGTATCTTTTCAAATTAGTGTTTTTATTTTCTTTGGGTATATGCCCAGCAGTGGAATTGCTGGATTATATGGTAGTTTGGTTTTTAGTTTTTTGAGAAACCTCCATACTATTTTCCATAGTGGCTGTACCAATTTATAATCCCACTAACAATGTAATAGGGTTGCCTTTTCTCCACATCCTTGCCAACATTTGCTATTTATAGACTTTTTGACAATAGTCATTTTGACAGGTGTGAGGTGATATCTCATTGTGGTTTTGGTTTACATTTCTCTGATGATTAGTGATGTTGAACATTTTTTTCATGTGCCTGTTGGCCATTTGTATATCTTCTTTGGAAAAATGTCTATTCAGGTCTTCTACTCATTTTTAACTTTTTTTTTTGATATTGAGTTGTATGAGCTGTTTATTTCTGGATATTAACCCCTTATCATCATGTCATTTGCAAATATTTTCCTCCCACTCAGTAGGTTGTCTTTTTGTTTTGTAGATGGTTTCCTTTGCTGTGGAAAAAAAAAACTTTTAAGTTTATTTATGTCCCATTTGTTTATTATTGCTTTTGCTTCCTGTGCCTTAGGAGACAGATCCCCCAAAATATTGCTATGACCTATGTCAGAGTGTTCTGCCTATATTTTCTTCTAGGAATTTTATGGTTTCCCATCTTACATTTAGGTCTTTAATCCATTTTGTGTTTATTTTTGTATATGGTGTTCTAAATTCATTCTTTTACATGTAAATATCCAGTTTTCCCATCCCCACTTGTTGAAAACACAGTATTTTCTCCATTGTATATTCTTGCCTCCTTTGTCATAGATTAATTGATCATAGGTGCATAGGTTTATTTCTGGGATCTCTATTCTGTTCCACTGATCCATGTGTCTGTTTCTGTGCCAGTACCATACTGTTTTTATTACTGTATCTTTGTTAGTATAGTCTGCAGCCAGGTAGCATAATTCCTCCAGCTCTGTTCTTCTTTCTCAAGATTGTTTTGGCCATTCAGTGTCTTTGTGTTTTCATACAAATTTTAGAATTTGCTCTAGTTCTGTGAAGAATGCCATTGGTATTTTGATAGGAATTGCATTGAATCTGTAGATTACTTTGGGTAGTATGGACATTCTAACATCATACTCAAAAGTGAAAAGCTGAACACTTTTCCTTTAAAATCAGGAACAAGACAAGGTTGCCCATTCTCACCACTTGTATTCAACATAGTATTGGACGTTCTAGCCATAGCAATCAGATAAGAAAAAGAAATAAATGTATTAAGATTGGAAGGGAAGAAGTAAAACTGTTACTATTTGCAGATGACATGATACTATATATAGAAAATCCTAAAGTCTACACCAAAAAACTATTAGAATTAATAAATGAATTCAGTAAAGTTGCAGGATACAAGATCAATACACATAAATCTGTTGCTTTTCTATATGCTAATAATGAACTATCAGAATGAGAAAATAAGAAAACAGTTCCATTTAAAATCATATCAAGAAAGAATAAAATACCTAGGAATAAACTTAACCAAGGAAGCAAATGAGCTATACTCTGAAAACTATAAAATATTGATGAAGAAAATTGAAACAAAGTAATGGAAAGATATCCTATGTTCATAGATTGGCAAAATTAAAAAAATCTTTTGAGCTTCAAAGGACACCATAAAAAAAGTGAACAGACAACCTACAGAATGGGATGAACTATTTGCAAATCATACATCTGATAAATTTCTAGTATCTAGAATATATAAACAATTATTACAATTTAACAACCAAAGACAAAGAACCCAATTAAAAAATGGGCAAAGACTCTCAATAGACATTTCCACAATTAAGATACCAATGGTCAATAAGCACATGAAAAGATACTGAACATCATTTGCCATTAAAGAAATGCAAATCAAAACCACAGGATAACACTTCACATCCACTAGGATGGCTAGAATCAGAAAGACAGATAATGTCAAGTGTTGGTGAGGATGTGGAGAAATTGGAAGCCTCATGTATTGCTGCTAGGAATGTAAAATGGCACAGCTGCTTTGGAAAACCATCTGGAAGTTTTCAAATGGTTAAACAAAGAGCTGCTGTAAGACCCAACAATTCCACTCCTAGGTATATGCCCAAAGAAATAAATATGTGTGTGCACACAAATACTTGTATATAAATATTTGTAATAGCATTATTCATAATAGCCAAAAATTAGAAACAAATGTCCCTCAGCTGATGAATGGATAAATAAAATGTGACATATATATACAATGTAATATTATTTGGCCATAAAAATAAATGAAGTACTGATACATTATACAATGTGGATGAACCTTGAAGACATCCTAAGTGAAAGAAACCAGTCACAGAAGGCCATATATTATATAATTTCATTTATATGCAATGTTCAGAAGAGGCAAATCCATAGACAGAAAATAGATTAGTGGATTTTGGGGGGCTCGTGGGAGGAGGGAATGGGGACTGACTACTAATGGGAATGAGGTTTCTTTTTTTTTTCTTTCTTTTTTTTTTTGCGATACACGGGCCTCTCACCGCTGTGGCCCCTCCCATTGCGGAGCACAGGCTCCGGACGTGCAGGCCCAGCGGCCATGGCTTATGGGCCCAGCCACTCCATGGCACGCAGGATCCTCCCAGACCAGGGCACGAACCTGCATCCCCTGCATCAGCAGGCGAAATCTCAACCACTGCGCCACCAGGGAAGCCCGGGAATGAGGTTTCTTTTGGGGGTGATGAAAATATTCTAATTGTGGTGATGGTTTCACAACTTAGGGAATATGATTAAATCCACTGAATTGTTTAATTTTGTGAATTGTATGGTATGTGAATTATATTTCAATGAAACTATTATGTTTTAAAAATTATATCAGATGACTTACTTAAAATTACCTAAACCTTAAAGTCCTTCACCACATAAAAATAAATTTGACAGGTTTCAGTATTTAAGAGATATTAGAGGAATCTTTTATTTTGAGTCTATGTTTTTTAAAAACCTAGATATATAAAACTCAAATTTGTTAACTTAGGACAAACTTCCTGAACACTAGGAGAAAAAGGTATTTGGTACTCTTTCCTTGGTCAAAAACAATGTTATGCTGTTGTTGTCCTAGCTATTATTCTATACCGGGTTGTCCAAGCTATTATTTAGGAGAAGCATCAAGATAAATTTTGAGGATTTAAAAAATATCAGACATAAGTGAAAACAAAATTAAAAATGTTTTTTAAGTTCATTTTTTCCCAGAATATTCATGTGAAAAACAATTGCTAATATTTCATCTTTGTTTCTTTATTCAGCTTGCCAAAGAAACAGGCAAGGTGTGATATTTTAATCATCTGTGTTGCTTTAATATTCTAGTGACATATATATATATATATATATATATATATATATATATATATATATATATATATATATATATATATATTGCTGTAAGCTCTGCAAGGGCCATTTCTCAAGCAGACTCTATGAGAAGAAATGAGAAAAACTTTTATGTTGTTTTGCATGAGAAACTCATCAGACAAACTGATAAATACTTAATAAAAAGAATTTATGGGAAGAGGATAGGGAGTGGGTGGTGAGGAGAGAGAATTGAAATCAAATTATTCATTATTTTTAGAGTAAAATAAGATTGATTTAAAAATATAATCAATTACCAGATTGGGTTCAGATTACTATTATGTATTTAGGTTAACTCCTAATTTATGTTTGCTGATCTTCTCCCCTCCTACATTGTAAAGTTTTCAAAGTCAAGTAAGAAATAACCAGTTTCTTATCCAAATTATCAACAAAAGACAGAGTGCTTAATAATAGCTCTAATGGCCACTTTAATTCTGCATTAGGTAAAACACCCTTGTTTGTTCTTTAAAGCATTGTCAGGTGTAGGGATGTATTATTATTTTTCATTACAGGCGAGGAAATGGAGCCTCATACAGATAAAATTATTCAATAGTTTATTTATGTAAAGTTAAGTGTATAGTGAGGACTGAAGTCCAAGTCATTTGCTAAATCCCTTATTTAACAATTATGTAGTAGACTTATGCTATAGATTGGCCTATAACTAATGACTGGTCTATAAAAGGACTGACATGGATGTGCTTTCCAGCTAACTCAAAACCCTGGAAATTGGTGTATAGACAGGTAAAAGTAAGTTTCCTGGAAAAACTGAATGTGTCCAGTGCATTCTAAACATACCCAGTCAGGTGTACAAGTGCCAGCTGAAACCCTATTCAAGACCCCAGAGCCTTTGATAGAGCTGAATGTTTCTCCTAACTCATTCTCGTGGATTCTACTCCATCCACACTCTCTACCTATGGCCAGCCTGTCCTATGTTTTGAAGAAAACACAAATAGCTCCTGTCACTTCTACTCATTAGCCCTACACACAACCTCCAGAGCTTCAAAGACCAGTTATTCCCTCTTTTTCATGAGTAAGTGTTCAAAGATAGCTTTTATGAATGTTCCTTTAGATAACTTCTTTCTCTACAACAAAAAGAATGTTATTTCAAAAACTTTTGATAAATTGTACAATAGTTGAATGTTGTCCACGTGTGTCTTGCATTCATTTCACTTTCTGATGTGACACCATATTGGGATAACTATCCTTGTCTCCGATTTATTCTACATGTTCCAATTGTTGACCCTACCACCAGATCAATTTTCCTCAGCCTGGCTAAGCAGTGAATTCCTTCCCCCTAATTGTAGGAATGGAATTGCAACCCAAGCCAGGCCAGTAGAAATCAACTCCAGGACTTCTGTTGCAACTATTAGGTAAAAAAGCTTACTATTGGTGTTGCCAATCAAAGATGGTGAGATGTAATCCCAGAGCTTCTTGGAATCAATACATAACAAGAGACTACCTGAGAGTGAAGCCCACACAGAGGAAGGCTGTACCAAGAGTTGGAGAGATGGAGAGAGATTGAGGACATCACATGAATCCTTAGACCACACCTTACCTAAAGCAAGATATGTCTCAGCTTTTCATACACATGGCCAATAAAGTCCCTTTTAAAGAATAAGATTATTTGATTTGCATTCTGTGAATTGCCTCCAAAATAATCCTTTCTAAATCCAAAATTTCTGGATTCTTCACCATCCTCCTGTCTGTTATGAACACCCTTGGCTAAGGTAATGTGAATGAATGATGCCTCCAACTGATACCCACATTATCAACATAGCAAATATATTATGTGAATAGAAGGTGGGGGTTTTAATAGGGGATGAGATTGGGTAGGTGTTTTGGGAGTAGCCTTTGAAGACCTTGATTGCCATGCTAAGATTTTAGACTTTATTTTTTACATAAAGAATCCTGTTAAAGTTTTTTGAAAAGAAGAGTGGCATGATGTAGCCTGTGTTCTTGTGCTTAAAATAAAAGCCTCTGGAGGCAGAGGGAGAGCTGTTTTGAAGAACAAGAGGCTTGAAGTCAGAAGGAAGTTATCCAATTAATGAAGAAGAGGAGCTGAGAAAATCCGGTCTGTCTGTAGCACTTTAAAGGAAGAAATAATGGAAATACTGGTAAAAGTTGCAGAATTTCACAATGCTTGGTCATGGAAATAATCAAATAAAATGTGTGGTTCTGAGCTGGAGGCTTTTTCAAAATTTCCTTTTCTTCTCTGTATTCCATTATTCCACTCATTGGTACTCTCTAAAACTTCAATTTATTTGTATTTAAGGAAACTGTGTAACCTAGTCTCATGTTCTTCACTGGATTACTTTTCAAGGCACTATTGTTAAAGTAAATTTAGATTTTGTATTATATCTGTGCTTTAATTTCTAGTTATTTTTATGAGTAATCTAAAATTTTCCTTTGATTTTATTGAATTATATTGTAATTTTCTTTTTGGCCTGATATCATGATTAATTTTTTTCTAGGAACTATTGCTAAATAAAAAACCACCCGAAATGAGGAGTCAGCCAACAACTACCATTTTATTATGTTTGTGGATTTCCGTGGCCAGGAATTCAGTCAGAGCACAGCAAGAATGGCTTGTCTATGCTTTCTGATGTCTGGGGCCTCAACCAGGGAAATTATAGCTGGGATGGTCTGAGGGGTTGTCATAACCTGGGGGCTTCTGGAGCTTAGGTTGGAATAAATTGAAGACTCAGCTCGGGTGGGACTGTCAGCTTGAACTCTTACACATAATCTCTCCAAATGGCTTGGGCTTCTTCACAACATGGTGACTGGATTCTGAGATGTGGTATCCAAAGGGAAACATTTAGAGAGTGAGCATTTAGGAGACACGATGGAAAATGCATGGTTTTAATGGCCTAGTCTCAGAAGTCACGTAGCATCACTTCTGTTTACTCTAGTAGTTAAAGAAAGCCACCCAGATTCAAATTGAGAGGACATAGACTCTACTTCAATGTGAAGAATGCCAACAAATGTGCACCCATTTAAAAAAAATGACACAATTTCATAGACTTTCTTTGAGTACTTGCAAACTTGTGTTTTCCAATTATAGTATGTAAAATCAGCATATGCCTGTCACCTCTATTGTACAATTTCTTGCACTTATACACTCTATATTTTCATATGTCAGATTAATAATGATAAAATTTTCAATCTATTATTATAGTATTTTATAGATTATTTATTTTCAATCAATTCTCATTTAATGTAATTCATTAGCCATCTTCATTATTAAATGTTCAGTTATAAACATTGCTTCTATCTTCACATTCATTCATTCAATGAATATTTACTTTATACCTACCATATGCTGGGCATTCTCTGATAGCAATGGTCTGCAAACTCTGACCTATGGGCCAAATCTGGCTTGCTGTCAGCTTCTGGATGGCTTGTGAGCTAAGAATAGTTTTAATATTTATAAGTACTTGAAAAAAACTCAAAAGAAGAATAATATTCATGACACTTGAAAATTATATGAAACTTAAATATTGGTGTCCATAAATATGTGTTGGAATCCAGCCATACTCACTTATTCATTTATGTATGTACTGTATGACTACTTTTGCACCACAAAAGCAGAATTGATTAGTTTTAACAGACCATATGGCCCACCAAGCCTAAAATATTTACTATTTGGCCCATTACAGAAAACATTCACCAGCACTCTTAGAGTATACAGTGTTAGTAAAACATATAGAAATCCTCACTTTCTGGAGCTTATATTTTGGTGAGAACAATACATGCACCATATATAGATAAAACATGTAGTGTGCTAAGTAGTGCTAAGGAGGAAAAGAGAGCACGAGAGGGAAATATGCAACCTCAAGACAGGGGAGTGAAGTTTTGGCCAGTGTGGCCAGGGACGGTCCCATTGTGATCGTGAGTTTTCCATGAAGACCTGAAGGAGGTACCTTGGGAAAGAGCCTTCCAGGCAGATGAAACAGCCAGTGCAAAGGATTCCAATGTGGCTGGGAGTGAAAAGAAAGGTAATTCATAGGAGATAAAGCCAGACAGATGAAGTCAGATGAGTCAGGAGATTTAGACTCCTGTAGGTCACTGAAAACAACCATGCTTTTATTTGGGAGGTTTGGTGTTTGAGGTGCAGGCAGGTGGCGAGTCAGTGTGAGAAATACAGTGTGTGTGGCAGAGAAAGGAAAGACGGTGGGGCAGCACTGAGACATTCTAGTTCCTGGAGGGACTTGGTATTGGGGCCGACACCTTAACTTGGGTGCCAGACCCAGACTTAAAGGAAAATAGAACATAACACAGCAAAACAAACAAAAGCAATTCATTTGGCTGGTAGTCAGTGGTAGGGCAAGAAGGTGAAGAATACAGTGAAATTATTGCTAATAAGGTTCAATCGAGGTACGTGTTTGTAGATGAATATGAACTACATTTCTGTAGCAAGTGCATTAGTTTCCTATGGCTGCATTAACAAAGTAAAACCGACTGGTTGCCTTAAACAACAAATGTTGATTATCTCATACTTCTGGAAACTGGAAGCCCAAAATGAAGGTATCTACAGAGTTGATTCCTTTTTGGAAGCTCTGGAGGAGATCACTTCCATGCCTCTCTCTTGTCTTCTGGTGGTTGCTGGCAATCCTTGGCATTCCTTGGCTTGTAGATGACGTAGCACACCAGTCTCTGCCCATGTTCTTACAAGGCACTCTTCTCTCTACAAATGCCTGTGTCCAAATCTTACAAGGATTCCAGTTATTGGATCAGGCTCACCCTAATCCACTATGACCTCATTTTAACCTGATTACATCTGCAAAGACCATTATTCCAAATAAGGTCACATTCACAGATAACAAGGTTTAGAACTTGAACACATGTTTTTGGGGGCACAATTCAAACCACAGTACCAAAGTATGAGTTTTCTCAAATTCTTTCAAATCTCCCATGTGGAATCATTTTTTCTGTATATATACTGTATTTTCTTTATTTAAAAAAATTTTTAAGTTAAAGTATAGTTGCTGTACAATATTATGTAAGTTACAAGTATACAATATAGTGATTCACAATTTTTAAAGTTTATGTTCCACTTATATAAAATTTAATAAATTTAAATAAAATAAATTTATATAAAATCCAATTTTATTATAAAATATTGGCTATATTCCCCAATATGTGTTGTACACTGTATCCCAAATCTCCCATATAGAATCATGACTGACCCCAATATGTGGGCCCAAAAAGAACCTACACATGGGGTTCAGCTCTAACAGTCAGGGGGCAAGAAGGGAAAGGAAGCCCAGCAAATGGTGAGAAAGCCCACAGAGAGGACCAGAAACTCTTGCAATGAACAGAAGATAAAGTGAAGAATAGAAAAACGAAAACACAAAGTTGTGGTAACTTTCTATACCCTTCCTGCAACCACACTCTGACATGGATTCATAAGCAGAGTATATTTCCCAACCCTTTGACTTGGGGCTGTCCTATATGTCTTGTTTCAGCCAATGGAATGGAGATGAAATGACCTCATGTGAATTCTAAGTCGTAAGAGGCCTAATGTGTTTCTGATTCCCTCTTGAGCCTCTTGAACCATGGAAAGAAGAAGTCTGCTGATACAAGAATGAAAAACACATCAAGCAGAGCTGCATCAGCTTCTCCACAGACATAGAAAAGGCAGAGCCACCCTGATCCCATAGCCTGAAGCAGAGTTGTCCACCAGCTGAAGCTGGTCCACCATCACCTGAGCATCAATGGCATAAAAAAATTATTGTTTTGGGCCTCCCTGGTGGCGCAGTGGTTGAGAGTCCGCCTGCCGATGCAGGGGATACGGGTTCGTGCCCCAGTCTGGGAGGATCCCATATGCCGCGGAGCGGCTGGGCCCGTGAGCCATGGCCGCTGGGCCTGCGCATCCGGAGCCTGTGCTCCGCAACGGGAGAGGCCACAACAGTGAGAGGCCCGCATACCGCAAAAAAAGAAAAAAAAAAATTATTGTTTTAAGACACTAAGCTTTGGGATGGTTTATTATGTAGCATTATCATGGCAACAACTAACTGATGACAACAGCCATGGCATGAAAACTCAGAAGTACTTTTTTTCAGTTTCTGGAATGCATACTAATACAAATAAGACAATCTGATATTTATACGAGAGTACTGATGTGGTGACTCAGGGTTAATACTTCACACAGCTGCAGTAGAATGTCAATATTAGGTATAAAATTCTGGGAAAAAAGGAAAATTAGTAGGGCATGTCCATTTAGAAAAAGTGCTAAAAATTAAAACAAGAAGAAAGGCTGAATATTTTTTAAAGATACTGGTCTTAGTCATTTTGAGCTGTTATAACAAAATACCATAGACTGGGTGGTTTAAACAACAAAAATGTATTCCTCACTTTTCTGGAAGCTGGAAAGTCCAAGATCAAGGTTTAGGCAGTGTTTAGCTTCTGGCGAGGGTTCTCTTCCTGGCTTACAGACAGACGGCTGACTTCTTGCTGTGTCCTCACATGGTGGAGAAAGATACATTTCTGGTATTTCTTCCTCTTTTATAAGGAGACAAGTTTTATGGGATTAGAACTCCACCGTTAGGACACCCTTTTAGCTTTGATGACCTCCTTAAAGGTCCTATTTCCAATATAGTCTCAAGAAGGTTAAAGCTTCACTATATGAATTTGGAGGGGCACAATTAAGTTCATAGCAAGACCTTGATTAGGGTTCAGTCGTTCTGAATTTTTGTCAAGTAATAGAGTATAGAAGAGAAATAACAAATAGCAGTAATGATAGTTACTTACATCGACATGATATTTTATATTTTTCAGTAAGTTATTTCCACAGTAATTCATGTTTTATACTATGGTGGCAAATAGTTACTGCCCTTAACATATAAATGAGGAAGCTAAAATATTTTACAAATGAGGAAAATAAGTGATTTACTTGAAGTGTAAGAATTATGAGGGCTGAAGGCAGAAGCCCAGAAAGCCTGAGTAATCCCCAATATTTTTTATAATGATTATCTTTAAGATCAGAGGAGGGAAATTTGGGACTTAAAATTATGTAAACCACTCCCATTTGGACATTAGATTTGAGAGGTCCCTGATTTTCCAGATCATCTATTAAATTTGTCATTGTAGAGATAAAGATACTGAGGTCCAAAATGTTGGGTTGGCTTCTTCTAAGTCACATGTATGTGGAAATCAGCTCCATCTTCCAAACAAAGAAACTCCAGCTCAGACATCTTGAGCAGATATAAAGGTAGTGATAACGACTGCTAAACTATCAATTCTTACTTGTAAATTAGACGTGATGAAATAGCATCAACTGAAGATTAGTAATGAGTTCACATTTTAATGGAAACTGGCAGATGAATGAATGCTGAAATAAATACATAAAGACGTACTGTGGGCATACAGAAGAATAACAAAAGTTATTAGACTAATTAAAATAGGCTCATATCCACATTTCTTCTGAAACTAAAAATTTATTTATTATAATGCATTAAATGTATATTGTCCATTCATTTCTTTGTACATTGGAAATAACTTCTGACTGAGAAAAACTAAAGTGTAAAAAAAATAGGAAGACAAATAGGAAGAAGCAAATTTCAAGAATTAAAAAAAAAATCTTCACATGGAATATCCTGTCCTAATTTATAATCTTAGAGAAATTAAATATTTTTATATATCTAAATTCATATGATTTTCACCCATGCAACCATACTTTGAAAGTTATTATATAATGTTCCCCTGTAAAAGAGAAAATGACACACAGACAAGGGACATAAGATCCGAGAAAGAGGGGTCATGACACACAAGAGTAGTGAATAAAAGCCCCAGAATGAAGGAAAGACATGTCCCAGGATGACAGGCCTAGAGAAAGGATATCTGGTTTGGAGCAAGAACACAATAGCTCTGGAAAAAAGGTCTCCATGTGGGAAAAATAAGTGACTGTTAGATGATCTATTGTGATATGCCACTTGGAACAAAGAAAACTTCTGAAAGGTATATGGTAGATCTGATGGAATATTTGGAAAGGTAATGAGGATAAATACATAGATCACTGTCTGATAGAATAATACCAATTATTAATTCCAGGAAAAACAAAAGTTGTAAAAGGAAGGGTGTGTAGTTACAATACAATAATTGGCTTAGTGAATAATGTTTACTTAGGAATAATGAAATAAACAGATGTCATTGATTAACTGTAAATGTCAGATAACTATATTAAGAGCATGGGAAATTGTTTTAATGTACTTTATTAGTTATCTTTTGCTGCAATAACAAATTACCCCAAAACTTTATATCTTAAAGCAATAAATATTTATTCTCCTTACACTTCCTGTGGATCAAGAATTTGAGAGCAGCTTAGCTGGGTGGCTCTGGCTCAGGGTCTCTCATGAGGTTATAGTCCAGATGTGGGCTGGGTCTGCAGTCAGCTGAAGACCTGGCTGGGCTGGAGGAACCACTTCAAGCTCAATCACTCAGTGGCTGTCAGGAAGCCTCGGTTCCTCAGTGGATGTGGAACGGGGGCCTCAGTTCCTCGCCATGTGGGACTCTTCTCACCACATGGCGGCCAGCTTCTCCTAGTACCAGTGACCTGAGAGACAGACAGACAGAGAGAGACAGAGGCAGATGAGAAAGAGAGAGAGGGAGACCATGATGGAGGCCACAGTGCCTTTTTACGTCCTGATCTCTAAAGCTGAGCACTGTCACTTCTGCTTTATTCCATTTGTTAGAAGTGAGTTACAGGGCTTGCCTGGTGGCACAGTGGTTGAGAGTCCACCTGCCGATGCAGGGGACAAGGGTTCATGCCCCGGTCCGGGAAGATCCCACGTGCCGCAGAGCGGCTGGGCCCATGAGCCATGGGCGCTGAGCCTGTGCGTCTGGAGCCTGTGCTCCGCAACGGGAGAGGCCACAACAGTGAGAGACCAGCGTACAGAAAAAAAAAAAAAAAAAGAAGTGAGTTACAGATTCCAGCCCACACTGAAGAGGAGGAGGATTAAGGCAAGCAAAGAGTATCAGAGACCATGTGGACATATTTTTGAAATCCATATAGGAATTTTTATCAATTATAAAGAGTGTCAAAAGATAAACTCTAAATTTAACCAAAAAAGTAGTATAAACCTTTTATTTTAACATATGAAAGTCAGTACTATTAAAAATAGTTAAGGAGAAAGTGGTTGTCTCTGAGGAGGAGAACTGGGGAGGTCAGGAGGGGGAAATAGGGGACAATTTTTGTATTATTATTTTTTCAGCCCTCTCACAACTATTTTATTAAAACTTTTTAAAATTAAAGGCAAAGAAATAAAGAAAGAAAATGGGAAATAGAAAAACCTTCTCACCATGTATCTCAGCATTATTTAATGCCATGTCTGTTTACCATCTAAAGCTTCCCTGTATAACATTAACATCACTTGTTCTATTGTTTGAGAATCACAGACCTAAAGAAAGAAAAGGAATTTTAATGAGATTCTTTTCTCCAACTTATTTTCCTGAAAGGAAAGGAAGGGAAGGAAGGAAAGGAAAAGTAAGTGAAGAGAAGGGGTAGATATTGAGAGGGAAGAGGGGAGAGGGGAGAGGGGAGAGGGGAGGAGGCAGATGGGAGAGGGGAGGGGGAAAGAGGAGGAGGGAGAGGAGGGAGGGGAGGGAGGAGAGGGGAAGGGGGAAGGGGAGAGGACAGAGGGGAGGAGGGAGAGGGGAAGGGGGAGGGGGAGAGGACAGAGGGGAGGGAGGAGAGGGGAAGGGGGAGGGGGAGAGGACAGAGGGGAGGAGAGAGAGGGGAAGGGAGGGGAGGGAAGGGAAAAAGGAAGACGGTACTTGTGCTCTCCTTCAAGGTCACCATATCTGACAGCCCTTCAGTATACTGTGAAGTAAGGGAGCATTCACTAAATTTAAAAAGAATCATTACGAATCAAGGAACTTGATTAATATTTGTTGAATGAATTAATGAATTTCCAAAGACCTTAACACACAAATCCTGTCAGTTCTCCTATATTATGGACTTTTCCCTATATTTCTAGGAAAAATCTATCTGCAGGCTTTCTTGTTTTAATTTCTATATTGTGTATATTTTTATCTTTGCCTCCATGGCACCAAGTATTGCTCCAGGTATATAAATTTTGAAAAGGTGTCTGTCCCATGCTGGCCTGTGCTCTAGAGTGGGCAACCATCCACTTACTCTAAGGAGGATCCAGGTGAGCTTGTCTCTCTCCTAGCTAGCCTCTCATCCGTGTTCTATTTAATGCTCTCTCTTCCTTCAGACACTGTGGTGACCCAGGGAACCCTCCTGAAAACACTTTCTTTTTTCTCCTATATGGCCACACAACTGTAAATGTGTTGAGTTTGCCACATCAAGACATGCCGTATTTTTTTTGTTTGTTTTGTATCAGTGACGATGTATATTCAGTCCTGAGTGACAGAAATGATCCAGTATGGGTTAAACGAGTAGAGAATTATACTTTTCTCACATACAAAGTGGTCAGAAAATAGGCTGTATTTGTCTTCTTTTTCTTTTCCATGCAGCCATCTTGGGATGTAACTTCCATGCTCATCATTATTGTCTTAAGGTTTCAGGATGGCTGCTCCACCCCTGCATTGCTTCCACATTCCAGAAAGAAGTGGAAGATTAAAGGCAAAATATGTAAGCTGGTTAAGTCTCTCCACCATTGAGTAGCTTTCTCAGAAGCCCCAACTCATGACTTTCACTTCTCTCTCTTGACCAGAGCTGTGTTATCTGACCACCCCTCAATGTAAGGAAGGCTGGGAAATATGCAGTGGGATTTTTGGTGTGTGTCAGGGATTTACTGCTGTTTGCTTGTTCATTTTTAACCTGGACTTACTGCTGCCATGGCAACATTATGCCGAGACCTAAAGAACCACCCCCTGAACCAAGCCCATGATGCTGACTCAGAATCAGGAATGGTGGTTGTTTAAAGCCACTAGGTTTGGGGATGTATTATAAGGCATCAAAGGCTAACTTGGGCCTCCCTGGTGGCGCAGTGGTTGAGAGTCCGCCTGCCGATGCAGGGGATACGGGTTCGTGCCCCGGTCTGGGAGGATCCCATATGCCGCGGAGCGGCTGGGCCCGTGAGCCATGGCCACTAGGCCTGCGCATCCGGAGCCTGTGCTCCGCAACGGGAAAGGCCACAACAGTGAGAGGCCCACATACCGCAAAAAAAAAAGGAAAAAAAAAAAAAAAAAGGCTAACTGATACACTTGCCCTAAATAAAATTAGGGCTATATATTAGTAATGGAGAAAGTAAGAAAGGATATTAGTTAGGCAGCTAGGCTGTTTCCATCATAGGGTTAGCCAATATTTCCCAACTCTGTGGTATTCTGGGGCTCAAAGGAACTGATGTCTTTCTTAATTGATTTTTTAAAAAAATTATTGATACCATGATAATTATTTAACTATTATTTTAAATTAAGCTGGGAGATTCAGGTTTCATATTGAGTGGACATGTACTACAGTTAATGGAGAGCAGAGGACCATGCAGGGTCCTGTGCCCCCAGTTTCTTATTCAGAGGAACCCCACCAGCCATCATGGTGGTTTGGGCCATTATCAGGTATAGGTATTTTCATTTTTAGTCATATATTTTTTATTTCATGCCCAGGTGAGACTGGTATTTAGATGGGAGGACAAAGAAATGCTGATTGGAAAAAAGTTGAGATACCTAAAAATCACATTAAGGTCGTCTTTGCCAGGTCTGTGGGCTACAATCACATTATCTATTTCTCATATAACAGGGAAACTTTCCATGGCCTTTCAGAAGCCAGTGCCAAAAAGGAAAAAATATAGCAATGATTATTATATCCAAGTTGGCATATGGCATATTATTTATTGAAATAAAGACTAACCATACTTCCACAGTGTATTTTGGAAAGAAATACATCTAAATATGGGTCAGAAATCTTCTCTCATATTTACTCATTTGGAAACACAACAAAAATTATAAACATAAGCTATTAAATTTGTATGCAAAATGCAAGAATCCCAAATATCGGGTCACACAAATTAGTATTTTGTGGTATCTATATTGAATTCTGTGATATGAAATTATATTTCAAACTGCAGTTTTAGATATAGTCATTACCAAAACCAATCATGATATTTGATATTAATTTGATATTAATTTAGTGTATGTCAGTGTGTCTCTTAGTAAATGAGGAAATTTAAAAATAATACTTTATATGTAATCAACTAATACTTCAAATGCAATGTATATGCATATATGTGTACATGTATATATACATATATTAAGAGATCTATTTCTATATTTCATACTTAATTTGTATTTTACTTAATGTTGCCTCTTTCACACAAATGCATGAGGGTAAATGATGGCTCCATGGGTGGCAGAGGGTATGAACAATAGGCCCCCCAAAATGTATTGGGTTGGCCAAAATGTTCGTTCGGGTTTTTTGTAATGTCTTATGGAAAAATCCAAATGAATTTTTTGGCCAACCGAATAACTAATCAAAAGAATTCTGCATGGAGACATGTGGCTTCAGGGGTGCTGGTATCTTCTCAGACTCTGCACTGTTTATCTCATTCATAAGTTTGATTCTGCATCAGTTTCTTGCCATTGACTGAGGTTGAGGCACTTGCTGAATTAACCACTGAGGCAATTGGATCCCAACTGCTTGCCCCCCACCCCACCCCCCGACCAGGGCTCAGTTTTCTCAGTCTTGGGAGACCACTTATTCCCCAAGTTTTGCAGCAAGGTGTTTCTTCTTTGTTTCCAAAATGACCTTTCCTTAACAAATCCTTTTTGTATTGTAGGCTCTTTGGGAGTTGAGGGTAAAACTAATTTGGCAGGCATGATTCTTATTAGAATTTATTTCCAATAAGCCAGCATCTGATAAAGAGGGATTAATCCAATGGAGAAATGCTGACATTTTCAGAGGTTAAACAGGACAAAAAGTAATGAAGGCCGTCTTCTCAGTCTTGACCAGAGGGATGATGGGAGTCTGGAATTCCAGACTTTGATATTCTCAGCCAACAGCCCATTTAAAATTAATTAGTATAAAACAACGATGCTCTGTACAGATGCAGGACAGTCTTCAAATAAGGAGCCCCACATGTTTCATAGCTAAGTACTGACCTGATTCATGATGGCTGTGCTCTGTGAACATCCCTGTCTGTGGGCCTGGTTTCCTTTTATAGTACAAGGCACCAGGGCAGAGAGGAGTCATGTGGCTTCCCCAGCTTCCCACAAAATTGTAAAGAATAATTAATGAAGGGCCGACACTGGAACCTATTTTCAACCCACTTGATATATTTGCATTTTCTAGATGTACAGCTGAGATTTCCCAAATAACAATAAATGTACATTCTTTAGCTAACTGTCTGTTGCTTTAACTATTATTACTATTGGTTAATAATAATACTGCATACTACCAGTACTCCACATTACTATTGTGTACCACCTCCAAATGCACACTATTATTATTAATAGCAGAGTATAACTGTGATTTCACTGTTTTTAAGGGTCTAGACCCTGGAATTCAGGCTGCTAGTGTTCAGATGTTTTTTTTTTCTTTCATTTCCTAACTCTGAGTTTAGGCCAGATACTAAGCATTTCTCAACTGGTCATCTCATTTGGAAAATGGATATCATACTTGTTTTGTGATCATTAAGAAATATTACAGACAACTTTTTAAAAATTATTTCCTTTTGGGCATATGATAGGATTGCATTTCCCCATCTCATCTGAAGGTGGGTGTGGTCATGTGACTTGCACTCATGAGTGAAAGTGATTGGTATATATCTTCTAGGCAGACATTTTAAGAGCTAGTGAACAACTTGCTATGTCCCCTGTCCCACATTCATTCTCCATCACAGTGAAGAGTTTTCACCTGGGTCCCTGAGTGGCCATGTTAAGCAGACTTCTCTGACGGCCCGTGATGGGCATGTAGCATGAGTGACAAGTAAATCTTAATTGATTTAAGCACTTGAGATTTTGAATTATTTGTTTATATAGCATACTCTATCCTATCCTGATCTAGCTGCAGAATAATCCAGTTAGTCAGGGTAAGTTAAGTTATCCTACTATAACACACAGTCCCATAATGACACTATGTAGTTTCTTCTATGTGTACATAATGGGTTGACTGGGGACTCTTCTCCATATTGTCCTCACTCAGGGACTCAGGTTGACAGAATAGCTGGTAAATTCCTGGTTGTCATGGCAAAGAGGAAAGAGCATGGCAAACCATATGTTGGCTCATAAAGCTTCTTCTTGCAATAATGCACAGCGCTTTTGCTCACATCTGGAGGGCCCCAACTAACTGAAAGAGTGCAGGGGACAGTAATCCTATCTCTACTTTGGAGAACTGTAAGTGCTATCAGTAATATATTATTGAACTACACTAACATTATAAATAATATTACAAATCTTACATCTTTTCTCCATTATCTACATAATCTAACATGCATATTACCTATAATATTACCAACTTAAAATTTTATATGTTCCTATGTAAATAGCCTAGGTAAGAAAGTGATCTGTAAGCAATTTTCAGCTTAGTTCCAGGGTTAAAAATACTTGATCATATCTCTCCAGGTGGAAGTTTTTGTAATTTGGACAACTTTTATTAACTTTTATAGAAAGTATTCCTTTAGAAAGAAGAAAAAATTGTGAGCTTTATCTTCTAGAATACTTAGATATCAAGGCCCTTTTGGAAAATGTTAAGCCTTGAGGTTCAAGGACATTTAAATGATCAGCAACCCAACTTCTCCTCCAGTTTTCACTTGTGTTCATTCTACTTTACCCAAAACATGCTCACTGTGATTATGTTATAATGCAAGTTATAATCATTTGTGTACTGCCTGCCATGTATACCTCATTACCAGTCTGCAAAGAAATGACTGTACAAATTATTACATTTGCAAGATTGACTTAATTAAAGTTCGTCTTGATTTCAAATCTAAATCTTATTAATGTATGCTCAAATTTATTAGTTGGTTATATATGTCACATTGGCTACTAATTTGATTTTTTAAAATAGAAGAAAATAATTGGATAATGTCCCTGATACCATTGCCATAATTTTTCTCATTTTGATAATGAATCCATCCAGAATGAAGCCAATGCTTCGTTCTAAGGATAAATGGGGAGAAGTTATCAATATTAATGAGCTCCCTGCATGTCTTGGGTAGCCCACAATTTCTCAGGTCCTGGTGCAGCATAAATAACTGGCTTAGTGAATTTGTTGGGATGGGAGACAGAGGTGTGTTTTGGGTGGTGGGGTCCATAACTCATCCTGAGTAAACTACGTGATGGTGAGGTGGGAAGAACAGGTTGTTATCTGCAGCCACTACGGCAATGGAGTTAAACTCCTGGGGCTGGTGTTTCATCTGCTTATCATCTACTGGTGATGGAGGAGAATCCACAGAGGGATCCAAAGCATTTTGGAAAGTGCTCCTTAGAGATAAGAAGTAGGCCAGAGGCTCTGATTGGGACCAGTAGCTGGGTGGTTTGTAGACAAGGAAAATATTTTTAATAGACTAACTGGCCATGACTGGCCGCCAAGTACATATGTGTGTGTGTGTGTGTGTGTGTGTGTGTGTGTGTGTGTGTGTGTGTATTGGTGGAGCTCCAAACCAAGGTGGAGTTGTGATTAGGGAAGGTGGGCAAGGCTGGAACAGAATCTCTGTGATGACACCCATGCAGGTTTGGTCAGGAGACGGCCTAGCAACTCTTGGTCCAAACACTTCTTAAAGTACTTTGCATACATTGACTCAATGTTTTGAGCTCTGTGGTGTAGATGTTATTATCACTTACAGAAGAGGGAATGGAGACATGAAACACCTGTATAACTTTCCCACAGTCACTGAACATCTAAGCCCAGGAACTCAGGCAATGAGACTTCCGACTTAGCCACCAGCCCCCATCAGTGTTGCTCTTCTGAATCCCTGCTCAGAATGGCACTGGTACCCATGAACTGCTATCAGGATATACTTAGAAGGGGCGGAGTTAGGCAGATCCATTCCATGGGCTGTGCTCAAATCAGCCCCTCTTCCCCTCTCCACCATCACCTAACACTTAGGCTCTATTTTTGAGCTTGGCTCTCAAACAGAATGAATTTTGTTTTCTGAAAAACAGATTCATTGGTGGAGACTTACTACCTTCACCTTCCATCTAACTGGTCTAATGAAGAATGGGTTCCTTCACTTGTGCATCTCAAGGAGCAAGGATTGGGTCTTGGTCTTTTACTTAGGTTGACCCATTTCCTCTGCTGTAACCATCTTGGCAATGAGTATGGCATTTTTGGCCAAGCTTCTAAAAAAATGGTAGATTCCCCTTCATCCTGTTTCCAGGAAAATGGGTCCCATACTGACCCTAGAAAGGTATAATGAAGGGAAGAGCCCCAGTGAGCCTCTGCAGAACAAAGTAAGTCCATCTTTCTCAATTCAAACAAAATTCAGCAAAAAGCTGTACCCAATTCATAGTTAAGCTCTCAGAAATTGGACTCATTGGAGCCCCTAACTACTGACAGCAAAACAAATTATCTCAGGACTCCCAGAGCCTTGCTTTTGTCACAGATCATGGCCAGACAACTGTCTCCTTGGCAGGGGAACATCCCTCTGTAATAACTGGCCATAAAGACCATTAGTGGTGACACTCCTTCTGCCTCTGATCTGCAATACTCTCCAATTACCATTGACAAGATATCAGAAGATAATCTACTACCAGGCAGGAATATTAAAAGCTTCAGCTCTGCTGTTTGAAAAAGGTAAAGGATAGAAAATGTTAATTGTACCCAATAAGATAATTTTTCTCTAAAGTAAACAACTGAGGCGCAACTATGGAAAGAAAGTAAAACAGAAGAAAATAAGATGGCACTACCCCTAACTGCTTCCTAGATTATTCTCTCTCTCTCTCTATCTCAGTTTACTCTAGGTCTGTCTCTTCTCCTATGTTTACATTAAATTCTCTTTATCTTCCCCAAGATTCAAGACAGCAATTAACACCTATAACAGAAATTTAAGGGATGTCATTTACCTGGGAGTTCTAACAGCAATTAAAATGTTATCAGGATAATTTTAAATTGTAACTGAAAAAAAAAAAGAAAAACAATATCACTTAAAAATCTTCAGTGACATTTTAATGCTGGAAACAAAACTCTTCCCAGATCTCATGGGTAATGCTTTGTGTATAGAGAGATCTTTTTAAGTAAATGTCACATAGGACAGGGAGGGCCCACCTGCTTAGAGGGGACTGGGCAGCTTTTTCAGAGCCTCCAGACCACAACACTGGCTTCTCAGAAGAACGTGGGTTTATATATGGTCCACGCCTGGAGAACTGTAGTAGTCAGGATTCTGCCAGGAAAACAGAGCTACTATGAGTAATATGAAATGAGGGCTTTATTACAGGAATTAGACCTGATGCAAAAAAATGTGGCAAGGCTGGGGAAGTGCATATCTGGAGAAGGAATTGGAGAATCTGAGAATCGACTGCTAGTCTGACTGCAGCTCTGGTGTGGATGACATCAGAACTTGAAGGAACATTCTGTAGCCAACATTCAGGTCACAGGGTGGGATCCTAAAAGAAGGAGCCCACAGAGAGTCTGTGGGTAGCTGTTGCTCCTGTGTAGACCTCACCTCCACAGCCAAGCATCTGGATATACTTAGAAGGGGCGGAGTTAGGCAGATCCATTCCACGGGCTGTGCTCAAATCAGCCCCTCTTCCCCTCGCCACCGTCACCTAACACTTAGGCTCTATTTTTATTTTTATTTTATTTTTTTTTTATTATTATTATTTTTTTCGGTATGCGGGCCTCTCACTGTTGTGGCCTCTCCCGTTGCGGAGCACAGGCTCCGGACGCGCAGGCTCAGCGGCCATGGCTCACGGGCCCAGCCGCTCCGCGGCATATGGGATCCTCCCAGACCGGGGCACGAACCCGTATCCCCTGCATCGGCAGGCGGACTCTCAACCACTGCGCCACCAGGGAGGCCCTAGGCTCTATTTTTGAGCTTGGCTCTCAAACAGGATGAATTTTGTTTTCTGAAAAACAGACTCATTGGTGGAGACTTACTACCTTCACCTTCCATCTAACTGATCTAATGAAGAATGGGTTCCTTCACTTGTGCATCTCAAGGAGCAAGGATTGGGTCTTGGTCTTTTACTTAGGTTGACCCATTTCCTCTGCTGTAACCATCTTGGCAATGAGTATGGCATTTTTGGCCAAGCCAAAAAAGAAGGAGCCCACGGAGAGTCTGTGGGCAGCCGTTGCTCCTGTGTAGACCTCACCTCCATAGCCAAGCATCTGGTGGTGGGGCTGCAGCTGGAGTGAGGACGAGGAACAGGACCAGGTGCTGCGGAGATGGGGACCAGCTCGCCTCCGCCCACTGCTGCATCTTACCACCCCGACCTTTGGCAAGTAAGGGCTTCTGTTTCATTTCCTCCTTCCAAGTCTCAGGCAAGTTCTTCTGTGGCCAACCCTAACTGGAATCAAGCAGAGAAAGGATCCTTGGAAACACAGTTCCCGGCGTTAGCCAAGTTCACATCACACAATCGAGCCCTCTGACTGTACAGTAGCTCATTGTAC
This sequence comes from Mesoplodon densirostris, assembly GCF_025265405.1. Lineage (NCBI taxonomy): Eukaryota > Metazoa > Chordata > Mammalia > Artiodactyla > Ziphiidae > Mesoplodon > Mesoplodon densirostris. The sequence continues at coordinate 78,659,731 of NC_082676.1, forward strand.
CTCAAGCTATCCGGTTATTTCGTATTTCAGTAAACATGTCCTGAGTACTCATCACTATTCTAAACATTAGCATATCACAAAAAACATGTTTTTGACCTTTAAGTAGCTCATAGTCTAGTTAACAGAAAGAGACATAAGTGAATAAAAACAAAAATTCAATGACTTCAATGGGGTAAATATAGTATTTCAGTTATGAACAAAACTATTTAAAAGAACAAAGAACAGACTCGAAGGGAGTCAGAGAAGGCTTTCATTGGGTATAAAATGGTAGTTAATACAACCTAGCAATTCAGCTCCTAGGCATCTACCTAAGAGAAATGAAAACGTGTACAAACAGACTTACATATAGCAGCATCAGAAATAATAATACCAAACCAAAACAATGCAAATGTCCATAAAGTGGTGAATGGAAAATCACCACTTAGTATATGCACACAACTGAGCACTATGTAGCCACCAAAAGGAACAAAGTACTGACACATGTAACAACATGGGGGAACTTCAAAATCATTACATGGAGGGATATGTGCCAGAAATACTACATGAAGATTTGTGCTTGCCTGGGGCTGAGATCATGGATTGATTGCATACAAGGATGAGGGAATTTAGGGGTTGAGAGAGAGAAGTGTTCTTACATACTTGTATAAATGTGCTAAAAGCCATTGAACTCTGCACTTACAATGAGTGAATTGTACTCAATTGAACCTCAATTGAGGTGAGTTGAACCTCAGTAAAGCTGTTAAAAATGTTACTGTTTTCTCACTTGGTAGGCCATGGCAGAAACCCTAAGGTGACTCAAACTTTGTGTGAATTCTTTGAAAGTCTGGTTCTATTATTTGGAGACCCATTGTATTAGTTAGGCTAATGCTAGTGGCTGTAACAGATAAATTTCAGTATCTTCGTGATTTAAAATAATAAAAGTGTATTTCTTGTTGCTATAAGTCTTTAGTGGATGCTCCCCATTGGTAGGCAGCTCTCCTTCAGATGCTTTTCAGGGACCCAGACCCTTCCCACCATGTGGTTCTTCTCTTTCCAACATAGATTCTAAGAATGTGTTGTTCATTGGCATCAAGCCAAAGGACGATAAAGAGAGCATGGAGGTGATGTTGGTGGTGGTGGCAGGGCTGGTGGGGCTGGAAGTGACAAACTTTGCTTCCACTCACATTCAGCTGGCTAAGGCTCCATCATAATGCCATGCCTATGGACAAGGAGATCTGGGAAAGTAGTCTAACTGTGTGCCCAGGACAAAGAGGAAACATTTCATGAAATGCTAGCTTGTTTGACTCTATCAGCCAGCTGTGCTTCCCTTCCAATCTCTTTTTACTTGCTTGTTGGAAGTTTACAACTGTTGCACAGAGGCATACTGGGAAGTCTCTCGGATGCCAGCTCTATTGATTACTGATGCTAAAGAGGGCATCCTTCCTGAGGGTATGGCCACGAGCATGGCGAGGCTGATCAGACAATACATTTTCTGCTGCATCATTCTGCACAGCTCTTTATCTGGAATGAGATACAGAAAATGAGGAGCAAGATTGCTCTGATAACCTGAACTGTTCTGTATTATAAGTTAGACAGAGGCAGAAACTACAAGCATCATCCCTCTATGACACTTATTTTATCCTTGGGGACTTGGGAGTTAGTGTGAGCCCTGCTCCTCTAACAACTGGGAGAAATGAGTGAGCTTAGCTTTCCAAAGGGCCTGTTTGCAGTGATAGAGCAGGCGTGATGATGGCAGAGCTGAGCAAAGTCCCTATCTGAGCAAAGGGACAGCTGCTATTTACAGAGCTGATCGATGCAACCGCGTATGTTACCAATATTCCAGTTAATTAGAGTTTCCCACTCAGGGACCACTGGGAGACGTCATAAAAACAATGGTGCCCCCTTTGTTGACAGACCCTAAACTATTTCATGCTCGGCTCTACTAATTCCCTGCCTCATAAAGAAATTATCTAAGAGGGCTTATTAAAGCTTTCAGCATCCTCATAAAACAGTCCTAGTGTGGTGAGAAGAGGGTATTGATGGATTGTCCATTATCAGCTGTGCGTGGGATCTCAAAGAAGAGCTGGATACTTGTTACATCTCCATGATGGAAGGGCAGAGGTGCTTAATTACACTGAAGCACTATTATCCCAGCAGCACTTCTGTTATCGCTGTAAACACTTGAAATCTTCGGGATGAACTGCCCTGATTTGATAGTGGTAATTGACTGGAAAGGAACACTGAAAACTGGCTCTGCTTGTACATTTACACTTCTCTTAGGATCGCAGGTGTTCCTGCCTAAAACCTTCCGAGGCTGTCCTTCCAGCCCCAGCCCTGTGTGCTCAGGCCCCGTCTCCCTCCCCAACCTCACCCCACCTTCCCCTCACTCATAACATCCCTTCCACCCTGGTCTTTTCTGTGTCTTCCAAACAAAACCAAGCATAGTCTGCCCCAGTGTGTTTTGTACTTGCTGTTCTCACTGTCTGGAGTCTCTTCCCCCACAAGACTGGCTCTTCTTTACTCCTTAGTTTTCAGTTGAAATGTCACCTCCTCAAGGAGGCCTTTATTCACTATTCAGTATAACATTATCCACCCCATTACATCATCCTGTCTTATTTCCTTCACAATAGTTTAATGCTAACTTAATTTCTCTCCTTGCTTCTTGTCTGTCCCTCCCCAAAGAATGTTAATCTCGTCTCATAAGGGCAGACATCTTTTCCTGCCTTGTTCACCATTATTCCTAGAACCCAGAACAGTGCTGGGTACATAGATGTATGGAAATAGACAAAGACCATCCAAATGAGAATAAGCAAAGGCTATTTATTCAGAGCTTGTTATAGCAAGGGAATCAGGCTCCATCACTTGCGTTGGACAGAGACTCAAAAGGCAGGCAGAAGAGTGGGAAAGCTTGATAGTGGGAAAAGAAAACCAGGAAGCCATGTTGGCATGGGGAAGCCAGAGGTGAGAAGCCGGGCATCCTATGTGATAGGATATTGGGACACATTTGGCTTTTTCCAGTTGCTTCCAAGTTGGAAGTAGGAGCAAAATTTAGGAAAGCTGTCAGTTACTGATGAAGTCCTGGATGTTTGGGGCAGACGGCTGCAGAGGTTGTGGTTTGGCTTCCTGCGGTGGTTGCTGGGGGTTGTGGGTCAGAGTTCTATTTTTCTATATATTTTAATGTATTTTTCTGATCATTGTCCCTTAGTATTTTCAGTCTATCAGAAGCAACTCAATGCAAATTTGTCACCTTGGGGTCATCCCTTGCATCTTCTGAGGCTTTGATTTTGCATCTGGCATTCATTATCTTACCCATTCTCATACCTTCCTTTCTTTTTTCCCAGTAATGTCTCTGCTTTCTCTGTGGCCTCATCTCAACATTAGGCTGGCTGTTTATCTCAAATGGCTATTTATTTTGGGACTCCCACATCTGTCAGGCTCACACTTCCTGCCAGTATCACCCCATTGTTCTCTGAATGGGGAGGATTCCCAAGTGCTAGTCCATCTCCAATCTCTATTCCTTGCCTTGCTCCTTATTTAACACCCAGGATTTCCTTTTCAATATCTATCTTCTTTCATTCCTTCTCCATTGGCATCCCCTCTGTCAAATTGTTACAAGCCTTCTATGCATGGGATTCCTTTCCTTTCTTTCTGTGTTGGGATTACACCCACTTCAGGTCTTTTCTGCAATGTTCAGACCACCCCACTGCACTTGACTGCTTCTGAAATGCGATCCCTTTACTCCATCTCTTGTCTCCATCTCAGCAAACAGCACCGAGAATCTCCAGATGATGAGTACCTCCAAGGGTCAGCGTGTTTTCTTTTCCAGTCCTCTCTTACCACCAAAAATAAAACTGTCTCATAAGGGACATAAATGGAGGCCAGCATACTTCCCAGTAAGTTCCTTTTAATTCTTGAGATTTGATGATTCTCCATCAGATGCTAGCATAGCAAGAGGCCTCTGCTCACTCATCAAAGACTTCCTTACTCAGAGACCTGCCCTTTCACAGCTGAGTTGAAGCAGAACTGAGTAAAAGAATCTCTACCCTGTTAGAGGCAAAACCTTTAAAAAAGAAAAAAAAAAAAAAAACCATGCCAAAAAGGGCTTAAGGTTCCTTACAGTGCTCCTTAACCCCCAGGTTTAAATGGCTTATTGCCACAGTTAGCCTATTAACTAAGCATTGCTTAGTCATAATTATCCTGATGTAAACTGTATATATGCTCTCCATTTTCCTCTTTAGGGTGTGAGGACTCAGAGGACAGGAATGAAGTCTGACATAGTTTATGTATACAGTCAAGTCAGGGCTGGCTCACTGTGGGCACTTTAATGCTATTGATAAATAATGCACACAATGGAACTCTGGTTTGGAACTGAATTAAACCTGGAGTTTAAACACATTCTCCCTCTGGTTACATCTGCTTCATATCCTAGCAAAATGCATCCGTGAAGTTCTATATAAGTGACTAGAGGAGTGAGAAACAGCCCCAGAGAAATAAAGTTTGTGCATTCTGAGCTATTGAGGAGCTTTGTCCTAGAAACATAAATTTGCAGCTTGAGACAAGGGTTCTGTGTCAGGTACAGCATTTACTTTCTTCTGGCTGATTTGGAAATGAAAAGACAGCTTCATAGAAGAGGCTGATCATTGGATTCTAGGCACCGAGTATGCAATTTTATAGCTGGCCATTCAGAAAGGCTGATGTGTTAGACCACCAGGAAGATACCGTAATCCTACCCTCAACGAGCTTACAGTTTATTACATGTCAAGTTCCAGGAAACTTACAAAAGAACCCCATGGCCTGTCTTTACTTACCTTTTACCATATCATCTCTCACCACTCCTGAGCTTACCATTTAAGATCTAGCTATGTTCATCACATATAAAATACTACTTCCTTCCAGCCTTTATTTATAACATCAGTTCTATCAGGCATGCTCTGTCCTTTTTCCCTCTTTCTCTGAGTGACCCCTACTCAGCCTACAAGCTGCATCTTGGGGATGCTGTCCTCCAGGAAGACTTAGACTGAGTCAAGTGCATCTTTTTTTGTTCCTGGATCATTCTGTGAAGAGGGCCAACATAATCCTTAGCTCAGTGTACTGCTATCATTATTTTCTTGCTTGTCTTCTCTGGCCTGTGAGATCCTCAGGGCTGAGAACTGGATCTTATTCATCTTTGGGCACCAACCTGGTGCAGTACTCTGTCACTGGAGGTTTAACACAAATGTGATGAGTGAATAAATTGCTGGCTCTGGTGGTTGCACTTATAGGCATCCACATACTCTTGTGGGTCCACATACCTACAAGATGTTTTTCTTTAACATCAAAATTGCCTGAGATAAAATTATATGCATTGTTAATTTGGCTAATATATTTGGGAGTCCTTAGTGACTGCTAGTATTGAAGATGACAATCAGAATTTTGCTTTTAGACAGTTAATCTCGTGGAATATAACATTGATTTAGGTAAGGAAAGACTGGAATTGGGAAGATTGATAAGAGAGGATAGGGTTCTTGAGTATCATTGTGACCATAGAATTAGAAAAATAAGAGAGAATAGAATAAAAAATAAGCACATTCATAGTGTATATATATATATATAACATATTATATATGTAATAAATGTAAATAGAATATAAAAAGATGAATTATGTTTATCTTTGTGTTGTTTGTTTATACCTTTTGCTCACTTTCCTGTAGTTTGTTTTTCTTACTGATGCTTATGTACTTTTAGTATATTAAGGATACTGTCTCTTTTTTATGTTTGCAAACATCTCTTTATTTGCCTTTTAATTTTGTTTATGATTTTTAAACATACATTTTGGCATATAAAGTAAAGCCCTTCATGTTTAATACCCACCTTGTATGAAACTTCAGGATGAATTCCTGCTTGTCACATGGTCTGAGTTAAGGAATTTGCTTTAACTTGAGAAAGAAGAAACTTAGGAAACCAGGATGGGCAAGAGAGGGGAAGGTTTGTGAGGTGCCTATGATTGTTGGTTAGAAGACAGGTATTTTCCCATGTTAGGAAAACTTGAAGGATGGCTAAATTTTATTGAATTTTTCCTAGTATACGTTAAATTGATAATATACATTTTTTAACTTCTCTAACCTACTGCTATTTCATCAGTAGATTTCTTAATAACAAGTCATCCTTGTATTCTTGGGATAAACTCTACTTTATCAAGGAGAAGGATTTTTAAATGTAACATTGAACTTAATTGGCTAACCTTTTATCTGGATTTTTTTCATCAATATCCATGGTGAAATTAGTTAATGAGTGTCTCCTAAATTGGTATTTGTGGCAACAAGTATAAAGTGGATCTTTTCTGGAAACAATGTTTCTGTGGTCTTATAATGACCAATTATAAGAAATATATATTGTCTCTGAGAGATCCAAAATGAGCAATTTTGTAGGCAAGAATTCTGATTAATATTTTTGTTACTTGGAGTTTTCCAAAATTGTTGGAAGCTATTTTTTTTTCTGTAACAGTTTTTTTTCAAACAACAAGTATTAACAGAGCTGGGACTATAATGAAAAGATAGATATGGTCCTTGCACCAACTAATGTGGAAACAATTAGGGAGAGGATACAGACAAGTAAAGAGGCAATTATGAGACATTTTGATAAACGTGACAATAAGGGAGACCAGGATGCTTTGGGAGCACAGAATTTCCTGCGCACATTTGGGGTGCCACTGTGTGTGTATGTGTGTGTTTGTGTGTGTGTGTGTGTGTGTGTGTGCACATGCGCATGTGTGTGTAGGCATGTTTGGGGTAAGTTAATGTAGAATTCTCAAAAACATTGAAACTTAAACTTATTAATATTGCATGGCTCTAGTGCAACTAGGAAACATCCTTTTGAAATATGTTGGTTCAAAGAGTTGTCTGTGTAAGGTTTTGGTATAAAGGTTACTTAAGCTTGTTCATTAAAAAGGAAAGATACGTGTGGCTTTTTTTTTCCAATACAGGTTGCATAAAATATTATGTTTCCTTCAGGTAAAAATATATATGACCAATTTTCTGGTCAATCCAGGCAATTTATATTTCTTTCCAAAAAATGTTAAAATTTTTGAAGTTTCTTGTTATTATCATAAATTACTCAATGTTATCTCATAGGTTTTTAATATCACTCCATCTATTGTTACAATGCTCTTTTTATGTCAAACTGTGTTAATCTGTATTTTTCTCTTATATTTCTTAAGGATTGTAGTAGATAGAATAGCCACTATGTATTGAGTACTTACAATATATTAGGCATGGGGTGCTAATTGGATGTCACACAATTTATCGTCCTGTGAAAGAGATATTATCATTATTGCCATTTTTGAGATAAAGAAACTGAGGATCCGGGAGGCTAAACAACTTGTCTGATGTCACACAGCTATGTAAGTGATGGAGCCAGGATTCATACCTTGAAATGTGTGAACTTAGGGATAGCTCTACTGTATCTCAAATTTATAAGATTTCCCTCCCTGTATTTTCTACTGCTGGAGGAGGTCATTGAGAAGACATGACCTCCTGCAACCCCGGCAAACATTCTGCCCACTGTTCCCACTGTGGGGGCCTTTTTTTTTTTTTTCGGTACGCGGGCCTCTCCCTGTTGTGGCCTCTCCCGTTGCAGAGCACAGGCTCTGGACGCGCAGGCTCAGCGGCCATGGCTCACGGGCCCAGCCGCTCCGCGGCATGTGGGATCTTCCCAGACCGGGGCACGAACCCGTGTGCCCTGCATCGGCAGGCGGACTCTCAACCACTGCGCCACCAGGGAAGCCTGGGAGCCATTTTTAAGGATGCAGAGTTGAGGGAGCATGCGTTTGGGGGACCATCTGGCCTGAATACATGACTGAACCCTGTTGCAGCCTCTATATAAACTTTTAAGATTCTGGAGGCAGGTGCCAAGAGCTACTCATCTTGAGAACAATGCCCAAGACAAGCGTCGCCTGGTATGTAGATTCCCCTGCTTGTTAACCCTGCCCCCTACCAGTCTGGAGTGTTCTGCCTCTTTCTTGGGTCTCTCCTTGCCCTCCGTGTTTGGGGCCAGTTTTTGAACAAACATACACACACACACACAAATAATCTAGCTCTTGAATGTATCTATTAATTCTCCTTTTCTCTTTTCAAATCCATTAATTGCTCTTTTTATTCTGTTATTTTTTCCTTCTGCTTTTCACCATATTTTCATTTTTATTAATTATTTCACTTACTTTACTTTCTCCTTTAACATCTAAACCAGTAAAGGGTTGACTGTATAACCGAGTGCAAATTGCAGTATTCCATGTATTTGCATCTGAAATAGTCTCTCTATAATCTAAATGTCACCTACTTGAAATGTTTATTTTCTCTGTGAACCAATAATTAGTTAGAAGCATATAGAGCATTATTAAATATCAAAGAATTGAGTTTTGCTTCTTACTTTCTTTAACAATTTCTAGTTTTATTGAATAATGATAAAAGAATGTGGTTTGTACTTTTCTTTTGAATCCGTTGAGTTCGGTTTTCTATTGCTTTTGGTTTGTTTATTTAAATAGTTTTTGTGGTCTTGGATATGATATTGGGTATGGTCAAATTTTTCACTAAATCTAAAAATAGTTCTCTTTCAAAAGGGAAAATTAACTTCTTTATATTGCTAAGGAAAACGAATACTTGGCTCAAATTTTGTAGTTGTTGTTGAACTTGCCTTGTTTTCTGTTGATTGTCCTTTGGCTCTATTTTATTTGTACTTTCATTTAGTGGTTATTTTAAAAAGAGACATATGGTTTTAAATTATACATGTGGATAACTTTAACCTTATAAAATCTCTTCTTATCAGAAAGACTGACTCTCTTTTATCTGTATGTAGAAAAAGGAATATGGCACATCTTTTAATTTTCTCCCCTCCACCTAGCCTTTTAAAATTGTTAAACAGTAAGACTATTACTAAATAATTACCTATTTTGGCCAGAAAGTCTTCATCTTCAGGAATTGTTTAACTTCTATATTCAATTTTGAAACATTATTTTTGGTTGTTATTTAGGTAATATATTTAAATTGTTTCAACATTTATCACAACTTGTATCCTGGAGTTTGATTCATGAGTTTTCTTAGTAATATTTTGAGGAAGGGGTCATACCTGTTATATTTTCTGAGTCATGCAGAGTTGAGAATGTCACCCTGACTTGCTTTAAGTGATACAATTTTGCTGAGTATGAAATACAGACCCCACAGTTTGCTGTTGGAAACATATAGACACTGTTTTACTAATCTGATACATACAACACTGTAGAGATGTATAACGCCAATCTGCTTGATTTTATTTGTTGATTTTGCCCTGACTGAATGCTCCAGGTTTTCTTTACATTTTATTTTCCTCTTCATTTTAGAAAATAAGCCTCAGGGGTTGGTCTAGATGTAGGTTCTTTTGAATTCCCCTAGAATTCAAAGAGGTCTTTCTATATGTTTGAAGTTTTCAGGCTCGCTTTATGTCAGAAAAAAATGTCTTCCATTTTAGTTGAGATTATTTAAGTTGTTCTGATGCTCTGTTTTCTGTCCTAGGAACATCTATAGTTATTTGCTTGAATTTGTTTTCTCTACATGTATTTATTTTTTCCTTCATATTTCTATCTTTATTTGCTTTACCTCTTCTTTCTGAGACAGGCTTTTTAACTTGATCCATTAAACAGTGCTTTGATTTTTTGCAGTGACCATAATGTTCTTTACTGCTTTCCATTTTAATTGTGTGAATTGAATTTTCCATTTTCATTTATTTTTAAATTTTATTTCAGCCAGCCTTTCTTACTTTCTTAGATCTCCTTTAATCTCCCTTTTTGTACTTATTTTCCTAGTTCTCATTTATTGATATTTGCCTTCTTGAAAAGAAATGAAGATATATATATATATATATATATATATATATATATATATATATATATATTCTACATTTTTTATTATGTATTGTAGATTTTTTTTAGATATATACCTTTCATATAAGACATTTGATGTCTTATATTTTAAAGTTAAAAAAAAACTTATATTGGTGTTTTCAGATTAATTGTCCTTAAGAAGAGTTTAAGTGTTTACTAATTTAAAAAGTGATTGACTGTCTTTATGGCCTACCCTCCCCTTCCATAAAATATAGCCAGAGATTGATTCAGATGCTGCTCTACCTCCCAACTTACTTTTTCCTACCCCCATGCCCAGCCTGGCTTATCTTGAAGGGCCTCCCTTTTCCATCCTGTCTTACAAACCTTATCCTTCTGTTCAGGACACACCCATCTCTAAACCTCCCACTTATCCTTCTGTACAGTGCATGCTGGGAGCTGTAGTCTCCTAAGGATGCAAAAAATGAGAAGCTGTTAGGGCCAGAGGTGGAAGGAGGGCCCTCAGGATGGCTCAGGAAATGATTTCTTAGCTTCTGGGAATTGACTGCCCATCTTTCTGAAGGTTCCAGCTCTTTCATCTAGGATATAGCGCAAAGAGTGAGGAAGAATCAGTCTTTTTGTGCCTTATCAGGGCCTGTTCTGAATTTTTCTGAGTATACAGTTAGTATTGTATAGTCTAAGAATAAAGACCCTCACCCAATCCCCTGTCACTGTAATCAGTAGAAATTTCTCTCCCACTTGGTGTCATCTTCTCTTAACTTTTGTTTGCATTGTTGTCATTTTCCATCTTTAACTTGTTTATACCCTTGGACGTGTTTATAAAGGTAGAGAGAATGTGTGGCCAACTCCATTACTTTGCCATCATTTATACTGGAAACCATGTGTATATATTCTAAGAACTAAGCTAAGCTATTCTACACTCCATAGAGAGAAAATGTTAATTACATGCAAGCAATAACATTTGGATGGGCCCCTCCTTGACTGAATTTCACCATCACTAAACACTGAGGAAGCCAAACCAGTCTTTACCCTCCTCTCAAAGAACTATTTTTCAAATCTTCTCTGATGGGCAATGTATCATTCTGTTCATAATTTATTTATACTTCTGAACGTCTTGGGCTTTTCTTACCAATCTTGGTAGACAGAAATTCTTTCATTGGCACCAAGGGAAAGCAGTGTAGTGTGATGCTTAGGGTTCAAATCCTGGCCTCTACACGTACTGAAAGCTCTAGTTTTCTAACCATTGTAGGTAGTGTTTCCTCAGCTGTAAAATGGGAGAAGGGGGATAAAGTACCTTAACATATGGATATTGTGCTGATTTAATACAGTTATTGTAAGTAATTCAATGGAGTAAAATGCTGAGAGGAGTATCTGACAAGTTGTAAGCATTCAACATATGTTCCTCTTATTAAGAGAACCCGGCTTTTTTCTCAAATATTTTAAAAGTCATATACAACTTAAAACTTAAAAACCCAATTAAATGATTTTTGTCTGGAGCATCTCTTATAGCTGTTATTCTAACTTCTTTGCAGACTTCTTTGCCTACTTCCAGTAAAGCTGCAAAAGGAACTTACCAGTCTTTCTTACGATTTGATATTTGTCGGGGTTGTATTTCCCTCAAGCTTAAGTGACGGTGAGGATCCATTCGACTTTCCCTTCTTCCCCTCCCTGCCGTGCTGTGGGAGTGATGTCACTGACTATAAGGTTTTCATAAAATTGCTCACTGTCATTCCCGAGACACCCACAGCAGTGATCAACCCAGCATGAGCGTGGCTTTGCCAAATACCCTGATGAGATGTATGTAAAACTTCTAAAATAACTCCATTCCTCTTCTCCAGCCAATGCTCCATTAGGCAAGAAGAGGCTAGAAGTTGCTTGGAAACGCTCTGATAGTTTATGGAGTTTATGATCCTCTCCTAGGTTTGTGTTTCAAAGCCTGGCCATGGCACTATAATATAATATCCACAGCTGCTGGAGGCAGGTGGGGTGACAAGGGTGATTCATTACATCTGTAGGATGCAGGTTAATAAGGATGACTTGTCTTAGGTCCCCGAGAAAGAATAAACCCTCAAAGTCCTGCTCTGGCTTTCATTTGGTGGTGAGCACACCTGCCATTACAGTAAGTGGACCTGCTATTAGGTTTAGCCAAACAACATGGTTTAATTGGGACTGTCCATTTCCTGGGAACCCCCTCAGTCCTGAGCAAACCAGTACAGTCGATCACTCTATGTGGAATTAAGCTACAGCTTTGTCATTTAGAACAAGCTAAACTTGTGAACTTGATCAGGTCCCGTGGCCTCCTAAGCGCTGATTCCTCTTTTATAAGGTGGAAATAACAGTATCTGCTGAGTAGTATTGCAAGATTCCAGTGTGGGAGTGTCTACTAACATGCTTTGTGTCTTGTGTGGTACTGTACCAACATCAGCAAGTGCAGTCATTGAAGATGTTGTTTCTTTGGGCCACAAGGGACTACCTGGAGAATTCCAGAATGGAGGTGGTTATACAAGGCTGAGAGCCTGTGTCCTGAAGACTTCTCCAAAGCCACAGTGAGCATGGCTCCAACACCAGTTGTCTCAGAGTTGGCAGAGAAAATTGAAAGAGGCGGGGATATGGGGTGAAAGTGAGGTGTTACAAAGATCCATAGCTCGAGATCCTGATGACCCCTAATTCTACTCGATACTTGCAGTGGGCTCTAGGCATCAGTGTCCATCCAAACCTTTTCATGTGGCCTAGCTTGGCTTTTCTATCAGAATCTGTTCTTCTTGTATGTAAAAGGATCATTTTATGTAGAATCAATTGTCTCTCAACTCCCTTTCAGCTGTAAAACCACATCATACCAGAGCATCAGGCATCAGTCACAGTGGGAGATGGAGGGGGCCTCCCCACCCCAATCCCTCTTAGGCCTTGTGCAGTGATCTTTTTACTTCATCTCCTATTTCTTTCATTTACTCACCACACTCTCTAATTCTCCCCTCTGTAAATTTATTTGCTCTTGTTTTCCTGTTTGCCCCTAGAATATTAAGTTCCATGAGGACCATAGAATTTGCCTGTCTTGTTGACTGTCATCTCTCCCATCAGCATGGAACGTGCCCAGCCAATATGTGCCAAATGGATGAATGGACTGGACATTCATGGTTACCTTCTATGGATCACAAGTCACACTAGCTTTGTATTTTGGGGATGAATAAATATGTGATGGAAACAATTAAATGACCCAAATCTGCAAAGAAATAATGCAAACCTTATGTCAGCAATATTTTAATTTTTTTCAAAACCAATCTTTATTTGGAATTAATAATGAGGAGAGCAAAAGATCTGAACTGTAGAGTTCTCAGACCCCTTTGATGCAAGGATGTTGCAGACTTTTAGAGGCCTGCAGATTGCAGTTCAAGCAAGAAATTGCTTATTGGGGGTTTGATCTGAAATGTTTATTGAACAGTTGGTTCAACTGGTAGATAGCACTTACCCCAAACTCTTTTTTCTTGTCCTATCACAGGTTGTTAATATATTCTAAAGTGAAAGATGGTAATTAATTCAAGAGTATGAGTGTGGTGGATTCTCACTCTTCAATGCCAATAAATTGCCTGCTATGATGCTCTTCTTCCCTCCTCCCCTGCATCCCAATTCAGCCATGGGATGTTGCCTGGCATCCAGACTGGAGGAACAACAGGGCAGCCCCAGCAGGGTGAGGGAGAGTAGGGAGGGTGCGTACAACTCTCAGATCAGGGCTGCTTTCTCTATGATTAACAGCAGATGTTAGCTGTTAAACACAAACAGCTGATCCTTGATTTAAAGATAATTTGTTTATTATTATACTAAGCAGAGCCCATAAATCTCTATTACAGGCTGATGAGATTCAAAGAGAATAGGATATGCTGGAAAATACCAACAGTCTTCCTAGTTTTATGTCCCCCCATAATCTGAAACACTAAGACATATTGACATTTTCCGAGAGGCTTATAAACCGTAAACAATCCAAGTTTTGTTATATATTAACTGTGTCTGGAGTTGTAGTTCCAAGTGGAAATCAGGCTTGACCTTGAAAACTTACCAAGCAGTGTGTTTAGGTGCTGGCTGAGTCTTGAGCTGAAGGCCTGTGTCCTTTCAAGTGTCTTGTGTGCCTACGATTCCGCCAGTAACATTCTCAGGGAGGGAGCTAAGCCCCTTGACGGATGTTTGCACAGCTGTAATCATTATAAACCAATGACTTCATACATTTCAGCAAATGAAATCATGTTATTTTATTTTGTCTGCCTTGCCTCTTCTTTGTGCCGCCAAATCGCCAACATGTCATTTATCTTGGCTCATTTCTGTTGAGATGAGATTTAAAGAAGAGCCCAATTATAGCATCTGAGAGCACTGTTCTTCCACACCCCAAACTTTTTTTTTCCTGTCAGACGGAAAAAAAAAAAAAGCTGAAAATATAAATAGTTAATGCACTGATATAAGAACAAGTGAGTACTAAGTTCCTGGAGTGCATTTCTTCTCTTAGGAATATTAAGGCATAATTTACATGTAGTAAAATTCACATTTTATAGGAATATGGTTCTTGGAGTTTTGACAAATAAGTAGTGATGTGACCACCATAATCACAGATAGAATATTTCTTTCACCATCACCCTAAAAGTCTTACACTTCTTTGCAATCAACACCACTCTCTATTACTGCTGTATTTTCTGTCCCTATAATTTTGCCTTTTCCAGAGTGTCATATAAATAGAGTCATACAGTGTGCTGTCTTTTTTTATTGAAGTATAGTTTATGTACAATATTATATAAGTTACAGGTGTACAATATAGTGATTCACAATTTTTAAAGGTTATACTCTATTTATAGTTATTATAAACATTGGCTATACTCCCCATGTTGTACAATATATCCTTGTAACTTATTTTATACCTAATAGTTTGTACCTCTTAATACCCACTCCTATGTTGTTCCCCCCTTCCCTCTTCTCACTGGTAACCACTAGTTTGTTCTGTGAGTCTGCTTCTTTTTTTTTTAAAATCAGTGTGTAGCCTTTTGAGTCTGGCTTTCTTTACTTAGCTTGATGTTTTTGAGATGCATCCATATTGATACATATATCAGTATTTCATATTTTTCTGACTGCTGAGTAGTATCACACTTTTGTATCCATTCCCAAGCCAGGGACTGGGTTAATTTCAGTTTTGTATTATGAATAAGCCTGCTTTAAACATCTTTTCACAGGTCTTTTTGTGGACATCTTTTCATTACTCTTGGGTACATACCTTGAAGCGGGATTACTGGCTGATGTGGCAACTATATGTTTGACTTTATAAAGAAGGCCAAACCCTTTCCAAAGTGTCTGTTCCATTTCATATGCCCACCAGTTATGGATGAGAGATCCAGTTGCCTCTACCTTCTTCCCAGAGCTCGATGTTGTCAGGTTTCTTTTAGTAAAGTCATTCTAATTGGTGTGAAGTGGTATCTCACTGGCGTTTTAATTTGCATTTTCTAAATGACTAACGAAGCTGAACATTTTTTATGTGCTTATTGGCCATTTGTACATCTTCTTTGGAGAAATATCAATTCAAATTCTTCTCATCTCTTTCTCTATTTCATGCTCTGTCCATTGTGGTGAGAACCTGTAGACTTTTATTTCACTCTTTGGTTAAGGGCCCTCCTTTTCTTCCATGCTGGGTCTAGAGGAAATGGGATGTAGTTAAGAAAGCTTGTTTTTAATCAGATCTGTAAGTGTGTCTTCTTGTGTAAAGCCCTATCACTTCAGAGAAGGAAAAAAAACCTGCTCCTGGCTCTACCTACATAACTAGGAATTTATTTCTAAATCAGACTGCCTTTGCAAAGATGACTTATGTTGTTCAGTAAACAAACATGTAAAAATCATGCAAAGCATGGGAGGCTCTACTCTAGAGAGAAGAGGAGCCATGCATAAAATACATGTGCTAATAGCTGCATGACTGACTTGGCCCACATTTATGAAATGATGGCTCTTTGTATCTGGTCCATCAATTGCCTGGGTTTAAACTCTGATTAACCCAGACATGGATAAATTACATTCATCTTGAATCCAGATGGCAAATGTACTTATGACTTCTGGTACTTGACTGCACTGCCATCCTGGTAAAGTTGCATACAGCTGTTAACTGAATAATATGTGTTGCATATATGGGAGAGATGCAAAATATCTGGGATGTGAAGAATTTGAGTATAAGTTCTTTGTGTGCCATCACTAGTGTCTAGCCAGAGGATGCTACAGCTATGATATATTTGGTCCAATAATCGTGCCCATCTAAAAAACTAAATCACATTGATGCATAATTTCTATGAATTATTGTTTCACTCTTAGTTACTTGCATTGAAAAATGTTCTGAACTAGAGGCTAGGTCAAATCAGTGTATATGGCAGACCTGGCTCAGCTGGGCAGAGCACATACCATTAATTCATTTATGTACTTAGTGAATATTTATTAAAAGCCTGCACTGTGCCAACAGCTCTGCCTGGTGCTGAAAGATAGTGACAAGGATAATGGACTTTGCAGAAACAAAGCTTTGCCTTGTGTTTGGATCAGAAGCTGTTAGAGGAACCATCAGTACAAATTTGGTAAAAGCAGTTGCTACAAGACGAATAAACTGAACTGCTTTCTCTCTCACCAGAGTTTTTATATATTATATAGAGTTGCTCTGTCCAATATGGTAGCCACTAGCCATGTGTAGTGCTTCAAATTTAAATGAATTAAAGTTAAATAAAATTTAAAATTCAGTTTGTCAGTCATCCTAGCCTTATAGTAAATATACAGTAAGTCACATGTGTCTGGTGGCTACTGTATTGAATAGCACAAATATAGAATATTTCTATCATCACAGAAAATTCTATTGATCAACCCTGATGTAGAAGATGGAATGAAAAAAACAAACCAACAAACAAACTAGTGACTTCATGTACAACTTGATTAATATCAGGCACAATTTATGAGTTAACACTATTTCCTACTAGAGACACATTTACGAGGGCAAGAGATATTCTAAAACATGTTTTATAAGCTTTGAAGTTACAAAAAGACTTTGCAGTTAATTTGAAAAGTTGTCACATCCTGTGTCCTCATGTTCTTTATACTGAATGTTAGAAAGACAGTAAGCCAATGCAAAACTAATAGTATGGATTATGGCTGGGATTACTGACTTCACCAAAATCCATTCTCCTCTTTTTTTTTTTTAAATGTAATAACATAGTTCTACCTGGCTGACCATCTACACTGCAGTACCTACCTTCCCTTAGAGCTGGGCGTGGTGATTTGGTTCTCACCAATGGAATGTGGACAGAAGTGACATCACTTCTGAGCAGAGTCTTTCAGTGGGCTGGTGCGCTTCCTTCATATTCCTTTTTTCTTTGCTGCAAGTCACTTTCTATACCACGGCTTCCAACGGCTGGAAAAGAAAGCCACCCTAAGTAGGGCATGGTGGAAAAACATGAGAAGAAGCCCAAGTCTTTAAGATTGTGTGGAGTCAAGTGGTCCAATAACCTGAAAGTCCAACTGATATGTAAGAGATAAATAAATTTCCACTTTATTCGACACAGTGCATTTTGAGGTCTGTTAGCAAGTTATTACCCTAATTTGCATTAAAGCAGATGCAGACTTAATTTTTTTTGGAAAATTTTTTCAGCCTTAGATGTCAGTAACAACCACATTACCATGAAAAAAATAAACACATATCACTTTCCCTGAATAAACATCACTTTTATCCACAGTGAAATTGCTTCATATCATTATAAGGTTCTTAGGTTGGATTTCCTAGAAGCAGAGCCTGGGTTGGGGATTTTCCTGCATTTTACTGAATGAGGACTCTCAAGAGAAACATGTAAAGTGGTGAAGGAAGCAAAATGGGGAAGAGGAAAGAGCCAAGAGAAGATGCAGGCTCATCTGGATACTAGCTTCAGCTTGATTCCACAGAGAGCTCTAGAGTATAAATCTCACCACAGAGTTGTCCCTGCTTGAGGCAGGGTTCAGTTTTTTGAGCCTCTATATTAGTCAGTCCTTGGCTGGTGGAACCTCCCAGGCATTTCTAGGAGGGCAGGCTCTTATTGAATGAGGGAAAAACCTGTGGAGAGAAGGACAGCTGTGAACTGAGTCCAGCCAACACTCCTGAAGCTGGGTCATGGGTGCACCAGCCCAAGAAGGACACCTGTGCAGCCACCACCAGTGTCCTCTACAACACCTTATCTTTAAATACATAAATGTGTGATCTATGGTTCCCCATCAGACAAGACTGGGGAGAAAGGGAAACCTATAATTTTTATGACTCCTAATATGGCCCCTAATTTTATAGAACAAATTCTTTCATAGGAAGATGGACAGTCAGAAAGTTAAGTTTTGGCATAAATACAAAAGCTTGGACAGTGGTCTGCATAAGAAGATATGGGATAATGAGGGAAGGAAGGAACAACTCTACTGGTGGGGGAGGCCACAGAAGCCTGTCCCTGACATGAGCTACAGAGCCTGAATTCTGGAACCAGATGGCCTCTGCTTGAATCAAGGTTCTGTCACTAACATGCTGTGTGACACTGAGTGAGTAACTTAATCTCTGTGTGCCTCAGCTGCTGCTTCTGTAAAATGGAGATAATGATGCACAATAAAATAGATATAGGCTGTTGAGAGTATGCAGAGGTCTTTGAATGCTGGTGGGAACACAGTCAAGTGCAATGGAAGGGAGGCTCTGTTAGGGAAGTGAGGTCTTGAAATGAGAGGTTATGTGGCCCAGGCACAGAATAGGAGAGGGCAAGGGTTAAGTAAGCCCTGGGCCTCTGCAGGCAGATATTCTAGGATTGAATCCCAACTCCACCACTGCATGACCTTGGACAAACTACTTATTTATGCCTCAGTTTCCTCATCTTTAAACTTAGAATAATAGGACTTAGATAGGACTTTTCTCTTAGAAGTATGGTGAAAACTAAATAAAATAATAATTTTAGGATTCCTAGAACAATACCTAGTATATAACATACTTTAAATAAATGTTGTAGCTATTCTTATGTTGTTGTTATTATTCCAAAAGGAAAGGTAGGGGAACTTTTTCAGAGAATGGAGAAACGTTCATGGGAACAGGTTCATTGCTTATATACAGGGGTTTCTGAGGTGAGTGTAAGACTCTAAAGGTAAGTGGACAATGAGCTGGAAATTCCTACTGTGTAAAGCTAAGGTACTATAACTTGGTCCTGTAGGCAGCATAAACTCATTGGACATTAAATATGTTTTCCCAAGTTTCTTTCAGAGTAAGGAAGTGGTACTAGCTAGCTATTGCTTCATAACAAATGATCCCATAACTTGGTGCCTTAAGACAACAAGTATTCATTTAGCTCCTGATTGTAGAGGATGGCAGTTTGGACTGGGATCCACTGAGAGATTCTCTGGGTCTCAGGCAGGCTCCTTCATGATTCTGTGTTTGTTTTCTGGTCAACTAGTCAGCTCTGTTTCCGGGGCAGGATGGATGTTTGTTTGTGCACCCTGGTTCTTCTCCATGTGGTCTCTCATGGATAGAGCTTGTTCTCATGCCAGAGGCAAGGTTCCAACAGAGAGTGCACAGCAGCTTTTGAGGCCTGGGCTGGGAGCTGCTCAACATCACTTCTAATGAACTTGATCGATCAACGTGAATCTCAAGGTGGACCCCAGAGTCAGAATGGGTGGGGCTTCCACAGTTAAGAGAAATGAGCATGGATACAGGAAAGCCATTAATTGAGACCATCAGTGAAAACAGTCTAGTAAATTCTCCAAGGTTCACCTCTTTAATTCATCAAAATGGGCAGAGGCAATAACTAGAGCATTGCTATTCCCTTTCAAGTGGTCAGCATTTGTAAGGTCCTGGGAAGGGGTGGCTTTTATACATCCCAAAGAGGTGAGTCACCTTGGCCTTGCTATTTCTCCCCTTGAGACCCTAGGCTCTCTCTTCTATACATTTCAGATTGGTAGTTGGTATGGAGATTCGGCTGGGGAGAAACCTGTATCACAGAGGGTAGAGAGACCTCACAGTCCCACATATGATTTAAACAGAGGCACATGATATCGAGGCCAGGAGAATCCATTGTAAAAAAGAAAGGGAAATTTTAATATACAAAAGGAAAACTTTTTGAAAAGTTTCTATTCCACCTTTATCTCTTTACTCAGAAAGTTAGAGATTTAATATGATCTCTCAATTTACAGAACTAAAGAGACAAACTAGATAAGGTTGACTAAATGTCATATATTTGATAAAAAATACAAAGTCATAATATTTGAACTCTACATTGAGCCACATACGTTTGATGTAATTTATACGCATTGTTATTTTCATGTAACCACTTGAATATATATTGTGACTGTATATTTTATTGAGGACCACTAATGTGTAAGAAAAGAATCAACTGATGATCACAGATTAATAAAAAGATCAATGGGTATATTGTACTGATACTGAATTGGGGAAACAAAATTAAGTTGTGAATCCAAGCTTTGCCTGTGTCCCTTGAGTTCCTGACCTAAACACTTTGAAGAATGATTTAGTCACTTGTTGCACCTCTCACAGTTTCTATCACTGGATTGTTGTTGTTAACATATTGCCTAGAATTTCCTGTGCCCTCAGTAAGAAGTCATTCCTTCATCATTCAATCATGAAAAATAATTCAGTTTAATTTTATCTTTAAAGGGAAGAAAAAATGTAAAATTTAGAAAAAAATTATGACATTATTTCCTTTGAATATCCAATTTTGATCAGTGCATTCAATGTCATTGGGCTATTTCTTCGTTTGGGTTGGCCCAGAAGCTGATCCAGGTAGGAAGAGAGCCCAGGAAACATTGGCAGGATGTGAGGCAGGGAAGGGAAAGCAGCTAATAGGAGGTGCATTACCAAGCTGGTTATCAGCTGTGGGCACCTGGGGCTTAATCCCTCTGGGGAAGCCTGGGAGGCAGGGCAGACCATATGATGCCACCTGTGAGGTGAGGAAACTGGGGCATTTACACACCCACTGCCATCAGTCTGTGGCTGAGGGCTGCTTCCAGCCTGTGTGGCCGAGAGGACTCCTGCAACCAGAGAAAGACTTCAGTGAGATGCGTGAAGATGATAACTCAGTGAATGTGGATTGTGACTTGCAACATGTGTTCCAGACTCAATCCTGATTTTTGAACCTGCTTTTAACTAGCTGCTCAAATCCTTTTTGAATATGAAATAGCATATAAAACCGGTAAAAAAAAAAATGGAGCCACTGTAATTTCATGTGTGCTTGAGCCCAGGGTTCTCTCTGTCCCTGTGGCCCTGAAAGCCAACCCAGAGCCACCTCTGAGGAACGCGAGGGCTCCCCAGTAAATAGTCTGAAAATGCATGATTTAGATCTTTAAGGACATTTCTAGTTCTCGTCTCTGTTTGATATCTTTGTACCAAGCTGCCTTCTACTAATACCTTCTCTGCTTTCTCTCCTCCTAAAAACAAAACCAAGACAACAAGGTCCTTCAAAAACTCATGGTGGAGGAAAAGAAAAAAGACTGGCTGGGGGCCGAAAAAAACACAACAAAATGCAAAAAACTCACAGCTGATTGGAAAGCTATTTAGAACCCACATAGACTATTCAGAGGAGGGTAGCCATAGTAACACACCAAGGAGTGTTACTCCCTGGATGTGACTCCAAGCCGGAGGAAGAGGGATGTGGGTGTTGAGGGCAGGGTTCTCCTGGCACGGGGCTCTTCCGGCATAGATCCACCACTGAGCCTGGAAAGGAGCAACCTAACAGAAGCTGTGAACCTCCTCCTCCATGAACGTAAGTTTATCTGTATATTTGGCAACTTCCTTTTGGATTCCAAAGTTGGCTTCTTTAGGGACAACTTAAATGGGAGCGTATTTAAAAAAAAATTTTTTTTTGGTAAAACTTACACTATGGGGGGGGGGAAAACAGAAGACCAAATGGAAACTGTAGGCAGGAGCTGTGATTTTGCCTTTTCAAGTGGTTCCTCTGGGTTTGGGCTCTTATCGCATTGAAAGTCACATTCAGTCACTGAAACCACACGAGAGTCCATGAGGATTTGTAGTAAAAGTTATTGGTGCCTATCCAGTGCCCCTCAGTTCATCCCCCTCCACCAGCTGCTGTGAATGTGGAAAACTAATGACTCACAGCTGCTTCCTATTCAGAGACCTGCCCTTGGTCCTCTCCAGGAAATGCCGGGGAAGCTGTGCCTTCCCTACAGCCCCAAACCAATGACTGATTGATACTGGGGTACAAAATCTTGGCTGCTTGCCTCAATTTAGGACATAACTGTGGTTCCTGTCAAACTTCCCTGTGGGCTCAGTCTTAAGCCAGACACCAGAGGACACCATTTCCTTGTTCAGCTTCTCCCTCTGCTCTATTTCCCTCACTTTCTTAGAGTTTTCTTCCGAGATCACCCTCTCAATAAAACACTTGCAAAATAATCTTTTCAGAATCAGCTTCTTGGGAACATATCCTAAGACAGATATCATGAGAATAACTCTGGAATAGGCATGAGCTCACCCATCTTCAAGCCCTCATCCACCACTAGGAAGCTGTGGGGCTGTCAGCAAGTGTCTGGACCTCTCAGCGATGCTGCTACACAAGAACAAACTTGAACTAGATCATTGTTCTTGCTTGTTTGTTTTATCTGAACCCACATCCTGTCTATCTCTTTCCCTGCCCTATTCTGCTCCCCATCCCCTTACAGGTTTCTCCTGAGACCACTCCATCAATACATCACTTGCAAGAACCCCAACATGAGACTTTGCTTCTAGGGAATCGGACCTGAGACACATGCTAATAGTTGAAGGGAAAATGCATCCCTTGTAGCCCAATGGGAGCCACCAATGTCTATGAGGGATTGATTTCCACCCTCCACCCTCCAACCAGTGGGAGTCCCCTTTCATAGGATCTATAGATTGGATTTCCACAGGTATTCTGGTGAGAGTTCTTGGAGACCAATATCTGAAAGTTGTTGGACCAGTTATCTAAAGTTGGGTCTAGCTCAACAGTTCTGGGAGATCTTCTCTACTACTCACTGAATAATCGTGTTCCAGATTTCTTGGGATATGAGAATGAATGGGGACAGGCCACATATTAAAGAAAATATGGTTGACTGGAGAAGGCCTTGGGTATCACTAAGAAATTCTTCAGAACATTTCTCTAAAGGGAGGGATATTTTCATCCTTTAGCTTTTCAAAGTCTGCCACTTTGTGGCTGTTTCCCTGAAAAACTCAGACTTTTTATGTCCAGTAGATACTGTTATTGCTATGCCTAGATCTCCTTTACTGATCTTGTGCGTCCATCCTCCAGTGGTCCTTAGCTGATGAGAGCCACCTCACCTGTGAAGATGCCTGGGTGCTTATCCCCTAGTCTCCATAACCCACCCACTGTAGGTCTTAGGTAGCCATGGCCAATGGCTGAATGATGTTGGATTTTCAAGCCTACCCCTTTGCTTCAGGTAAGACCACTCTGTGGTGAAATTCATACTCCAGAGCTCCTCATAGGCTCACACTGAGTCTAGACGTCAGCTGAGACCACATTGCTATCAGCTCCTTTCCTGCTCCATCCTGCTTCTCTCTCTCCATTAGTGGTTTTTCTTGGCAGCACTCTGTCAAGAAGTCATTTGCAAAACTACTCCTAGGTGAATGCAAATCAAAACTACAATGCAATGAGATATCACCTCACACCAGTCAGAATGGCCATCATCAAAAAGTCTATGAAAAATAAATGCTGGAGAGGGTGTGGAGAAAAAGGAACCCCCCTACACTGTTATTGGGAATGTAAATTGGTACAGCCACTATGGAGAACAGTATGGAGGTTCCTTAAAAAACTAAAAATAGAGCTACCATATGATCCAGCAATTCCATTCCTGGGCATATATCTGGAGAAAAACATGGTTCGAAAGTATATATGCACCCCGAAGTTCATTGCAGTGCTGTTTACAATAGCCAAGACATGAAAGCAACCTAAATGTCAATCAACAGATGAATGGATAGGGAAGATAAGAAGGTGTGGTATATTTATATAATATATTATATATATATATGTGTGTGTGTGTGTGTGTGTGTACACACATCAGTAATTAAAATGAACGAAATAACACCATTTGTGGCAACATGGATGGAACTGAAGATTATCATACTAAGTGAAGTAAAACAGACAGAGAAAGACAAGTATCATATGATATAGCTTATATGAGGAATCTAAAAAAAATGATACCAATGAACTTATTTATAAAACAGAAACAGACTCACAAACTTAGAGAATGAATTTATGGTTAGGAAGTGTGAGGGTAGGTATAGATTGGGAGTTTGGGATTGACATGTCCACACTGCTATATTTAAAATAGATAACCCGGGCCTCCCTGGTGGCGCAGTGGTTAAGAGTCCGCCTGCCGATGCAGGGGATACGGGTTCGTGCCCCGGTCTGGGAGGATCCCATATGCCGCGGAGCGGCTGGGCCCGTGAGCCATGGCCGCTGGGCCTGTGCGTCCGGAGCCTGTGCTCCGCAACGGGAGAGGCCACAACAGTGAGAGGCCCACATACCGCAAAAAGAAAAAAAAATAATAAAATAAAATAGATAACCAACATGAACCCACTGTATATAGCACAGGGAACTCTGCTCAATACTCTGTAATAACCTAAATGGGAAAATAATTTGAAAAAAAATAGATACATGTATATGTATAACTAAATTACTTTGCTGTACACTTGAAACTAACACAACATTGTTAATCAACTATACACCAGTATAATTTTTTTTTTACAAAAGCAATATAACTCCCCCCAAAAATCCCAAACAAACAAAAACCCAAACAAACAAACAAAAAACTACTCTTAGGTAAGTCTTTGCTGCTAGAGAACTTTACATAGTTCAGATGGCTGAAGGCCACAGAGAGTGAGATTTGGATGGGGATTGAACACTACTGAAAAAAATAGAGGTCCACAGTAAACAATGTGGGGGCCTTTGATTTAGAAATGCTTGGATTTCATTTCCTTCTCAGGTTTCCCAAATCTCTCTTCAATGTATAAAAATCAAGAGAGAAAGTAAGATTTCTAGTGTGTTTTCTTATTCAAGAAATTGGAGGTGTTTTTTTTTTTCTTTTTTTTTTTTTCACAACCGTATCCTCAGTGTTAGTAACAGAGGATGCTCAAATACGTATTGAATGTGTTAGAACAAATATTCCAAAATATCTCATTGGTGGACTTTTCTGAGTGCATTTGGAATACGATAAAGACATTAAAAAATGGCAGCCTTAAGGGATAAGATTATCAACTTTACTTCTTTTCACTGAAGTGGAACAAGTCTTATTAAATACTGATTATCTTCCCCATTTTTTGTGTTCTGATTTTTTTGTTCTTTTAGAGAGTTTGCTTCTTATAGAGAAATTAGCTGTTTTCAGAATTGTGTATTCAAATATCTGTCATATATGGGTTCTAAGCTACAATTTCTATGAGCTGCATTGCTACTCAATTCTAAATGCCATTTTAAAAACCAAGTTTGATGTTTATTCAGACCATCTGAGGTCTCTTGTCCTCTGGGGAGACTGTATGGTGCTGAATGACTAATAGGATTCCTCTACCATTTGAATGGTGTTTGGAGCAGGATGTGATATCAGGATCTTTGAGATGTTCAGTAGGGTTAATATCTCTGCTAGTATCTTTCTTGTCAAGGACCAAGTATACATATTTCTTGATGGATAGAGAGAGAAATGAAAGGAATTTGGAGAAATTTGGCCCCTTTTCACCCCCAGAACATTTTTATTTCAATTTCCTTCCCACCATTTCAGTTATATCCCTTGTTTGGTAGGGCAGTGCAGAGCTGGGACTGGGACAAGGCCCTCATCTAAAGTGCAAAATTTAAGTGGATGCCAACCCCCCCAAAAAAACCCTCAGTAATAAAGATAAATAGTATTTAATATAATATTTTTATTGTGGTAAAAAACATATAAAAATTTATCATCTTAGTCATTTTTAAGTCTAGAGTTCAGTGGTGTTAAGCTTAGTCACAGTGCTATGAAACACCTCTCCAGAAGTCTTTCATCTTGCAAACGTGACACTCTATACCCACTGAACTGTTAATAACTCCACTCTTACTACTTTGGTTACCAGTCCCTGGTAACCAAATTTCTACTTTCTTGTTTCTATGAATTTGATTACTTCAGATACCTCATATTAGTGGAATCATGCAGTATTGGTACTTTTGTGACTAACTTAGTTCACTTACCAAAATGTTCTCTGTTCATTCATGTTGAGTATGTAACAGGATTTCCTTCTTTTTATAAGACTGAATAAAAATCCATTGTATGTATATACCAACTGTACTTTTTCCATTCATCCATTGGTGGACATTTGTGTTGCTTCTACCTCTTGGCTGTTATAAATAGTGATGCTATGAACATGGGTGTGCAAATATCTCTTTGAGACCTTATTTTCAAATCTTTTGGATGTATAGCCAAAAGTGGGATTGCTGGATTACATGGTAATTCCTTTTTTAACTTTTTGAGGAACCTCTATACTGTTTTCCATAGAGGTTGCACCATTTTACAATTCCACCAACAGTACACAAGCATTCTGCTTTCTCCATATCCTTGTCAACACTTGTTATTATCTGCTTTTGTTTTTGGTTTGAATAGTAGCAATCCTAATGGGTGTGAGGTGATACCACATTATGGTTTGGTTTACATTTCTCTGATGCTTAACGATGTTAAGCATCTTTTCATATGCTTGTTGACTGTGACCACTTACATATCATCTTTGGAGAAATGTCTATTTATTTGCCCATTTTGTAATCAGGTGATTTGATTTTTTTTTTCTTGTTGAGTTTTAAGAGTTCTTTATATATTCTGTACATTAACCCCTTATCAGATCTGTAATTTGCAAATATTTTCTCCCATTCCATAGGTTGACATTTTACCCTGTTGATTGTGTATTTTGATGCACAGTTTTTAAGTTTAATGTAGTCCCATTGTCTGTTTTTGTTTTTGTTAACCTGTTATTCTGTTGGTGTCATATGCAAGAAATCATCACCAAGTCCAATGTCATGAAGCTTTCCCCATGTGTTTTCTTCTAGGAGTTTAATAGTTTTATGTCTTTTATTTAGGTCTTTAATCCACTTTGAGGTAATTTCTGTACATGTTGAAAGATAAAGCTCCAACTTAAATTTTTTGCATGTGGACATCCTGTTTTCTCAGCACTATTTGAAGAGACTATTATTTCTCCATTGAGTGGTCCTGATACCTTATCAAAGATCAGTTGACTATATACATGAGGGGTTTTTATCCATGCTCTCATTGTATTCCATTAGACAATTTGTCTGTATTTATGCAATACCACACAATTTTGATTACTGAAGCTTTTTAATGTTTTGAAATCAGGAAATATGAGTCCCTCAACTTTTTCTTTTTCAAAATCGTTTTGGCTATTTGGTGTCCCCTGAGTTTCCATATGAGTTTTAAGATAAAATTTTCAATTTCTGCAAAAATTGCCATTGGGATTTTAACAGGGATTGCTTTGAATCTGCAGATCACTTTGGGTAGAATAGACATGTTAACAATGTGAAGTCTTCCAATCCATGAAGACAAGATGTGTTTGCATATTTGTGCCTTCTGTAATTTCTTTCAGCCATGTTTTATAGTTTTTAGTATAGTTTTCCTTGGTCAGGTTTATTCTCACGTATTTTATAATAATATCTGAGGCTATTATAAATGGAATTGTTTTCTTAATTTCCTTTTCAGATTGTTCATGTATAGAGACACACTGATTCTTTTGTATTGATTTTGCATCCTGCATCTTTGCTGAATTTGATGATTTGTTCTAACAGTTCTCTCTGTCTTTTTTTTTGGGGGGGTGGTATATAGAATATTGAGGGTCTTCTACTTATAAGATTATGTTTTCTATGAACAGAGTAATTTTATTTCTTTCTTTCTGATTTGGTTGACTTTTATTTCTTTTTCTTGTGTAGTCTCTCTGTCTAGAATTTCTAATACCATGTTGAATAGAAGCGACAAAACTGGGCTTCTTTGCCTTGTTTCTGATCTTAGAGGAAAAGATTTCAGTCTTTCACCATTGAGTATGATGTTAGCTGTGGGCTTTTCATAAATGCCTTTATTATGTTGAGATAGTTTCCTTCTATTCTTAATTTCTTGAGTGATTTTTTTTATCATGAAAGAGCATTGAATCTTGTCAAATACTTTTTCTACATCAAATAAGATGATCATGTGGTTTTTGTCTTTCATTCTGTTAATGTGGTATATTGACTTTTTTATGTTGAGCTGTCTTTGCATTCTATGAATAAATCACACTTAGTCATAGTGTGTAATCCTTTTCATATGCTGTTGAATTTGACTTGATAGTAATTTTTAAGGAATTTGCACAAATACTAACCAAGAATATTCATCTGTAGTTTCCTTTTCTTCTGTAGTATCTTTGTCTGGCTTTGATATCAGGGTAATACTGCCCTCATGCAATTAGCTGGAGGTATTCAATCCTCTTCATTTTTTTTTTTTTGAAGAGTTTTTAGAGGACTCGTTTAATTATTTTATTTTGTTTTGCTTTATTTTATTTAGAGCAGTTTAAGGTTCTCAGCAAAATTGAGGGGAAGGTATAGAGATTTCCCATATACCTCCCCGCCAACACAGGCATGCTACACTCCATTATCAATATCCCCTACCAGAATGGTACATTTGTTACCAAGGGTGAACCTACATTGACATAGCATAATCACCCAAAGCCTGTAGTTTGCATTACGGCTCACTCTTGGGTTTAGACAAATGTATAATGACATGTATCCATCATTATGATATCATTCAAAATAGTTTCACTCTTCTAAAAATCCTATGTGTTTCACTTATTTGTCCCTCCCCATTGCCACCCTGCAACCCCTGGAAACCTCTATATATTGAGTTTTAAGAGTTCAGACTATTTTCTTATAGTCCTTTTTATTTCTGTAGCATTGGTTATAATGTCCCCTCTCTCACTTCTGTAGTTATTTGAGACTTCTCTCCATTTTTCTTAATCTAGAAAAAGGTTTGTCAGTTTTGTTGATATTTTCAAAAAACTCAACTTTTAGTTTTGTTGATTTTTTGTTTGTTTTTCCATTGTCTATTTCATTTATCTCTGGTCTAATCTTTATTATTTTCTTCCTTTTGCTAGATTTTGGTTAGTTCTAGTTTCTAGTGTAAGCGTACATTGTTGGTTTAAGATCTTTCTTTTTTAATATAGAAATTTATTGTGATAAAATTCTCTCATAGCACTGCTTTAACTGTATCTCATAAGTTTTTCTAAGTTGTGTTTTCATTTCCATTTGTCTCAAGACATTTTCTAATTTCTCTTGTGACTTCTTTCACCCATTGGTTCTTTAAGAGTATTGTTTAGTTTGGGCATATTTGTGAATTTGCCAGGTTTCCTTATACAATTGATTTCTAGTTTCATTCCATTGTGATTAGAAAAGATACTTCATATGATTTCAATCTTCTTGAATTTGTTTAGCCTTTTAGCCTAATCCTGTAAAGTGTTCCAGGTGCACTGGAAAAAAATATATATTCTGTTGTTGGGTGGTGTGTTCTCTGTATGTTTTTTAAGTACAATTGGTCTATAGTGTTGTTCAAGTCCTATTTTCTTATTGATCTGTCTCATTCTCATTCTGATCATTATTGAAAGTGAGATATTGAAGTCTTCTACTATTACTGTGTTTCCCTCTATTTCTCCCTTCAATTTGGCCAAAGTTGCTTTGTATATGTAGAAGCTCTGAGGTTTGGTGCATAAATATTTATAATTGTTAATCTTCTTTTCAAATTGACACCTTTATCATTAAATAATATTCCCTGTCTCTTGTAACAGATTTTGATATAAAGTGTATTTTTTTTTTTTCGGTACGCGGGCCTCTCACTGTTGTGGCCTCTCCTGTTGCGGCGCACAGGCTCCGGACGTGCAGGCTCAGCAGTCATGGCTCACGGGCCCAGCCACTCCACGGCATGTGGGATCTTCCCAGACTGGGGCACAAACCTGTGTCCCCTGCATCGGCAGGCGGATTCTCAACCACTGTGCCACCAGGGAAGCCCTAAAGTGTATTTTTAAAGTATAGCCACTCCTGCTCTGTTTTGGTTACCATTTGCATGGAACATCTCTTTTCATATTTTTTCTTTTAGTCTATATGTGTCCTTACACTAGCCTCGCTATTATAGCTTCTCAGTTGGTCTCTAGAATACTCACAGAGGTTTTCATATGCTGATGTTAACTTGGTGTCTCTGTGGGGGGAGGAGGACCTGTAGCTTCCTAGCCCACCATCCTGCTGATGTCTGAATCACCTTCATCTTTCTCAAATCTCCTTTCAAAATGATTCCACCTTAGTAAGAACGTAAGGCATTGCTCTCCCCTTAAACTTTAAACTTTATTTTGCATTTAAACTTTATTTTGCTGCAAGAGTGAAACAATGAGCAATATTTTAAAAAATCAAAATTAATCCAGAAAATCTTCAAAAATCTTCAAAAGTTTAAATACAGTATCAGAGTGTTCGTTATATTTTTAAAGTAAAATTCTAAGAAACCACTGACATATTATAGGAAATGAGTGTTCCATGCAAGGGGGAAAAGTTATGTGTGACTTAGTGAGTTGTCACTATTTGAGATTCACAGGCTAAAATGGTCACAACTACTTGAAACTGGAATGGATGTAATCATTATGTTTAAAACAAGTGTAATAGTAGGTTACTGTGCAAAAGTCGAGAAAGTAGGGAAAATAGATGCATTTACGGAAATACCAGAGGTATACTTTGTCTTGCTTAATATGTGCAGACAGCCTGTGGTCAATAGATAAGCAAGAATGAAGAGAAATCACAGACAAAATAGTTAGAGAAGCAAAGTGTGGGTTATGCAATGCATTCATGAATCTAATACAGATTTTTCTTAGTTTTTGTACTTTTTCACTCAAAAGTGAGAAAGTAAATTTTGAAACCAAAACCATCTTTTCCTTTGGAAAAAGCATCTTCCATTTTGTACAACAGTTTGGAGACAGGTGGTAACTAAAGATTTAAAGAGCAAACTTGCAACTCTGTGTAAAAGCAATTGTGTGTTTAAATTGCCCCTAAATGAGTAGATAAGGCTGCATTTTTTTATCTCTCATCCTCTCCTGGCCCTTAGGCCTCTAGGCCTCCTTTATCTGTCTTCAGATTTCTTTGTGAATCTGCTCACCTTCATCTTTCTCAAATCTACTCTCAGAAAGGTTCCACCTTAGTAAGAATGCAAGCTATTGCTCTTTCCTGCCTGGGACCTTGCATCTAAACCTTATTTTGCTGTAAGAGTGAAAGAACAGGGCTTCCCTGGTGGCGAAGTGGTTAAGAATCTGCCTGCCAATGCAGGGGACACAGGTTCGAGCCTTGGTCTGGGAAGATGCCACATGCCAAGGAGCAACTAAGGCCGTGTGCCACAAATACTGAGCTTGCGCTCTAGAGCCCGCAAACCACAACTACTGAGCCTGCATGCCGCAACTACTGAAGCCCGCGCACTCTAGAGCCCATGCTCTGCAACAAGAGAAGCCACCACAGTGAGAAGCCCGCACACTGCAACGAAGAGTAGCCCCTGCTCGTGGCAACTAGAGAAAGCTGGCGCACAGCAGGGTGACCCAACACAGTCAAAAATAATAAATAATTTTTTTAAAAAAAGAGTGAAAGAACAAACAGGCTTTTCCCCTGTTAAATGGAATTCAGGCCTCTCTTAGGAGGCTGTGACTACTGAGTGGAGGGGCCTGAATGAGGGCAGGTGGGAGATGTCACGTGATCAACTTTGCTTCTGCAAGGGCTGCCCTTGGTGGCGTTGGTCAGGCAGAAAGGACTACTTATATGAGAAAATATTTGATACTGAGATGATATTCATCAGTTGACATGAGGAGACTTTATAGAGAGAAAGTATGGTAATTCTGTACCATTTCTGAGGTTTGTTCTCTAAATAGTCTGAAGAACATGAGCAATGCGTATTTTCCATGAACACTCTGAATAGTTCCGTAGGAATGGAGGCATGAAAAACTGATAGGCTCCTAGGTAGAGTAAATGGTTCTCCCTGGAGTAAGAAGGAGGCCTCGAAATATATTTTATGAACATAATCATTCATTCCTCCATTCAACACATACTTATTGAGCTTTTAATATGTGTCAGGCATTGTTCCTGGCCCTTAGTTTACAGAAGAAAACAAAACTTTGAAGAAATCTATGTAACTTGGAGAGGTCATGGGAGGAAGACATATAGCTTTAGAAATATGATCTTTGATTTAAATAGTAGAGAATATGGAAAACTTCTGAAAAGAATGGAGCTTGGTGTATTAGGTTCTAAAAACTGTTTAATCTGCATCTTGCTTAACTGGCAATTGATTTTCCTAATAATGATGATTAAGTAACATCAGAGTTAAAATGACCTCTGAATCATCAAAGAAAATTAGATTCCATTTAACACAAACCTGTGTGAGACATATTTCTTAATTATTTGAAAATCTGTGCATCTCAATTAATAAGGCAACGTGATTAACTAGAGAAGGTTGTTCCTTGGCCTGGCGGGATAACCCTGAGTTTACTGTAACCTGATTGCTCAAAGCTAACACATCCTCAAACATATCTAGGAGGGTGCAAGAGGCAAATATATTTTATCTATTCATATATTGATATAAAAGCCAATATATGGGAAATTGAGACACCCCCCAAATCAGCCAGACTGGTCCTTAGTAGTTCAAAGCACTTATGCTATCTAGTACAAGGCTACAAATTACAGACATGTCACCTCTACCTGGGTTTTATTTCTTCTGAAGAAGAACTAATAGAAAATTCTTCAAAAAAACCTCATCTTGGAAGAATAAGGTTTGGCAGAAGAGAGCAATCAGGTCGATATTACTCCAGCCTGTCCAGAAATAACCAAAGAGAACATCTATCTCATTGGGTGGCAAACCAATCAATCTGTTTTTAGTGCAAAGTCCTAAAAATTAAGAAACAGAAGCTGTGCTATGAGAGATGGGCCAGCTGGGAACATACAAACAACAGGTATTTGGATTCAAATGGACATGACAATTTGCTCATTGCTTTTTTTTGTCCTATAATTGCAGCATATGCCCTATAAGTGTTTGAAATGATTACATGGTGTGTCACTCTATAGAGAAAGAATTCCTAATGACTGAGTCACTGTGACAAGCTTCTTTATAAGTAGGGTAAAGAGAACACTTGAGATGTAATAATGAGTTTTAGGTCCAATGCACTTGGG
This sequence comes from Mesoplodon densirostris, assembly GCF_025265405.1. Taxonomy (NCBI): domain Eukaryota; kingdom Metazoa; phylum Chordata; class Mammalia; order Artiodactyla; family Ziphiidae; genus Mesoplodon; species Mesoplodon densirostris. Next base: position 78,692,761 of record NC_082676.1, read on the forward strand.
GTAGAGAAAGTTAATAACCATAACCACAGGGAAGAAAACATTAGTGAAAGAAGCCACTTTTAATCAGAACAATAAAGATGGCTTTGGCTAAGAAAGTTTAGAGTGGAAAAAGTGAAATAACGGGGCAGGGGAGAGAAAGGAGCAGCCCATCTTGACTTACAAAAGAAACACATAACTCATTAAGGAAAAGAAAAGTGAACTTTTGGTTTCTGGCCCAGCGTGTATGGAGCTTAGAAGTGATAACTCCATTCTAACAATAAGTAAAAAGCTGAACAAACTGAAAATCAACAACTCTTCTTAGCTCTATCAGAAAATTGAGGTCCCAGGGCAAACCAATGCACCCAAAATTGGAGAGATGGACAGGCAGATTCAGAGCATCACAACTTACCAGATCATTAAGCCATGAGCAAAAACCTCAGCAAGAACCAGCATTGGGGCAGAAAAACCCAAACTGGAATTGATGGATTGCTGGAGGTTCAGGGTGGACAAACCTGAGAGTTAAAAACTACAGGAGACCCAGTCATGGTGGGGGGACAGGGGCACATTTATGAGTTTTACCTCCAGGAGTCCTGCCAGAGTCCCGTAGGGAAAATGGGAGGAAAAATTCCCTTATGCTTCTGCTAGGGGGAGTGAGGAAGTAGCCATTTGGAAATAGTCAAAGCATTTTGCTCTTAAAAAGATCTGTTTTCCGGAGAAACTATTTTTACCAGAGCCCCCATTTGATGGAAACTCCATTAACATTTTATATGTTAAATAGGGACAAACAGGGCTATTATTTAATGAGTTAATCTCTTTATATACTAAAATCATTTCCTAGTAATTTTAAGTACTAGAAACTTTTCTCATACTCTTTGAGAATCCAAAAACTTTTTTTCTAGAAAACGTCCAAGAATTTTAGAAAATGACTCACTAAATGGAAAGGTCTCTTCTAAAATTTCTAGAGACAGAGTGCCAGGGAAGTGTAATTTTGACGAAGCTCATGCATTAAAATAATGATCTTTCCAGCCTGGATTGTGTAAAGCATAGAGGATGGTTGTACTTGAGGGTTTCCTAACTCACATTAAAATTTGTCTGAGAAAGCCAATGATTTTCAGGGTTAACTTTTTGCTACAGCATAGGTTAGCATGACCCTGACTAATAATACATGTGCCAATTCCAATAGTTTGGAAATGACAGTCTGGAGTTTTGTTTTTGGAAAGACTGTGAAACTAAAGACAAGCTGAAAGGAAAGCATGGTGTGATCAGTGTGCCTGTCTATCATGAATAAGTGGAGGAGTGTCCTTCCCATGGTATTTGCCAACCATGAGATCCTAGCTTAGTGCTATCCAATAGAGCTTTTAGCAATAATGGAAATGTTCTATATCTATAGCGTCCAATGGTAGCTACTAGTTACATGTGCTAGTCAGTCCTTGAAATGTGGCTAATTCAGCTAAGAAACTGAATTTTTAATTTTATAAAATCTTAATTTAACCATGTATGGGTAGTGGCTACCATATTGGACAGCACAAATGTCGTCCACACTCTAATTGCATACACATTTGGGACTTAGAGTGGAGAAACAAAGAATGCCTGGATCCCAAGAGTATGTTTAACCAGTGCTTCTATCTTTTAAAAATGATTATTTAAAATTAAGTATTATAACATAATTCTTTTTTGGGCATGACCTGTTTCTTGAAATTTTTTAGACTGTAGGGTGAAGAAAATTTTGTTGGTAGTTTTATTTATTTATTTTTTACTTGCTTCATTTTTATTTATTTATTTTTTAAATTTTGTTTATTTTTTTATACAGCAGGTTCTTATTAGCTATCCATTTAATACATATTAGTGTATATATGTCAGTTCCAATCTCCCAATTCAACACAACACAATCCCCACCCTACCACTTTCCCCCCTTGGTGTCCATACGTTTGCTCTCTACATCTATGTCTCAATTTCTGCCCTGCAAACCCATTCATCTGTGCCATTTTTCTAGGTTCCACAGGTATGCATTAATATATGATATTTGTTTTTCTCTTTCTGACTTACATCACTTTGTATGACAATCTCTAGATCCAACCATGTCTCTACAAATGAACCAAATTCGTTCCTTTTTATGGCTGAGTAATATTGCATTGTATATATGTACCACCTCTTCTTTGTCCATTCATCTATTAAGGGGTATTTAGGCTCTTCCATGACCTGGCTATTATCAATAGTGCTGCAATGAACATTGGGGTGCATGAGTCTTTTTGAATTATACTTTTCTATGGGTATATGCCCAGTAGTGGGATTGCTGGATCATATGGTAATTCTATTTTCAGTTTCTTAAGGAACCTCCATACTGTTCTCCATAGTGGTTGTATCAATTTACATTCCCACCAACAGTGCAAGAGGCTTCCCTTTTCTCCACACCCTCTCCAGCATTTGTTGTTTGTAGATTTTTTGATGACCTCCATTCTAACTGGTGTGAGGTGATACCTCATTGTAGTTTTGATTTGCATTTCTCTAATAATTAGTGATGTTGGACAGCTTTTCATGTGCATCTTGGCCATCTGTATGTTTTCTTTGGAGAAATGTCTATTTAGGTTTTCTGCCCATTTTTCGATTGGGTTGTTTGTTTTTTTAATATTGAGCTGCATGAGCTGTTTATATATTTTGGAGATTAATCCTTTGTCCATTGATTCATTTGCAAATATTTCCTCCCATTCTGAGGGTTGTCTTTTCATCTTGTTTGTAGTTTCCTTTGCTGTGCAAAAACGTTTAAGTTTCATTAGGTCCCATTTGTTTATTTTTGTTTTTATTTCCATTACTCTAGGAGGTGGATCAAAAAGATCTTGCTGTGATTTATGTCAAAGAGTGTTCTTCCTATGTTTTCCTCTAAGAGTTTTATAGTGTCTGGTCTTACATTTAGGGATCTAATCCATTTTGAGTTTATTTTTGTGAATGGTGTTAGGGAGTGTTCTAATTTCATTCTTTTACATGTAGCTGTACAGTTTTCCGAGCACCACATCTTGAAGAGACTGTCTTTTCTCCATTGTATATCCTTGCTTCCATTGTCATAGCTTAGTTGACCAAAGGTGTGTGGGTTTATCTCTGGGCTTTGTATCCTGTTCCATTGATCTACATATCTGTTTTTGTGCCAATACCATATGGTCTTGATTACTGTAGCTTTTTGGTATAGTCTGAAGTCCAGGAGCCTGATTCCTCCAGCTCCATTTTTTCCCTCAGGACTGCTTTGGCTATTTGGGGTCTTTTGTGTTTCAATAGAAATTTTAAGATTTTTTGTTTTAGTTCTGCAAAAAATGTCATTGGTAATTTGATAGGGATTGCACTGAATCTGTAGATTGCTTTGGGTAGTATAGTCATTTTCACAGTATTGATTCTTCCAATCCAAGAACATGGTATATCTCTCCATCTGTTTGTTTCATGTTTAATTACTTTCATCAGTGTCTTATAGCTTTCTGCATACAGATCTTTTGTCTCCCTAGGTAGCTTTATCCCTAGGTATTTTATTCTTTTTGTTGAAATAGTAAATGGGAGTGTTTCCTTAATTTCTCTTTCAGATTTTTCATCATTAGTGTATAGGAATGCAAGAGATATCCGTGCATTAATTTTGTATCCTTCTACTTTACCAAATTCACTGATTAGCTCTAGTAGTTTTCTGGTAACATCTGTAGGATTCTCTATGTATAGTATCATGTCATCTGCCAACAGTGACAGTTTTAATTCTTCATTTACTATCTATATTCCTTTTATTTCTTTTTCTTCTCTGATTGCCATGGCTAGGACTTCCAAAACTATGTTGAATAATAATGGTGAGAGTGGACATCCTTGTCTTGTTCTTGATCTTAGAGAAAATGCTTTCAGTTTTTCACCATTAAGAATGATGTTTGCTGTGGGTTTGTCATATATGGCCTTTACTGTGTTGAGGTAGGTTCCCTCTATGCCCACTTTCTGGAGAGTTTTTATCATAAATGGGTGTTGAATTTTGTCAAAAGCTTTTTCTGCATCTATTGAGATGATCATATGTTTTTTCTTCTTCAGTTTGTGAATGTGGTGTATCACATTGATTGATTTGTATATATTGAAGAATCCTTGCATCCCTGGGATAAATCCCACTTGATCATGGTGTATGATCCTTTTAATGTGTTGTTGGATTCTATTTGCTAGTGTTTTGTTGAGGATTTTTGCTTCTATATTCATGAGTGATATTGGTCTGTAATTTTCTTTTTTTGTAGTATCTTTGTCTGGTTTTGCTCTCAGGGTGATAGTGGCCTCATTGAATGTGTTTGGGAGTGTTCCTTTCTCTGAAATTTTTTGGAAGAGTTTGAGAAGGATATGTGTTAGCTTTTCTCTAAATGTTTGGTAGAATTCACCTCTGAAGCGATCTGGTACTGGACTTTTGTTTGTTGGAAGATTTTTAATCCCAGTTTCAATTTCATTACTTGTTATCGGTCTGTTCATATTTTTTATTTCTTCCTGGTTCAGTCTTGGAAGGTTATACCTTTCTAAGAATTTGTCCATTTCTTCCAGGTTGTCCATTTTATTGGCCTAGAGTTGCTTGTTGTAGTCTCTTAGGATGCTTTGTATTTCTGTGGTGTCTGTTGTAAGTTCTTTTCAGTTTCTAATTTTATTGATTTGAGTCTTTTCCCTCTTTTTCTTGATGAGTCTGGCTAATGGTTTATAAATTTTATTTATCTTCTCAGAGAACCAGCTTTTAGTTTTATTGACCTTTGCTATTGTTTCCTTTGTTTCTATTTCATTTATTTCTGCTCTAATCTTTATGATTTCTTTCCTTCTACTAACTTTGTGTTTTGTTTGTTCTTCTTTCTCTAGTTCTTTTAGGTGTAAGCTTAGAATGTTTATTTGAGATGTTTGTTGTTTCTTGAGGTAGAATTGTATTGCTATAAACTTCCCTGTTAGTGCTACTTTTGCTGCATCCCATAGGATTTGGATCATCGTGTTTTCATTTTCATTTACCTCTAGGTATTTTTTTATTTCCTCTTTGATTTTTTCAGTGATCTCCTAGTTATTTAGTAACGTATTGCTTAGTCTCTATGTGTTTGTGTTTTTTAGGTTTTCTCCCTGTAATTGATTTCTAATCTCATAGCATTGTTTTCAGGAAAGTTACTTGATATGATTTCAATTTTCTTACATTTACTGAGGCTTGATTTGTGACCCAAAATGTTATCTATCCTGGAGAATGTTCCGTGCACACTTGAGAAGAAAGTGTAACCTGCTGTTTTTGCATGGAATATCCTATAAATATCAATTAAATCTATCTAGTCTATTTTGTCATTTAAAGCTTGTGTTTCCTTATTAATTTTCTGTTTGGATGATCTGTCCATTGGTGTAAGTGAGCTGTTAAAGCCTCCCACTATTATTGTGTTACTGTCAATTTCCTCTTTTATAGCTGTTAGCAGTTGCCTTATGTATTGAGGTGCTCCTCTGTTGGGTGCATATATATTTTTAATTGTTATATCTTCTTCTTGGATTGATCCCTTGATCATTATGTAGAGTCCTTCCTTGTCTCTTGTAACATTCTTTATTTTAAAGTCTATTTTATCTATGAGTATTGCTCCTCCAGCTTTCTTTTGATTTCCATTTGCATGGAATATCTTTTTCCATCCCCTCACTTTCAGTCTGTATGTGTCCCTAGGTCTGAAGTGGGTCTCTTGTAGACAGCATATGTATGGGTCTTGTTTTTGTATCCATTCAGCAATCCTGTGTCTCTGGCTTGGAGCATTTAATCCATGTACATTTAAGATAATTAATGATACGTATGTTCCTATTACCATTTTCTTAATTGTGTTGGGTTTGTCCTTTTCTTCTCTTGTGTTTCCCACTTAGAGAAGTTCCTTTAGCATTTGTTGTAGAGCTGGTTTGGTGGTGCTGAATTCTCTAGGATTCTGCTTGTCTGTAAAGCTTTTGATTTCTCCATTGAATCTGAATGAGATCCTTGCCAGGTAGAGTAACCTTGGTTGTAGGTTCTTCCCTTTCATCACTTTAAATATGTCATGCCTCTTCCTTCTGGATTGTAGAGTTTCTGCTGTGAAATCAGCTGTTAACCTTATGGGAGTTCCCTTGTATGTTATTTGTCATTTTTCCCTTGCTTCTTTTAATAATTTTTCTTTGTCTTTAATTTTTGCCAATTTGATTACTAGGTGTCTTGGCGTATTTCTCCTTGGGTTTATCCTGTATGGGACTCTCTGCATTTCCTGGACTTGGGTGGCTAATTTCCTTTCCCACATTAGGGAAGATTTTGACTATAATCTCTTCAAATATTTTCTCAGGTCCTTTCTCTCTTCTCCTTCTGAGACCCCTATAATGCGAATGTTGTTGTGTTTAATGTTTTCCCAGAGGTCTCTTAGGCTGTCTTCATTTCTTTTCATTCTCTTTTCTTTATTCTGTTCTGCAGCAGTGAGCTTCACCATTCTGTCTTCCGGGTCACTTATCTGTTCTTCTGCCTCATTTATTCTGCTATTGATTCCTTCTAGTGTAGTTTTCATTTCAGTAATTGTATTGTTCATCTCTGTTTGTTTGTTCTTTAATTCTTCTAGCTCTTTGTTAAACATTTCTTGCATCTTCTCGATCTTTGCCTCCATTCTTTTCCCGAGGTCCTGGATCATCTTCACTATCATTATTCTGAATTCTTTTTCTGGAAGGTTGCCTCTCTCCACTTCATTTATTTGTTTTTCTGGGGTTTTATCTTCTTCCTTCATCTGGTACATAGCCCTCTGCCTTTTCATCTTTTCTATATTTCTGTGAACGTGGTTTTTGTTCCACAGGCTACAGGATTGTAGTTCTTCTTGCTTCTGCTGTCTGCCCTCTAGTGGATTAGGCTATGTAAGAGGCTTGTGCAAGTTTCCTGATGGGAGGGATTGGTGGTGGGTAGAGCTGGGTGTTGCTCTGGTGGACAGAGCTCAGTAAAACTTTAATCTGCTTGTCTGCTGATGGGTGGGGCTGGGTTCCCTCCCTGTTGGTTGTTTGGCCTGAGGCAACCCAACATTGGAGCCTACCAGGGCTCTTTGTTGGGGCCAATGGCGGACTCTGGGAGGGCTCACACCAAGGTATTTCTGAGTATTTCCCAGAACTTCTGCCAGTGTCCTTGTCCTCACAGTGAGACATAGCCACTTCCCACCTCTGCAGGAGACTCTCTATCACTAGCAGGTAGGTCTGGTTCAGTCTCCTATGGGGCCACTGCTCCTTCCCCTGGGTCCCGATGCACACACTACTTTGTGTGTGCCCTCCAAGAGTGGAGTCTCTGTTTCCTCCAGTCCTGTCGAAGTCCTTCAATCAAATCCCACTAGTCTTCAAAGTCTGAGTCTGTGGGAATTCCTCTTCCTGTTGCCAGACTCCCAGTTTGGGAAGCCTGACATGGGGCTCAGAATCTTCACTCCAGTGGGTGGGCTTCTGTGGTATAAGTGTTCTCCAGTTTGTTAGTCACCCACCCAACAATTATGGGATTTGATTTTATTGTGATTGTGCCCCTCGTACTGCCTCATTGTGGCTTCTCCTTTGTCTTGGATGTGGGGTATCTTTTTGGTGAGTTCCAGTGTCTTTCTGTTGATGATTGTTCAGCAGTTAGTTGTGATTCTGTTGCTCTCACAAGAGGGAGAGAGAGCACATCCTTCTACTCCGTCATCTTGAACCAATGTCTGGTTAGTTTTATGCTTCAAAATATACTTTAGTAAAAATTAGTAAAATTCATGATCATTAAATATATAGTCTATTATATTAAGACATTATCCCCTAAACAAAGTGTCTTGATTTGAAGAGTTACCTAAAAGCAAACAGTAAGAGAAGCATTTTGAATGGAGGTGCCTTATTTGGTGTGTGATCTCAGATTCTCAATGGAGAAGCAGAGAAGTGAGTTGGGGGAAGAAGAAAGTCAGTAATGGGTATATTAATTACTGAGTTGCTTCTGTGGGCAACTGGGGTTCAACCCTGCTGATATGCTGTGGGAGACTTTATAAAATGTACTTTATAATTGTTCTTCCAAGAGGGGAGGAAACTGGAGTGTTTATCCACCCATTCCCATTCCTGGTTCATTGAGGGTTGATCCTAGGGAGGGTTGTTAACATCCCTGCACTTCCAGCTCCATTAGCTGGAGTGGCTCCTACACTAGGAAAAAATCCTTACAGAGAGTTAGATGTCGAGGTTTGGGTAGAAAGCTGCCTGCATGGTCAAGACCTGTCCTCCAGAGCTGTAGGTTACCTCCAGGGAGGGGTTAAGGGAATGTCAGCAGGTAGGTCTGACTCAGGCTTCTTTCAAATGACTGCTTCTGCCCTGGGTCCTGGAGCAGGTGAGATTTTGTGTGCGCCCTTTAAGAGTGAGTCTCTATTTCCTCCAGCCCTCTGGCTCTTCCAAAGGAAGTTCCACTGGCCTTCAGAGCCAAACATTCTAGGGGCTCCTCTTCCCATGCTGGGGAGCCCAATGTGAGGCTCAAATCCATTCCTCCTTGGGGAGAACCTCTGCATTTGTTATTATCCTCCTGTTTGTGGGTCACCCACCTGAGGGTATGGGTTTTGATTATACCACATCTCTGTTCCTCCTACCTGTCTCATTGTGGTTCTTTCTTCTTTAGCTGTAGAAGACCTATTCTCCTAGTCTTCCAATTTTTCTCATTAATAGTTGGTCTGTAGTTGAATTATGGTGTGCCTATGCGAGGAGATGAGCTCAGGGTCCTCCTACTCCACCATCTTGGCCACTCTAGTTGCCAATTTTTAAAATGAGTTGGTAAAACTTAGATATTTTCCACTGAAAAATTTATAAAACTAACCTTTATACAAGGTGAAAGTAAGTTGTTTACTGAATCCTACATAATATTAGATTGCTCTGAATCTCTTTCACTGAAACATTCAAACCACCTAGAAGTAGAATCCTCAATCTGAATAAGTGTCTTTGCCTTAAGACTAATTTTACTGCTACCCCAGTGAATAGAATTGAGGAACCATAGATGGAAAAGTGGTTTGGGATTGTCATAAAATTGATTTCATGCTCAGCAGGAGCATGAACTAGCAGGGAGTGTTCTCTGTAATATCAACCAGATGCCCAGAGGAAATTCATATGTAGATGCTGAAGGCATAGCTAGACTCTTAATACTGAGTCAGACATGGCATTCTGGTGGCAGAGTGACTGGACAAGAGATTCTAATTAGGAAATGAGAAGAAAGGAAATTATATTCCCCTAAGGACCTGACTGAAATGTGAAGTTTCCATTCATTTGTGTTAGGTGTTGTAGTCAAAGCTGGTTTTGTTCCATCATTCAGGAGAGAACTGTGGATATGAGTTCGGTTTAAATGTGTTTTGTGTGTCATGACCTGTGCTCTCTCCTTTTTGCATCATCTGATTTCATGGGGATGTGAATATGTGGAAAAAATTGGTTATAGGTTTTAATTTCTTTGGAAGAATAAATTGCATATATTTGGAGAAGGACAACTCAATGCTTTTGGTCATTAATATTATCAGTATGCTTGTGTGAGTCAAATGAATCTATATGCTATCTTATAACTATGAAGGATGTGCTGTCCAGAGTATTTCACTGATTTATTTTCACACAGGCACCTCCTGGCCATTGTTATTCATTCAGCCAATATTTTAAAGCTCCTACTGTACCCACGACTCAATGCTAGACTTTGGTGAGACCGTATGATTTGATATGGGAACAAAAGTACAAATAGAACTCCAAATCAGGATGCAAAGGGATGTGTGTTAAAAGACAAACATGGGGCTCCCCTGGTGGTGCAGTGGTTAAGAATCTGCCTGCCAATGCAGGGGACATGGGTTTGAGCCCTGGTTCGGGAAGATCCCACATGCTGCAGAGCAACTAAGCCCGTGCACCACAACTACTGAGCCTACACTCTAGAGCCCATGAGCCACAACTGCTGAGCCCACGTGCCACAACTACTGAAGCCTGTGCACCTAGAGCCCATGCTCCACAACAAAAGAAGCCACTGCAATGAGAAGCCTGTGCAGCAACGAAGAGTAGCCCCCGCTCGTGGCAACTAGAGAAAGCCTGCGCACAGCAATGAAGACCCAACACAGCCAAAAATAAAATAAATAAATTTATTTTTAAAAAGGCAAACATGAAACACTATGGGGATTAAGAAGGGAAAACATTATCTTCAGCTACAGCGACTACTGGAGGAAAACGTGGCATGTCCCTGAAATCGTTATCTACATCATTAGAAATATTATTAAATAATTCTGCATGCTAAATAGGGGCAAACAGGGCTATGATTTCATGAGTTAATCTCTTTATATACTAAAATCACTTCCCAGTAATTTTAAGTACAAGGAACTTTTCTCAAAGTCTTTGAGAATCTAAAAAACTTACTTAAGAAAACTTCTAAGAATTTTAGAATGACTCACTAAATGGAAAGCTCTCTTTTAAAATCTCTAGAGACAAAGTCCCAGGGAAGAGTAATTTTGATGAAGTCCATGCATTAAAATAATGCTTTTTTCAGCATCCTTTGAAAATGAAGAATCTCATTTTGAGGAGTTAAGGTTTTCAGGGTCACAGGTTTTCAAAAGTCATCAAAAATGAAAAGGGAGAAAGAGGAAAAAATATAAAGTCACATCTCACCTCTAGGTTTCTTTTTTTTTCTTTTAATTAAAAAAATTTTTTAAGTTGTTTTATAATGTTGTGTTAGTTTCTACTGTACAGCAAAGTAGAATTCCCTGTGCTATACAGCAGGTTATTAGTTATCTATTTTATACATATTAGTGTATATATGTCAATCCCAGTCTCTAGATTTCTGAAACATGGAGGGAGCAGTAGAAAGAGGCGGGGGTGGGGGAGAGACAGAGACAGAGACAGAGGGAGAGAGAGAGAATGAGAAAGAACACATACGTACTAATAAATATGAGTGAGCTTGAAAAAGACCTTGTATTTATACATATTTGACCATTTTTACAAATAGAAAAATGAAAATTTTCACTGCTTGAGAGTGAAAGGAAGGTAGGTATTAGAGTGAATAAAAAATATCACGAGTGCCAGAATGTTTACTTTTACATTCTCCTGTTTGAATTTTGAAGTGGACTTCCAGAGTTTGTTTCTTGGTTGTGTATGTAGGAAAGCTATATGCTAAGACACAAAAATATGAGGAACTGGTCTCAGTACTCAATGGCTATGTATCATTTATTTATTCATCAACTATTTGTTGGATATCTACCATGCCAGGTACTGTGCTTGGCATCAGGAATACAGAGATAAACAAGATTTAGTATTTACAGCTTTGAAATCTGGTTAGGTTTCAGAGAAACAAATATAATTCATCAACATTAATAAAACTAGCATATACTATGTTCCAAATACTCTGCCAAGCACCTTACATTCACTTATAAAGAAGAAGGGATCTTACCTGCCTCATAGGTAAATAAGCAGAAGCCTCAGGAAGTTATTTAAACTTGCCCATCATTCCCTCTGCTGAGGTTAGGCTCCTAATCATCACACTATTTGTGTATTTTTATTTATTTTATTTTTTATTTTTTATTTTATTTTTTTTTGTGGTACATGGGTCTCTCACTGTTGTGGCCTCTCCCATTGCAGAGCACAGACTCCAGATGCGCAGGCTCAGCGACCATGGCTCACGACCCCAGCCGCTCCGCGGCATGTGGGATCCTCCTGGACCAGAGCACGAACCCACGTCCCCTGCATCAGCAGGCGGACTCTCAACCACTGTGCCACCAGGGAAGCCCAATTTGTGTATTTTTAAAGAGCTATGTTTGAGCTGTTTTTATTTTTGCAAAGGACGTGAAAATCTCTGCCTAGAGTTGGAGGGAAGAAAGAGAATTTGTCGAGGTTCTCCAGCATTGGTCATACGTGTTTTAGATGAGTCTTAAAGGATGGGTGGATGGGGGGCAAGGAGAAGAACACAGATGGAAGAGCAGCAACAGGAGCAAAAAGCAGTTAGCTCAGGATGGCCCACTGAGGAAACTGGGAAGAGAGGCAAGAGATAAGGCTGGGAAAGTCACTGTGACCCCAGTGAGCTTACATGTCTTATTGAGGCGTTTGACAAGACATCAAAACTATTGGGGAAGGTGGTATCTTAGGACAAGTTTCACAGAAGCAGGCCCCGAGACAAGGATTCAAGTGCAAATGATTTATTAAGGAAACATCCCCAGGAGAAACTGAGTAAATGAAGAAGGACAGAGAAGGGAAAGAGGCCAATCAAGAGCTCATTTTCAGGTAAAATCCCAGTATCCACCTAATTGCAGGGCGTGCTCGGGAGCATAACTACATCTCAGAGTAAGTTATGCATAAAGGTGAACAATCTAGGATTCCTAATCCTCCACCAGTGGGTCATTGGCTACAAGCTGCCCCAGGGATATGAACTTCTAGAAACTTCTAGTTATCTGTGAATATGGGTGAAGCAACTCCAACAGCCCAATATGGGCCTCTGAGAAACTCAGTCTGCAAGGCAAGCAGAAGCTTGGGGATGGGGGTACAAAACATGAGCAGAGCAAAACAGTGTTTGCTACAGGTGGTAATGTCATAATTGTCATTAGAATGAAACTTATTAGAATTAAAATTGTCATTCGAAAGACATTAGAATGACCCTGACTCAAAGACACTGAAACTATTGAATTGAAAAACATCCAAATCTCCAGACAAAAAATAACCTATTAAGCAGTGATAGCAACAAAGGCAGAAATGAAAGGCCCATAGAATTATAAGAGATCAGAACAGAAATCCATAAGAAGCTTAAACATTCCTCAACCTGATGATGATTTGAAGATGAAGAAACCATAACCAAGGAAATCACCATGCCCGTATAATTAGTGGCAGAGCCAAACCAGAGTAATTTTCTCCTGTTTCCAAATAGACTCCACTTTCTAGTCCACATCTGCAGTTTTGGAGAGGCATGGTATTCAAACCCTAATTTGGAATAATAAGGCAAAAGATTTCTTAATCTCTGATATTTAAAATTTTCTAACCTCCCTTGGAGTTGGGTGTGGCATGTGACTGAGTCCTGGGATGTGGGTAGGGGTGATGTGCCTAAAGCATCACTTCCATGCCTGCTTCCTTAAAAACGAAAACAAAAACACCCAGGTAGCCATCTGTTTTCTCTTTTTGTATCTGCTGGTCATGTAGGGAGGACTCAAAGGGAATAGAGAAAGGTAGATGAACAAAATGGAAGGATCCTGGATCACTGGATGACTGTATGGAGAAATTCCTCCTTCCCAGCTCAACCACCAATAATTCCCCATTGGACTTGAGTAAGAAATAAACATTTATTTTAGTCACTGGCTGAAACCTAAGGATTATTTGCTATAGCAGTGAGCCTATCCCAACAAATATGTAAAACCATTGATCAAACTTTATCAAGCGGTTTTGAGCCACTGTAATAAGGCACCAGGCTGATAGTAGGCAATCCAAAGTTATTTACAATATGGCCCTGCTCTAAAGTACTCTTTTGTATCATAGCAGGAGAGAGATGACTTGAACAAATGAGGACAAGTCAAGACAATAGAGACTGTAGGAATTAGGAGCAGTAATAGAATACTTCTGGTCACATTGATCATGAAAATCTACATGGAAGAGATGGCAGGGCTCTAAGACCTTGAAGGGTGGATCAGGATTTTGATAAGATGATGGAGTGAGGGTGCTCCACAGAATGAGGAATGACCTGAGATAAGACAGAGTCCTCTTGAGATAAAATCTGGGAGGGTGGCAAGCTATTGGCACCAAAGTTTTGAAGACTTTGAATTTTAAACTAAGCATTTGAATTACTTAGCTGTTGCTGTGTAACAAACAAATCTAAAATGTAGAGGCTTAAAACAATGGTTTATTGTTTTTTTTACAGGCCAATAGGTTGCCCAGGAGAGTTTTGCTGCTATGGATCTGGCTTGGCATATCTTGGTTGGGTTCTCTCGTGCAGCTTCATTCAGCTGATGGGTCAGTTGGATGACCTCAGCTGGGGCAAATGGTCTCTGACCTGTTTCTTAAAATTTCCAGTACGGTAGCCTGGGATTATTTTCATATCAGTAGCAAGGGACATAAGAGAGAATGCTAAAGTCTCAAGTACTTTGTAAATGCTCTGCTTATATCAAATTAGCTATTGTCATTGAATAATGCAACTCATATCATCAAGCCCAGAGTCTGCATGGGAGGGCACTACCAAAGTGGATAGCAGGAAGTGTGAGAAACTGGAACTATTAATGTCAGCAATATCCATAATTGGTATGTTCACTCAAAGATGTGAATGCATGACTTTGCATCTACAACTGCCTAGATTCAAATCCAATCTCTGAAATTTCCTGGCTGTGTGATCTTGGTTAAATGACATTTAACTTTTCTGTGCCTCAGTGTCCTCATACAAAAAAGTTGAGATAAAAATATTTTTTTCCATCACAATGTTGTATGAGGTTTCAGTAAGTTAATTTATGTAAAGTGTTTAGAGCAGTGCTTGGTACATGTTAAGCTTCCTCCATATAAGTGTTAGTTGCTGTTGTCAGGTCAATTTTAGAAATGCAGTGCAGTGAGTATGTTTCTATATGTGAACCTGAGGAGATAGGGATGGGATGATGATGTGTCCTAGAAAAAGACTTCCCTGAATACACCATTTTCCCTTATATTGTTTTTGATAACAATTACAAATTATTTATTAACCGATGGCATCTCTGTAGACTGTCAGAGCAAAGATGTCCCTGGAGAAAGTTAAATAGGCAAGAAGGACTTTATTCAAGGCAATTGCAATAGGAGAGAGGCCAGAACTGAGTCTGAGCTCAGCTCTGATGAAACAAAAGAGAGTAGGATTTTTAAGAGCTGAGGTGAGGGGAAGCTCGTAGCCCTCTTTGGTTACTAATTGGGCTTTATCTGAAAGAAAAGTAAACTTTCTCATGTCCTCATGATAGGAGGTCATTTTACAACTCGGAAGTCAGGCTTCTACTCTTCCCACAGAGACTGAGTGATGGGGTGCGCTCTTCCTAGGTGATTACATTTGAAAGAGATGTTCCCCCCTCCTAGTCTGCTGCTGGGAATGTAAATTGGTGCAGCTACTATGGAAAACAGTATGGAGGGTCCTCAAAAAACTAAAAATAGAGTTACCATATGATCCAGAAATTCCACTCCTGAGCGTATATCTGGGGAAAATTATAATTCGAAAAGATACATGCACCCCAGTGTTCATAGCAGCACTATTTACAATAGCCAAGACATGGAAGCAACCTAAATGTCCATCAACAGATGAATGGATAAAGAAGATGTGATATATATATATATATATATATATATATATATATATATGTATATAAAATGAATATTGCTCAGCTGTAAAAAAACAATGAAATAATACCATTTGCAGCAACATGGATAGACCTAGAGATTATCATACCAAGTGAAGTATAAGTCATTTGGAGAAAGACAAATATTATATGATATTGCTTATATGTAAAAACTAACAAAATATGATACAAATGAAGTTATAAATATCTACAAAACAGAGACAGACTCACAGACATAGAAAACAAACTTATGGTTACCAAAGAGGAAAGGGGAGAAGGATAAATTGGAGTTTGGGATCAACAGATACAAACTTCTATTTATATAATAGATAAACAATAAGGTCCTATTGTATAGCATGGGAAACTATATTCAATATCTTGTAATAAAGTATAATGGAAAAGGATCTGTAAGACAATATACATATATATATATATGATTCATTTTGCTGTACACCAGAAACTAACACAACATTACAAATTGACTATACTTCAATACAAAAAAAAAAAAAAAAAAAGAGAGAGAGGTGGTTCCCTGATCCTTGAGAAAGACATTTCTGGGTTGGAAAACTGGCAAGGAGCTATTTAAGAAAAGATTTACATATCAAAGGGCAGAGAAAGGATTTACAATTACAAGTTCCTAAAGTCAGTGCTCTAAGAAAAAGGAGGTCAGCAGACTGGAGTCTGGAAGAAGCCTGTCTAGGGTTTAGTCAAGCGGAGGAGACCTTAACACCATTTTGGACAAGACAGTCCTTTAGAGTTTCTGTGTGCTTTGCTGCTTCAACCTTAAACATAGGAATTAAAACCCAGGTGCAGTTGTTGGCTAGTCAGCAACTTTATTTAACAATCTTTCTAGTGGATTTTTAAGCCTGTGTGTTACTACTTTAGACACCAAACAAGGCCCTAGTGACTATTCAAAATGCCTACTTTCTGGCCACAAGTTTCATAAGCAAGAAGTTTTATGTGAATTAAGAGAAGGGCATTTAAATTTTGTAGAGCGAATAGCATTAATCAAAACAGTGAGCCACAGGGAAGAAGGTATACATTTAAAATTTCTGTAACATATTTTTATGTTTACTTTGTAATGCATCTATACATTTCTTTCTCAGAGTAACATATCTCTTGGAGCATATTTTTATTTGGATCTGGTGGTGCAGATGGTGGAGGGAAGTGTGATTCCCTTGGGATGCTGAGAAAATGAGAGGGTTGGGACTGGAATATAAAATGAGGAAGAAAATCCCATTTAGGAGGCAGAGGAAAAAAGAGGGGCAAAAAAATAATATAGGCATACCCTGCTTTATTGAGCTTTGCTTTATTATGTTTCACAGATACTGTGTTCTTTAGAAAATGAAGTTTTGTGGCAACAAGTCAAGCAGCTCTATTGGTGCCATTTTCCCAACTGCATTTGCTCACTTTGTGTCTGTGTCACATTTTGGTTATTCTTACAGTATTTCAATTTATTATTATTATTATATTTGCTATGATGATCTATAATCAGTGATCTTTGATGTTACTACTATGACTTGCTGAAGTCTCAGAGGATGGTTAGCCTTTTCTAGCAATAATTTAAAAAATTAAGTTATGTACGTTGCTTTTTTAGACATAATGCTATTGCACATTTAATACACTACAGTATAAACATAACTTTTACATGCACTGGGAAATGGAAAAATGTGTATGACTTGTTTTATTGTGATATTTGCTTTATTGCAGTGGTCTAGAACTGAACCCACAATATCTCCAAGGTATTGATGATGAGGTCTGAGCAGTGAAAGAGAAATAACCCTTAAAGAGTAGAGAGTACATCATATTTTATATATATTTGTCTCCATTCAAGTCTTCACTCCCCTCGCTCCCACCTGTACCACTTCTTTTGGAAAACTCAGTATCATCCCCTCATTTGGATAATTTTTCTTCCCCTGGATTCCCATTAAGTAGTTCCTGTAAATGTGGGCAATTATAAGACCTGAATCCCCTGAGAGGATTGGGTGTACTACCCAAGGAAAAGCTAAACAGAGTGGTGGTTAAATGGTAAGGAGAAAGACAGATGGGGCTTGGTAGGTTAACCAACTGTCTCATTACTAAGGGACTTCTCAGGAAGTAGGATTTTCAGTGCTAAAACCAGGATAGTCCCAGAAAAATCAGGATAGTCAGTCACTTTCAAAATTCAGATGAGTTTTTTTTAATAATTGAACCAAAAGTATCCTGACTAATAAGGTAGGAAACTATTGTGATCAGCTTGCAAATGAAAATCACCTAATGAGGAACTTCCCTAGTGATCCTGTGGGTAAGACTCCACACTCCCAATGTAGGGGGCCTGGGTTTGATCCCTGGTTGGAAAACTAGATCCCGCATGCATGCTGCAACTAAGACCTGGTGCAGCCTAAATAAATAAATATTTTTTAAAAAGAAAGAAAGAAAGAAAAGAAAATCACCTAATGAGAAATTTGGTAGAGATTTTTGCCTTAACATCTTACCCTCAAACCAATTAGTTAAGACCAGGATATGATTTGGGATGCTAAATGAAGAATTATAATTGTACAAAGTACAAACGGAATGTATCCAATAGTCTCTATTAAAAGAAAAAAAAACTTCATGGGGATTCCCCTATTTAGAAATGGCCGCATCACACACTAATTATGCCAGGTCCTCATTTCTCTATCTAAACTTTGCAGGTACAGGTAAAGAGCTATTTAGAAAGTATCACATTAAATTGTAAAGAAACAGCTTAAAGAGGTTAATTGCATATACATTAATTGCTAATATGTTGTGTAGCACCCCATTCTGTATTCAGATAGTTACACTTCTCTAAAGCATAAATCTTGCTTTGGGTTCTTTAAAATGCAGAGCCTGAGACAAAGATATCAGTGCAAGTAGTTTCTTTGGAGGTGAGTGCAGTAGGAAGCACAAAAGTAAGGTAGTTGGGGAATTGAGATGGGGGGAGGAGAAAGCCAATAAGGGTATGTTAATGAGCTAGTTACTGCTCTAGGAGAAGGGCTCAATTCTGATCAGATTCTGATGAATTGTGTGGAAATTGCCCCTGACTTGTCCCACAGGAGGATGGGAACGCTGGAATAATTATCCAATGACTCCTTCCAACCTCTGGTGGAGAACTGCTCCCAGGAGTATTAATGCCCTGGGCTTTGGGGTTCTGCCATCCGGCAGCCTTTCACAGCTGAGATGCTGTTGTTCACTGCCTGTATCTTTTTATTTTTTTTAATATATTTTATTTATTTTTTTAAATTTTTTTATCTTATCTGAAGCTGTGCAGAAACCAGGTGGGCTGAGACGATGGGATAAAATGCACTGGAAACATTTGCTACAGCATGCTCACATTTCTGCTCTTAAGTGTTCTCTCCACCCTAAAGAAATCCAACATAAACTGAAGGAGACTCTTAAAGTTGGTGTAGGGACAAGAGGCTTATTAATGTTGACTACTAGACGCTAAGAAAGGTAAGAGTAATTTAAAAAACACATCTGGATTCTTGGTGGAGCTGGATTAGACATCTGGATTCCTGCCGTCCATTGCAGGGCACACCTGTCTGCACTGAATGGATATTTTCCTTTCCTCTTCTGCCTTAAAATTTTTTTCAGCTTTATTGTGGTAAATTTACATACAAAGTTGTAAGATATTTAAAGTATACATCATGGTGCTTTGATATATGTACACATAGTGAAAGGATGCCCCCATCTAGTTAATTAGCACATCCATCTCCTCTCTTATTTTATTTATTTATTTATTTGTTTGTTTATTTATTTATTTATTTATGGTGAGAACATTTAAGTTCTACTCTTAGAAAATTCCAGTTTTGTTATACAGTGTTATCAGCTATAAGCACCATGTTTTACATTATCCTCAAACCTTATTCTCATCTTATAGCTAAAAGTTTGTACCCTTTTATCAACCTCTCCCAATTTCTTCCACCTCTCCTACTCCTGGGAACTACTTTTCTACTCTCTGTTTCTAGGAATTTGACTTTTTCCTGATTTATGTATTTATTTATTCATTCATTATTTTAACATCTTTATTGGAGTATAATTGCTTTACAATGGTGTGTTAGTTTCTGCTTTATAACAAAGTGAATCAGTTATACATATACATATGTCCCCATATCTCTTCCCTCTTGTGTCTCCCTCCCTCCCACCCTCTCTATCCCACCCCTCTAGGTGGTCACAAAGCACCGGGCTGATCTCCCTGTGCTATGTGGCTGCTTCCCACTAGCTATCTATTTTATATTTGATAGTGTATATATGTCCATGCCACTCTCTCACTTTGTCTCAGCTTCTCATTTATTCTTAACAGAAGCATTTTTATCAGAGAAAAATAAAGTCACATGTTATTCGGAGCTAGAAATCATGAATTTGAATAATGGACATTGTGTTTACTTACTGCGAAACTTCAGGAAAAAAGAGTACTTAAGTTCCATTTCCTTATCTGTGAAATGAGTAGGGCATTTTCTATCTCACAGGATTCTGCTGGAGATCAAATAAAATCCATTAGGTAAAGAGCTTTGTGAGTCACAGTTACCAATGCTAGCCGTCAGTGTCATTGAAAGTTCTAATGAAACATTCCCCAAGTGGGACTTCTTTGGAGGGTCTATGATGCTGTGAGTTCTGCATTCTTGTTTTCCTGTGTCCATCTGTACCTCACAAGGAGACCATGGTATGGTGGGATGTGCAATAAAGTTAAGGGGCAGCAATTGGAAAACCACACAAAATGATGGTCAGTATAACATGTTGATTGACTGTTTTATTTGATTGGAACTTAGTACATGAAAACTGTGTTAGCTAATAAATACAGAATAACCCAGGGAAGGGAAACCATGGTGTTGCACAAAGAGTTTTGAAACAGTATTTGAGACTACTGTTCTTTTGTTGTCAGTGTGCTCAGTAGAGCCCAGTGGTTTTGCTGTGGGTGTATTTGTGTGCCTTTGTGGTTGACTGCACAGTGGACCACAGAGAATAAGGGAGAGCTCCTGTGGCTTTGTTGAAGGCTGTCTTCCCTGGAACCCCTGAGAGTGGCTTTGATAATCAGCTTTGACACTATGCTTGAAAAGAAATCAGCACTCTTCTTGTTTGGCCCATCTTTTTCTTTATCCTTTCAGGTTAAAAATGCTCTATTAAGTCATTTGCAAAAAAAGTTTTTACCCCAGGGCAGACAGCTTTCAATGAAGGGGGGAAAAAAGAGCTGAGTTAAACTCACTGTTAGATCAAACTCAGACCTTCTAGGTGATAATCCCTGTAGCCAAATTTTAAAACCTTAGCTTTTGTTAAGCAGCCTGTAGGCAGCTCCATTAATAAAAGCCCCTTATCTACATTCTCTTTAAAGTTCACAGCAATGGTTCTCAAATATTAGCATATGCACAGTTAATGAAGACTGTTTAGAAAAAACGTAGATTTCTTGGTGGTGGTGGTGGTGGTGTGCACCCGAACACACACTCTGATTTACTCCTGGAGATTCTGATGGGGTTAACTGAGAATGTTTCCTTCTTTTCTCATGGCAAGGTTTACCCTAGTTGAGCCTCAACATCTTTGAAATTTCCCATCTTTGATTTGTCATTCTGTCCTTGTATTTGTATAATCCTTTCATTTACACATTGACAATGAACTTGATCATCTTGAGCTCTTGCTAAGAACTGAAAAACCAGCAATAAAAAAAAATACCATGAAAGTGATACATGCATCAACATGGATGAAACTCACAGATATTTTGTGGAGTATTTTGTGGAAAGAAGCCAGACACAAAAGAGCTCACGCTACGTGATTCCATTTATATGAAGTTCAAGAGCAGCAAAATTACTAGATGGTGACAGAAGGCAGAAGAGTGCTTACCTCTGGCTGGGTGACTACACACTGGGAAGGAGCACAGGGAGACTTATGGGGTGTTGAAAATTATATCTTGATTTGGATGAGTATGATGTGGGTTTTATGTATACATAAAAAATCATGGAACTGAAACCAGTGGGTGTCATTTTGTGGGGCTCCAAGGAGCTCCGGTCCTTTATGTCTCAGCACAGAAAGAATTCAGTGAGAGGCAAAGTGATAGATAAGAAGTGATTTATTAGAATAGGATGCTTGTGAGGCTTACAAGTGGGCAGGCAAGAGGATGCCATGCCCTGAGAACTTACTGGGCTTCGTTTTTTTTTTTTTTTTTTCGGTACGCAGGACTCTCACTGCTGTGGCCTCACCCGTTGCAGAGCACAGGCTCTGGATGCGCAGGCTCAGCGGCCATGGCTCACGGGCCTAGCCACTCTGCAGCATGAGGGATCTTCCCAGACTGGGGCACGAACCCATGTCCCCTGCATTGGCAAGTGGACTCTCAACCACTGCACCACCAGGGAAGCCCCAGTTTTTTTTTTTTTTTTTAAGGTGTGTTAGTTTCTGCTTTATAACAAAGTGAATAAGTTATACATATACATATATCCCCATATCTCTTCCCTCTTGTGTCTCCCTCCTTCCCACCCTCCCTATCCCCCACCCCTCAAGGTGGTCATAAAACACCGAGCTGATCTCCCTGTGCTATGTGGCTGCTTCCACTAGGTTTCTATTTTACATTTGGTAGTGTGTGTATGTCCATGCCACTCTCTCACTTTGTACCATCTTACCCTTCCCCCTCCCCGTAACCTCAAGTCCATTCTCTAGTAGGTCTGCATCTTTATTCCCGTCTTGCCCCTAGTTTCTTCATGACCATTTTTTTGTTTTGTTTTTTAGATTCCATATATATGTGTTGCATATGGTATTTGTTTTTCTCTTTCTGACTTACTTCACTCTGTAAGAGAGACTGTAGGTCCATCCACCTCATTACAAATAACTCATTTTCGTTTATTTTTATGGCTTAGTAATATTCCATTCTATATATGTGTCACACTTTCTTATCCATTCATCTGTCGATGGACACTTAGGTTGCTTCTATGTACTGGCTAGTGTAAATAGAGCTGCAATGAACACTGTGGTACATGACTCTCTTTGAATTATGGTTTTCTGAGGGTATATGCCCAGTAGTGGGATTGCAGTGTCATATGGTAGTTCTATTTTTAGTTTAAGGAACCTCCATACAGTTCTCCATAATGGCTGTATCAATTTACATTCCCACCAACAGCGCAAGAGGGTTCCCTTTTCTCCACACCCTCTCCAGCATTTACTGTTTGTAGATTTTTTGATGATGGCCATTCTGACCGATGTGAGATGATATCTAATTGTACTTTGATTTGCATTTCTCTAATGATTAATGATGTTGAGCATTCTTTTATGTGTTTGTTGGCAATCTGTATATCATCTTTAGAGAAATGTCTATTTAGGTCTTCTGACCATTTTTTGATTGGGTTGTTTGTTTTCTTAATATTGAGCTGCATGAGCTGTTTATATATTTTGGAGATTAATCCTTTGTCAGTTGATTCGTTTGCAAATATT
This sequence comes from Mesoplodon densirostris, assembly GCF_025265405.1. Taxonomy (NCBI): domain Eukaryota; kingdom Metazoa; phylum Chordata; class Mammalia; order Artiodactyla; family Ziphiidae; genus Mesoplodon; species Mesoplodon densirostris. Next base: position 78,715,377 of record NC_082676.1, read on the forward strand.
TTCTCCCATTCTGAGGGTTATCTTTTCGTCTTGTTTATGGTTTCCTTTGCTGTGCAAAAGCTTTGAAGTTTCATTAGGTCCCATTTGGTTTTTTTTGTTTGTTTGTTTTTATTTCCATTACTCTAGGAGGTGGATCAAAAACGATTCTGCTGTGATTTATGTCAAAGTGTGTTCTTCCTGTGTTTTCCTCTAAGAGTTTTATAGTGTCGGGTCTTATATTTAGGTCTCTATTCCATTTTGAGTTTATTTTTGTGTATGGTGTTAAGGAGTGTTCTAATTTCATTCTTTTACATGTAGCTGTCCAGTTTTCCCAGCACCACTTATTGAAGAGGCTGTCTTATCTCCACTGTATATTCGTGCCTCCTTTATCAAAGACAAGGTGACCATATGTGTGTGGGTTTATCTCTGGGCTTTCTATCCTGTTCCATTGATCTATCTTTCTGTTTTTGTGCCAGTCCCATACTGTCTTGATTCCTGTAGCTTTGTAGTATAGTCTGAGGTTGGGGAGCCTGATTCCTCCAGCTCTGTTTTTCTTTCTCAAGATTGCTTTGGCTATTTGGGGTCTCTTGAGTTTCCATACAAATTGTGAAATTTTTTGGTGTAGTTCTGTGAAAAATGTCATTGATAGTTTGATAGGGATTGCATTGAATCTGTAGATTGCTTTAAGTAATATAGTCATTTTCACAATGTTGATTCTTCCAATGCGATAGCATGGTGTATCTCTCCATCTATTAGTATCATCTTTAATTTCTTTCAACAGTGTCTTATAATTTTCTGCATACAGGTCTTTTGTCTCCTTAGGTAGGTTTATTGCTAGATATTTTATTCTTTTTATTGCAATGGTAAATGGGAGTGTTTTCTTAATTTCACTTCCAAATTTTTCATCATTAGTGTATAAGAATGCAAGAGGTTTCTGTGCATTAATTTTGTATCCTGCTACTTTACCAAATTCACTGATTAGCTCTAGTAGTTTTCTGGTAGCATCTTTAGGATTCTCTATGTATAATATCGTGTCATCTGCAAACAGTGACAGCTTTACTTCTTCTTTTCTGATTTGGATTCCTTTTATTTCTTTTTCTTCTCTGATTGCTGTGGCTAAAACTTCCAAAATTATGTTAAATAACAGTGGTGAGAGTGGGCAACCTTGTCTTTTTCCTTGATCTTGATCTTAGTGGAAATGGTTTCAGTTTTTCACCATTAAGAACGATGTTGGCTGTGGGTTTGTCATATATTGCCTTTATTATGTTGAGGTAAGTTCCCTCTATGCCTACTTTCTGGAGGGTTTTTATCACAAATGGGTGTTGAATTTTGTCAAAAGCTTTCTCTGCATCTATTGAGATGATCATATGGTTTTTCTCCTTCAATTTGTTAATATGGTGTATCACGTTGATTGATTTGTGTATATTGAAGAAACCTTGCATTCCTGGGATAAACCCCACTTGCTCATGGTGTATGATGCTTTTAATGTGCTGTTGGATTCTGTTCACTAGTATTTTGTTGAGGATTTTTACATCTATCTTCATCAGTGATATTGGCCTGTAGTTTTCTTTCTTTGTGACATCTTTGTCTGGTTGTGTTATCAGGGTGATGGTGGCCTCATAGAATGAGTTTGGGGGTGTTCCTCCCTCTGCTATACTTTGGAAGAGTTTGAGAAGGATAGGTGTTAGCTCTTCTGTAAATGTTTGATAGAATTCGCCTTTTTTTTTTTTTTTTTTTTTTTGTGGTGCCCGGGCTTCTCATCATTGTGGCCTCTCCCATTGCAGAGCACAGGCTCTGGATGCGCAGGCTCAGTGGCCATAGCTCACGGGCCCAGGTGCTCCATGGCATGTGGTATCTTCCCAGACTGGGGCACGAACTCGCATCCCTTGCATCGGCAGGCAGACTCCCAACGACTGTGCCACCAGGGAAGCCCGATAGAATTCGCCTTTGAAGCCATCTGCTCCTGGACTTTTGTTTGTTGGAAGACTTTTAGTGACAGTTTCAATTTCAGTGCTTGTGATTTGTTTGCTGATATTTTCTATTTCTTCCTGGTTCAGTCTCGGCAGGTTGTGCATTTCTCAGAATTGTCCAATTCTTCCAGATTGTCCATTTTATTGGCATATAGTAGCTTGTAGTAATCTCTCATGATCCTTTGTATTTCTGCAGTGTCTGGTGTTACTTCTCCTTTTTCATTTCTAAATCTATTGATTTGAGTCTTCTCCCTTTTTTTCTTGATGAGTCTGGCTAATGGTTTATCCATGTTGTTTATCTTCTCAAAGAACCAGCTTTTAGTTTTATTGATCTTTGCTATCATTTTCTTCATTTCTTTTTCACTTATTTCTGATCTGATCTTTATGATTTCTTTCCTTCTGCTAACTTTGGGTTTTTTTTTTCTTCTTTTCTCTAATTGCTTTAGGTGTAAGGTTAGGTTGCTTATCTGAGATGTTTCTTGTTTCTTAGGTAGGATTGTATTACTATAAACCTCCCTGTTAGAACTGCTTTTGCTGCATCCCATAGGTTTTGGGTTATTGTGTTTTCATTGTCATTTGTTTCTAGGTATTTTTTGATTTCCTCTTTGATTTCTTCAGTGATCTCTTGATTATTAAGCTGTAATTGATATCTAGTCTCATAGCGTTTTGGTCAGAAAAGATACTTGATATGATTTCAATTTTCTTAAATTTATAAAGGCTTGATTTGTGACCCAAGATATGATCTATCCTGGAGAATGTTCCATGGGCACTTGAGAAGAAAGTGTGTTCTGTTGTTTTTGGATGGAATGTCCTATAAATATCAATTAAGTCCAACTTGTTAATGTATCATTTAAAGCTTGTATGTCCTTATTTATTTTCATTTTGGATGACCTGTCCATTGGTGAAAATGGGGTGTTAAAGTCCCCTACTATGAATGTGTTACTGTTGATTTCCCCTTTTATGGCTGTTAGTATTTGCCTTATGTATTGAGGTGCTCCTATGTTGGGTGCATAAATATTTACAACTGTTATATCTTCTTCTTGGATTGATCCCTTGATCATTATGTATTGTTCTTCTTTATCTCTTGTAATAGTCTTTGTTTTAAAGTCTATTTTGTTTGATATGAGAATTGCTACCCCAGCTTTATTTTGATTTCCATTTGCATGGAATATCTTCTTCCATCCCCTCACTTTCAATCTGTATGTGTCCCTAGGTCTGAAGTGGTTCTCTTGTACACAGCATATATACGGGTCTTGTTTTTGTATCCATTCAGCCAGTCTATTGGTTGTAACATTTAATCCATTTACAGTTAAGGTAATTATTGATATGTATGTTCCTATAATCATTTTATTAATTGTTTGGGGTTTGTTATTGTAGGTCTTTTCCTTGTCTTGTGTTTCCTGCCTAGAGAAGTTCCTTTAGTATTTATTGTAAAGCTGGTTTGGTGGTGCTAATTTCTCTTAGCTTTTTCTTGTCTGTAAAGGTTTTAATTTCTCTGTCTAATCTGAATGAGATCCTTACTGGGTAGAGTAATCTTGGTTGTAGGTTTTTCCCCTTCATCACTTTAAATATGTCCTGCCACTCCCTTCTTGCTTGCAGTTTCTGCTGAAAGATCAGCTGTTAACCTTATGGGGATTCCCATGTATATTTTTTGTTGTTTTTCCCTTGCTCCTTTTAATAGTTTTTTATTTGTATTTAATTTTGATAGTTTGATTAATATGTGTCTTGGTATGTTTCTCCTTGGATTTATCCTGTATGGGACTTCTGTGCTTCCTGGACTTGATTAACTATTTCCTTTCCCATATTAAGGAAGTTTTCAACTATAATCTCTTCAAGTATTTTCTCTGTCCCTTTCTTTTTATCTTCTTCTTCTGGGACCCCTATAATTTGAATGTTGGTGCATTTAATGTTGTCCCAAAGGTCTCTCAAAGTGTCCTCTGTTCTTTTCATTCTTTTTTCTTTATTCTGCTCTGCAGTAGTTATTTCCACTATTGTATCTTCCAGGTCACTTATCTGTTCTTCTGCCTCAGTTATTCTGCTATTGTTCCCTTCTAGAGAATTTTTAATTTCATTTATTGTGTTTTTCATCACTCTTTGTTTGCTCTTTAATTCTTCTATGTCCTTCTTAAACATTTCTAGTCTTTTCTCCATTCTATTTCCAAGATTTTGGATCATCTTTCCTATCATTATTCTGAATTCTTTTTTAGGTATCCTGCCTATTTCCTCTTCATTTGTTAGGTTTGGTGGGTTTTTATCTTGCTCCTTCATCTGCTGTGTATTTCTCTGTCTTCTCATTTTGCTTAAATTACTGTGTTTGGGGTCTCCGTTTCACAGGCTGCAGGTTCGTAGTTTTTGTTGTTTTTGGTGTCTGCCCCCTAGTGGCTAAGGTTGGTTCAGTGGGTTTTGTAGGCTTCATGGTGGAGAGGACAAATGCCTGTGTTCTGGTGGATGAGGCTGAATCTTGTCTTTCTGGTGGGCAGGTCCACGTCTGATGGTGTGTTTTGGGGTGTCTGTGTCCTTGTTTTGATTTTAGGCAGCCTCTCTGCTAATAAGTGGGGTTGTGTTCCTGTCTTGCTAGTTTTTTGGCATAGGGTGTCCAGCACTGTAGCTTGCTGCTCATTGAGTGGATCTGGGTCTTGGCATTGAGATCCAGATCTCTGGGAGATTTTCACCGTTTGATATTACATGGAGCTGGGACGTATCCTGTGGCCAATATCCTGAACTTGGCTCTCCCATCTCAGAGGCACAGCCTTGTCCCTGGCTGGAGCACCAAGAGCCTGTCATCCACACTGCTCAGAATAAAAGGGAGAAAAAAAAGAAGAAAGAAAGAAAGAAGAAGATAAAATAAAATAAAATAAAGTAAATTCAAAAGTTATTAAAATAAAAATGTATTAATTTTTTTAAGTATAAAAAAAAGAAAGAAAGATAGAGCAACCAAACCAAAAAACAAATCCACCAATGATAACAAGAGCTAAGAATTATACTAAAAAAAAAAGGGGGGGGGGCAGACTGAACCCTAGGACAAATGGTAAAAACAAAGCTATACAGACAAAATCACACACAGAAGCATACACATACACACTCACAAAAACAGAAAAAAGAAAAAATATATATATCGTTGCTTCCAAAGTCCATGTCCTCAATTTGGGATGATTTGTTGTCTATTCAGGTATTCCACAGATGCAGGGTACATCAAGTTGATTGTGGAGATTTAATCTGCTTCTCCTGAGGCTGCTGGGAGAAATTTCCCTTTCTCTTCTTTGTTCGCACAGCTCCCAGGGTTCAGCTTTGGATTTGGACCTGCCTGTGTGTGTATGTCGCCTGAGGGCATCTGTTCTTTGGTCAGACAGGATGGGGTTAAAGTAGCAGCTGATTCAGGGGCTCTGGCTCGCTCAGGCCGGGAGGAGGGAGGGGTACGGATGCGGGGTGAGCCTGCAGCAGCAGAGGCCAATGTGACGTTGCACCAGCCTGAGGCATGCGGTGTGTTCTCCAGGGGAAGTTGTCCCTTTATCACGGGACCCTGGCAGTGGCGGGCTGCACAGGTTCCCAGGAGGGGAGGTGTGCATAGTGACCTGTGCTCGCACACAGACTTCTTGGTGGCGGCAGCAGCAGTCTGAGCGTCCCACGCCCGTCTCTGGGGTCCGTGATGATAGCCGCGGCTCACGCCCGTCTCTGGAGCTCCTTTAAGCGGCGCTCTTAATCCCCTCTCCTCGCGCACCAGGAAACAAAGAAGGAAGAAAAAGTCTCTTTCCTCTTCGGCAGTTCCAGACTTTTTCCCGGACTCCCTCCCGGCTAGCAGTGGTGCACTAACCCCTTTAGGCTGTGTTCACGCTGCCAGCCCCAGTCCTCTCCCTGCGCTCCGACTGAAACCCGATACCTGAGCCTCAGCTCCCAGCCCCGCCCGCACGGGCGGGTGAGCAGACAAGTCTCTCGGGCTGGTGAGTGCCGGTCGGCCCCGATCCTCTGTGCGGGAATCTCTGCGCTTTGCTCTCCGCACCTCTGTGGCTGTGCTCTCCTCTGCGGCTCCAAAGCTTCCCCCTCCGCCACCCGCAGTCTCCGCCCGCGAAGGGGCTCCTAGTGCGTGGAAACCTTTCCTCCTTCACGGCTCCCTCCCACTGGTGTAGGTCCCATCCCTATCCTTTTGTCTCTGTTTATTCTTTTTTCTTTTGCCCTACCCAGGTACGTGGGGAGTTTCTTGCCTTTTGGGAGGTCTGAGGTCTTCTGCCAGCGTTCAGTAGGTGTTCTGTAGGATTTGTTCCACATATAGATGTAGTTCTGATGTATTTGTGGGGAGGAAGGTGATCTCCATATCTTACTCTTCCGCCATCTTGAAGCTCCCTCCTACTGTCCTGCTAGTGTTGGAGGGTCTCCTGCAGAGGTGGGGGGGGTGCCTGTGTCTACCGCGGGGACAAGGACACTGACTGCAGAAGTTCTGGGAAATACTCCTTGGCGTGAGCCCTCCCCCAGTCCACCATTAGCCCCACCAAAGAGTGGGCTACCGTTTTATAATCAAAGGAAAAGTGGTGAGGAGGAAAAGACCACCTTCTTCCTCTTTCTTCAGTAGACATCATGCTTCCGTCATCAGTTCCTCCTCCAGGTTGGGCCAGGGAGTTTTCTTGTACTTACCTGGTCAAGCCAGGACTGTCATGACACTATGGAAAAGTTATTTTAAGTTTCAGTACAATGAGGGTCTTTCACTTTGAAATGTCACCTTTCCATAAATTATTATTTTTTATGTGTGCAGAGAGCATGTCCTAGGGGTCATTAACTTACTGAGCTCACTGGGCAGGATGTGGGTCTCATGCCACCGTTGTTTTATTGTTTTGGGGCATGTTTCATGCTTCTCCTGCATGGGTTTTGCTGCTAAGCAAGCCTGCTTGGTTTTGTGGTTAAGCAAACCTGCTTTCTTGAATGATCATTAACTTACAGGGTTCTCCCATACTTTTTTCTTTACTTATAATCCCCTAGTGGGATTAGCTATTTAATTACCTAATTTGTCCCTTTACTCTGTCCCTATCAGAACTGTACAGGTAAGATTTCCACCTTATGCATGTTATTGTATATATGCTATGCTCCAATTGATTTACACACACACACACACACACACACACACACACACACACATACGTTACACACACTCTGAGGGACCCCAGCTAAGTGAAGAGTTAGCAACCCTGACTTTTCCGTACTACTTTGAAGGCCTTCCCTGCTGAATTGAATGTATACATAGGCAGAGCCGACTATGTCTAACACCTTTGGTTCACCCACTGGCTGATCCCTAAAATTTTGTTCCCATTTCAAACATTTAACTCTTTCTCAAAGGATGCCCACATATCTGGAAAAAATAATCATTTGGCATTAACATTTGATCACAAAAGAGATCACAGGAAGAGATTTTAGAAATAGCCTAATTTACTGTTTCTCAAGTCTGGCTGTGTATTAGAATGACCTGGGGAGTTGGTTAAAAATATAGATTTGTAGACAGTATCTTAGACGTACTACATCAGCACCTCTGGGAATGGGACCTGAGGATCAGTTTTTATATAGATTTTTATATAGATTTATATAGATTTATATATTTTTGTCAATTTTAAATTCAATTAAGTTTAAAATGTGCTCTCTAACAGACTCACAGACATAGAGAATGGACTTGTGGGTGCCAAAGTGGGGGGTGGCGTGGGGAGGGATGGATTGGGAATTTCAGGTTAGCAAACGCCATCTATTATATATAGGAAGGATCAACAACAAGGTCCTACCATATAACACAGGGAACTATATTCAATATCCTGTGATAAACCGTAATGGAAAAGAATTTTTAAAAGAAAGTGTATACATATATGTATATATACATATATATGTATAACTGAATCTCTTTGCTGTACAGCAGAAAATAACACAACATTGTAAATCAACTATACTTCAATTTAAAAATAAATGCTTTCTAAAGTGATTATGACATCACCATTCTGGCACTTACCTACATGTGGCATTTGTAATCGGAGTCGGTTCAAATGATCTTCCATGCAGGGATTTCTCTGTGTGTAGCAAGACAACAACAGTGCCCAAACTTCCTTATATATAGATTATAATATTCTTCCACAATTCCCTCCATGGCTTTTGTTATTTGAGTCTTAACTCTATGGGATAGATAAAAGTGCTATCATTCCCCTTTATGGATGAGGAGATCAAAACCCAGTGAAACCAAGTGACCTGCCTTTATCTCAGTAAAGGGACAGCCAGGTCCCTCTCCAGATCTCCATTCACTCTCCCACTCTGAATGGCAGGCTCTGTCTGGTGTCCCCTTGAAGACTTTCTTGAATAGACAGTTAAATGCCTCCTGTGATACTCCAGGTTAGTTCAATCTCTCTAGCCATCTATGGTGACAAATCTTTTTTATTTTAATCCTTTCCACTGAGGACTAACATTTTTACAAAATATAATAAAATTAAAATACTAGAAAAATAAAATGAAAAGACACGTAAAACACATTTGAGTAAACAATTAAAATTGAGCTTCAAAAAATGAGTAAACATAACACAGAAAAATTGCTTATAAAAGTTTCCAAGTGCCCACTCTCAAGGTTTATACTTCCCTCATCACAGATTGGTAACCAGTAGTTTGCTGATCAGCACTGGTTTTTGGACCACACTTTCTGTAGATGTCGTTTGCTTCATCATCAGGGAGTAGCAGGAACTTATTTCCCTATAACTTCCAGCCAACAAGTTCAAGTTCTATTTTCTGGAGCAATGAGGCACAAGTGAAACTCTCCTTTACATTGCAACACTCCTGATACTTGAAGACAGTTGCTCCCAAAGGGCCTATGAAACCTTCTCAGTTTCTTGTATTGATTTTCCTAAAATGGAATTCCCTTGGATTCTCCTTGCTCTGGGCCTGCTCACCTTGATGGACTCTAGTTCATCTATATTCTCTTAAAATAGCATCAGGCGATAAACAGAGAACTCCAGACATGGGAGTCTGCACACTGCTTGCAAGAGCTTTCACCTTTTCCTCCTTCCAGCCTTCAGTTTGGAGATCATTCTGTGCCTTGGATTTATGAGGACTAATCTCACTATAACCTGTATCCCCTGTAAACGTCAGTAACTTTAAGAAGCCCGGGTCTCCCAGGGAATTCCTTATTTCTCACATGACTCTGTACCTCATCTTTTCTGACCTCATAGCCCACTCTTTCCATTTCACAAACGTCCGACTGTACCCATAGGACTCAGAGTCATGAGTAAATTCCCTCATAATCTCACCTTCTCCTGGGAATATTCCCTTCACTTCTCATTCTGATGGAAAGCCTTAAGGGATGCACCCTACTTCCCTTGCAACTCAACTGGTGGTTGTCTTCTCTCTCACATTGTTGGTACCACTGGTTTTTAAGATGAGTGAGTGTCCTGTTTGCTCCTTATTGCCATTTCAAAATCTCTCTGATCCCTCTCTAAATACCATCCCTCAACTTGACTCTCATGTCATTATTCCACTGGTTTCCCCTTCCTTGTTGCAATTATGTGTAGACTCCCAGCTCTCTGTTCATATTCCTTGAACATTTTAGCTCCTGGGCAATTGCCAGGCTCTCTGGTTTCAATTCCTTGGTAGCTCAGTTACTTGCCCTGTCTTGCTACGTTCTTGTCCTGCACCGTACCTCACTCACTTTGCATCTTCATCCTCTAGGCATGGTCATTGCCAGTGACTGCATCCTCTTCTATTATCTCAGAGTCAAACATCTCCCCAACCACTTCCTCACCTTTCTCCCAATGCATCTAGTCCACCAGCTACACTAGTTCCTAGATCCCACTGAGAACTCTAAGCTGGTACTACCACCTTCTCTCAGTCCCTCACAACTACCTAAAACCCTCACTTTTCTCCTTATCCAACTTAAATTCCACAACTAACCATCATCATCACAGTCTTGTTTACAGACTCAACACCCTTGTTGAGATACTTGGTAAATTAAGCCACAGCCTTGCTAAATCCAACTTTCTGCCTCCCCTCTACCTGCTCACCTGTAGCAGAAAGTGGCTGGAGAAAAATACACAGCCATACTGATGGGTCTCACATTCATTCATGGTCATCAACCTCACGTGTGTCTTACCAGGACATGGCACTTTTATTTATTCCATTCATTCATTCTCCCAACCTTCAAGAAAACCATTCCAAACCCTCTCATCTCTGCTCTAACCTTCCATACCTCCCTCCTCATCTTACTCTCAGATGATGGCCATGCTTTCCATCTCATAAGGAAAATGGAAACATAAGAATAGTACTCCTACAATCTCCCATTAGCACTTATACCCACCTGTTTGCATCCATGCCTTTTTATTTAGCTTTTCTCCTATTAGCATGCCTGAATGCCCCACACTCCTAGCGAAAGGCAGTACCTCCATTTGCCCACTAGATCCCATCCCTTCCTCAAGTTCTCAAGGTCATCAATCCAGGAAATCTTCTTTCTTTTTCATAATATTTTTCCTTTACCAGAATTTTCACAATGGAAGCACATGGTTATTTTTTCATTCCTAACAATAATTCTCTCTATCCAGCCATCACCTCACTTCTATCCTTCCATTTACAGTAAAATCCTTGAAGTGTTACTAGTTGTTCAGTCTTCCATTCTCTCTTGAACTCACTCCATCAAGCTCTTCCCTCTTTATACCATTAAAGCTGCTTCAATCAAGGTCTCAAATGATTTCTACATTTACAAATCTAAACATAAGTTCAATCTAATTCCTTCTTTCACTTGAGCTTTCAGCAGCAGATGATAAACTCCTTTCTTACATGTAATGCTTTTTCCATTTGGCTTTCTGGGGACCATATTTGCCTGGTTTTCTCTTTTATTTTCCACTCTTTATCTTCCCAGTCACTAAAGTTTAGGGTGTACAGGAGCTTAGTCCATGGAACTTATTATACTCTTTCTCTTAGTTATTTCAACCAGAGATATGGATTTAAATACCTTTATCAATGTCTGCCAGATTTATCTTATCAGCCTGGACCTCTCTCCTGAACTACAGTCTCCTTTTTTCTTTTTTGAGAGTATATTAATAATTTTTATTGATTATTTCTTTTTTTTTCCTTTTCGGCTCAAAGATAATTTTTTTTTATTAGTTTCTGCTTTATAACAAAGTGAATCAGTCATACATATACACCTGTTCCCACATCCCTTCCCTCATGCATATCCCTCCCTCCCACCCTCCCCATCCCACCCCTCCAGGCGGTCACAAAGCACCGAGCTGATCTCCCTGTGCTCTGCGGCTGCTTCCAACTATCTATCTACCTTATGTTTGGTAGTGTATATATGTCCATGCCTCTCTTTCGCTTTGTCACAGCTTACCCTTCCCCCTCCCCATATCCTCAAGTCCATTCTCAAGTAGGTCTGTGTCTTTATTCCCGTTTTACCCCTAGGTTCTTCATGACATTTTTTTTAAATTCCATATATATGTGTTAGCATACAGTATTTGTCTTTCTCTTTCTGACTTACTTCACTCTGTATGACAGACTCTAGGTCTATCCACCTCATTACAAATAGCTCAATTTCGTTTCTTTTTATGGCTGGGTAATATTCCATTGTATATATGTGCCACATCTTCTTTATCCATTCATCCGATGATGGACACTTAGGTTGTTTCCAGCTCCGGGCTATTGTGAATAGAGCTGCAATGAACATTTTGGTACATGTCTCTTTTTGAATTATGGTTTTCTCAGGGTATATGCCTAGTAGTGGGATTTCTGGGTCATATGGTAGTTCTATTTTTAGTTTTTTAAGGAACCTCCATACTGTTCTCCATAGTGGCTGTACCAATTCACATTCCCACCAGCAGTGCAAGAGTGTTCCCTTTTCTCCACACCCTCTCCAGCATTTATTGTTTCTAGATTTCTTGATGGTGGCCATTCTGACTAGTGTGAGATGATACCTCATTGTAGTTTTGATTTGCATTTCTCTAATGATTAATGATGTTGAGCATTCTTACATGTGTTTGTTGGCAATCTGTATATCTTCTTTGGAGAAATGCCTATTTAGGTCTTCTGCCCATTTTTGGATTGGGTTGTTTGTTTTTTTGCTATTGAGCTGCATGAGCTATTTATAAATTTTGGAGATTAATCCTTTGTCAGTTGCTTCATTTGCAAATATATTCTCCCATTCTGAGGGTTGTCTTTTGGTCTTGTTTATGGTTTCCTTTGCTGTGCAAAAGCTTTGAAGTTTCATTAGTTCCCATTTGTTTATCTTTGTTTTTATTTCCATTTCTCTAGGAGGTGGGTCCAAAAGGATCTTGCTGTGATTTATGTCATAGAGTGTTCTGCCTATGTTTTCCTCTAAGAGTTTGATAGTTTCTGGCCTTACATTTAGGTCTTTAATCCATTTTGAGCTTACTTTTGTGTATGGTGTTAGGGAATGATCTAATCTCATACTTTTACATGTCTGTGTCCAGTTTTCCCAGCACCACTTATTGAAGAGGCTGTCCTTTGTCCACGGTACATTCCTGCCTCCTTTATCAAAGATAAGTTGACCATATGTGTGTGGGTTTATCTCTGAGCTTTCTATCCTGTTCCATTGATCTATCTTTCTGTTTTTGTGCCAGTACCACACTGTCTTGATTATTGTAGCTTTGTAGTATAGTCTGAAGTCAGGGAGCCTGATTCCTCCAGCTCCGTTTTTCATTCTCAAGATTGCTTTGGCTATTTGGGGTCTTTTGTTTTTCCAAACAAATTTTGAAATTTTTTGTTCTAGTTCTGTGAAAAATGCCAGTGGTAGTTTGATAGGGATTGCATTGAATCTGTAGATTGCTTTGGGTAGTAGAGTCATTTTCACAATATTGATTCTTCCAATCCAAGAACATGGTACATCTCTCCATCTATTTGTATCATCTTTAATTTCTTTCATCAGTGTCTTATAATTTTCTGCATACAAGTCTTTCTTTTGTCTCCTTAGGTAGGTTTATTCCTAGATATTTTATTCTTTTTGTTGCAATGGTAAATGGGAGTGTTTTCTTGATTTCACTTTCAGATTTTTCATCATTAGTGTACAGGAATGCCAGAGATTTCTGTGCATTAATTTTGTATCCTGCTACTTTACCAAATTCATTGATTAGCTCTAGTAGTTTTCTGGTAGCATCTTTAGGATTCTCTATGTACAGTATCATTCATCTGCAAACAGTGACAGCTTTACTTCTTCTTTGCCAATTTGGATTCCTTTTATTTCCTTTTCTTCTCTGATTGCTGTGGCTAAAACTTCCAAAACTAGGTTGAATAAGAGTGGTGAGAGTGGGCAGCCTTGTCTTGTTCCTGATCTTAGTGGAAATGGTTTCAGTTTTTCACCATTGAGGATAATGTTGGCTGTGGGTTTGTCATATATGGCCTTTATTATGTTGAGGAAAGTTCCCTCTATGCCTACTTTCTGCTGGGTTTTTATCATAAATGGGTGTTGAATTTTGTTGAAAGCTTTCTCTGCATCGATTGAGATGATCATATGGTTTTTCTCCTTCAGTTTGTTAATATGGTGTATCACGTTGATTGATTTGCGTATATTGAAGAATCCTTGCACTCCTGGAATAAACCCCACTTGATCATGGTGTATGATCCTTTTAATGTGCTGTTGGATTCTGTTTGCTAGTATTTTGTTGAGGATTTTTGCATCTATGTTCATCAGTGATATTGGCCTGTAGTTTTCTTTCTTTGTGACATCCTTGCATGGTTTTGGTATCAAGGTGATGGTGGCCTCGTAGAATGAGTTTGGGAGTGTTCCTTCCTCTGAAATTGTTTGGAAGAGTTTGAGAAGGATGGGTGTTAGCTCTTCTCTAAATGCTTGATAGAATTCGCCTGTGAAGCCATCTGGTCCTGGGCTTTTGTTTGTTGGAAGATTTTTAATCACAGTTTCAATTTCAGTGCTTGTGATTGGTCTATTCATATTTTCTATTTCTTCCTGATTCAGTCTTGGCAGGTTCTGCATTTCTAAGAATTTGTCCATTTCTTCCAGGTTGTCCATTTTATTGGCATAGAGTTGCTTGTAGTAATCTCTCATGATCTTTTGTATTTCTGCAGCGTCAGTTGTTACTTCTCCTTTTTCATTTCTAATTCTATTGATTTGAGTCTTCTCCCTTTTTTTCTTGATGAGTCTGGCTAATGGTTTGTCAATTTTGTTTATCTTCTCAAAGAACCAGCTTTCAGTTTTATTGATCTTTGCTATCGTTTCCTTCATTTCTTTTTCATTTATTTCTGATCTGATTTTTATGATTTCTTTCCTTCTGCTACCTTTGGGGTTTTTTTTTGTTCTTCTTTCTCTAATTGCTTTAGGTGCAGGGTCAGGTTGTTTACTCGAGATGTTTCCTGTTTCTTAAGGTGGGATTGTATTGCTATAAACTTCCCCCTTAGAACTGCTTTTGCTGCGTCCCATAGGTTTTGGATCATCATCTTTCCATTGTCATTTGTTTCTAGGTATTTTAAAATTTCCTCTTTGATTTCTCCAGTGATCACTTCGTTATTGAGTAGTGTATTGTTTCGCCTCCATGTGTTTGTATTTTTTACAGATCTTTTCCTGTAATTGATGTCTAGTCTCATAGCATTGTGGTCAGAAAAGATACTTGATACAATTTCAATTTTCTTAAATTTACCAAGGCTTGATTTGTGACCCAAGATATGATCTATCCTGGAGAATGTTCCATGAGCACTTGAGAAAAATGTGTATTCTGTTGTTTTTGGATGGAATGTCCTATAAATATCAATTAAGTCCATCTTGTTTAATGTATCATTTAAAGCTTGTGTTTCCTTATTTATTTTCATATTGGATGATGTCCATTGGTGAAAGTGGGGTGTTAAAGTCCCCTACTATGAATGTGTTACTGTCGATTTCTCCTTTTATGGCTGTTAGTATTTGCCTTATGTATTGAGGTGCTCCTATGTTGGGTGCATAAATATTTACAATTGTTATATCTTCTTCTTGGATCGATCCCTTGATCATTATGTAGTGTCCTTCTTTGTCTCTTCTAATAGTCTTTATTTTAAAGCCTATTTTGTCTGATATAAGAATTGCTACTCCAGCTTTCTTTTGATTTCCATTTGCATGGAATATCTTTTTCCATCCCCTTACTTTCAATATGTATGTGTCTCTAGGTCTGAAGTGGGTCTCTTGTAGATAGCATATATATGGGTCTTGTTTTTGTATCCATTCAGCCAATCTGTGTCTTTTGGTGGGAGCATTTAGTCCATTTACATTTAAGGTAATTATTGATATGTATGTTCCTATTCCCATTTCCTTAATTGCTTTGGGTTCGTTATTGTAGGTATATTCCTTATGTTGTGTTTCTTGCCTAGAGAAGTTCCTTTAGCATTTGTTGTAAAGCTGGTTTGGTGGTGCTGAACTCTCTCAGCTTTTGCTTGTCTGTAAATGTTTTAATTTCTCCATCAAATCTGAATGAGATCCTTGCTGGTAGAGTAGTCTTGGTTGCAGGTTTCTCTCCTTCATCACTTTAATTATGTCCTGCCACTCCCTTCTGGCTTGTAGAGTTTCTGCTGAGAGATCGGCTGTTATCCTGATGGGGATTCCCTTGTGTGTTATTTGTTGTTTTTCCCTTGCTGCTTTTAATATGATTTCTTTGTGTTTAATTTTTGACAGCTTGATTAATATGTGTATTGGCATATTTCTCCTTGGATTTATTCTGTATGGGACTCTCTGTGCCTCCTGGACTTGATTAACTATTTCCTTTCCCATATTAGGGAAGTTTTCAACTATAATATCTTCAAATACTTCCTCAGTCCCTTTTTTTTTTCTCTTCTTCTTCTGGAACCCCTATAATTCGAATGTTGGTGCGTTTAATGTTGTCCCAGAGGTCTCTGAGACTGTCCTCTGTTCTTTTCATTCTTTTTACTTTATTTTGCTCTGCATCAGTTATTTCCACTATTTTATCTTCCACCTCACTTATCCGTTCTTCTGCCTCAGTTATTCTGCTATTGATCCCATCTAGAGTATTTTTCATTTCATTTATTGTGTTTTTAATCGATGCTTAATTCATCTTTAGTTCTTCTAGGTCCTTGTTAACTGTTTCTTGCATTTTCTCTCTTCTATTTCCAAGATTTTGGATCTTGGAAATAGAATCTTGGATCATCTTTACTATCATTATTCCGAATTCTTTTTCAGGTAGACTGCCTATTACCTCTTCATTTGTTAGGTCTGGTAGGTTTTTATCTTGCTCCTTCACCTGCTGTGTGTTTTTCTGTCTTCTCATTTTGCTTATGTTACTGTGTTTGGGGTCTCCTTTTTGCAGGCTGCAGATTCGTTGTTCCCGTTGTTTTTGGTGTCTGTCCCCAGTGGCTAAGGTTGTTTCAGTAGGTTGTGTAGGCTTCCTGGTGGGGGGGGACTAGTGCCTGTGTTCTGGTGGTTGAGGCTCGATCTTGTCTTTCTGGTGGACAGGTCCACGTCTGGTGCTGTGTTTTGGGGTGCCTGTGGCCTTATTATGTTTTTAGGCAGCCTCTCTGTTAATAGGTGGGGTTGTGTTCCTGCCTTGCTAGTTGCTTGGCATAGGGTGACCAGCACTGTAGTTTGCTGGTCGTTGACTGAAGCTGGGTGCTGGTGTTGAGATGGAGATCTCTGGGAGATTTTCGCCGCTTGATATTATGTGGAGCTGGGAGGTCTCTTGTGGACCCGTGTCCTGAAGTTGGCTCTCCCACTTCAGAGGCACAGCACTGGCTCCTGGCTGCAGCACCAAGAGCCTTTCATCTACCCGGCTCAGAATAAAAGAGAGAAAATGTAGAAAGAAAGAATTAGTAGAAGAAAGAAAGAGAGAGAGAAAGAAAGGAAGAAGGAAAGGAAGGAAGGAAGGAAGGAAGGAAGGAGGGAAGATAGAAAGAAAGGAGGGAGGGAGGAAGGATGGAAAGAAAGAAAGAAAGGAGGGAGGGAGGGAGGAATGAAAGAAAAAGGAAGAGTGAATGGAAGAAGGGAAGGAGGGAGAGAGGAAGGAAAGAAAGAAAGAAAGAAGGAAAGAAAGAAAGAGAGGAGTGAGGGAGGGAGGAAGGAAAGAAAAAGAAAGTGAAAGGAAGAAGGGTGGGAGGGAGGAAGGAAAGAAAGACAGGAGGGAGGGAGGGGGAGGAAGGAAAGAAAGAGAGAAAGAAGGAAAGGAGGGGCGGCGGGAGGGAGGGAGGAAGGAAGGGAAGGTAGGAAAAAAAAGAAAGAGCAGGTAAAGCAAAATAGAATAAAGTATGAAATATGTAGCATTATTAAAATTAAAAAGTAATTATTGAAAAAAGAAACGGACAGATAGAACCCTGGGACATATGGTGGAAGCAAAGCTATACAGAGAGAATCTTACACAGAAGAATACACATACACATTCACAAAAAGAGAGCAGGGGGAAAAATCAAAAATCTTGCTCTCCAAGTCCACCTCCTCAATTTGGGATACTTCGTTGTAAAAAGAGGAAAAGGGCGAGAAGCCTAAAATCTTGCTCTCTAAGTCCACCTCCTTAATTTGGGATAATTCGTTGTAAAAAGAGGAAAAGGGGGGAAAGTCTTAAATCTTGTCCTCCAAGTCCACTTCCTCAATTTGGGATGATTCGCTGTCCATTCACGCACTCCACAGAAGCAGCGCACATCAAGTGGACCGTGGAGCTTTAATCCGCTGCCTCTGAGGCTGCACAGAGAGATTTCCCTGTCTCTTCTCTGCTCTCACAGCTCCCGGGTCTCAGCCTTGGACCTGGCCCCGCCTCTGCGCGTAGGTCGCTGGAGGGCGTCCGTTCTTCGCTCAGACAGGAAGGGTTTAAAGGAGCCGCTGATTCGGGGGCTCTGGCTCACTCAGGCAGAGGGGAGGGAGGGGCGCGCAGTGTGGGGCGGGCCTGCGGCGGCAGAGGCCGGCATGACGTTGCACCAGACCGAGGTGCTCCGTGCGCTTTCCCGGGAAAGCCATCCCCGGGTCCCGGGACCCCGGCAGTGGCGGGGTGCACAGGCCCCCCGGAAGGCGGGGCGGACAGTGACCCGCGCTCGCACACAGGCCCCGCGGCGGCAGCGGCAGCAGCCCCAGCTTCCCACGCCCGTCTCCGGGGTCCGCGCCTTTAGCCGCGGCTCGCGCCCGTCTCCGGCGCTTCCCCAAGCAGCTCTCTTAATGCCTCTCCTCGCGCACCAGGAAACAAAAGGGAAGAAAAAGTCTCTTGCCTCTTCGGCAGCTCCATACTTTTTCCCCAGACTCCCTCCGGGCTAGCCGTGGTGCACTAACCCCTTCAGGCTCTCTTCCTGCCGCCAGCCCCAGTCCTCTCCCTGCGCTCCGACTGAAACCCGATACCCGAGCCTCAGCTCTCAGCCCCGCCCGCCCCGGCGGCTGAGCAGACAAGCCTCTCGGGCTGGTGTGTGCCTGAGGGCACCGATCCTCTGTGCCGGAATCTCTCCGCTTTGCCCTCCGCACCCCTGTTGCTGTGCTCTCCTCCGCTACTCCGAAGCTTTCCCCCTCCGCCACCTGCAGTCTCCGCCCGCGAAGGGGCATGTAGTGTGTGGAAACCTTTCCTCCTTCACGGCTCCCTCCCACTGGTGCAGGTCCCGTCCCTATCCTTTTGTCTCTGTTTATCCTTTTTTCTTTTGCCCTACCCAGGTATGTGGGGAGTTTCTTGCCTTTTGGGGGGCCTGAGGTCTTCTGTCAGCGTTCAGTAGGTGTTCTGTAGGAGTTGTTCCACGTGTAGATGAATTTCTGATGTATCTGTGGGGAGGAAGGGGATCTCCGCATCTTACTCTTCCGCCATCTTCCTCCGGGTCCTACAGACTCTTTTAACCACCCTCCTGATTGATATATCCAATGGGTTGTCTCATAGTTATTTAAAATAGATATATCCAAAGCTGAGCTACCGTTATTTGACCCCAAACTTGCTCATTTGCAATCTTCTTTACCTCAGCAAATGCTCAGGCCCAAACTTTTGGTATTATCATTGACTTCTCTGTTTCATAAATCATATCTGATAAACAAGAAAACGTTATTACTCTTCCTTCAAGATGTGTCCGTAGTTTGACCACCTCTCAGACCCTTCACTGTTACCATTGTAATTTAAGGCACCACCATCTCCTCTCTGGCTTATTGAAAATATATCCTAACTAATCTCCCTGCAGCCCTTCGGCACAGTGGCCACTCTTCCTGAGCTGGTTAAATTCCAGGTCAGATCATGTTTCTTCCCTGTTCAAGCCCTGAGCTGCTTCCCTCTTTATTCAGAGTGAGATCCAATGCTCAGAGAGTAACCCACAGGGGCCTGGAAAACAGCTCTTCATCACTTCTCTGATTGCGTCTCTTATTACTATCCAATGTGCTCACTTTGTTCCAGCTACACTGGGATTCTCACTGCTAGGCATCACTGCCTCAGGACCTCTAGCCCAGATATTTCCTCTCTCTGGGATTTTCCTTCCAGAGGTATGCATGGCTCACTCACTTTCGTCCTTCATATATTTTCTCAAATAGCCCCTCTCAGCGAAGACTTCTCTACCCAACTTATCCAAAATTGTAACCCTCTCATTCTCAACATTTATTCCCTTTCCTTATTTCCCTCCTTCCCTCCTTCCCTGTTGCATTCCTTTCTTCTTTCCATCCTCTTCTTATTTTTTTCTCTAGCATTTTTGTCAGGCTAATTATTTGTCCTTTCCATTTGAATTCAGGTTCTATGAGGGTAGGGTTTTGTGGGTGTTTGTTCATTGCTATATTGTTAGCACCTAGGACAGTGCCTAGCACATAGCAGGAACTCAATAAACATCAGTGGAGCAAATGAATGGTTAAATGAATGCAGGGGATGTTGGGCTTTTACTTCCCATAATATGAACACTATATACCATAAATACAACCGAAGTGTAGATCAGCTTCTCGTTTGTTTAAGCAATCACATCCCACTCTTATATATATCATGCTTATGATTCATTAAAATTCCTAGCTCTTTCTCATAGGAACTCCTGCCAACCCAGGAGTTCCTTATTGTGTATTTAAAGAATTATTTTTAAATGTCACACATGGCCCTTTTTAAACTTCATCCTGTTATTTTCAACTCAGCAGTCCAAGTCTGCCAAGAGATAATTCTGGATATTGATTTTGATATATCTTACATTAACATTCTCTACTAGCTTTAATGAACTCTTTGATTTGACTTCATTTATGTTCATTATAATGTTTAATCAGACAGGACAAATTGAAGAGCTCTGTGGGTTACCAAAAGAGAAGTGACAGGTTGCATTTTCCAGAAACATCTGCTGCAACAATCTGTGTACAAGCTCTTCTTATACTGTGATGCTGACACTCCTCCCTTGATCCTGGACAAGTCTTCAACTGCCTCATTCAATAAAGTAGGGTGGAAATAACTCTATATGACTTCTAAAGCTAAATTAGAGATCATTACACGGCTACTGCCTGGTTCTTTCTTGAGACATGCACCTTGGGTCCATGAGCTGAGGTGTAAAATGTTCAGCTACACCAAGGCCACCATTCTGAAGAAACCATGTGTAAAGACTGCATGAGTTAGAGATTGTAGCCTGAGGAGCCCCAGATATTCAAGTCACCAGTTGTTTAAGTCTCTGCAGCCCTGTCACCAGACAGGTGAGTGAAGAAGGCTTAAAGGTGACACTGGTCTCCACCACTACCTGATTGCAGCTTCATGATAGACCCTAAGCCAGAACTGCCCAGCTGAGTCAGCCCCAAATTCCTTACCACAGGAACCATAACAGATAATAAATGATTATTATAGTTTTAAGCCACTTTTTAAAACATTTATTTATTTATTTATTTGGTTATGTTGGGTCTTAGTTGTGGCAGGCAGGCTCCTTAGTTGCAATTCACTGGCTCCTTACTTGTGGCAGCCAGGCTCATTAGTTGTGGCTTGAGGGCTCCTTAGTCATGGCTTGCTGGCTTCTTAGTTGTGGCACGTGAGCTCATTAGTTGCGACAGGTAGCTCCTTAGTTGTGTCATGCATGTGGGATCTAGCTCCTAGACCAAGGATCGAAACCGGGCACCCTGCATTAGGATCACAGAGTCTTAACCACTGCGCCACCAGGGAAGTCCCAAGCCACTAACTTATGGAGTGATCTGTTACACAGCAGTAAGTGACTAACACCTACTGTGTTGCCGAGGGTACCTGGTTGAATCCAGTTGTGAGAGCAGTCTGGTCTTTTGATTCAGGTTTTGGGTATTACACGTGAGGAGCACTCAAGGTAGGGAGACTTGCTAGCATCCTCTGTGGGAAGACTTAATGGCTTTACTTTAAATTTATGCTGAATAGTAAATCATCAAAACATAGGATTGTCTGAGATCAACGAGAATGATGATATAAGTGAGTTGAGATAGAGTGAAGATGATTGGAAAGCAAGCTTTGGGAGGTTGGGGCAAGAATAGAGATGGACTTTGATTCACAATTTTGCTTAGACTAGCCTTACTTGTTATTTATTTGAGGGAAATTTGAAGAAACAATTGCTTTGGCACTGTGTTGAAATCTCTGCTGACACAAACTCCATTTATCCATTCATTCAACCTCTCCATGCCCCACTGCCCCCTACCCCAGGTCTGATTTGTCAATAAGAAGATCATATCCTGATAACTTTTGAGCTGTAAAGCAGAATGTTACTTCTCAATACCTTTGCTCCAAATCTACATTCTCACATTTGAATGAGGAACCAAAAATCTCTTTCATTTACTCCATGAATGTCTGATACCTTGCACCCTTTGGATCACCAATGTTTTGTATAGGATCTCTGTTGATTTCCTCTTGCCTTTTCTTTTGATTGTAGGCAGCCTGAGTTTATGTAAAGGTACAAACTCTATCTCAAGTGTTTCATTTAAGGTGATATTTTCTCCACCTCTGTGCCTTTGCTCATCTTGCTGTCATAACACCAATATTTTAAAGTGATTTTATTCCTATTAGTCACTTTCTCAACCTGAACTACAAATCTAAGTGTGTACTCTCCAATAATAGACAATTTGTTAATGTCTTCTTTTCCCAACACCTCTCTGTGTGATAATTCTCCAAACCAATTTAATCACAATGTCTGAAATGTTGCCTGTTGGACATCTATTTAAGAAGTGGGACACATAGAATAAGGGAAGGTAGCCACAGTTGAGTTTAAATCAATTTAGATTACTTTTTTTTTAATTTATTTTTTATAGATTACTTTTAACAAGCTGTGAGGCATTGGCTTTCTCTTATTCCTCCTTTCCTGGTAGGACTTGACCATGCAAAAAATGTACACAAGGATCAGTAGCCAAAAGAGAAGCAAAGAACAGTGTTGTTAATTTATGGCCCTCAAGTGTCAGACAGCTTAATTCCATATTCAAATTACAGCTGAGCTGGTCTTAGTTCTGGAGCCAAAGTGTGTTGTCTCCCATGTCCTATTCAGAATCTAAATAATGTTGCTGCAGTGAAGTGATTCTGACAACTCTTTTCCAGTTGGCCACATGGACAAGAATGGTGCTTTCCTCTGGAAAGCAGGTCTATAGCCTTTCCTTGTGTGCTTAGAACACATTGACAGTAAGCAGTAAGCTTCTTCATGTGGACCAGTAAGTGAAAGAGAATGTGTGGGGTCTTAGACACTGCCTTTTTTAGACAGAATCCCTATGCCTATGATACCTGACCCAGTAAAATTTTCATACTTTGGTCCATCTGATTATCAACTCCTCCTTCTGTGAGAGGGGTAAGTAATTGAGTAGAGAGGGACCAGAAACTCCTGTGCAGGCACTTGCCTGAATGGGGAGGAGGGAGAGGATCAAAATAACTACCTGAGGAATGGGGCATGCCATCTGTCCTAGTCAGTTCTGGCTGCCATAATAGAATACCAGAGCCTGAGTGGCTTGAACAACAAACATCCATTTCTCATATTTCCAGGGGCAGAAAGTCTGAGATCAAGGTGCCAGCATGGTTGGGTTCTTGGAGAGGGTCCTCTTCCCAGTTTCTTTCTTTACATGGCAGGAGGTGGGGGGACACTGATGGAGAAAGGAGGGTGTGGAGAGAGAGAGAGAGAGAATATCTCATGTCTCTTAGTATATTAACATAAGGGCACAAATCCCGTCATGAGGGCTCCACCCTCATAATCTAATTCTCTTCCAAAGGCCCCACTTCCAAATATCATCAAATTGAGTATTTAGACTTCAAATGTGAATTTAGAGAGAAAACAAACATGGAGTCCATAACACCATCCTTCTTCTGCCCAAACTTCCCCAGACTTTTATTTCCTCTTATCTAATTGAGTTTAACAACTAGGTCAAGAGTTGAGTTTGATTGTGACTGACTCTTCAGGACAAATATAACAAGCCATCCCAAGATTTAGTGCTTTATAGTGCTTTAAAACCATAACCATTCATTGTCTTTTGTGAGTCTGTAGGTCAACTGGGTGGTTCTACTGACCTTGACTGAGCCAGCCCACACATCCACCTGCAGTCAGCTGGGGAGTCAGCTAGAGGCTCGCTGGTCTAGGATGGCCTCACTTGGGACAACATGGGTCTTTTCTATATGTCTGTCAAATCTCTCCAGCAGGCTAGTGTGGGCATGTCCTCATGATCATTGCAGAAAAGCAAGGGCAAGAAAGTCTCTGCTTGTGTCACATTTCCTCTTGTTTCATTGGCCAGAGCAAGTCACATAACCAAGTCCAGATTCAGAGTGGGAAGGAAATACACAGTTACAATACAAGGAAAAATCAGGGATCCTATTGATTGGGGCTATGAATGCAGTCAAGAGAAGCAGCATGTCAGGAGAGTCACGCTATCACCTTCTTGACTCCCCATAGAATTTTCTGTTATAACTGAAATGTTCTATATCTCTGAGTTCCAATATGGTAGCCACAAGCCATATGTGGCTATTTAGTTTACATTTAACTTAAATGAGATAAAATTAGAAAATGATTTTGTTAATTATAATAGCCACATTTGTGTCTTTATAGCTAGCAGTATACTAATTACTGTTGTTAATAGTTTACCCTAAATCAGTGAGGTGAAAAATTGTGCTATTATACTTAGAAGTTCGTATAACAGGTCAAAATAGGCCATTAATTTGGTATATTTGAAGCATTGCTGTGCCCTATTAGGGACTGACTTAAATTGATGAGGTCACGCTCAGCCAGTTTATTCTTTGGGGGCACTTTCAGCAGCAACCATAGTGGAGAACCTGCTAAAACCTGCAGTGAAGCCAAGTCTCAGATCTAGTTAGCTCTGCTTCATTTACAGACATTTATCAACAAGCAGACTTAAGAGTCCACACACTCTGCTCTGCAAGCCCAGTAAAAGCTCTGTCTCTACTTTCTGGTGACTTAATAGTACTTTCCATAAAATATCCACCCAAGACAATGGCAGCAAGTTGCAGCTAAACCTACAATGGACTCAGACAACTAAGAATCCTGTTCATTATCTGCTGAAGGCTGAATCATTTTTAGAAATCAAGTTTAGGGTACCATTCCTGATTGAGAAGACTCCAGGAGACCCTGAATTCTATGCTCTCTGCATGTACAGGTCTGAATGGCTCTCACTTATTTCTAACCAACCCAAATATCCTGAGCACAATTAACAGCACAAAGATACACTCATTTCTAAAATCCATTGTGACCGTTAGGGAGACTACTAGGCTTACTAAAGAAAATTCATTTCTGATATCAATTATGCTAATTAACAAAAACTTAGTTGTTTTCTGAGGTCAACATTTCTGCAGAACTTGTAGTAATCACCCTTAGAGTGTGGGCTTTAATGGAATGCTAACAAACTCCCCTAGAGGGTAGATCGTTACCCAAGGCAACTGAATGTCCACCAGTGGTCTAGATCGAGATGAACATACATGTGTCTATTCTCTACTTGTACTGAAGTATCTTAAACTTCAGGTCACATAATTTAAGGTGAAAACTCACACTCATATCTAGGACTCCACTAAAATTATGACAAAATCCATCTTTTCCAAAAGGCTGATTTAATTTTATCTTGTTTAAAATTTTACTGGCAATTTCTAGTTGTGAAACATCTGTGCTAGAAAATGTGACAAATGTAATTTTTGTTAATTACAAATTGCAAAGTTTTGTTGATGTTGTTTAATACATGATACATTTTTGTAATGGTTTTAAGGCAAGATGGAAAAAAGGGACTTTTTTTGTTTACAAATATCTTTCAGTCCTTCCCTACACATTTTATTTTATATTATTTAAATTCTTTATGCACTTGTTTATCTCTTCATCTACCTCTGTGTCCTTCATCTATCAAAACCTGAAACGCTTTGTTTAAAGTCTTCTCCATTACTTGTAATTCTGTCCATTTCATCTTAAAGTTTTTAATTTATACATTGGTGAGCTGTTATTTTATGCATACCATTTTATGACTGCTAAATTTACATAGCAAGTGTATATTTGAACAATAAAACATGACACTAATTTGAATCATCTTTCATTGAGCAGGAATGTAAACTTCTGGTAATTTATTATTAATATTATTCAGAAAGGGTATAGGATTGATATAATTTCTGAAGTCTTGCATGCTTACTATCTTATTTTTCTTTTTTCCCACAAATAGTGATTTGCCTGTGTATGAAATTACTGGTTTACCAGCCTTGTCATTTCTAAGCTCTGCACCATTATCTACTGGTGCTATTTTTCTTTCTTTTGAGGTTATTTTGTATTCTATGCATTCAAAAATGCATCTAGCAGGTGTCTAGTTGTGGGTTTTTTCCTTACTCTTTTTGCTGGAATGTGTGAACTTTTTTTAACCATCATACTTGGGTAGTTTATTGACCTCTTCTCATTTAAATTTAGTCTTTATTGCATTTGTTTCTGATTTTCTTTTCTTTTGTCTCACCAGGTATGTTTATAACTCTGAAGCTAGATTTTTATTCTTTAGGTCCTTATATATGATATTCTACCACATTGTTTTCATCTCTTTATCTTTTTTTTTTTTCTGAGAAAATAAACCTCTCAATTCTATCCTTTGCAGTCTCTGCCTCATGGATTAAATTCTCAATGATGTTGGATCTGCTCTCTTCCCTCTAGTGAGGATTTTTATTGGATTTTCTAACATCAGTGTCCTTAAAAGCCTTTCCTATCTCCTCACTCACCTTTTGTGCCTTACTCTGAGGTTTTATATTTCATCTTTTTGTTTGTTTGTTTTGATTTTCTGTTTCTATTTTATATTGATTAAGACATAACTTTTGTGTCAATGGGAATTGAGTCATTCATTCAACAATTATTTGCTGAACACCTATTTCATGCTCAGTAGCATATTTATCAGTCATAGACATTAAACAAAATAATCACACAAATAATTATATCCTGACAAAATCACAGGGTACCCTGAAAGTATGTGATCTGGGGGTAATGAATGGACTCCTTGAGAAGGTAACATTGAAACTAAAACCTGAATGAAGAGCAGGAATGAGCTAGTGATGGAGGAGGTGGCTGAGAGCCTTGTAAGCAAAGTGGGCACAGGAGGTAAAAAATTCTGCTCCTTCCATTGTGCTCATCCTCTGACTTTTTAGCATAAAATCGTCTTTCCCTTGATCTGCAGAATTTTTAAGGAGATCATATCTCAGCATTTTGTGTTTATCCTTGAGGGGAGTTTTTCTCTGGACCTGGGGCAGGGCACAGAGCCAGCGGATTGGCTTAAGCTCAGCATTCTGTCCACATGGGTGATGGGGAAGCTCTTTCTCAGGTCAAGGCTAGACCCTGAGCTAATGCTATGTGTACAGCTCCCAGTCTAGACGTTTGGATTTCATCCAGTGTGACGTTGCTGGGCTGAGTGTGTCTCCTCCCCACGTGGTTCTCTCACTAGAATGGGCTGCGGCTTTGCTGGGGGGTTAGATGCCAAGGCTCTGGGACTCAGGGTCAGACTCATGAAAAACATTTTTCTCTTCTTTTCTCCCAGTAAGTAGAGCTGCTCTGTGTCATGAAGCAAAACATGAACAACCCCCTCTCAATGACTTTACATTCCTTCCAAATTCTGGAACTAGGCCACTTGGCACCCTTCGTTGTGGGGTCATGTGATCATTTGTTTTGCTTGTTTTATCTTCTGTGGATTTGTATGTGTTTTAGTGGCACGTATGGTGTTGTAACAGATGCTATTTTAAACTGGACATCTTTGCAAGTATTTCTATTCTGCAAAACTTCTTGGAACTAGCTGATTTTAAAACCAGAGATTCTTTTTGGAGTTAAAACATCTTAGCAGAAAGAAAAAGCATATATGAAGCCTAGACCAACATGTTTATTAACTAGTACTTTTATTGTCGGATATGAACCTGTGAAGATTTAGGTCAGAGACAGAGATGAGAAGAGAGAACACTCATATGTGTGTGGGGAGTCCCAGCCTGACCTTAAATGTCACCTTCCTGGAGTCACACCCTCTCTTTGCAAAAGGAGGGACTGGGAAAAGTCGGTGTTTTTTGAGTTTCTCTGAAATGTTCTAGGGCCTTCCCACACAAAGTATGCTCCTGTACCAGCTGTGTTATATCACCCGAGAGCTTGTGAGAAATGCAGAATCTCAGGCCCCCATCCAGAGATATTGAATCTGAATTTTAACAAGATTCCCGGTGATTCCTACACTTGGTAAAGTTTGAGAAACACTGATCCTGGGTGCCTGGGGCTCCTCTGGGGGCTGTGGGAGAGGGAAAGAGAAGGTCCAGAGAAGAGGGGTTCTCTTCACTGTGCTCCCCTTGACCTGCCTCAAACAGGAAGTGCTGTTTTTTGCCTTAAAAAAATTAATTAGCAGTGACCAGATATTTCCTTTGGAGAAAGATAGGTACTTATGCAAATAAGAAAATATGATCATCAACATTCATTCTGCTTAAAAGTTTCGCAAATACACTTTCTCTTCAAGACAAGAGACAGGCAAATTTATGATAAGTATAAAAGAAAAAGTTTAATAGCATATCAAGCATACGAACTTGATTTTTTTGGAGCCTGTGTAGGATTAGCTTGAGATAGGACTGCCAGAAATCCAGGAGAGGACACACTGCTTTCTGCAGAAGGGAAGAAACTGATGCTGTCCCAGCCCAAGGCCCAGGAGACAGGCTCACGCTGAATGCCCCCAGAACTCAGGGGAGGAGGAGGGCAGCTCCCCCAGTGTTTCCAGTCTCTGAGCCAAGTTTTAGGGAATGACAGATTTTGGCATAAGACATAAGATGGTCAAATAGCAAATTACATCATCAATGGTAAGGTGTATTTACACTCATTTGGCAAGATGTATTATTAGTTCTTTTCAACAACAACAACAAATTCAAATATTCAATTATCACCTTCCCTTCTTCTCAGCTGTTCCCATAATACAGCTGTATAACAATCACTCCAAAACTCAGTGCCTTAAAGCATTATTATTATTTTTAAAAACTTCTCACTAATCTGTGGGTTGACTGGGAGACTTGCTGGTCTGGGCCGGGACAGCTCATTTTCTGAAGTGTGCTGGCACGTTGCTTAGGGCTGGCTGGTCTGAAGTGCCCTCTGCTGAGGAGTCTCTCCCATCTCTCCACTAAGCCACCTCATGTGTGCCTGTGATTCCAGGGAATCCCAGAGAAGCGACAGAGGAAGCCGACATGTGCAAGCGTTTCCCATGCCTTTGCTTTTCCCCACTTTGCTAACTTCCTATTGGTCTAAACAACTCACATGGCCAAGTCCAGAGCTAGAGTGGGAGGGGCTCAAAAGTTACAGGACAGAGTATGGATGCAAGGAGGGCATTAGTTAATTAAATTGCATTTAAATTAATTAAATTCAACATCAAACTACTACACCTGGTCTTAAATAGGAATTGGCAGGAATTCAACCTTAGAAATACAGTTCTCACTGAAAAAGGGAGTCTTGGAACAGGGATACCTCAGACAGCTGGATCTCAATGAACTGCAGCCAGAAATGATAAGCACTAGTACAAAGTGGATAGATTGATGGCTTTATAATATGCTGGTTAGATTATGATAACATAGGGGAAAGCATATGGAACACATTCTATTTTCTCATTTCTGATTTGGGAGATACCATGTCCTTTCTGTCCTATTAATGCACTCAACAAAAGCTAAGTTTATGATTGCCCAGCTGATTTATGGCCAGTTCAACTTTACTGGGTACCAGTGTGGCACTTGTGTGTGACCAGTTATCTCTGCCAAGTCCTTTGTCCAAGGTTT
Source organism: Mesoplodon densirostris (assembly GCF_025265405.1). Classification (NCBI taxonomy): domain Eukaryota; kingdom Metazoa; phylum Chordata; class Mammalia; order Artiodactyla; family Ziphiidae; genus Mesoplodon; species Mesoplodon densirostris. The sequence goes on from NC_082676.1 coordinate 78,744,376, forward strand.
ACTTCAGACCTTCCGTCGCGGCCTGCCTTCAAAGTGTTTTTGTGTCAGCATTTGAGAAAGCTGTTGGCTGGCAGGTACCACAAGATGGATTTGTCTCTTGAATCTTAGATAGTCAGAAATAAGCTGCATCGCCCACCTGCCCCTTTACCCCAGAGAAAGCGTTGCTGGAGATGTCCAGACCTGGGAGGGAGAGTCAGACTAAAATCTGTGACCTGCCCTAAGTATGTCAGTAATAACTGCAATTAATTAGAGTCTGGTTTTCCCTCCTTTTGGAACCAGGAGCATATTGGGTGGGAAGGTTAATTCAGTGCCATCTTATCTCCTCCAGGCCATTCTGCCAACTTGGAATAGTTTTGCGTCTCCTCCCTGGGAAGGAAATGTGCTTTGCTGTAGTGATAAGGAGGATGGTAAAGAGGTCAATCCAGGGAGATTAGGATGCCTACCAACGTCTTCCTGTACTGTGCCGGGTTATTATGAATCTGGGAAGTGAGAGGCTTCAGTTAATTTTAGTTCTGAGTAACTCAGTCTCTAAGGGGTTCATCTGAGAGATGCAAACAACTCTAAAGAACCTTGTTAAAAAGACTTCATCCTGTGCATCCAGGGAGAGGACCTGCACGTGATTTTTACACAGGAGACGACTCAGTCCCAACTTGGTCCAAAAGAAATTCAGATTTCTGTACTTTTCAAGAATCTATTGTCGGGAAAGAAAACATTTTCTTGTACTCTCTTAAGGTCTCTGGCTGGGTCTGAAAATTAAGCTGACAAGAGCAGATGAACAGGAGTAAAGCATACGAGCTCATTTAATGTCAGTTTTATATGATGTGGGAGGCTTCGTAAGGAAATGAAGACCCAGAGAAACAGTTGAACCTGCATATTTTTATGCTGTTTGATGAGTAGTGGACAGTCAGGAGAAATATGATAGGTCAAGGAGTGTGACGGAAGCGGAGTAAACTGTGGGAGACTTGGCAAGGCCTGTTTCTTCAGCGTCTTCTCTGTGTCCCCTTGTCTTCAGAGATAAAGATGCTCCTTGCCTCCAGGTATACAGAGGGCACCGCTTACAGGAAGGTTTTATGACCTGGTTCAGGAGAGAAAGGGAGAGGGAAGGTCAGAATGTCCTTCCTGCTTCTGCTGTTTTCTCAAACTCCTTCAGCTAAAAATATTCCAGAGGCTAAGATGCCATAGTTCAGGGTAGCACGTCCTGGACCCCAGCTCATTTTCCATGCCTTTGCTAAAGTAGAATAATTTTGCTCCATGACTTGGTAAAAAAGAGCAGGAATTGGTGACAACTCCCTCCTAATCTTTAATTTGTTTTATTTATTTATTTTTTTGGCAAAGCAGAAATTCCCACAGGTCTTGAATGCTCATGAGGTGTCAAGAAGTGCTGACAGGAATGGTATGTAGTGAGAAGAGTTCACATCTAACTTCTGGGCAAACTTTCTTAAAAAAAAAATAAAAAATAAAAAAGCCTTCCTGTGCCACATGCATAGGAAGTAAGGAAGAGAAAGCTCTTGGATAGAACCTGAATGTTGGTCCCTGTCTCTTGCTCTCATGCGTCTCTCCTCTACCTTCCCTGACCTCTTTTCCATGTTTCTCTCCATAGCTTGGAATGCTGCCCACCCTCCTATTTAAAAACCTATATTCCTCAGCTCCCACCATAAGCAGATAAGGTGGGGCAGGGGGGTGTCCCAGAGAAAGAGAACCAGACAGGGCTTTCTTGACAGAAGAGAAGCCATTTTGGGCCTAAGACCTTCTGTGATCTAAGCCTGGACACAGTGCTCGCCTTTGAACAGGTCTCAGTAATTAATGATCTTAAGGGAATGAAAGAATGCAGAAACATTACCTGTTGTCAGGCTAGAGAAGTAAAAACAGCAAAGAGAATACATCAGTGGTAAAGACTCCCAGTTCTGTTTCAGTGGTAAAGATTAGCCTGAAGCCTCAACCACCAGATCAACTGGAACCTAAAAGATGATGATGTTGACCTTTCCTGACCCTCGTGACTTCAGTTGTTACCGGGTTGGCGTGCATTGTGTCAAATGGCTTCAACCAAAGTCAGTGGAAGACCTAGGCCAGCAATCTCGGTCCTCATGAGAGCAAGCAAAGAATTGCAGACTACCACTTCGGGCTTAAGTGCAAAGCAAAGTTTATGTAAAGCATAGTTACACTCAGAGAGAGAGCGCGGGCTGTTTCTGCAAAGTGAAACCAGCATTCCTGTACAGGCTTAAAGGTGTATAAGGAGTGTTCTGCGGGCAGGTGGGGTGCAATCATGGATGAGTGACAGGGGATCATTATTTGATTGACAGTCCCCAGCTATGTAACAAGTTCACTATTGCGCATGGTCTCACCCTGATTCGCTAAGAAACGCCCACCTGGGCGGGTTTACTACAGGTTATACGCCTGCCTGGTCTGGGCATGCATATCCCTGGGAAGTTCCCGCGTGTTATGGTGCCCCTCTTTTTATTTTTTGCGGTACGCGGGCCTCTCACTGTTGTGGCCTCTCCCGTTGTGGAGCACAGGCTCTGGATGCGCAGGCTCAGTGGCCATGGCCCTCGGGCCCAGCCGCTCCACGGCATAGGGGATCCTCCCAGACCGGGGCACGAACCCATGTCCCCTGCATCGGCAGGCAGACTCTCAACAACTGCGCCACCAGGGAAGCCCTCTAGTGGCCACTTTTAAACAAAGGAAAAATTAACAGTGTGTTATTTGTTGAATTGTGTCCACTCCGAAAAAAGTATGTTGGAGTCTTAATCCCCAGTACCTCAGAATGTGACTTTATTTGGAGATAGGGCATTTCCTGAAGTTATCAAGTTAAAATGAGGTCATTAACATGAGCCCTAATGCAGTATTACTGTTGGCCTTATAATGAAGAAATTTAGTCACAGACAGACATGCATAGAAGGAAGAGGATGTGAAGAAACTCAGGGAAAAGATGGCCATCTGCAAGCCAAGGAGAGAGGGCTGGACAGACCTTTCCCTCCTAGCCTCTGAAGGAACCAATCCTGCTCAAACCTTGATCTTGGACTTCTAGCAAGAAGAACTAGAGGCAATCCACCTCTGCTGTTGAAGCTGCTCAGTTTGTGGTCCTTTGTGAACGGCAGCCCTAGCAAACTCACATTCAGTGAAGAAATTTTCTTAATAACATATTTTAGTCAACACTGTATATCAAAAGTATTATCATCTCATGTGTAATCAACATAAAAGCATTTTACGTTCTTCCAAACTCAGTGCATACCTGACAAAACACATCTCAATTTGGATTCACCCATTTCAAGTGCCCAGGAACCATGTGTGGCTCGTGGGTCCCACAGTGCGCAGTACGGTGAGCTGAGCCTGGTCCTGATGGCAGGCCTTGTGCCCCGTCCCCCCCAAGGTGCGTAGGAGGTGGGAGCAGACCCATCACTCCAGGGTGTTGTCCTTGGGAGACAAGCAGGATTGGGGGATTTTAACTTCATGTCTGAAGGATATTACCAAATTCAAGTTCAGCTGCTCGCCACTTGAAAGCCAGTACTCAAGAGATGGGTGCTAGTAGACAGAGAATTTGCTTTATTCAGGAGTCTGGCAACCTGGGGAGAAGGCGGGCTCATGTCCAAAAACCAGCTTCAAAGATTATTCTTGGCCATGAAAGCTTTTAAAGGGAGAATTGTTTGGGGAGGGAGTCAGAGTCTTTGTTATCTTCCACTGTGTACAGACTTTCTTCTAATTGGTTCGTGGTGTTCCAGGAATCTTGGACCTTAGTTCCTGCAGAAGAACTCAGAGGTATTTTGTTATGTATATTCCTTGAGGAGGAACCAGGACCTTGCCCCATGGCTGCACTATTATTTCTTGACTTCTCATCCTTTGTTTCTGCATTCCCTCCCTTCCCTGATAAGCAACTGTTTGAATTTGCCCTTTGGAACTCAGGGAAGGTCATGGAGGCTGAATGAAGCCTATTTCCTACAATCAAGAAATGAAGGATTTGTACCTGGGAGGGCCCCGCAGGGTTCTGCTTCGTTTCAAGGATGGTAAACTAAAATATATATATATATATATTCCATTTTTTTCCCCATTAGCATGGTTCTACTTATAAAGGGTACATGTATTTTAAAATTGGGCAGTGGGGTGCATTTCCTACTTGGGCAAATTGGCCAATTCAGTGTCAATACTTTAATCATACAAATGCAGACTGTACAAGCAATTTACCATAGAAACAGAGAAAAAGCCCACCTCCCTCCAACTAAAAATATAACAGTCTCTATATAAATATGCACAACCATATAACAAATGGTTTCTGGGGCACAGAGCTACATTTTATCCTCTCTAAAAATGTCAGAACAATAGGTCTAGAGCACTATTGGGAAGTGTGGCTTCATCTTTTGTGTGCCCGGCTCAGACCTGCTGATCAGTGTCTTATCCTTGGGTCAATCCATCATCTCTCACATGTCTATTTGTTGAATGATGCTGGTAGAAAGGAGCAAAGGGAGAAGATATTCCTAATATTTGTCACTTGTTTCCTTGCTATATCTTAAAAACAAACACTGACAAATTAATATTGATTTTGTTGATTTTGTCAAACACACTCTCCAAGAAGAATAAGCATTAGATGGGATGTGATATTGTGATTTGTAATAAGGAATATATATTTGGTTTTTGTCCTGTTTCTGTCACAGAGCTCTTAAAACCCTTAGAATTTCCTAAGTGACGAGTGTTAAGGTATCTTTTGTTATGTTAATGAGGGTGACTTTTGGACCAAACTTAAGAATAGGGACTGGTTGCCAGTGGAGCCAACAAGTTTCTAGGGATGATTTCATCCCTAGACCTCCAGAGAAGGCAGAGGGGCTGGAGGTTGAATCAATCACCAGTGGCCAATTAAGTTAATCAATCATGCCTATGTAATGAAGCCTCCATTGAAAACCCTAAAAAAGGGGGGTTTGGGGAGCTTTCAAGTTGGGGGCCAGAACAGTTCCAAGTGATGGGTCCCAAACTCCAGGAGATCAGAAGCTCCTTTGTTTGGAACCTCACTTTGTGTATCTCTTCATCTGGCTGTTGACCACATCCTTTAATAACTTTTGTTATAAACTGGTCATCTAGTGAGCAAACAGGTTTCCTGAGTTCTGTGAGCCATTCTGGCAAATTAATTGAATTTAAGGAGGGGGTCATGAAACTCTCTGATTTATAGTCAGTTGGTCCAAAGCACAGGTAACAACCTGGACTTGTGGTTGGCATCTGAAGTGAGGAGCAGTCTTGGACTGAGCCCTTCGCCTGTGGAATCTGATGCTGTCTCTGGGTAGATATCAGAATTGGGTTTAATGATAGGACACCCAGATGGTTTGAAAATTTCTCGGTGGTGTAGAACCACCCCCTGGATCCCCCTAACACACACACAGGCACACTGGAATTGGTATCAAACTCCTTATGGGACAACTGGCAAAAACTACTAATAAATAGCAGTACTCTCCAGGTTGTAGTCTAGCAGGGGAGAGAAAGATGAGTCATAAATAGCCCTGCCCTGGGCTACCCTGGTGGCGCAGTGGTTGAGAGTCCGCCTGCCGATGTGGGGGACATGGGTTCATGCCCCAGTCTGGGAGGATCCCACATGCAGCGGAGCAGCTGGGCCCCTGAGCCATGGCCGCTGAGCCTGCACGTCCAGAGCCTGTGCTCCGTGGCAGGAGAGGCCACGGCAGTGAGAGGCCCACATACCGCAAAAAAAAAAAAAAGAAAAAAAAAAGAATCCGCCTGCCAATGCAGGGGACACTGGTTCGAGCCCTGGTCCGGAAGATCCCACATGCCGCAGAACAACTTAGCCCGTGCGCCACAACTACTGAGCCCGTGCACCACAACTACTGAGCCCACGTGCCACAACTACAGAAGCCCGCATGCCTAGAGCCCATGCTCTACAACAAGAAGCCACTGCAATGAGAAGTCCGCGCACCGCAACGAAGAGTAGCCCCTGCTTGCCACAACTAGAGAAAGCCCACCGCAGCAACGAACACCCAATGCAGCCAAAAATATATAAATAAATAGGTAAGTAAATTAATTGATTAAAAAAAAATTTGCCCTGACCCAACACAGCCAAAAATAAGTAAGTAAATTAATTAATTAAAAAAAAATTTGGGGCTTCCCTGGTGACGCAGTGGTTGAGAGTGCGCCTGCCGATGCAGGGGACACGGGTTCGTGCCCCGGTCCGCGAGAATCCCACATGCCACGGAGCGGCTGTGCCCGTGAGCCATGGCCACTGAGCCTGCGCATCCGGAGCCTGTGCTCCGCAACGGGAGAGGCCACAGCAGTGAGAAGCCCGTGTACCGCAAAAAAAAAAAAAAGTTTGCCCTGTCCTCTTTCTTATGCCCCACCCTCAGTCAGTTATAGAGTCCTGTGCAAGCTGTTGCTGAAAGACCACCTGAATCTCTGCTTCTCCTCAGGCACCAGCACACAATCCCCGCCCACCTCAGCCCAGGCCCCACCACTCTCACCTGGATCACACAGCAGCTTCTTCCAGACCTCCTGTCCCTGGTTTGTACCCCTTCTAATTTGTTCTCCAAACTTCAGACAGAGGGATTTCCAAGACAGGCAGATGTGGTTAAGTCCCTCCCTGGCTCCATCCTTCAGTAGTGCCTGAGATAAAAGTGTAGACTCTATGGTCCCTCACGCCTGGCCTCTGCCTAATTCTCTGGCAGTCCTCACACTTGCCTCTCCCTGTCCTAGTCTATGTGAGTGGTTCTTAAGGCAGGCACTGGGTAAGCAGGATTCAGCATCATCTAGAAACTTATTAGTAATGCAAGTTCCAGGGCCTACCACGCACCTACTGAATCAGAAACTCTGGCCCAGAATCCTGTGTTTTAACATGGCTTTCAGGGGATTCTGATGAAGCTCAAGTTTAAGAACTACTCTCAGGGAATTATAGTCAACATCTTGTACTAACCTATAATGGAAAAAAATATGAAAAAGGATCTATATCTATATCTATCTATCTATCTATCTATCTATCTACCTATATATACATATCTGAGTTGCTTTGCTGTATACCAGAAACTAACACAGTATGAATCAACTACACTTAAAAAAAAAAGTACTACTCAGTTTTATGAACGGCTAGTACACATGTGTGGTCATGTCAAATAAAAAAAAATCAGGACTTAGTAACGGGAGACTTTCTTCTAAAGATTATTACTATGGGGAGAAGGACCTTTGTAATAGGGAGAGCATTCTGTCCATAGATCTTCAAACAGCCCAAGGGTTAAGCCAAAGGTCTTTTCTTTTACAGGCACACTTATTTTTATTGCACTTTGCTTTATTGGGCTTCACAGATAGTACGTTTTTTACAAATTGAAAATTTGTGGCAACCCTGCATTGAGCAGCAAGTCTATCGGTGTCCTTTTTCCAACAACATTGCTTTTTCATTAAGGTCTGTGCATTGTTTTTTAATACATAATGCTATCACACACTAAATAGACTACAGTGTAGTGTGAACATAACTTTTATATGCACTGGGAAATCAGTGCATATAAAGCATGTGACCCTATTTATTGCGGTATTCGCTGTATTCAGGTGGCCTAGAACCGAACCCGCAGTATCTCTGAGGTCTGCCTGTATAGAGAAGAGTGAACACAGCTGGACAGAACCTGGAGTGGGGGGTGGGATGAAGGGGGGCTGGCATGACAAGACAGTCTATCAGAGACTGTTCTTTTCTTAGGAGGGGCTGTAAGGAGGGGATATCTGCTGATTCAGGTTGAAGGGAGGGGGTCAAAGTTCAGGGCTCTAGGGGAAGGAGAGAATCTTAAATGAAGTTTGGTTTCCAAGCATTTTGTGCCATTTGATCAGTGGGGACGAGAGGTTTAGCTAATCATTTATGGAGCAAAGAATGGGAATTTGGAGGGTCTGTGTCTGGCGTTGTCTAAGTGAACAAGGAGGTCATGGTGAGTTTCATCTAAGTCCAATGTGGAAGGGTGGTCCATTGCTGTAGGCCATTCTGGAAGACAAGAGAATTGGGGTTGCTTCTCTGTTTTCCAAGAGCACGGGGCTCAGGTAGATCCTGCTGGGTCCACTCTGAACTCTGGCTCTTCACCCTGGCTCTTCCAATTACCAGGAACATTCCTGGCTAATTCTCTTCACCTGCCCTCTCCCACTCACACACCTTCATCTGGGCCTGGGGTCATCTTGCTGGATCTTCTTTCCCAGGCCAGACTCTACAGGCTGTCTCTCCACTCTGTATCTCCAGCCCTGACACGGTGGAGTCTATGCATACTCAACAAATGAAGGCAAGTAGAAACGCTTCTTGGAAGATATGTGCATTTAAGAAACTCTCTTAGTATGTCAATAATAACCCCGCCAGAACTTTTTTCTTCTCTGTCTGCAGTTAGAAGGCAGTCAGAAGTTTCACATTCTCCCTGATATCTCCTCACACTCTTCCTAAAAACACCTCCACTTTACTGACCCCACCGGAGCTCTCTTTTTCCAAGCTCAGCTGCTTGGTGGTTTTTTTTTTAAACATTTTCTCTTGTGTTCTTCAGGGCAGGATAGAGGTGTTACAGCTTTCTAATGTGCTACCAGGCTGCAGATAAAGAATTCAACAGCCCATGGGAGAGCCAATTAGAGTCAATTATAATGTAATTGAGCTGCCTTGTATTCCTTGTCTGTATAGAACTTCTTTCTGGAAGGAAGATTGTGCTTCTCATCACACCCTAATTGGGGCAGATCACAGCTGCAGGGATTCACAGGAGAGGCTGTGACCCTAGATCCTGGGGTAGAGTTTCACGGAGGCTCCAGTATCTTGAGAGATCAGGGCCAGAGGAGCTCAGCTCAGCTCTGTTATATTGAAAAGGCAGGGAAAGTGCTGACTTTCCTATTCCTTTCCTTTTTTCTTTCTTTCTTAACGTAAGAGAGCTACTAAATTTTTACAGAGAATTAGGATATATATGAAATACCTCACAGTCAGTCTCTGGAAAATTAGGACACCCAACCTCTTGAAAAAGGCAGAAAGGAGAGACAGTGAAAGCCACACGTTCTTCTGTAGATATTCATTAGGGGTTGGAGGCCAGTCAACTATGGGAGGATTGATTCTGTTCTTTTCCACGAACCGTCCCCTGGAAATTTGTCTCCGGATCATTGGTGATGGGAGCCAGTGGTTACATCGTTTCTCCTCTCTCACGACACCCAGCTGCCATCAGTCTTGGGATGTAGCTTGTATGGATCAGCAAAGGCTCAGTGGTCCATGACTGAGTAACCACTTTCCCTTGTGGCAGCCACCTGCATAGTGCAGCCTCCTCCTGTTGGTTCTCCCTCCTTCCCTTCCAGACTCTTTTTGTTTCTTATTCCTCTTCCCTGGCATTACATACCCTAATAAAATAATATAACATAAGCCCTCAACCTCACCTTCAGCTGTCTAATGAACTCGGGGTAAGATCAATTATGTTTGTGAAAATGGTAAAAGAGAGCAGGTTTTGATTGATTTGTGTATTTCCCCATTTTCTAGGAAATAGTTTAGTGGCCTGAGAATCCATCCATGGCAGAGGGCTTTCAGAGTGATACAGGTAAGCTACTTGATGGCTCCAAATGTTATGTTGTTTGACTACCCACCAGTCCCTTTTACCAGTGACTAATCTTCTCTGTGGCCTTCTTAGCCTCACTCAGTTTTCCACTCTATGCCCTGGCACAATCTCCTCCAGCACCAACCTTACTCTATCCAGAGGCTGTTTTGATTTGGGCTCCTCTAGAAGCAGATCCTGAGACCAGATTATAAGAGTATGTAGTTTATTTGGCAGTTGATGCCAGGAAACACTGGTAGAAGATTAGGAAAGCAGAGAATTAAGGATATGAAACAAATGAGTTACCTTTATGGGGAACTGGAGCTCAGTCCTGCTAGGGGGACTCTCAAGACAGTGTAGAACACATCTTAGAATTATCCCCTGGAGGGGTGAGACAGCCAGGGAGTTTATACACCAATTCCTATCAGTTTCTTTGGTTGAGGGCTGCTCCTGAGGAATATATGGGGGTTACTTCTCTGACACTTACAGTCTTCCCTGTGCAGTATGGAAGGACTGTGGGGTCAGAGAAAGCCTAGGGCTTAGAAATCAGGCCATTACGCTTTAGGATCCTAAGGCTGAGGGGATATGGGTGAGATGCAAAGATGTACAAGGATACTATGGAGTCCACTTACAAGACAGAAAAATGGAACTTATTCTTCTCACAACGTCCCTGGGTTCCACGTTTGGTCTTCTCTGGGCGTTCCAGGCTTCAGTAATCATCAGCTCTGGTTTCATAAGAAAATCACCTAGGAAGTTGTTTTAAAAATACTATTGCCCAGACATCTCACCAAAGAAGATACACAAATGGCAAATAAGCCTATGAAAAGATGCTGTGCATCACATGTCATCAGAGTTGCAAAGTAAGACAATAATGAGATACCACTACACACCTCTTAGAATGGCTAAAATCCAAAGCACTGACAATACCAAGGGCTAGGGTGGTACAGTCAGTTTGCAAGACAGTTTGCCAGTTTCTTATATAGCTGAATATAATCTTACCACACAATCCAGCAATCAGGCTCCTTATATTTACCCAAATGAGTTGCAAACTTATGTCCACACATATGTTTATAGCAGCTTTATTGGTAATTGTCAAAACTTGGAGGCAATGGTATCCAATAGGTGAATGAATGAACAAACATACATTCAGACAATGAAATATTGTTCAGTGTTGAAAAGGAATGAACTATCACACCACAGAAAAACATGGCGGAAACTTAAATGCATACTACTAAGTGAAAGAATCCAGCCTGAAAAGGCTACATACTGTATGATTCCAATTATATGACATTCTGGAAAAGGCAAAGCTTTAGGCAACAAAAAGATCAGGAATTGCCAGGGATTTTGGGAATAGAGGGGAGAAATGAATAAGTGGAGAACAGAAGATTTTTAGGGCAGTGAAATTATTCTGTATGATAATACAATGATGGATACATGCTATTATACAGTTGGTGAAACCTGTAGAACTCTACAGCACTAGAGAGTGAATCCTAATGTAAACTATGCACTTAGCTAATAAATATCAATATTGATTCATTAATTGTAACACATGTATTCCACCATGCAAGATGTTAGTAATAGAGAAAACTGTGAGGGAGGCAAGAGAGGGTATATGGGAACTCCCGCCCTTTCTGTTCAGTTTTTCTATAAACCTAAAACTGCTCTAAGAAATAAATTCTAATAATTAAATAATGATATAGTATACATTATGCATATTATGTGTAATAATATGTAACGATTATATTTATCAATTATTCTACTAATGTATGCATATGTGTATATATTAATATGTGTGTATGTATATTGTATGTGTGTGTGTGTGTGTGTGTGTGTATATATGTCATTGCCCATCCAAGCCCCTCCTCAGGGTCAGTAATGTAGAATTTCCAAGGGTGAGGACCAAGCACTGGTATCTTTTACTTAACCCCCAGGAGACTCTAACATGCAGGGAACATGAGATAAATATGCAAACCTTTTCTAGTGGTTTTTGTGCAAAGATCTTTCTCTCTGGAAGCCGTTGGTCTCTGTGTGATGCTGCTTAGGGAACAAGACAAATTAAAAATTAGTGTAGAATCTGGAATTATTCATTGTAAGTACTCCATAAGCATGAAACACAGGTCACATATGGTTATGGTTCATTAAATATTTAGCCAATAGCCACTTATTAAGATTTGTGCTTGCAATTTCATTAAGGTAAAAATCTAGCCCTTGTCTCTTCAAAGAACGCTCCCCCATTAGTAGTCTCAACGGGTCCTGGGAGTGTGTTAGAAATGCACATTCTTGGGCTCTACTCTAAGTCTGCTGAATCAGAAACCCCAGGGGCTGGGGCCAGGGGAAGCTGGGTGTTATCAGTCTCTCCAGGTGATGCTTTGGTGCTAAGGTGTGAGAACGCATTCTTCCTGAACAAAAGAAGAGAGTGTGAGGCAGTGGTTCTAAAACGCCTGCACATTACGATTCCCTGGGGAACTTTAAAAAGTGGTGATCGTTAAAAAATACTGATACCTGGGTCTCAGCCCCCCAAACAGTGATTTAATTGATCTGGAGTGTGACCTGGGCACTGGGATTTTAAAAACTCCCCAGGTGAGTCTACTGTGCAGGCAAATTTGAGAAATGCTGGTGCAAAGGTAGTAACCAGCAAGTTCCAGATCTGGCCTCACCAGTGGGTTTATCCCCAAAACTCACCTCTGCGAAGCCCTCTCAGCAGTTTCTCCTGAGCTGAACTGGGTTCGTCTTCCTCTGCTGCCATGTCCTCTGACTCATTACCACTAAACACTACATGTTTGCCTCTGGTTCCTTTTTTTTCTTTCATGATCTTAAGAGCTAAAAAGGGCATCATCAGGAAAGTGTCAAGAACCCCCATTTATTTTGTAATTCTGCCCCTAAAAGACTTTATTGTAGCCTGGTTATATAGTGTATATTACAGAAACTCTCTTTAAAACAGTGAGTTACTACTAATAACAAACAAACAAGCAACACTGAAATGGTGTTAGAATCTTCTTTCTCCTCTCTCATTCCAGTAAAGGGAGGCCAACACTGAATCTTCTAAAAGCCAGAGCTGTCCGTATCACAATTTGTCTCTCTTTTTCCCTCTTCCTCAAACTGGTAAGTGTAGAGCTTTGGAGTTTCAGGCCCAGGGAGATTTTACCTGGGGATTCCAAAGAGGAAGATGTAGGGGGTAATCATTCAGATGTAGAAGCTTTTAGGAGGCTGACTTGAAAAGAAGAGATTATTTCGGGGAGGTGATAATGTGAGGGTACATCTCTGGGTCTAAGATAAAGAATGGAGTCTTCAGGGTTTTCTATGACTGGCAGAGACCTAGGCTGGCTTTACTCCATTCCCTAGACAGAGGAATTGCCACTATGGATGCTAAAGATGGCTGAAAATAAGCACCATGGCCTTGAGAGCACTGGAGGGGAATTCTGTGAGCACGTCTGCCGTCAGGGAAGTACGCACTGTGTGGCGTACCCCTGAGTGTATTAGTTATTTACTTCTGTGTAACAGATTGCCACAAGCTTAGCGGCTTATAACAGCACACACTTATGATCTCACAGCTCCTGTGGGGTAGGAGTCCAGTCACAGCTTAGCTGGACCTTCTGCTTGGGGTCTCACAAGTCTATAATCAAGGTGTTGCCTGGGCTTGTTCCCTTTTGGAGCTTGGGGTCTTCTTCCAAGTACGCATGTCTGTTGGCAGAATTCCATTTCTTGCAGTTGTAGGACTGAGGTTTTCTTGCTGGCTCACTTGGGTCCACTCTCATCCCAGGTGTCACCTGCAGCTCTTTGCCACATGGCTTTCTAAACTCAGCAGCTAACTTTTTCGAGCCCAGCAGGATAATCTCATGGCTCAGGGATGGCTCAGTCTCCCTTTTAAGGGCTTTGCTTAATCCGAACCTACCTGATTAATTGAGGTCCACCCTAGGAAATCTCCTTTTACAAAGAATCAATTGGTTTGGGATTTAAATTACATCGTGCAAGATCACCTTTGCAATGTTATTCAGTATATTAGCTAGAGGCAAGGGACAGATCTCACCCACACACAAGGAGAGGGAATTACACAAAGGCAGGGATACCAGAAGGTGGTGCTCATTGGGAGTTATCCTAGGGTCTGTCCCCCACTCTGAGGAGGATGTGGTAGAGGCCTGAAATGACATCAAGATTGGGTCACAGAAGGGGCACTGGTAAAGATGATGGCCTAGCTGGCCTGGCCTTTTTCCTATTTTCTGGCTTCTAAAAGCTCCATAATTCTTGCCTGAACCCACTGACAAGAAGAGAGAGATGCAGTAAAAATGAGTATTGATAAAATTTACTCAAAGTTTGGACAAAAGCAAAAGGTGCTGGGTGACTTGTTTCTTCAGTGTTTTATAGAGGTGCAAGCCCACCCAGGGATTAGGAAAATGCTTGTTCTTTAACTCATGGTTTGCTATTGGTTAGCGGTTCCAGACTTAGGCTACATGCTATCTTGCAGAACTGTGCTCAGTTGAGATGCAAATTATTTATCACTCGAACAGGTCACCTCAGAGACTACGGTTTATCATCCTGTTAGACGTTAATCAGTTTTATATCTATCCTTGAAATCCTATCCTCACCTGCCTTTACTAATTTACCTATAAATACCTATCTTCTCAAATGTTCTTTGGACTGTTTTTAACACCTTACTGCTTCTCTCAGTAATTAAGGAGTTGAGTAAATCTTTTACATGTGTTCAGTTTCTATTTGCCTGAGAATTTTTATGTTATCTTTTGAAAATTGTACTTTAACAGTAAGATGGGATTTTTCACCAACCAAGCAGGAGAATAGAGTTTAGTATTTGATTCTGAGAAATAGAGAAAAGCGAATTTTTTAACCCAATATTGTGGAGTATAATTCACAGGCTCCACAATCCTCTCACATTCTAAGAGGAAATAAATTTACTTGCCATGTTCTTTTGGGGGAAGGAAAGAAATAAACCCACCAGTAGCCTCCAAACTTCTTTAACTTATAAAAGCCTTATAAAAGCCTGATCTATGGTCTGTAAGATTGAAAGAATAATAACAATTACCGGGTGTGGCAGTGATGGTAGCAGTGGTGAAACACTGAGACTAGAGTCAAAGATTCATTGTGAGGGCAGAGCATACAGGTCAGAGACCCTGTCACAAACGCTCTGGTGAGAAATATCTCAGATCGAGCGCTCACCGATATAGTGGAATTCCAACAGAATCCTTGAATGGTGTTCAAGCGTGATTTGATCTGGTCTTGACATACACGATATAATCCGATTAAATGTAAATTTCATCTAGTAAATTAAATTTATTTAGAAATATACCTGGCCTTTATTATGTATAGTTTATTTATTATCCATTGTATATAAATGTATAGATGCACACATATATGTGTGTGATTCCCATGAATCAGGAATCCAGAAAACCATGTTAAAATAGAATTTTTTCTAGAATAAGAGCATGCAGGGTTTGAGAGAGATTCTCCTAAGAAAAGTCCATGGATGTTGTAACATCTTAGTTCATTGCTTAAAAGCCTCTTGTTCTTAGCTGTTTTTGTAGTTAACAGAAACTTAAAGATTTAAGGACAAAAGTAGTTCTTTCTATCTCAAAATATAAATAATGTTAAGGAATCTAGATTGAATATCTAGAGTTTAAAGGTTTTATTCCACTAATATGGGATCAGGTGAATTGTAGCACAAGGGCTGTATTAGAACAAGAAGACTTTGGTTATATGTTTAATTCATCTACTTACTGGTGAATGCTTATTATTATTTATTATTATTGTTTTTAATTTTTGAATTGTATTTTATTTTTTTATACAGCAGGTTCTTATTAGTCCTCAGTTTTATACACATCAGTGTATACATGTCAATCCCAATCGGCCAACTCATCACACCACCACCCCATCCCCCCTCCCTGCTTTCCCCCCTTGGTGTCCATACATTTGTTCTCTACATCTGTATCTCAATTTCTGCCCTGCAAATCCGTTCATCTGTACACTTTTCTAGATTCCATATATATGCGTTAATATACGATATTTGTTTTTCTCTTTCTGACTTACTTCACTCTATATGACAGTCTCTAGATGCCTCCACGTCTCAACAAATCACCCAATTTTGTTCCTTTTTATGGCTGAGTAATATTCCATTGTATATATGCACCACTTCTTCTTTATCCATTCATCTGTCAATGGGCATTTAGGTTGCTTCCATGACCTGGCTACTGTAAATAATCCTGCAATGAACATTGGGGTGCATATGTCTTTTTGAATTATGGTTTTCTCTGGGTATATGCCCAGTAGTGGGATTGCTGGATCATATGGTAATTCTATTTTCAGTTTCTTAAGGAACCTCCATACTGTTGTCCATAGTGGCTGTATCAATTTACATTCCCACCAACAGTGCAAGAGGGTTCCCTTTTCTCCACACCCTCTCCAGCATTTGTTGTTTGTAGATTTTTTGATGACCTCCATTCTAACTGGTGTGAGGTGATACCTCATTGTAGTTTTGACTTGCATTTCTCTAATAATTAGTGATGTTGGACAGCTTTTCATGTGCTTCTTGACCATCTGTATGTCTTCTTTGGAGAAATGTCTATTTAGGTCTTTTGCCCATTTTTTGATGGGGTTGTTTGTTTTTTTAATATTGATCTGCATGAGCTGTTTATATATTTTGGAGATTAATCTGTTGTCTGTTGATTCGTTTGCAAATATTTTCTCCCATTCTGAGGGTTGTCTTTTCATCTTGTTTATGGTTTCCTTTGCTGTGCAAAAGCTTTGAAGTTTCATTAGGTCCCATTTGTTTATTTTGTTTTTATTTGCATTACTCTAGGAGGTGGATCAAAAAAAGATCTTGCTGTGATTTATGTCAAAGGGTATTCTTCCTATGTTTTCCTCTAAGAGTTTTATACTGTCCGGTCTTACATTTAGGTCTCTAATCCACTTTGAGTTTATTTTTGTGTATGGTGTTAGGGGGTGTTCTAATTTCACTCTTTTACATGTAGCTGTCCAGTTTTCCCAACACCACTTATTGAAGAGACTGTCTTTTCTCCATTGTATATCCTTGCCTATGTTGTCATAGATTAGTTGACCAGAGGTGCTTGGGTTTAACTCTGGGCTTTCTATCTTTTTCCATTGATCTATGTTTCGGTTTTTGTGCCAATACCATATTGTCTTGATTACTGTAGCTTTATACGCTAGTCTGAAATCAGGGAGTCTGATTCTTCCAGCTCCATTTTTTTCTCTCAAGACTGCTTTGGCTATTCGGGGTCTTTTGTGTCTCCATACAAATTTTAAGATTTTTTGTTCTAGCTCCGTAAAAAATGCCATTGGTAATTTGATAGGGATTGCATTGAATCTGTAGATTGCTTTGGGTAGTATAGTCATTTTCACAATGTTGATTCTTCCAATCCAAGAACATGGTATATCTCTCCATCTGTTGGTATCATCTTTAATTTCTTTCATCAGTGTCTTATAGTTTTCTGCATACAGGTCTTTTGTCTCCCTATGTAGGTTTATTCCTAGATATTCTATTCTTTTTGTTACAGTGGTAAATGGGAGTGTTTCCTTAATTTCTCTTTCAGATTCTTCATCATTAGTGTATAGGAATGCAAGAGATTTCTGTGCATTAGTTTTATATCCTGCACTTTACCAAATTCACTGATTAGCTCTGGTAGTTTTCTGGTGTCATCTTTAGGATTCTCTATGTATTGTATCATGTCATCTGCAAACAGTGACAGTTTTACTTCTTCTTTTCCAATTTGTATGCCTTTTATTTCTTTTTCTTCTCTGATTGCCATGGCTAGGACTTCCTAAACTATGTTGAATAATACTGGAGAGAGTGGGCATCCTTCTCTTATTCCTGATCTTAGAGGAAATGCTTTCAATTTTTCACCATTGAAAATGTTGTTTGCTGTGAGTTTGTCATATATGGCCTTTATTATGTTGAGGTAGGTTCCCTCTATGCCCACTTTCTGGAGAGTTTTTATCATAAGTGGGTGTTGAATTTTGTCAAAAGCTTTTTCTGCATCTATTGAGATGATCATATGGTTTTTCTTCTTCAATTTGTTATTATGGTGTATCACATTGATTCATTTGCGTATATTGAAGATTCCTTGCATCCCTGTGATAAGTCCCACTTGATCATGGTGTATGATCCTTTTAATGTGTTGCTGGCTTCTGTTTGCTAGTATTTTGTTGAGGATTTTTGCATCTATATTCATCAGTGATATTGGTCTGTAATTTTCTTTTTTTGTAGTATCTTTGTCTGGTTTTGGTATCAGGGTGATGGTGGCCTCAGAATGAGTTTGGGTGTGTTCCTTCGTCTTCAATTTTTTGGAAGAGTTTGCTAAGGATATGTGTTAGCTGTTCTCTAAATGTTTGATAGAATTCACCTCTGAAGCCATCTGGTCCTGGGCATTTGTTTGTTGGAAGATTTTTAATCACAGTTTTAATTTCATTACTTGTGATTGGTCTGTTCATATTTTCTGTTTCTTCCTGGTTCAGTCTTGGAAGGTTATACCTTTCTATGAATTTGTCCATTTCTTCCAGGTTGTCCATGTTATTGGCATAGAGTTTCTTGTAGTAGTCTCTTAGGATGCTTTGTATTACTGCAGTGTCTGTTGTAACTTCTCCTTTTTCATTTCTAATTTTATTGATTTGAGTCCTCTCCCTCTTTTTCTTGATGAGTCTGGCTAATGGTTTATCAATGTTGTTTGTCTTCTCAAAGAACCAGCTTTTAGTTTTATTGATCTTTGCTATTGTTTTCTTTGTTTCTATTTCATTTATTTATGCTCTGATCTTTATGATTTCTTTCCTTTTGCTAACTTCAGGTTTTGTTTGTTCTTTTTTCTCTAGTTCCTTTAGGTGTAAGGTCAGATTGTTTATATGAGATTTTTCTTGTTTCTTGAGGTAGGCCTGTATAGCTATAAACTTCTGCCTTAGAACTGCTTTTGCTGCATCCCAGAGGTTTTGGATCATTGTGTTTTCATTGTCACTTGTCTGTAGGTATTTTTTGGTGTCCTCTGTGATTTCTTCAGTGATCTTTTGGTTATTTAGTAACGTATTGTTTAGCCTCCATGTGTTTGTGTATTTTATGTTTTTTTCCCTGTAAATGATTTTTAATCTCATAGTGTTGTGGTCAGAAAAGATGCTTGATATGATTTCAATTTTCTTAAATTTACTGAGGCTTTATCTGTGGCCCAAGATGTGATCTATCCTGGAGAATGTTCCGTGCGCACTTGAGAAGAAAATGTAATCTGCTGTTTTGGGATGCAATGTCCCATAAGTATCAATTAAATCTATCTGGTCTATTTTGCCATTTAAAGCTTCTGTTTCCTTATTTTTTTTCATTTTGGATGAACTGTCCATTGGTGTAAATGAGGTGTTAAAGTCTCCCACTATGATTGTGTTACTGTCGATTTCCTCTTTTATAGCTGTTAGCAGTTGCCTTATGTATTGCGGTGCTCCTATGTTGGGTGTATATATATTTATAATTGTTATATCTTCATCTTGGATTGATCCCCTGATCATTATGTAGTGTCCTTCCTTGTCTTAAAGTCTACTTTATCTGATATGAGTGTTGCTACTCCAGCTTTTGTTTGATTTCCATTTTCATGGAATATCTTTTTCCATCCCCTCACTTTCAGTCTGAATGTTTCCCTAGGTCTGAAGTGGGTCTCTTGTAGACAGCATATATATGGGTCTTGTTTTTGTATCCATTCAGCAAGCCTGTGTCTTTTGGTTGGAGCATTTAATCCATTCATGTTTAGAGTAATTATTGATATGGATATTCCTATGACCATTTTCTTCATTGTTTTGGGTTTGTTTTTGTAGGTCCTTTTCTTCTCTTGTGTTTCCCACTTAGAGAAGTTCCTTTAGCATTTGTTGTAGAGCTGGTTTGGTGGTGCTGAATTCTCTTAGCTTTTGCTTGTCTGTAAAGCTTATGATTTCTCCATTGAATCTGAATGAGATCCTTGCTGGATAGAGTAATCTTGGTTGTAGGTTCTTCCCTTTCATCACTTTAAGTATATCATGCCACTCCCTTCTGGCTTGTAGAGTTTCTGCTGAGAAATCAGCTGTTAACCTTATGGGAGTCCCCTTGTTTGTTATTTGTCATTTTTACCTTGCTGCTTTTAATAATTTTTCTTTGTGTTTAATTTTTGCCAGTTTGATTACTATGTGTCTCAGCATGTTTTTCCTTGGGTTTATCCTGTATGGGACTCTCTGCATTTCCTGGACTTGGGTGGCTATTTCCTTTCCCAAGTTAGGGAAGTTTTCAACTATAATCCCTTCAAGTATTTTGTCTGGTGCTTTCTCTCTCTCTTCTCCTTCTGGGACCCCTATAATGCGAATGTTGTTGCGTTTAATGTTGTCACAGAGACCACTAAGGCTGTCTTCATTTCTTTTCATTCTTTTTTCTTTATTCTGTTCCACAGCAGTGAATTCCACCCTTCTGTCTTCCAGGTCACTTATCCATTCTTCTGCCTCAGTTATTCTGCTATTGATTCCTTCTAGTGTAGTTTTCATTTCAGTTATTGTATTGTTCATCTCTGTTTGTTTGTTCTTTAATTCTTCTAGGTCTTTGTTAAATATTTCTTGCATCTTCTCAATCTTTGTCTCCATTGTTTTTCCGAGGTCTTGGATCATCTTCACTCTCAGTATTCTGAATTCTTTTTCTGGAAGGTTGCCTATCTCTGCTTCATTTAGTTGTTTTTCTGGGATTTCTTCTTGTCCCTTCACCTGGTACATAGCCCTCTGTCTTTTCATCTTGTCTATCTTTCTGTGAATGTGGGTTTTTTTCCACAGGCTGCAGGATTGTAGTTACTCTTGCTTCTGCTGTCTGCCCTCTGGTGGATGAGGCTATCTAAAAGGCTTCTGCAAGTTTCCTGATGGGAGGGACTGGTGGTGGGTAGAGCTGATTGTTGCTCTGTTGGGCAGGGTTCAGTAAAACTTTAATCCTCTTGACAGCTGATGTGTGGCGCTGGGTTTCCTCCCTGTTGGTTGTTTGGCCTGAGGCAACCCAGCACTGGAGCCTACCTGGGCTCTTTTTGGAGCTAATGGCACACTCTGGGAGGGCTCACCCCAAGGAGTACTTCCCAGAATTTCTGCTGTCAGTGTCCTTGTCCCCATGGTGAGCCACAGCCACCCCCCACCTCTGCAGGAGACCCTCCAACACTAGCAGGTAGGTCTGATTCAGCCTCCCCTAGGGTCACTGGTCCTTCTCCTGGGTCCCGTTATGCACACTACTTTGTGTGTGCCCTCCAAGAGTGGAGTCTCTGTTTCCCCCAGTTCTGTCAAAGTCCTACAATGAAATCCCAGTAGCCTTCAAAGTCTGATTACCTAGGAATTCTTCCTCCCGTTGCCAGACCCCCAGGTTGGGAAGCCTGACGTGTGGCTCAGAACCTTCACTCCGGTGGGTGGACTTCTGTGGTATAAGTGTTCTCCAGTCTGTGATTCACCCCACCAGCAGTTATGGAATTTGGTTTTACTGTGATTGTGCCCCTCCTACCATCTCATTGTGGCTTCTCCTTTGTCTTTGTATGTGGGGTATCTTTTTTGGTGAGTTCCAGTGTCTTCTTGTTGATGATTGTCCAGCTAGTTGTGATTCTGGTGTTCTCCCAAGAGGGAGTGAGAGCACATCCTTCTACTCTGCCATCTTGGTTCCAATCCCGTTCAGTGCTTATTATTAAAAAATTTTTAAAATGTAAGCTACAGGGATATGCCAGAGATATGAGGGGCTCTAGTAAATAACTTTTCAGTTAGCTGTTTTTGTATAACCATTCATCCCCAAACTTGTTGGCTTAAAGCAACTATCATTTTATTTCTTCATGATTCTGTAAGCTCGGCTGGGCGTTGCTGGATGTTTCTTCTTCTGGTCTCCCTTGAAGTCTCTCCTAAGGCTGTAGTTGTTTGGAGGCTAAAGTGGGGCTGGAAGATGCAGCAGGACTTCACTCAGAAATCTGGTACCTCCATGTTCCTCTTCGTGGTCTCTTTTTTTAACCTGGTCTCATCATACAGTGGCTTAGCTGAAGCTTTATTAGAGTGTGGCAACTGGTTCAAAGAGTGGATATACCGAGAAGCAAAACCGTATCTACTCGCATCATGCTCGTCAATGTCTCATTGGCGATGGCAAGTCACATGGCCAAGGTTATACTCAATGTTGGAAGAGAATACACAACAGTGAGAATAGCAGGAGGTGAGTTTCATTGGATGCTACCAAAGTAACAATCTTACCCCAAGTGGTTTTAACTCAGTCATTGGTTTTCAAAGTGTGTTCTTTTGAATCTCTAGAACTCCAAACAACCCTTCAGGGTAAAGTAGGTAAGCCTCACTTCAATAATTAGAATTTCATTTGCCAAAATTGGAAACTAACAGTTAAGATCTCTATTGAAAAAAGTGTTCCACTGCTGAGAGAATATATATATTTTAAAATCATTGAACTAGATGATCTCTTGCAACTTAAACATTTTATGATTTTATGACTCCCGGAATTCTTGGGCCACTTAGTTGATCTGTCCTTGGATGATAGCACATAATCTTATCTACTCCACTGGATACCTGCCAAAATGGATGCAATAATATCTCTGCATCACTTATAGGTCTTCAACAGAGACACTGAGTGCATCCATTGAATTTCAATTCACTTTCTGCATTACATCCTGCATGGGAAATACCTCCTCCATTTAGAAAGTTAATATCCATAATTATGAGTACTTATGAATTTAGAGCCAGGTGTTAACATTAAAGAAATCAGCAGTGTGAACATATATTCATTTGAAATGTGCTCTCCTATGTATGTGACTGTGGTATCATTGTTCCCCTGTCAATAGCACACACTCGATTTTATTTCTAAAATTGTAGGTTTAACAAATAATAAATATAACAGCTACCAGTTCTCAAACCCTTGTCATGTTTCAGGTACCGTGCAAAGCACTTTTCATCTCATCCCTCTAGTTTTAGACAACACTTGCAAAGTTAATATTATTATTATTCCCATGGAGTGAACAAGGAAGGAAAATGAGGCTTAGAAACTGATCCAAATCCATGCAGCTAAGAAATTGGTGACAGAGCTGGGATATGAACCCAGAACTTTCAGGCAACAAAACCTGGCCTTTTCTCTTCCACCATACTGCAGTCCTGCAAATCTCATCCCATTCCTCTTGTGATCAAGGAGCTAAGCTGAGATGTGGGATCTCAGTACACAGAGAAGGAACACACATGTTTGGACAAAGCTGGACTCTTCAGCTATTGCCTACTGCATGGGTTGTCGAGCTTGCTGTCCAGTGAAATAACCCAGGGAGCTTTTAACAAATCTGATGCTTGGTTCCACCCTCTGCTTTCCTGACTGAAATTGGTCTTGATGCAGCCTGGGTATTGGGCTTCTTAAAAACTCCCCAAATATTTCTAACTCTGCAGCCTGGATTGAGAACCACTGACTGAGAGGAAACATATGTGGCCTCCAAGAGCCAGTTGTAGGACCCTACGTGTTTCATTTCATTGCAGAGAAATTCTTCTGTATGGAATGCTCTCACTTCTTTACACCTTGAAAAGCTCCTATTCGTGGTTCAAAACCTAGGTCCAGTGAACAAAAGGAAATAATCAAGGGAAAGAAAAAGCTTGCAAACATTCAGAATGACAGTATTGAAATACCTGGACTTATGATCACTAACTGCCCATCTACATCCTGACAGCTTATACCTGAAGAACTCAGCTGCTTAATTTTTAGGGTGTACCATCTGCCCCAAGCCTTTTTAGGCCTCTTACTTTTAAAAGAGATGATCCAATCACACCAGTTTCTGGGGATCCACTGGCAGGTGACTGGGGAGGAGGGAATGATGACAGTCTGTCAGGTTCATCCTTTTTTCTGATCTGCTCCAATCAGACAAGTCTAGGAGGATGCAGGGGACTGCAGTGCTGACAGCTGATAGCACCTTTTCTTATGGGGGGAGGATGCATTTTGTTTTTGTATTAGGATTAGAGAAGCTTACTCTCATCAGTTCATCCCAGAAAACTAACTGGATTTTAGGAGGCATGAAAAAGACCCAGACAAATGTTGAGAAAAAATATATGTATCTATATATTTGCCAAACATCATACTCAAATGAACTGAAATTCTCCCAAGTTCTACCTTGCTTATTAAAACCTATTACGACTTTTTTAAGAATCAGAGTGATTAGATTAGCATTTAAATCTTCTCTAATTGTTTGCTTTACATTCATTTATCTCACAAAGTAAATTACAAACTTCTTGAGCACTGTATTTCCATCTGTGTGAGTCTCTCAGCGTCATTGTCATCATCCTCATGTTTGTAACTCACAGTTATATAGAACTTACCATCTTTTGGACACTCTTCTAAGAATGTTAAACATACATATTCACTTCTGTGTTTGTATTTCATGACAACCCTATGAGAAAAGTTACTATGATTATCCCCATTTTACGGATTAGAAAACTGAGACATAGAGCATTGATTATTTACTGAAGGGCACTCAGTTAATCAGTGGGGGAATACTGTAGTGACCCCAGGAGTCTAGCGTCTTATCCTGTACACTACACCATTTTCTGGCATATTTATAAAAGGCAAAGTAGTTATAGTTATTATCAACAGATGATGTATGATTTCTTTTTATTTATTGCACTCAAGAAATATATGACAGTGAAGCTTCATTGTTAAGTTTCAATGTAGGAAAAAAAAATCTCCCATAAACATGCATATGCATTGTGTACATCTAAAAATGAGAATGAAATATCAGTAGGGTTCACCCAAATATTGACAGAAGTCATTTGGGGTTGATGGGGTTATGGGTGGCTTCTATTTCCTTCTTTGTTCTGTTTTAAATTTAAAAAAATATTTGCTACACTTAATATGATATATTGCTACACAGTATGTATTGCTTTGTTATCAGAAGTTACAAAGGCATTTACAAGAGTTTCAGTCAAGTATAAACTTCTCTGTAACTCTTCTCAGGCTCTAATCCTGAGAAAGCAAACTTAGAGAGCTATGGAAGGAGGTGCAGGTAAAGAAAAGAAACTTCCCAACGGCTCCCCCCTTCCTAATGGCAGGCCCCTCTACCTGCTGCAGACACTGGCAAGTGCCTCTGACTCTTACAAGGACTGGACATTTTAAATGCTATTCTAATTTAAAGTCATGGGACATTTTATTACATAATTGTGACCAGATGTGTCATGGGGCTGGCTAAGGTTTCTCATCCGGGGCAAGGGAAGAACCCACACCGAATAGATTTTAAAAGAAAATAGGGGAAAAAATAAAGCTACTTTTATGATTAACCCACTCTGACCATGAGTTTATTATTTGTTTGCCTATATACATACATATGTGGGTGGGTATATATGTATATATATAAAATACATATATATATGTATGTATGTGTATATATATATATATATATATATATATATAAATCTCTCTCTCCATATTGGATTAGCCAAAAAGTTCATTCGTGTTTTCCCGTAACATCTTAGGGAAAACCACGAACGAACTTTTTGGCCAAACAAATATATATAAAAAAAAACTACTTTATGTGTTAAAATATTTTGCATTAGGTTTAATGAATACCATCTACCTTTGGTATCTTTCAAGAGCCTGCAACAAAGGTTTAGACTACTTTTCTACAATTTCTGTATCTGGGACTGGTGCTTCTTCTGATTTTTGCACTATGTTGAGATCAGCCTTTATGAGACTCAGTTTTACTCAGTTATATATGTCCAAGTGTTATAGGGAGATGGAAAATAATCACCCAATTAGCTCTGTTGTCACCAAAGAAGGCTCTTCACATAGGGGATAACGTTTGAACTTGGCTTTGAAAGATGAACAGACAGGTGGTATATCAGAGCAATTAAATGTAAGAGCTTGAGAGATAGGAAAACCAGATTCAAATGCAATGCTCATTTCTTATCAGCTGAGGGTCATGGGATGATCCTTCCAACCCAAGTTGCAAAATGGGGATAACTATTATTTAATTGCACATGCCATTGTACATTTTATTAAATTTTAATTTAATTACAGAATTCTGTAACATATAGTATTATTGATTACAGGTTTGCCATAATAATATAGGTATCTGTCTCAGGATTTATGAGCATTAAAAGACATAACTCAAACTAATGTGCCAAGCATAGGGCCTGTCTACTGGGAAGTGTTCAAAAAGTGGAAAGCAGCTGCTCCTGCCAGCACAAATCAGCCAGACCGTAAAGTAAGGCAGTGAGCTCCTAGGCTGAAGGAAGAGCACGTGCATGTGTGTTTATAACATGCAGATGATGCCACACAGAACCCAAGAGGAGAAAGCCTCCGTGAGATGGTCTGATGAATGGGAATGGAAAATCAGCTGATGAAAATGGGAACGTCAGACCTGAGAGAAAAACTTTGGCATCTTCTTCTGGGTCTGTGCAGCCTCCTCCTTGGTTTCATCTTCATCTGGGTCTGTGCAGCCTCCTCCTTGGTTTCATCTTCATCTGGGTCTGTGCAGCCTCCTCTTTGGTTTCATCTGCATCCCTCCATCTCTGGAAAGACCCTCTGACAGCACGTTATAAAGCTTCCCAGAGCAGGTCAGAGCGGCATGGGGAGACGGAATGGCCCCACTAACTAGTAATCATGGTCCCCACGCAGCCTTTTACATTGGAATTAATGTTTTATTCAGAGGCTAAATTATGCCTGAATGCTTTGGGGGCTTCCCGCTCACAGTTACACAAGCCATGGGAAGCCCAGGCTCCTCTTGAGGGCCTCCGGCAAAGGAAATCTCCTTCTAACATTTCCTTTGGAAGCTGAGATTCTCAGGGGCCTATAGTATCCTTTTTCTTTTTTGGTTGCTTGTGAACAAGAGTTTTAGCACAAAATAAACTGTTGACTGCTTACTAACTTCCCTCTTCATGCAGGCTGCTGGGAGAAACTCAAAGTTTGGGTGACGCTATAAAGCAGAAGGGACAAGCTTAAAAGGGAATTTGGGAATTGAGATATGCTCATGCTCTTTCAAGAAATCAGAGCTGTGCGTGAAGGTCAGGGGAGGGAAGGCATCTTGAGCCTTCAGTGGAGATGCTACGAAAGATGTGTTGATCAACGTTTCCAAAATACACGAGTTGAATCCTAAAAAGAATAGAGACATGTATATCTATAACTGAATCACTTTGCTGTATAACTGAAACTAACACAACATTGTAAATCAGTTATACTCCGTTATATATATATATATATATATATATATATATATATATATATATATATATATATATATATATATATATATATATATAATACATGAGTTGAGGGCCTGTTGTTTGCAAAGCACTATGTAGGGCCTGGACTCAGCCCTTGAAGCTCTCATAATCTGATGGAGATGAAAAGGCTCCCACAGTAGAACTTCAAACAGAGGTCAGCATGTTTTTTGGCCTGAGGCAAAGTGTGGAGTGAGAGGTCAGGGTGGGGACAGGAGGTGATCTCCAGGTACTGTGATGAGGCAGGCTGGACACGCACAGGTCTGAAAGGATGGGTGCAGACATCACATGACAGCAGGCTGGAGATAACCCAGCAGGTCTTATGGTTGCTGAGTACCTTTCCTGATGTGCTGGAGAGCTCAGAAATGCGAGTGAAGCTTCTGGGGCTCCTGGGAATTCTAACTATGAAACTGGCTGCAATGAAAAGTTAGGTACAGTGCCTTTTTGGAAATTAAACACTGCACACATGTAAAGGCAGGCCTGGGTAGTGGATGAGAGCACTTAATAAAGGCTTAACACCCGACAGTGTCCTTTCTGAGCTGGCTGACCCTGGGCATGTTTCTTAAACTCTCAGCACAAAAAAGGCTAAAAGTAGCTTTCTTACAGGTACTGAGAATTCAGTGAGATAGTGTCTGTAAGTACTTGTAAGTTATCTGGCAGATGATAAATACGCAGTAGATTGGTCTACTATGTTATTTCTGGCCAGCTCCTCTTCCATCCCTAAGACAAAGTAACAAAGTCATAAAAATGTAGCTAATGTAGAAGCATTCAAAACAATGCTCCTTCCCTAATTTGCAGTCCTGATTTCCAGTTCTGCAAACCATGTATGTGAATTTGGGGAGAGATTTGGAAGTTGGGAAAAAAGAGGTGTGGAGGCTTTGGTTGAATTTGGGAGAAAAGTATCCGACAAACCAAAGAGACTCATCCTGATGGGCCCTGAGGCCGAGAACTGCACATGAATGGGAAATTTGGAGGGAATGGAGATTTAGCACATTAATCAGTTAAACTTTTCATTAACGAAGATTTTTTTGGGTGGAATGTGGACAGTTTTTTTTAAGTGTCTATTGAATTTGCTACAGTATTGCTTCTGTTTTATGTTTTTTTGGGTTTTGGCCACCAGGCGTGTGGGATTTTAGCTCCCCAACCAGGGATAGAACCTGCACCCCCTGCACTGGAAGGTGAAGTCTTAACCACTGGACTGCCAGGGAAGTCCCTAAAAGGAAGAAAGGAAGATAGGGATAGAAAGAGGGAAGGAATTATAGAGACTGATGATGGAAAGAAGGAGAGAAAGAAGGAAGGGAAGATGGTGAAGGAAGGTGAAAAGGAAGGAAAGAAAGAGGAAGAGCAAGAGGAAAGAGAGAGGGCTTAGGAGGGAGGGAGGGATGGAGGGAGGAAGAAAGGAGGAAATACCATCCTGGCCTGTAGGAGAGTGAGATGTTTGACAAATGACCTATCTATCCTTTCCCCCATAAGTATCCAAGCCAAGAATGAATACCTGTTTGGAATTCTTGCATGGATAGGAAGTTGGACTAAATGGCTTTTAAAGTCCCTTCCAAGTCCATCTTTTATTTTATTTATTTTAATTAATTAATTAATTTTTGGCTGTGTTGGGTCTTCTTTGCTGCATGCGGGCTTTCTCTAGTTGTGGCGAGCGGGGGCTACTCTTCCTTGCGGTGCACGGGGCTTCTCACTGCGGTGGCTTCTCTTGTTGTGAAGCACAGGCTATAGGCACGCGGGCTTCAGTAGTTGTGGCTCACGGGTTGTAGAGCGCAGGCTCAGTAGTTGTGGCGCATAGGCTTAGTTGCTCTGTGGCATGTGGGATCTTCCCAAAGCAGGGCTAGGACCTGGGTCCCCTGCATTGGCAGGCGGATTCTTAACCACTGCACCACGAGGGAAGTCCCCAAGTCCATCTTTTTAATGAAACTTCAGATTTTGAATAATGTGTCTGGCTAGAGAATGCAAATATATAAAGTGAACACTTGCCTTTGTTTTGTTTTGTTTTGTTTTTGCAGCTATGTTTTCAAATCCAAAAGAGCAAAACTAAAATGTTTCCAAAGTTGTTATGTGCATAAAATTTGAGGCATCATGACTGCATGTCTTAAGGCTGACAGATATACTGTTTTTTTCCCTTCAAATTCTTATAAACACATGACATTTATGATCTGATCCCTCTGGAGTCCTGCTCTCACTGAACATTGAGAAATAGTTTATCAAAAATAGCAGCCAGGGGCTTCCCTGGTAGAGCAGTGGTTGAGAGTCCTCCTGCCGATGCAGGGGACGTGGGTTCGTGCCCCGGTCTGGGAAGATCCCACATGCCACGGAGCGGCTGGGCCCGTGAGCCATGGCCACTGAGCCTGCACGTCCAGAGCCTGTGCTCCGCAACGGGAGAGGCCACAGCAGGGAGAGGCCCGCCTACTGCAAAAAAAAAAAAAAAAGAAAGAAAATAGCAGCCAAATGAAATTTTTCGCTGAGTGAAATTTAGTGCTGCAACATTAGCCATGAATGGTTATTTATTTATTTATTTATTTATTCATTCAGTTTAGTGGAATTAAAAAATGCCCCTTGTCCTTGGGAATCTAGACCTTTCTAGCATGTGTAACCAATTACGTGCCTCTTTTCTACACAGCTTGAGTTTTCCCATTTAAAAGAGGAGCTTTAATTGCCACCTAAGTTTTGGGTCTTTCTTGTCCTATTAATGTGGCTGTTGAAACTTACTATTAGTAAACGTGGAACACTTGTTACATTATTGCCTTTGATTGAACTTGCATTTGCCAACTTACTCCAAACTCAGGGGTAACATATGCTATTGATTCTCTCAGATGGGTTTATTCAGAGAAGCACAGCTCAGATCTCTGTCTAAATTGGGAGGTTGATCGCCTGGCATGTTTAGATTCTGCTGTTGACCATGTAGATCTGGGAATACTTATAAGCACTAATGTTTATTGTCATTTTATAGATTTGGGATGGTATTTTATTTATTCCTAGGTTCTATGGCTAAGGTTTCTGGAAGCCCCCGCCTCCCTGGCATTGTGGTGGTTCTGTATTCTGAATGGAAAGGCTTTCCATACACATAGTCTGTTCTGTTATCCATCAGCACATTTTCTCACAAGTATCATTTTTTTTTCTTTAAAAATATTATACAGTAAAAAAAATATTATACAGTGGGAAATAATACATTTTGTATAAATTCATTTAAAGATAGTTGTTCATGTAGATTGAAAACCAAGACACACTGTAGAAGAGCTTTCTACACCGAGGGAAGGTTTGTCTGAATTGGCTGTGAGTCATGAAAATTGATGAGGTGAAGAATTTCCACTAGAGTTTTATTTAACAGAAATACAAAGTGGCTAACTTGAAACAAATAAAAAAGAATGGGATCGCTTTATGTACCTTGCAAATGGGCAAATGACCTTTAATGTGAGGAACAACTTTGCCACGCTGGTTTAAGGCAGGACCAAAGCATTTCTGGACCTTTCTGGAGGAACATGTTGGATGAGTAACATTTTTGAGGAGGTGGGAAATTCACCAGGGACTAGTTCCATCAGACGAGTGTTAGGGTTTTGTCAGAGCAGTGTCTGGAGTGTAAGGTTGTAGACATTCTCAAGTCCAGTCTCCTTACATTTAGACAAAAAGGAATGGAGTCCTAGAGAAGGGAAAGCTTGTGGAATGCCGTATTGGGAGAGCATGAACTAGAACCCTGCCCTCCTGAATCTGTTACAGCCCTGTTGTTGAGGCCCTGCCCAGATCTCCTTTCCCAGATAAGCACCCCTCCTCCACCTGTTCTGTTGGCTGTCACAGGGACTGCTTCCTGGAGAATTGCCCTTGGCCAAAGGGAGCTGCCTCACCAAGGAGGTCATGTCTAGCCTCCAGAAGCGGTTAATGACTGACTGACACGGGGCCACCACGGGCTAGTCCTCTTACCTCAAAGTGGGCTCTGTGGTGAAATTCATACCCCAGAATTACTTGGGGATCAGGGTAAAGCTAGATATGTCATGAGCTCGTCTGCTTTCCCTGCCGCATCCTGCTTCCCTTACACCCCTCTACCTGAGAGCCCTCTCCCACTACAACACAGGCATCTGAATCCCTATTTCATGCTCTACTTTTAGAGAACTGAATTTAAGACAACTCTTGATTTCCACTGATCTTTCCAGGGCTTTTTATCCCAAGAACCCTGGACAGCTTATTACTGCATTTCTCATATAATGTGACAATTCATATATTTAATAAATTTTAGAAATTTTACTTATGAAACAAGGTAACATCTGCACCTGAAGCTATTATTTTCTTTTTCCCCTCTCCCTATTTAAAGTCTAAGAATGGCATCTGGCACTCTTTCAAGAAGCAGCCAAAGAGGGTGTGGACTCTGTTTAGTACATGGAATGACATGACTGTGGAATTTCTCTAGGAAGCATAAATCAACTTTCTTGGGAAAATATGCTTGACGTTTCTGTTTCTTGCCAGAAAAACTTTACTGTGACATTATATAGAATGATATTTAATATAGTTCAGCTAATAATTTATAAGAGGTCACTTTGAGGTTAGAATACTTTAGCTGCCCTGTTGCTTTTGTAATTGAAGCAGCAGAATATCTAGAAAAACCAAAAACAACCTTTTAAATTCCCCAATATTTTGTTTAATGGAGTGTGTACAATCAAATTTCAACAATCCATGCCTAGATTATCTATGGCAGTGCTTCTCAAATTTTAGTGTGCACATGAAACACTGGGAGCTCTTGTTTAAATGTATATTCTGGTTCAGTAGGTCTAGGGTGATACCTTAGATTTTCCATATATGAACATCTCTCATAAGATGGTAATATGAATTGTCCACAGACTGCACTTTAAGTAGTAAGAAGCAAGGTCTTATATTTTCTTTCAGTGCTATAGTGCTTTTCCCTCCTCTGTAACCATACAGATGATATAATCTAAAGGTAAGATTGAAAGTCTAACAAACATTGAGATCCTTCATGACTATGTAGCCTAAGCCAAATTGTCCTCCTGGCCCCTGATGATAAGCTCTAAGGGCATACAATGATGTTGGACATGATCTGAAATAGGATAAATGTTGACTTTTGATCAATTAATTTTCTAGATAGGAACAGGCTAAGGCTAGATTTCTCCTGAATACATATCCTTATGTAGCTTTCAGAAAGGCATATCACCATAATGGTAACAGAAATAAAATAAACACAGTCAATACTGGGATCATAAGAAGTCTGGTTTATAACAAAAAAGGACTGATTACACCCTAGTTTCCTTCCTCTTTGGGTTACCACTCCACAGTTCTACCCTTGGCTCCTGCAATGCTTCAAGTTTGAGGCCCTGTCTTGAACGCAAAACACCTAAATCAAGGATTCTTTTACTACTTCTTGAATTCTAAGTCCAGACTTGAAGTAACTTATTTCTCCTAGAAAGGTAGTCTGTGTCTTCAAGGTCGAGCTACGCTCCTGAGAAATATGCATCTTCAAAAAATATCCTCCTATTTATTTGTGTTTAAGGTAATACAGACCATTTTAATACCTTTACAATATTCTCAGTAAAATGAATATGCATAATGTTTATAAAGCTAGAATATCACACACATAATATATTGTTTCCTCACAGGGGAGTGTTGAATAGTAAAACAAGATGAATTTACTAATTTCCACTCAGATCAATATTTTATATCTTTTATATCTTTACCTTAAAATAATTAATGCAGTGGATGTCAGCAAAAATGGCAGAGTAAGGGTCTAGGACCTTCGAAAATTCTCTTCCTTATAAAATCTATCAGAAAATTGGCAAAAAATACAGAATAAATGTTTTCATACTTCTGGAAATTTCCCAAAGACTTGCCATCATATGGGAAGTATTTACTCAATCACAATGGGTGAATGTCAGTAAAAACAATGAGCTCTATTCTTAGTGCATTTTAACTTGTTCCATTCCCATCACCCCACCCTTCAGCTCTTTGGTAGCCATGGAAACCTAGAGTCCACTCTCATGATTAAATATAGCAGTCCAACAGCCACTAGAAGAGGAACAGGGTTGAAGCTCCTTCAAACCTCATTCCCATAGATTGTCATTATTTTACCTGTCTAGTGGTTTTCTGGAAAACCCCACTTGCAAGTTTGTCTTTGTTTGCCTTGACTTGAACCTCACCTAACCTTTAACCTAGGGTGTTTGTCTAACACACCACTGTAAAATAATTATACTCCAATAAAGATGTTTAAAAAAAATTAGAAGTGACTGCCTACTTTTGTGGCTGTCTGAAGTAGTAGATAACAGTTGGAGAAAACAATAGGCTAACCAAAATGCTTAAAAGGAAAAGCTGGGAAATGAGATGTCCACATGGGTTGTGAGAAGCTTGCATACTTACAAGGATCTAAAAGGTGATGTGCGGGCTTCCCTGGTGGCACAGTGGATGAGAGTCTGCCTGCCGATGCAGGGGACACAGGTTTGTGCCCCAGAATGGGAAGATCCCACATGCCATGGAGCGGCTGGGCCTGTGAGCCATGGCCATTGAGCCTGTGTGTCCAGAGCCTGTGCTCCACAATGGGAGAGGCCACAACAGTGAGAGGCCCACATAATGCAAAAAAAAAAAAAAAAAAAAAAAACCCAACCAACCACCACCACCACCACTGCAACCACAAAAACAAACATAAACCAAAAAACAGTAATAACAGCAAAGTGTAGGAAGGGAGGAGAGCCTAATTTCCAGAGTTTCCACATTATTTTATTTTATTTAAATTTTTAAAAGTCAATCAATTAATTAATTAATTTGGCTGCATTGGGTCTTCACTGCTGCATGCGTTTTCTGTAGTTGCAGCAAGTGGGGGCTACTCTTTGTTGCGGTGTGCAGGCTTCTCACTATGGTGGCTTCTCATTGTGGAGCACAAGCTCTAGGTATGTGGGCTTCAGCAGCTGTGGTATATAGGCTCAGTAGTTGTGGCTCACAGGCTTCAGAGTACAGGCTCAGTAGTTGTGGTGCACAGGCTTAGTTGCTCCACGGCATGTGGGAATCTTCCCAGAGCAGGGCTTGAACCCATGTCACCTGCATTGGCAGGTGGATTCCTAACCACTGAGCCACAAGGGAAGTACTGACACATTATTTTAAGTGTTCAAATTTCCACTAAAAATTGTGAGGCATGCAAAAAAGAAGTATGGCACATACACAGAAAAAAGAGCAGTCAATAGATATCCCTGAGGAATTTCATTGAACTTACTAGACATAGATTTTAAAACAGCTATTTTAATTATGCTTAAAGAACATACGGTCTATTGGCGTATATAAGAATGATGTCTCCTAAGTAGAGAATATCAATAAAAAGACAGAGGAATGTCTAAAAGGACCAAATAAGAATTCTAGCATTGAAAAGTACAATAAATGAGATTAAAATTTATTGGAGGAACATGATAGCAGATTTGACAAGGCAGAAGAAAGAATCAATGCAATTGAACATAGATTGAGGTTATCCATTCTGAGGAACAGAAAGAAAAAAAATGAAGAAAAACGAAAGAAACTCAGAGGCATATCAATATACTCATAGTAAGAGTCCCAGAAGAAGAGAGAGAAAAGGGGTAAAACTATTAAATATATAATGGCCTCAAATTCCCCAAATTTGATTAAAAATACTAATCTGAACATACAAGAATTTTACCAAACTTCAAGTAAACTCAGAGATATTCACACCTAGATACACTATAATCAAACTATTGAAAGACAAAGACCTTAAAAGCATCAAAAGAAAAGAAATTCATTGCACACAAGGGATCATCAATAAGATTAACAGTTGATTTTTCAGCAGAAACCATGCAGGCCAGAAGGCAGTGGGATGATATATTTAAAGTGCTGAAAGACTTTTTTTTCAACCAGTTCAGTCAAGAATTCTGTACCTAGTGTAACTATTCTTTAAAAATGAAGGCAAAATGAGGACATTACCAGATAAATAAAAACAGAGAATTTATCATTAGCAGACCTGCCCTACAGAGATATTAAAGAAAGTCTTTCAGGCTGAAATTAAACACCAAACAGTAAATTAAATCCAGATGATAAATAAAGACTACCAGTAAAATTAACTATATAAGTAAATATATGACATTATAAATGTATTTTTGTTTGTAATTCTTTTTTCTCCTATCTGATTTAAAGAATAATCTGCATAAATCAACAACTATAAATCTGTGTTGATGGCCATATGATGTGTAAAGATGTAATTTATATGACAGTAAAGACACAAAGGATCAAATAGAGAATCAAGCAATACAGGAGCAAAGTTTCAGTATACTATTGAAACTAAGCTTGTGTTAAGGCAACTAGATTGTTACAAATTCAGATGTTAACCATAATACCCAGGGCACCCATCATGAAAATAACCCCAAAAATATAATAAAGGAAAGGAAGATGGAGCTAAAATGGAACACTAGAAAAATATTTATTTAACACAAAAGAAGCAGTAATGAGTGAATAGAGAAACAAAAAGATATTTGACACGTAGAAAACAAATAGCAAAATGTGGCAAATCTAAGCCTAACTCTGTGAGTAATTACAATAAATGAAAATGGATAAATACTCAAAAGGCACGATGAATTGAAACAAAAACATAATCCAACTATATGCTGTCTAAAAGAGATATACTTTATATTCAAGAGCACAAATAGATTAGAAATAAAAGAACTTAAAAGATATATGATGCAAAGTGTAACCAAAAGATACCAGGATTGACTTTACTAATATTGGACAAAATAGACTTTAAAACAAAAACTGTTACTAGACACAAATAAGGACATTTTATAATGATAAAACATCAATATATGAAGAAGATCTAAAAATTATAAACATATATATACATCTAAAAGCAGAGCCCCAAAATATGTGAAGCAAAAACTGATAGAATTGAAGGGAGTAGACTATTCAACAATAATAGTTGGAGACGTCAATACTCCACTTTCAATAATGAATAAAACAAGTAAACAGAAGATCAGCAGAAAAACAGTAGACTTGAACAACATTATAAACCAACTAGACCTAACATGTATCTGTGGAACACTTTACCCAACAGCAGAATACACATTCTATCAAGTACACATGCCACATCCTTGAGGGTATACATGTGTTAGGCCATAGAACAAATCTCAATAAGTGTAAAAAGATAAATTACATAGCATATGTTCTCTGACCACAATGGAATAAAATTAGAAATCAATAAAAAAAGGAAATTTGGAAAATTCACATATGTGTAAATTAAAGAACACACTCCTAAATACCAATGGACAAAAACAATGGGGAAATAATTTGAAATGAGTAAGAACAAAAACATGAAATTCTGTAACTTTGGGGATAAAATGGAAACAAATTTCACTAAAATTTATGTTATATTTATATTATAAATTTATAATTTATATTTCAATATAAAGGAAATTTATATCTGTAAACACCTTCATTAAAAAAGAACAAAAGCTCAAATCAAATTATTCTTCAATCTTAGGAAACTAGGAAATAAAGAGCAAACAAAATCTGAAGCATGCAGAAGGAAGGAACTAGTAAACATTAGAGAGAACATTATGGAAGTAGAGAACAGTAGAGAAAATCAGAGAAACCAAATCTTGGTTCTTTGAAAAGATCAATAAAATTGGCATAACTTGAGATAGACTGGCCAAGAGAAAAAGAAGACTCACATTACTAAAATCATGATTGAATTGAAAGAGATGACATTAATCCTGACCTTACAAAAATAAAAAGGATTATAAGGGAACACTATGAAAATTGTGTGACAATAAATTAGATAACCTAGGGGAAATAGACAACTTTTTAGAAAGATATAAACTAGGAAATTGACTCAAAAAGAAATACAAAATCTGAATAGACCTATGACAAGTAGAGACTTAGTAATCAAAGACTTCTCACAAAGAAAAATGCAGGATCAGATGACTTCACTGGTGAATCTATCAAATATTTAAAGAAAAATTAGCAAAAAACTTTACAGACTCTTGCAAAATATAGAAGAGGAAGATACACTTCCCAGAATTCAGAAAGATATTATCAATACAAGGGAAAAAAACTATATATGAATAGGCATGACTGAATATCAGCATTGAAAAAAATAAAATTGGACCCCTACCTCACACCATATACAAAATTTAACTCAAAATGGATCAAAGATGTTAATGTTAAAACTAAAACTTCAAAACTTTTACAAAAATAGAAGTGTAAGTCTTCATGACCTTGGGTTAACCAATAGTTTCTTAGATATGATACTTAAAACACAAGCAGCCAAAGAAGATAGATAAATTAGACTTCATTAAAACAATCAAACGGGGGCTTCCCTAGTGGTGCAGTGGTTAAGAATCTGCCTGCCAATGCAGGGGACATGGGTTCGAGCCCTGGTCCAGGAAGATCCCACATGCCGTGGAGCAAGTAAGCCCATGTGCCACAACTACTGAGCCTGTTCTCTAGACCCTGCAAACCACAGCTACTGAAGCCCATGTTCCACAACTACTGAAGCCCGCATGCCTGGAATGTTCATAGCAGCTTTACTAATAGTCAAAAAGCAGAAGCAACCTAAATGTCCACCTACTGATTAATGGATAAACAAATGTGGTGTATCTATACCATGGAGTACTATTCAGCTATAAAAAGGAAGAACTGACACATGCCACAACCTGTATGCACTTTGAAAACATGGTAAGTGAAAGAAACCAGATACAAAAGGCCACATATTTCATGATTCCATTTATATGAATGTCCAGAATAGGGAAATCTGTAGAGACAGAAAGTAAATTAACAGTGACCAAGAACTGCTGGGAGGAGAGTGACTGTTAATGGGTATGTGATTTATTTGGAGGGGAGATGAAATTGTTCTGGAAACGAGGTGATGATGGCACAGTCTAGTGAATATACTCAAAAGCATTGAGTTGTATACTTCTTTTTTTTTTTGGCCACGCCACGTGACATGTGAGATCTTAGTTCCCAGACCAGGGATCGAACCTGTGCCCCCTGCAGTGGAAGCGTGGAGTCTTAACTACTGAACCACCAGGGAAGTCCTATTGAATTGTATACTTTAAAAGGGTTATCATTCTTTGCATGTGAATCACATTTCAATTAAAAAAAATCAACATGAGTTCACAGAAAAGTAGACATACCAAGCTTTCCACAAATAAAAAGAATATTGTAAAGCCTGATATAATCAATGTTGGGGTCATTTTTTTACCTGTTGTTGTGTTAATCTGATACCATCCACTGGCAGAAATATTTGAAACTGAGGGCAAAAAGCATCTCCATATTAGTGAAGTTGTATTATTCAAAAAGAGGGTAAATAGAGAATTTGCATGCCCAGAGCTAAGAATTCATGAGGAAGAAATGAAACCCAGGAAATAAATAATGCAAACACTAATAATAAGGTTTTCAATTAGTTCAGCACTGTTGCTTGTGGTCAGAAAAGTTTCAAATCACAGAGAAAAGAAAGAGAAGAACAACATTGCAGAAGTTTAGACTACTTTGAGAAAAATCATATTGTTATTCTCCTTGTTATTTAATAACTTGCGTATAAATTCTCTCTCCTTAGGGTGATCCAGGTAATCATGACTGTATTATATATCAGGGCTTCTCAAACTATCAATACCTGGGGACCTTGTTAAAATGTAGATTCTGATTCAGTAGGTCTGGGGTGGAGTACGAGATTCTGACTTTCTGAAGAACTTTTAGAAGTTGATGATGCTAATTGTTCATGGATCCATCACACTTTAAGTAGCGAGGTCTTACATGACTTTTTTTCTTTCTCCCTAGTGCACAGCACTATGTTTAATAAAGGACATCTAGTGGGTAGTTGTTGAATAAACAGATGCTTTTCTTTCATTCTGTGGATAAATGTCTTTCTTACATATACTTTCCTAGGCATCCACACAGATTAAAGAAGTTATAGCACGTCATGACGAGGAGAATATTATGGATTCCATCAGGCATTTCTTTCCTCTATAATCTCAGAGTACACGGCTACTGCCAGATTTTTGCACATGATTAAACTAGTTTTTCCCTGAACAGAAAATCCTAAGCCTATGATAGAACAATGCAGGCAGTACTAACCTGCTCACTTGAGGGTAAGCCTCTTGAAGGTAGAGTCTTAAGTCATCAGTACTCAAAGCAGTCATTCCATAATATTTACTGAACACATACTGTGACAGTTTCTCTAATTATCACAATAACCAAAGAAACATAAGCTCTCTGAGAATAAGGACTTTGTCTGGCTCGTTCAACCTAGTATCTCTAGTAGCTGAAATGATGCCTGACACTTAGCAGGTATGCAATAAACACCAGTTGATTAACTGAATGACCTGTAAATTGGCTAATGTTCCAATTATTTTAGGAAAAAACCCCAGAAGTTTAGACATTATGTAACTTCTCTGAAGTCACACAGCTGGTGTTTGTCAGGGTCAAAATTCAAAGATGGTCCATAGCCTCTGAAATACACACAAGACCAACCATACACTCCCTTTTTTCCTACCTTTCAATAAAACATGGCATCTGCCATCCCCTGAGGAGTGCCCAAGTGTTGTGGGCATAGCCTTTTTCTTTTCAGTCTGACCAAAAGCCCACTCTTCTTTCTCTGGCGCCAGATTATATATCAGAATAAATTCTGTGAGAGAGAACCAGGTATAATTTTTATAAACATAGATCATCAGCAAAGTATAGCAACCAATTACCAATAACAGTCGTGTGTCCTGGAACTCTGACAGAAAACCACTATGTTTTGAGTTGCTAGATTTAGCAAAAAACATATATGAGGTGCCCAGTTAAACTTGAATTTCAAATAACACCAAACACTATTACAATATTCATATGATGCTGTATTTGGGACACACTTATTCTAAAAAAAATCATTGGCTGTTTGT
Source organism: Mesoplodon densirostris (assembly GCF_025265405.1). Lineage (NCBI taxonomy): Eukaryota > Metazoa > Chordata > Mammalia > Artiodactyla > Ziphiidae > Mesoplodon > Mesoplodon densirostris. Next base: position 78,783,938 of record NC_082676.1, read on the forward strand.
CTGAAACTCAAGTTTAGCTGGGCGTACTGTATTTTATCTGACAATTCTAACTGTACTATATCATACCCCCTGCCTAACACAATAGCAGGAGCCAAAAGGTGTTGGATGAATGGATAAATAAATGGATGAATAGAAGAATAGATAAATAAGTTAATTCATGATTATTTAGAATCTCTGATTCTCTGTTTTGGGCACTGCATTTAGGCAGATGTCGGCATTATCCTATTTCATATCTACTGTAACATTGTCATGCATTCTTGAAGTCAGAGCTTATCACCGAGAGCCAGGGGGTCATTTGGCCTGGGCTTCACAGTCACAAAGGGTTTTAATTCCAGGCTTTCAGTATCTTCAGGTTACATTATCCATCAGGAGAGGAGTGAGTGCAGGAGTGAAAGGAAATATCTATCAAACAACTTTAAAGTTGCATCTCATGAATAGACCACACCATTAGCCCTATATTAGTTTCCTACTGCCACTGTAACAATTGACTCTAGACTTAGTGGCTTAAGAAAACACAAATTTATGAGCTTACAGTTCTGGAGATCAGAAGTCTGAAAATGGGTCTTGGGGGCTAAAATCAAGGGGTTGGTAGGGTGCATCCCTTCTAGAAGCTCTAAGGGAAAATCCATCTCTTGCCTTTTCCAATGTCTAGAGGCCACCTGCACTGGTGTGTGGACCCTTCCAGCAATGACATCACTCAGCCTCTGCTAGCCTCCCTTCTTCTCTGACTCTGACCCTCTTGCCTCTCTTTTATAAGGACCCTTGTGATTACACTGGGTCCACCCAGCACATCCAGGAAACTCTTTCCATTTCTGGATCCTTAGCTTAATCATATCTGAAAAGTCCCTCTTATCAGTGAGGTATCATATTCACAGTCTCTGGGGATTAAGACCTCTTGGGGGCCGTTGTTTGACCTACAAAAAGCACTATGATTGAATATGTACTTATATCACACAGTGCTGTTAAATGTTAAGTGATTAAATGTAAACCTCTAAAAATATACCTTTTTAAACAACTTCTGATATTTCTTCATTTTTAAATAACCTTGGAGCCTCTTCTGACTTCTGAGAGGGCCTTCTTGAAGCAATATGATTTCTTATCTTCTAATCATGGAAGAACTGCACAGTTGGATACACCAAACCAGTGGTTCTCAATCTTGGCTACATATTAGAGTCAACTGAAGGGTTTTTATTTGTTTGTTTGGTTGGTTGGTTTTTGCAGTACGTGGGCCTCTCACTGTTGTGGCCTCTCCCATTGTGGAGCACAGGCTCCGGACACGCAGGCTCAGCGCCATGGCTCACGGACCCAGCCGCTCCGCGGCATGTGGGATCTTCCCGGACTGGGGCATGAACCCGTGTCCCCTGCATTGGCAGGTGGACTCTCAACCACTGTGCCACCAGGGAAGCCCCAGCTGAAGGGTTTTTTAAAGTCCCAATACCAAGGCTATGCAGCAAGTCAGTTAGATCAGGATGCCTAGGGAATGGAGCCAGGCTTCAGTAGTTTTAAAATCTCCCCAAGTGATTCCAATATGTCCAAAATTGAGAACCACTGCACACATAACGTTTCAGTGCTATGCTAACCTGTTTCTTTCTTCCTCTATTCTTTCCCTCTCTCTTCTTCTAGCCTGTTTTGCTTGTTATCTGCAAGTTTCTCTCTCTCCCTCATTGAAGTATACTATTTTCATTACATCATATTCAATAAGGAAGGACATAAAGATGCTCTCAAAACAATCGATATGGTGTGGCTTACTGTGGACAGTGATGTTCTGGGAACAAAAAGATGCTTTGCTTTACCCCTAAGAAGTAAGTTCTCCACCTCTCTGACCCCCAATTTCCTTAACTGTAGAATGAAGCGTTTGGGATAAAACTCTCTATGGTCTTTTCTAATTTAAACTCCATAATTCTAAATATAGAAAGATGACAATATTCTCATGGAAGGAGCTCTGCGTCTCAAACCTAAAGATTAGATCTCATTTAATTAAAGGCAACCTCTATACATCAGTGTTTGCATTAGATTTGTTTCCCCCAGAAGCTGAATATGAGATGCAGATTCAAGTGCAAGTGATTTATTTAGGAGGAAACACCAGGGCAGCAAGGTAGGTGATTCAGGGTAGATTCTCAGGTTTAGTGTCACTGCGGGTAACTGGAGCTTGCTCCTGTTGGGGCACACTGGAGCCAGTGTAAAACAGAAGCCTCAGAATTATGTCACCAGCGGGGAGGGGTTGCTGTAGCGGGGAGGCCGCTGTCTACGGATCTTCATTTTTTGTCAGTCATTGCTGACAGCCATTGATGGCTGCTCCTGAGGAATGTTCATTCTCTAGTCCTTTTCAGCCTGCTGTGCATCAGGACAGAGAAATGTGGGGGGCAAGAGAAGCCGTCAGGCAAAGAGATGCAAATGGTGACATTTAGATTTTAGGTCAATGTGCACCACAGGGTTAGGAGCAAAGGGGATGTGGACAGATGCTAATGTGGCTCTTTTATTTAATGGCAATAAATTCTTGCTCTTTATACATTAATTAAGGGCATTTGAGGAACAAATGTATTAACACTTCTGAAGTACTTTGAGAACCCTCCCCACTTTGGGAAAGCAGCTGTAAGCAGACAGAGCATTGCAACAACGTATTCTCCTTGTAAAAAAGGCTGTCTTGGATTCTTTTAGAAAAGAGATGAAAAATTTGAACCTATTTGGGTACCATTTAGTTACATTCTGTTTCAGGCCACCAAATGATATATTTTTCTCAAATATCAGGAGGTTAAGAAGCTAGGTTTTCAATACTGAAAGTATACTTCAGGTATTGACAAATCCCTATGTAAGTGTTAAGGAGAAAAGGTTGCTGGTATGCTGTATGTCTCATGTCTAAGCCGAAAGGAAGGAAGATGTTCTTTTCATATCTATGTCAGGGCCTGCAGACATCTACCAGGAGCACACAGATTTATTTTCACCCCACTGAGTAAAGAATGTCACGACTACTGTTCAGGCTCATCACAACTATGTTCTCCTGAGACCATGGACCCCTTCCATGCCTGATTGTAGGGCACTGATCAAAACAGGCTGATCAGTTCTCAATCTAACTATTCCAGAACATTCATGGTACTAGGTGACTTTTTAAAGTAGAATAAATAGCAAAGATTTATCTCCAAATTTGAAATCTTGCTTAGAATTCCTTCTCTATAATGAAAGAATGATAAATGTTTTGGCTTCAGATCCATTACTCTTATCTCTCTGGGTATCATTTATCAGTGTTCACCAAGACACTGCCAGAAGGGCAGAGTCCATGAGTCAGATACCACCTAGTACAGAATAGAAAGGATGGAAGTGTCTGGGGATATGGACAGACTGAGGTAGGTAGAACATATACCTCCAATGCGAATGAGTCCATGCTTTTAGACTGTCTCCAAATAGAAGCATATATTCAAGGCCGTCAAAACCACCCAGCCCCATCTGAGTTGACCCCAGACTAGACCAACTGAAAAACCACTCAGCTGAGCTCAACCCACATTGCTTGTCCATATTGCTTTATTATGAGTAAATAAAATGGTGGTTGTCTTCACTGAGTTTATAGTGGTTTGTTATTCAAAGATAGGCTAGTAATATAATTTTTAAATCAACAACCAATTGTTGTTTAATAAGGGAAGACTTTGGCATTTCAAAACTATTTAAAAGGCTATGTAGCCTTAGTTAAAATATCTCAAATTTTTGTTGTAAACTCTTTGCTGCACGTAGGCCCACTGTGCATCAGATGGTCAGATAATGTCCTATAAATTTCCTTCTGTGACACCTTTGCTTATATGAACCCTGAGCGTGGGATGCCTATTCTAGTCTTCTTAGCCTGCCTACAGCAGGCTATTGTTCAGAATTGTCCTTCTTCACAGTGCTTGCCTTGACCAGACAGGCTCTAAATGATTTCTTCATCCACTAAACCCATAGAACTGTAAATAGAATCTACTTATTTCACACTTTATCCATCCATCTAAATGTCTTACCACTCATCTAGACTGTAGACTTCTTGTAGTAAAGAAGATTCCTGCACCTACTTACAGTATCTTTTATGTGCTTCAGTATGTGGGAGGATCCACTCAAAAATGTAAGCATCTCAATGATTTACTTATCTATCGTTCTTTAAGTTAATACATGGCAGGAAAGAAAGAACAAGGAAACAATGAAAGGTTCTAAGTCCATGGCTCTTTTCTCTTTGATGATACATCTGTGTTCACTCCTTTTTATGACCATTAGCTCTGTGGTTTCCACATAGGTTTTATGAATGAGGGAGAAATACCAAGGGAGTATTATCCTTAGAATCATTATGAAGTGTTGGTGCTGTGTTGAATGTGGTTGTAGTAGTTATGGTGAAGTTCAAAATGAAGACGGGGGTGGGGGGATGGGTTCTGCCCTAGTGTAACAAAGTGAGTAAATGCAGAAGACGTTCAGTACATTTGTGGTACTGAGTTTGAGGAATTAGCCTCATCCGCACTTTCTTGTTTGTCTTTCTTTCCTTCCTCATTACAACACACTTGAGAGGCATATTGAAACTCTAGTCCTCATTATGGCCAATAAGATCAATCCTACATACAAGGATTTCCTTTTAATTTAGTGATACTATCTTTTGAACTTCAAGAAGGTTAGGTTTCAGGGATATTATATTTCTGGAGGATGAGCCTTTATTGTCGTTGATAATTTAAAACTCCACTCCTTGGTGGAGAATCTCTGGCAGCTAGCATTGGGACTCAATGGGGTCTCTAGAAAGATCTAAGCAACAGAGTATGAAAGTGCAAGGGGAATGTCAGTCCACACTTTTCTCTATGGAATATGATGAAATATCCAGAGACATTCACAAAGCCGACCTAGGAGAAAATCTGAAAACAAAGACAGAACTTCCTTGGAGTCTTAATCCAGAGGTTGAAATGGATGCCTCTTGGAATAAGAATTAAAGGATCTCCTTTCACACTTTCTTAGTTTCAAGTTCAAGGGTTCAAAGGTGGTGGCTGCTTAAGAATCTAGGTTGTTTTTTTTTTTTTATCAGACGGTTTGAATCAAAGTGTGGTTAGTCACTAATTAGCTGCGTGACTATGAATAGTTTACTTAACCTTTATTAGTATGGGTCCCTTATCTATAAATTTAGCCCACAGATACTGTAGCCTATAGATTGTTTTACACATTTCCTAATAAACTGTAGTCATGCAAAAAATGTTACCTTTTATTATGCAGTGTTACTAGCTTACCTTGGTCTTACAATTGTTAAGAAACTCCTTTTGTACTAGTGGCTTCTTGGGTCAGGACTCCAGAAGTTAACCCTTAGACAAAGATTCACTTAGAAGTGATTTATTATAGGATTGTTCCCAAAAAAGACTGATGAGGGAGTAAGGAAAGGTAGACATGGGACAGGAAGTAGCTGAGTGATGATGGAGAAATTTCAGGCAAATTCTCAGCTCCGCCTGACCCCAAGGGGAGCTCCACAGTTCACCTACCTCAGGATAAGGGAACTGGCATTTCATGGTTCAGTGCCAAACAGTCATTAACGTTCATCCTGGAAGATGTAAACTCCCAGCCCTCCTGGCTCTGCGTGTGCAGGAAAAATGTCTTTAGTAACTTGAGAATATTCTTCCAGTAAGAACCACGGAGTGCCTCTTTATTAGAAGCAAAGTGCACAGAATGAGGAGGAAGAAAGATGGAAAATTGCTGAATATTTTCAAAAAAATATGGTTCATTCACACTATATATTTCCATTTTACCACGTATTAGGTGTGTTTTAGAGACCTAATGGGAGATGACAAAACTCTACTTTCAAACAAAAATATGACACTGGTCAATGTGAAATATTTCCAATTCAACTTTGCTTCCATATGAATGTGTCCACATGGATGAAGACCTTTTGAATTGTCTGATCTTTTATATTCAGATTTTCAGAACAACTCTGACAAACACATGACAGAATCATTTTCATTTTTACTCTTCACTTTAATCCTAATTGGTTTTAGAATTAGAACCACGCAGAAGAAGACACTTGGGTACCAAATAACCCAGAGTGTAAACACACTGCCTAGAGTTTCTGTGACTCCTCAGGGAGCCTCGAGGGAAAGGATCAAACACATGTCCTCTTTCAAGGCTCTCCTGTGGCTGGATATGTGACTCATAAGCAGCTTGCTCAATTTCTTCAATAATGATGACGATCATTATTATAAACAACTCACCACATGTCATGTTCTTTCCTTGCACCAGGCACTTTGCCAAGTGTCTTACCCACTTACAGTGTAGAATTCAAATAACCCAGTAATGTAGATATGATTCTCATTTTATAGATGAAGAGGCAAGCCTTTCTGATTGGTCTTGAAATATGAAAGCTCAGCTCATTTGCTTTGAGGTGGCACCAACTCTGTGGAATGTAATTCATACTCCAAAGCTTCCCTTGGGAGCAGGCTGATGTTAGGAATTTACCTGAACCTTCTCCGTACTTCTTTGGCTTCTTTCCTTCGACCAGCTTTCCTCACTCACCAGCCTCTCCTGATCATGAGTCCTTAGAAAATTACTTGCACATGAGTTCTCATATTATGGGGAGCTGACCCAAGACATTAGCCCAAGAGGATTATATTACCAATTACAAGACCCAAGGAAGGTGGATGATACAACTTACTCAAGGTCACAAGTTTAGTTAGGGTGACAACCCATGTATTAACTCAGGTCTGGCTCCTTGTCAAAGTCCTGCTCTAAATGCCACCATATAGTGTCTCCCAATAAACTGAGGTCACACCAACTAAGGGATAACCTAGACAGATAGAGTTACAGTATCATGACTCTGATAATGCCCACCCCACCCCCACTGCCTTCAACTCCAGAACAACTCTCTTATCAGATATTCGAGATACTGAGGTTCTCTGAGCATCTCTTATAAGAGTCAGCAGGATCTGGGAATCGTGGGAGGAGGGAGCAAAACTTCCTCCCCTGTTAGTCCATTTCTGGCATCTCAGTTTTGTTTTTCTTATTTTTATTTTTAAACAACAAACCTTTATTTCTCACAGTTCTGGAGTCTGGGAAGTCCAAGATCAAGATGCTAGCAGATCTCATGTCTGGTGAGGGCTCACTTCCTGGTTTGCAGATGGCCATCTTCTCTTATATTCTCACATGGCAGAGGGCAGAGAGAGGAAGCAATCTTTCTCATTTCTCTTCCTTTTTCTTTTCTTATTTTTTATTTCTCCATTTGGGGAAATGCTTTAGACATTGTGTCACAACATAGGGAAGAGAGGGATATGGAAGGAGGGATATTAAAGGCAGGTATGGAAGGAGAACAACTGGGCTCTACTTGGGAAATGCAGATGCCATGAGATAAAACACTTGGTTCTCTGCACACTGGACTTTGTTTGCAGGATGTGCACAGCTCAGCCAGCCTTTCCTTGCACTCAAAAAGAAAGAGTGAGAGTTTACACCAAAGGAATAAATCTGAAAGAATTTCAGACACTGTGGTCTCTAGATTGAAATTACTTCAGGGTCCCTCCCAGCACCTTTCCAATCTCACCCGGAAGTGACAATATTATGCTGCTGATTCTAGACAAACCATTTTCTTAAACTAAAGAAAGTTGCCAAAAGGACACAATTCTAGTACAACAGGAGAAAAATCAGGCAAACTTGTTGAGAGAGTAAATAAGGGTTGGCTGATTTTCACATTAATTTGTATTCTGATCACACAACCTTATCTCTAAATTGTATAATTATGTCTGTAAACTCAGACCATACAGGAATCTATATCAGTGCGCTCTCAATGAAGAGAAAAGGGTAGGTTGCAGCCAGAATTGCTTATCTTACTTTTCTAAAAATGTAGACAAGCATCTTTTAGAAGAAAGTGCAGGCAGGGGAGTGGCGGGCACATTTCTTAGTACACACTGCACTTCTGCAGCCCAGAGCAGACTTTAGAGTTTGTGTCAGCTCTTCTACACCTGAGAACAAGGAAGGAAGCCCCCACACCCATTCAACCTGCTCTGCAGAACATCTACAGCTGCATGACTCAGATCCAACTTGAAACCAGCACTAACTGTGGCACTAGAGAGATTTGTTTTTCCTCCCAATGCCTGCCTCTGTGCCTGTTTTCCGAGCTGTTTCAGAAGCAGTCTTATCACTTTATCACAAAAAGCATATGAATTCTCCTCATCAGTACACTAAACACAAGTGTGAATTAGATAGAAATTACGCCTATAAACTCCAGTCATTAGATGAATATATTGGTACATTGTTGATCTTAAATGGATTCCTATGTAACTTAGATGTGTAATATATGCACAAGATATATTTTAAAAATGTACTTATTTTAGCCAGAGTTGCCTGGAAACAGAGCCTGAGGCAAGGATTAAATGTCAAAGCTTTCTTTGGGAGTTGGAAACCCAGGACAGTGAGACTGAAGACAGAGGAAAGTGAGGCGGGGAAGGAAGGAAATCAAGATGGCAGGGTAATGTACTAGTCATTATTGCCTGAGGATCTGTGAAGACATATAGTATGTTTGACTGGCAGATGTGCTTGCTCAGCCCCAGGCAATGTCTCTGTACCAGATTTATAGACTATGCCTGTGGAATAGTCCATGGGAAAGGATGAGGAGAGGACATTTATTTTCCTGCTCCTTTTTGTGTCCTATTTTCCAGTGGTCAAAGGTGACCCCTTAGGGGACTGGCTCCCCCACACATCCAGGCTTATTTATCCAATGGCTTTTCAGCCCCTCAGAGTGACAGACCTCAGACCCCACAGTGTGGTCTTTCTCATTAGTCCAGATGTCATGGGACAAACCAAAAGTTCAGCTAGGTGGAGGGCCTGACATTCCTGGGGTAAGTGACTTGTAGTTGGGCCACAGAGGTCTGAGCAGAGTCGGTCATTTGTACAATAAACTAAGACAGAGCAAGTGTCTTAGAGAATCTAGGAGAGGTCGGTACCAAAGGAACCTGAAGACACATATAACATGTGTCAGATAACATACTATACAATTCATAATTAATAAGTAGGATTGACATTATGTTTGTCATGGTTTTAACAATAGGAGTATTCTACTGAGCAATTTGCTGTGTGCTGGGCATTGCTAAGCCCTTTAACAACTGATTTATTTGGCCTTGTGAAAGACAGACTGCAGAATGGCCACAAACCTCTACTCCTCCTTTGCTACACCCTTTGCCATATGGTCCTGTTGCAATGCCTGTTTTCATGAGGTGGAGTTTATTTCCTGAGCCCTTGACTTTGAATTTGGCCATGTGGCTTGCTTAAACCTATAAAATGCAATGGAAATGATGGTGTAACCACTCTGAGCCTTAGGGGGCCCTGTGTACTGCCCTCTCTCTTTCTCAGACCCCCGTCCCCAGAACAAACATAGGGGGCACAGCTGGATAAGGAGAGGCCACAGGGAGCTCAGATGAGCCATCCCAGCTGGGGCCATCCTAGACCAGCCAGACCTGAGTGACCAACTCACCAAGGACACATAAGCAAGCTGGCCGATGTCAGCCATGCCAGATCTTCAGAACCATACAGCCAGCCCACAGATCCATCAGCAAAAATATATGTTTACTGTTGTAAGTCATTGGGGTTTGGGGCATGTTTTTTATGATGCATTATGGTGGCCACAGATTACCATTCCAAATCTTTGCAATCCTGCAAGGTAGACTTGATTTTTTAATTTTAACAGATGTGGAAACAGGACAGGTTAAATGACTTGATTGAGATCACACATTAAACATTTGGCCGGAACCCAGGAATATCCAACTCTATGGGTTTAATTGCTACATGTTACTCTTACTTTCCCCTGGATCCTTGACCTGTATTCCTTGCTGACTTATGGCTCCTGGTGAATAATTTGACCATGTTGTCTTCTTCCTTATAATGTTGTATCTCCACTTAACTTTATGCTTGGGAGGGATGGAATTTTGTAATTGAGTGTATATGACATACACAAAATACTCAGGGCTTCCCTGGTGGTGCAGTGGTTGAGAGTCCGCCTGCCAATGCAGGGGACACGGGTTCGTGCCCCGGTCCAGGAAGATCCCACATGCCACAGAGTGGCTGGGCCTGTGAGCCATGGCTGCTGAGCCTGCGTGTCCAGAGCCTGTGCTCTGCAATGGGAGAGGCCACAACAGTGAGAGGCCTGCGTACCACAACAAACAAACAAACAAAAACAACAACAACAAAACATTCAGAGGGAGAGAATATCAGAAAGTATGACAGAGAAATAACATCAAAGGAAAGGCAATTAAGTACACATTTTACCCTAAAGGAGGGAAAGCAGGTGAGGCTTGGAATGGAATGATGTGGACGGTGAGCCCATCAGGGAACGACTGGTCCCCTGGGTAACAGGCAGTAAGCGTGAGTCTGCAGCATGCAGATATCTTTGAGTTTCAGGATTTTGCATCTCCTTTCTGGGAAAACCGATATCCCTAATTTGTTTTGTCTATTCTTTGAAGCATGTGACCATACATTGATTGGACTGATGTTTATATGTGGCTTATGGGATCAGTCTCATGCATTCATTTAAACCATCCCCCATAGACTACCCACTGGCAGGGTGAAGACCCGGTATCTATATTCAATCAGGGGACTCTGCCATATATATTCAGCTGGATTTGAAAACAAAGGAAAATACACACAAGGGTGAGGTCGGTCAGCAAGCCTGGGCCTCCTGAGGTGCAAGGGTTTTTCTATCTGCCCCATCAGCACAGCGGGGAGATGGGGGCCTCATTCCCATTAGTGTTAATGGAGCCAATCACATGAATCCACTATGTATCAATGTGTATCCTCTCATGTTTTAATATCTTAATGCACGAAATTACATCTCTAGGGAAAGGCTTGCCTCCTCTGAAGTGCTCCCAATTCCCATTAATGATAATGGAACAGAGAAACACATACACCCACCCTTGCTCAGAAAAGTGGACAAAAGATGGAAGATGATTAGGTTTGGGGAGTGTCACAGGAAACCTGTAGAAACTGCAGGGATGGTCTAAAATGGTCCTTCTTTCCAGGCTCATTTAAGCAGTTTCATTAGACACATACATTTTTCTTAGAACCCTCAACAGACAACTGGCTACACTGTCCTCTCCAGGAGAAGAAGATGACATCTGTACATGTGAGCTGACACAGACTGTAAAGGCTGCTCTGGGCTGGAGAAGTGCAGTGCAAGCCAAGAAAGTGCACACCACTCCCCTGCCTGCACTTTCTTCTAAAAGATGCTCTTCTGTGTTTTAGTAAAAGCAAGATAAGCAACTTTAGCCATACCCTACTTTTTTCTCTTTGTAGAGAGGGCACTGGTATAGATTCCTGTATAGTTCAAGGTTATTAAAGAGACATTATACAATTTAGAGATAAGGCTATGTGATCAGAATACAAATTAATGTGAAAATCAGCCAACCCTTATTTGCTCTGTCAACAAGTTTGGCTGATTTTTCTCCTGGTGAACTAGAATTGTGCCCTTTTGGAGACTTCTTGTAGTTTTAGAAAATGGTTTGTCTAGAATCAGCCACACCTGTAAGTAGCATAATATTGTTGCTTACACGTGAGATTGGAAAGGCGCTTGGAGGGACCCTGAAGTAATTTCAATTTAGAGACTACAGTGTCTGAAATTCTACCAGATTTATTCCTTGGGTGTAAACTCTCTGACTTTTTTGTTTGTTTTTAAATGTAGAGCAAAAGAGTGCTGGGAGAGCTAATATATTCTGTAGTTAACACCCATGAGGGGATACGTTCAACAGAGAGCATCTAGATGTGATTCATAGAGGGCCAAGGATGCTTCCAGGTGGACGAGAAAGTGCAGGGAAGAGAAGAAACAGAAGGCGGATGTAGAGAGAGACCAAGAGGAGCTTTGCCTACATTCTCCTTAGAGGTGTTGAGAGGACAGAAGAAGTACCTGTACTGTTGAGCTGGGTGTGCACTGCAGAAGGAATTCTTCCTTTGGGCACTGTTTCTTGCCCTTTTTTGGGGTGAAGGTTAAGAACATGCTCTGAGACCCCGATGAAAGCTATGCACCCTCCTCTCAGAAACACACGCTCACATACATACACAAGCTCACACACAGTTTCATAGAATGTAACATGTTCGTGGATCCCCTGATGTCTACTCATGGTCCCCAAGCTCAGGGAAACAGTCAAACAATTAGAAGAGTGCAAGGTCAGAACTCCAGTATGATTGGAGACATTAGATCATGGAGAACAATGGTCTGGGTCTCTCATTACTAACAATCCCATATAGAATGTGAGTTTTGGGTAGCAAGGATACTTTAAATAGACATATTGAGACTGGTGGAAATACGAAGATACTCTAAGTTAGAATACTACTTGTTGAAAAGGTTACATCTCTAGGTGTGGGTAAGGATGAGTTTTTTTTTTAACATCTTTACTGAAGTATAATTGCTTTACAATGGTGTGTTAGTTTCTGCTGCATAACAAAGTGAATCAGCTATACATATACATATATCCCCATATCCCCTCCCGCTTGTGTCTCCCTCCCACCCTCCCGATCCCACCCCTCTAGGTGGTCACAAAGCACCGAGCTGATCTCCCTGTGCTATGCGGCTGCTTCCCACTAGCTATCTATTTTACATTTGGTAGTGTATATATGTCCATGCCACTCTCTCACTTCCTCCCAGCTTACCCTTCCCCCTCCCCATATCCTCAAGTCCATCCCCACGTCTACATCTTTATTCCTGTCCTGCCCCTAGATTCTTCAGAACCTTTTTTATTTTCTTTAGATTCCATATATATGTGTTATCATATGGTATTTGTTTTTCTCTTTCTGACTTACTTCACTCTGTATGACAGACTCTAGGTCCATCCACCTCACTACAAATAACTCAATTTCATTTCTTTTAATGGCTGAGTAATATTCCATTGTATATATGTGCAACATCTTCTTTATCCATTCATCTGTTGATGGACACTTAGGTTGCTTCCATGTCCTGGCTATTGTAAATAGATCTGTAATGAACATTGTGGCACATGTCTCTTTTTGAATTATGGTTTTCTGAGGGTATATGCCCAGTAGTGGGATTGCTGGGTCGTATGGTAGTTCTATTTGTAGATTTTTAAGGAGCCTCCATACTGTCCTCCATAGTGATTGTATCAATTTACATTCCCACCAACAGTGCAAGAGGGTTTCCTTTTCTCCACACCCTCTCCAGCATTAATTGTAGATTTTGTGATGATGGCCATTCTGACTGCTGTGAGGTAATACCTCATTGTAGTTTTTATTTACATTTCTCTAATGATTAATGATGTTGAGCATCCTTTCATGTGTTTGTTGTCAATCTGTATATCTTCTTTGGAGAAATATCTATTTAGGTCTTCTGACCATTTTTGGATTGGGTTGTTTGTTTTTTTGATATTGAGTTGCATAAGCTGCTTGATTATTTTGGAGGTTAATCCTTTGTCAGTTGCTTCATTTTCAAATATTTTCTCCCATTCTGAGGGTTGTCTTTTCGTCTTGTTTATGGTTTCCTTTGCTGTGCAAAAGATTTGAAGTTTCATTAGGTCCCTTTTGTTTATCTTTGTTTTTATTTCCATTTCTCTAGGAGGTGGGTCAAAAAGGATCTTGCTGTGATTTATTTCAGAGTGTTCTTCCTATGTTTTCCTCTAAGAGTTTTATAGTGTCTGGCCTTACATTTATGTCTTTAATCCATTTTGAGTTTATTTTTGTGTATGGTGTTAGGAAGTACTCTAATTTCATTATTTTACATGTAGCTGTCTAGTTTTCCCAGCACCAGTTATTGAAGAGGCCTTCTTTTCTCCATTATATACTCTTGCTTCCTTTATCAAAGATAAGGTGATCATATGTACGTGGATTTATCTCTTGGCTTTCTATCCTGTTCCATTGATCTATATTTGTTTTTGTGCCAGTACCATACTGTCTTGATTACAGTAGCTTTGTAGTATAGTCTGAAGTCAGGGAACCTGATTCCTCCAGCTCCATTTTGGCTTTGGCTATTCAGGGTCTTTTGGGTTTCCATATATATTGTGAAATTTTTTGTTCTAGTTCTTTGAAAAATGCCTTTGCTAGTTTGATAGGGATTGCATTGAATCTGTAGATTGCTTTGGATAGTATAGTCATTTTCATAATGATGATTCTTCCAATACAAGGACATGGTATATCTCTCCATCTGTTTGTGACATCTTTAATTTCTTTCATCAGTGTCTTATAGTTTTCTGCATACAGGTCTTTTGTCTCCTTAGGTAGGTTTATTGCTAGGTATTTTATTATTTTTGTTGCAGTGGTAAATGGGTGTGTTTCCTTATTTTCTCTTTCAGATTTTTCATCATTAGGGTATAGGAATGCAAGAGATTTCTGTGCATTAATTTTGTATCCTGCTACTTTACCAAACTCATTGACTAGCTCTAGTACTTTTCTAATAGCATCTTTAGGATTCTCTATGTATCGTATCATGTCATCTGCAAACAGTGACAGTTTTACTTCTTCTTTTCCTATTTGGATTCCTTTTATTTCCTTTTCTTCTCTGATTGCTATGGTAAAACTTCAAAAACTATGTTGAATAATATAATGGGCGACCTTTTCTTGTTCCTGATCTTAGTGGAAATGGTTTCAGTTTTTCACCATTGAGAATGATGTTGGCTGTGGGTTTGTCATATATGGCCTTTATTATGTTGAGGAAAGTTCCCTCTATGCCTACTTTCTGGAGAGTTTTTCTCATAAATGGGTGTTGAATGTTGTTGAAAGGTTTTTCTGCATCTATTGAGATGATCATATGTATTTTCTCCTTCAATTTGTTAATATGGTGTATCATATTGATAGATTTTCGTATATTGAAGAATCCTTGCATTCCTGGGATAAACCCTACTTGATTATGGTGTATGATCCTTTTAATGTGCTGTTGGATTCTGTTTGCTAGTATTTTGTTGAGGATTTTTGCATCTATGTTCATCAGTGATATTGGCCTGTAGTTTTCTTTCTTTGTGACATCTTTGTCTGATTTTGCTATCAGGGTTTTGGTGGCCTCATAGAATGAGATTGGGAGTGTTCCTCCCTCTGCTATATATTGCAAGAGTTTGAGAAGGATAGGTATTAGCTCTTCTCCAAATGTTTGATAAAATTCTGTGAAGCCATCTGGTCCTGGGCTTTTGTCTGTTGGAAGATTTTTAATCACAGTTTCAGTTTCAGTGCCTGTGACTGGTCTGTTTATATTTTCTCTTTCTTCCTGGTTCAGTCTCAGAAGGTTGTGCTTTTCTAAGAACTTGTCCATTTCTTCCAGGTTGTCCATTTTATTAGCATATAGTTGCTTGTAGTAATCTCTCATGATCTTTTGTATTTCTGCAGTGTCAGTTGTTACTTCTCCTTTTTCATTTCTTCTTCTATTGATTTGAGTCTTTTGCCTTTTTTTCTTGATGAGTCTGGCTAATGGTTTATCAATTTTGTTTATCTTCACAAAGAACCATCCTTTAGTTTTGTTGATCTCTGCTATCATTTCCTTTATTTCTTTTTCATTTATTTCTGATCTGATCACTATGATTTCTTTCCTTCTGCTAACTTCAGGGTTTTTTTTTTGTTTTTGTTCTTCTTTCTCTAATTGCTTTAGGTGTAAGATTAGTTTGTTTATTTGAGATTTTTCTTGTTTCTTAAGGTAGGATTGTATGGCTATATACTTCCCTCTTAGAACTGCTTTTGCTGCATCCTATAGGTTTTGGGTCATCGTGTTTTCATTGTCATTTGTTATCAGGTATTTTTTGATTTCCTCTTCGATTTCTTCAGTGATCTCTTGGGTATTTAATAGTGTATTGTTTAGCCTCCATGTGTTTGTATTTTTTATAGTTCTTTTTCTATAACTGATATCTAGTCTTATAGCATTGTGGTTAGAAAGATACTTGATATGATTTCAATTTTCTTAACTTTACCAAGGCGTGATTTGTGAACCAAGATATGATCTATCCTGGAAAATGTTCCATGAGCACTTGAGAAGAAAGTGTATTCTGTTGTTTCTGGATGGAATGTGCTATAAATATCAATTACATCCAGCTTGTTTAATGTGTCATTTAAAGCTTGTGTTTCTTTATTTATTTTTATTTTGGATGATCTGTCCATTGGTGAAAGTGGGGTGTTAAAGTCCCCTACT